>NC_086447.1:48879908-49479908 GCF_028390025.1 Pseudophryne corroboree
AATAGTACATCTTCTATGTTTGTGACAACTGTTTTCCCTTTAATTGTTAAGCGTAGTAATTGTTTCTAACTTTCGTGGCATTTAGGACTTTCCCTGATGTTTAAAGGATAACATGACTTCCGTGGCTTGGACCAACTTTCCTTATAGTTCAAGTAACGAGTGACTCCTGAGTCTCTATACCAGCAATCTTTGCAGTGATTGCCGGCTACAATTAATGCTGGCTCATTCTTTCTATCAGGGTTGAATGATGAAATACCACTTAGTTCACTCGCATTACATTTTAAGGCCTAATGCCCCATTTTGTGGCCTTATGTCCCAAGCATTTGTACTTGGGCCTTTTAGATATCATGCCCTTTGAGAATACAATTCTCAGCATTAGTCTCAACAGATGTACGCTGCTGAAACTGCAGTAGCATGGCCCGTACAATCTCTCTTGATAGGTTGGTAGCACATTACTCCAAAGATACTGCTAGTTTTGCAGCATCACCATTGCAACTTCCTCATTGTCTAATTGAACGCCAACTGAAGTCAACTGCTGAGACAGTATCCTATCTATATATTCATTCATACAATATTCTTCTATGCAGTTATCTTAGTGCTGTACACATTGTGCCTCAGGTACATTTGTCTCTAGGCCTTTTTCTTTATAACATATCTCCGAAGCTATCCCCATTTTATATGCTGTCAGCTTCATGTGAATTATGGAATATACATGCTGTTCTACAGCTAGAACTATTGTTCCCATAGGTCTATCCATATCGTTTCGTTTGGTATCACCGGGATCACTAGTTACTTTCCAGAATTAATTTTTTCCATAACCTGTATGTAAGCCCTTATTTATGGCTTATATGTACTAGAGATGGACTAATCGATTTGGCCGACTCCCACATGTGACCCCAGCGCCAGTCCTGAAATCACTGACCCGCTGTAGCTTACATTCTAAATCTTCCGATCTAACAAACGAAGGTTCGGCTGAGACGAGACATACAGAGGCATCGGAAATCCATCTATAATATTTGTAACTGGAACATTAGTGCTTTTCTTAGTAAGTGAAGAAAAGGAATAGCGGAGAGGGGGCTGGCTACTGACTGGGCCCACGTGGGGAGACACTATATTGCCCATAAGTCAACAACTTTTTAAACTATATACAGAAAAAAAAACATTAATAAATTAATAACAAGTTTAAGTCACCTCTTAACCCCGGAAGTCCAGACACGCCAGGTTCTCCTTCTATACCTTCATGTCCTTGTTCTCCCTTTGGCCCAGGTGGACCTAAAAACATAAAGTCATTGTTATAAATAAACTGAACACGTGTAGGGAAATATTATTAGCATTATTATTATTTTTATTATATAGAGCCATACAGTATGTGGAAAATCTAAAGTCTATCAGTCCCACGCATTTCGCTGTTCCTCTGTGCTACCTTACTGTATGTCTACATGATCAGTTTTTTATTGATACAAATAAAGTGGAAAGGATGTTAAGTACTTGCAAATGATATAACTACAAACATGATTAGTAATTAGTGCATCAATAAATACAGTGCCATTTCTAGTGGCGGACGAGCCGTGCGACTGCACGGGTGCCCGACACTGCACTTTTCAGTGTCCCTGACAGTTCCCTCTCCTCCCTGTCACAGTAGTCCGCTCAGGGGGCGTAGTTTCACGGAATTATGTGTTTGCATCGTGACGTCATGATGCAACGCGTAATTTCTCAAAACTCCGCCCCCCGAGCTGAGAACTATGACAGGGAGGAAGGGGAGCAGCTGGCGAGGGTTGTACACACACCTGAGCCCTGACAACGAACACTGCACACCCCTGGCATTACACACCCCTGGCAACTAGCATTACACACCCCTTGCACTAGCATTACACACCCCTGGCATTGCCCTGGCATTACACAGCCCTGGCATTACACAGCCCTGGGAACTAGCATTACACACCCCTGGCAGTACACAGCCCTGGCAACTAGCATTCACACCCCTGGCATTACACAGCCCTGGGAACTAGCATTACAAACTCCTGAGCCCTGACAATGAGCATTACTCCTGGCAATAAGCATTACACACCCCTGGCAACGGTTATGACACCTGTCCCAGAGCATGAAACCCCTGGCAACGAGCATGACACCCAGTGCGTGAAACCCTTGGCAATGAGCATGACACCCAGTGCGTGAAACCCTTGGCAACGAGCAGGTAATTTAAAAGTAATTAGAAGCTTTACTGTAGGGCATTATGTATCAGGGACATTGCGGTGTGTGGCATATAATAGTGGAAGAGGCATTACTGTGTGGGGCTTAATATGGTGGAATTTATTTTATTTCCCTGTGGTGGCCGAGGTCTGTTGGTGCAGGGTCAATAACTGGGGCATAAGGTAGTCTTTTCCTGCGAGGTCATGGCCATTTTAGTGAGACCGTGCCCATTTTAGCAAGGCCACGTGACCCTACCTGTACAGCAAGGGCTGGCAGAATGGCCGGTGGGTGTACAGTTATTTAATGCTTTGCCCCTTCACTCACTTCAAAGTACCAAAATTAGGATGTCTGAGGACTTTTCTGTATGAGGCTACAGGAACTGTGAACAGGACACCACAGGTGTAATTAGCCAAACACTTGGTGGCTTTGGCCAATGGATTTTCTCTTACGTCCTAGAGGATGCTGTGGACCATATTAGTACCATGGGGTATAGACGGGTCCACCAGGAGCCATTGGCACTTTAAGAGTTTAATAGTGTGCACTGGCTCCTCCCTCTATGCCCCTCCTACCAGACTCAGTTTAGAAAATGTGCCTGGAGGAGCCGGTCACAGCTAGGGGAGCTCTACAGAGCTTCTTTGGAAAAGTTTACTTTAGAGTTTGTTTGTTTTTTACAGGGAGGCTGCTGGCAACAGCCTCCCTGCATCGAGGGACTGAGGGAGGGGAAGCAGTGTCCGCCCTGCGGGGTCTTGAGACACTGCCTCCGCTGACTGTACATTGAGCTCCAGAGGGGACAGATCGCATCCCGCCACAGGGGAACGCTCACCCGGGCAGGCAGCCGCCGCCCCCTCATTGAGCTGAAGTGTGGTGAGTTAGTCACTGTCCCCCCTTCCAAGCGGTGGGTCAGTGTGAAGAGGGCGGCTTAAGGGTGGGAGAGCGGTATTAACCGCGCTCCCGGATGGCTCAGCGGTACTGCGGTGCGGCGCTGTGAGGGGCGCCCTGAGCCAGCAAGGTACCCTACACTGACCATTTCCAGCCTGTCGGGGTCCGCGGATCTCAGCCAGCACAAAATTCCTCAGGCCAGTATAATATTCAAGAGTGGGAAGACAGCGCCATTGAAGGGGCGGAGCTTCTCCTCAGAGCGGACCCAGCAGCGTTCAGCGCCATTTTTCCTGCCTGCAATCACTACTAGTGGATGTCCAGGTCCCTCCAGTGCAACTTCAGCTATCTGTACGGTACCAGGGGGTTGTAGAAGGGAGGGGAGGCTGTGTTGTAGACTGTGTCACCTATTAAGGGACACAGTCAGCGCGGGTTGGGATCTCCCTATACCTCTAATAGCGCTGCATGTGGGTTGGCTCCAATCTCTGTGTCTCTCTGCCATTCTTGGGGGGAAACTCTGTCTAGTACAGGGTTTTTCAACTGCTGTGCCGCGGCACACTAGTGTGCCGCAGGCAGTCCTCAGGTGTGCCGCCGCTACCCGCCCGCCAGAGATGCCTGCCACACCACTAATACCTGCAGCAGTAACTGATAACAGGCTTAGGCAGCGCAGAGAACCTCCGTGGGCCGGCCGTGACCTATTGCAGTGATGCACCTCCGCATGACTCATAGGTCACCCGTTCCACGTGGTATCGCCTTCCCGTCCCCCGCCCGTCCAGCGCTTCTCCATGGTGTGCTCTGCTCCAACGCGATGCAGGGAGGGAACGCTCTGTGCTGCTTCTCACTGCCCCAATGCTAAGGACTGAGCTGTATACTGAGGTTGGAGCCAGTGGGGTTTTTTTTTCCTGGGGGGGGGGGTGGAATTACTATGTGGGGACAGTGTGCGGAATTACTATGAGGGGACAGTGTGCGGAATTACTATGTGGGGACAGTGTGCGGAATTACTATGTGGGGACAGTATGTGGAATTACTATGTGGGGACAGTGTGCGGAATTACTATGAGGGGACAGTGTGCGGAATTACTATGTGGGGACAGTGTGCGGAATTACTATGTGGGGACAGTGTGCGGAATTACTATGTGGGGACAGTGTGCGGAATTACTATGTGGGGACAGTATGTGGAATTACTATGTGGGGACAGTGTGCGGAATTACTATGAGGGGACAGTGTGCGGAATTACTATGTGGGGACAGTGTGCGGAATTACTATGAGGGGACAGTGTGCGGAATTACTATGTGGGGACAGTGTGCGGAATTACTATGTGGGGACAGTGTGCGGAATTACTATGTGGGGACAGTGTGCGGAATTACTGTGTGGGGACAGTGTGCGGAATTACTGTGTGGGGACAGTGTGCGGAATTACTATGTGGGGACAGTATGTGGAATTACTATGAGGGGACAGTGTGCGTAATTACTATGTGGGGACAGTGTGCGGAATTACTATGTGGGGACAGTGTGCGGAATTACTATGTGGGGACAGTATGTGGAATTACTATGTGGGGACAGTGTGCGGAATTACTATGAGGGGACAGTGTGCGGAATTACTATGTGGGGACAGTGTGCGGAATTACTATGTGGGGACAGTGTGCGGAATTACTGTGTGGGGACAGTGTGCGGAATTACTATGTGGGGACAGTATGTGGAATTACTATGTGGGGACAGTGTGCGGAATTACTATGAGGGGACAGTGTGCGGAATTACTATGTGGGGACAGTGTGCGGAATTACTATGTGGGGACAGTGTGCGGAATTACTATGTGGGGACAGTATGTGGAATTACTATGTGGGGACAGTGTGCGGAATTACTATGAGGGGACAGTGTGCGGAATTACTATGTGGGGACAGTGTGCGGAATTACTATGTGGGGACAGTGTGCGGAATTACTGTGTGGGGACAGTGTGTGGAATTACTATGTGGGGACAGTGTGTGCCATTAATATGTGGGGACAGTGTGTGCCATTAATATGTGGGGACAGTGTGTGCCATTAATATGTGGGGACAGTGTGTGGAATGATTATCTATGTGGGGACAGTGTGTGGAATTACTGTGTGGGGACAGTATGTGGAATTACTATGTGGGGACAGTGTGCGGAATTACTATGTGGGGACAGTGTGCGGAATTACTATGAGGGGACAGTGTGCGGAATTACTATGTGGGGACAGTGTGCGGAATTACTATGTGGGGACAGTATGTGGAATTACTATGTGGGGACAGTGTGCGGAATTACTATGAGGGGACAGTGTGCGGAATTACTATGTGGGGACAGTGTGCGGAATTACTATGTGGGGACAGTGTGCGGAATTACTATGTGGGGACAGTGTGCGGAATTACTATGTGGGGACAGTATGTGGAATTACTATGTGGGGACAGTGTGCGGAATTACTATGAGGGGACAGTGTGCGGAATTACTATGTGGGGACAGTGTGCGGAATTACTATGAGGGGACAGTGTGCGGAATTACTATGTGGGGACAGTGTGCGGAATTACTATGTGGGGACAGTGTGCGGAATTACTATGTGGGGACAGTGTGCGGAATTACTGTGTGGGGACAGTGTGCGGAATTACTGTGTGGGGACAGTGTGCGGAATTACTATGTGGGGACAGTATGTGGAATTACTATGAGGGGACAGTGTGCGTAATTACTATGTGGGGACAGTGTGCGGAATTACTATGTGGGGACAGTGTGCGGAATTACTATGTGGGGACAGTATGTGGAATTACTATGTGGGGACAGTGTGCGGAATTACTATGAGGGGACAGTGTGCGGAATTACTATGTGGGGACAGTGTGCGGAATTACTATGTGGGGACAGTGTGCGGAATTACTGTGTGGGGACAGTGTGCGGAATTACTATGTGGGGACAGTATGTGGAATTACTATGTGGGGACAGTGTGCGGAATTACTATGAGGGGACAGTGTGCGGAATTACTATGTGGGGACAGTGTGCGGAATTACTATGTGGGGACAGTGTGCGGAATTACTATGTGGGGACAGTATGTGGAATTACTATGTGGGGACAGTGTGCGGAATTACTATGAGGGGACAGTGTGCGGAATTACTATGTGGGGACAGTGTGCGGAATTACTATGTGGGGACAGTGTGCGGAATTACTGTGTGGGGACAGTGTGTGGAATTACTATGTGGGGACAGTGTGTGCCATTAATATGTGGGGACAGTGTGTGCCATTAATATGTGGGGACAGTGTGTGCCATTAATATGTGGGGACAGTGTGTGGAATGATTATCTATGTGGGGACAGTGTGTGGAATTACTGTGTGGGGACAGTGTGTGCTATTAATATGTGGGGACAGTGTGTGCCATTAATATGTGGGGACAGTGTGTGGAATTACTAGGTTTTATTTCTACGGGAGCCAATGTGTTTTTTTTATAGTGGGGGTGAAGCTATTTATTTTATTTCTGCGGGGTCCAATTGTTTTATTACTGTTTATATTTGTTATATATTTATATTATATTGATTAAGAAAACTGATGGTGTGCCTTGGCAATTTTCAAATGTTGTTTAGTGTGCCACAAGTTTACAAAGGTTGAAAATCACTGGTCTAGTAAATACCCTGTGTGTTTGTGGGGTGTTTGGTGTGTGTGACAACATGTCTAGGGACACTGTTTCATATGCTGCAGAGGATTTGTCTTCCCAGGAGGACTCCATACCATGTAATCAGGATTGCACTGTTGTAGCGCAGATCCCTGCTAGAGAGCTAGAATAGTTAGTCTCTCTGAGGGGGACTATTTCTCAGATTTCTGACAGGGTTGCTAGGACTGAGCATGCCACTCAGATCCTACAATCCTCTATGGTTGTATGGTCTGATACTGCATCCTCGGGGTCCCCTGCGGTACATTCTCAAAAACGTGCACTTGCATTGCTTACGCAGGATGACACGGACACCGACTCTGACACTGCAGACGGTGACGGGGATGTGTCGAGGGGGACAGCATCACTTGCTAAGAGGGTGCAGTTGATGATTGAAGCTGTGAGGGATATTTTACATATTTCTGACACAGCTCCGGAACAGGTGGAGAAGGCCTTCTTTACAGATAATAAGAAGTTCCCCCCTCACCTTCCCAGCATCCAAAGAATTAAACGCTATCTTTGAAAAAGCCTGGGAAACTCCGGAAAATAAATTTCAGATCCCTAAGAGGGCCTTGGTTGCTTTTCCCTTCCCAGAGGAAGATAGAAAGAAGTGGGAGTCTCCGCCGATAGTTGACGCCTCTGTTTCCAGGCTGTCAATACAGGTGGTTTTAACAGTCCCGGGATGTACCCTGTTGAAGGACCCGGCAGATCGCAAGGTGGATGCTACGCTAAAATCCATTAACACGGTTTCCGGGGTTATATTACGGCCTACTATAGCCTGTGCTTGGATTGCAAAAGCTATTGCCAGGTGGTCAATCACTCTGCAGGAGGAATCGACTTCGCTGGATAAAGGTGACGTTGATGTATTTTTACGCCATATTCAGGATTCTGCAGGGTTCCTGGTAGATTCCATGAAGGACCTGGGTTCCATGGCTGCGGGGATCTCCTTCATGTCCGTCTCGGCTCGCAGGGGTCACTGGCTGCGCCAATGGTCTGCGGACGCAGAATCCAGGAAGAGCGTGGAGGGCCTACCCTATACAGGTCAGGCTCTCTTTGGGGAGGCGCTGGATGCGTGGATTGCCACGGCTACCGCGGGTAAATCTCCTTTTCTCCCCTCAGCTGCACCCGCTACGAAGAAGCCTTTTACACCAGCCACGTCACAGTCCTTTTGGCCCGCGAGGCCTAGAAAGAACAAGCCTTCGAACACCTTCTTCAGAGGTGGTCGTGTCAAAGGAAAGAAACCTGCTCCCGCAGGTTCCCAAACCCAGATGCCCGCTTATGATACCCCTAAGTCCTCCGCATGATGGTGGACAGCTAGGCCTGGAGGCGGGTCAGGTGGGGGCAAGACTCCGGCAGTTCAGCCACGTCTGGGTGTCGTCTGGCCTGGACCCCTGGGTCCTGGATATAGTGTCCGGAGGGTGCAGACTGGAGTTTCAAGATCCCCCACCTCACCGTTTCTTCAAGTCAGGCTTGCCAGCTCTGCTGGCAGACAGAACAATTTTCTGGAGGCCATCAGAAAATTGGTGGTGTCAGAGGTCATTGTTCCAGTTCCACCTCAGCAGTGGAACAAGGGTTATTATTCAAACCTTTTTGTGGTATCAAAACCGGATGGTTCGGTACGGCCTATTCTAAACTTAAAGTCTTTGAACCCTTATCTCAGGGAGTTCAAATTCAAGATGGAATTTCTGAGAGCTGTCATCTCAGGACTGACGGAGGGGGAGTTCCTGGTGTCCCTGAACATCAAGGATGCGTACCTCCACATTCCCATTTGGTCGCCGCATCAGGCATATCTCAGGTTTGCACTATTAGACGATCATTATCAGTTCCAGGCGCTGCCGTTTGGCCTCTACACAGCACCGAGGATCCTCACCAAGGTGATGGCGGAGATGATGGTTCTCCTCCGCAAACAGGGGGTGAACATAATTCCATATCTGGACGATCTCCTGATCAAGGCGTCTGCCAAATCTAACTCTCTCTGCACATGTTACATCTGAACAAGGCCCACAGTAATGTTGAAAGATAGATATCCGTCTCTCAGTATTTATTTCTGAGATACAATCCCAGTAGCGCACGCAGGGAAGGGGGGGGGGGGGTTCTGGGTACCCAGAACACCCCCCCCTAATGAACTAAATTCCTTTTTTAGAGATGGAGACAGCTGTGTCTCCATTTCAAGGAAATCTGTGATCGCAGCTACCGCTGCAGTGCAGGGAGCTCTTGCCGGCAAAGCTCTCTGCCTACATAGAGGGTCCAGCGGCAACAGCAACTCCATACTGATGTCCTCACTGTGCCGTGGCTGGCAGTGTCCTTACTTCTACAACCCCGGGTATGTGTTCAGTGCACTCTATATGTTTGTTTAATTGTATGTGTGTGGTGTGTTATGTATGTTTGTGCGTGTGTATTTTTACACAAACTTATAGACACACATGTATGCATGTGTGTATGTATATATATATATATATATATATATATTAGAGAGAGAGTTGTTGTTTTTTTTACAAGGCTCCAAGTGCTGCCGGATCTTTTCGGACTTTCTATCTATCTATCTATCTATCTATCTATCTATCTATCTATCTAATCTATCTATCCAGACCCCCCCCCCCCCTCCCACCAGTAATCTTGCATTTGCCCATGATCTCTACATCCATTAATTTTATATATATATATATATATATATATATAGTTTAAGTAATGGGGAACTCACCAGATTTTTTATAGGGTTTTTATAGGGATTTTATATATATATATATATATATATATATATATATATTTATTTATTTATTTTTTGGAAGCCCCCACGGAAAAATCCTGCGTCTGCCACTGAATCCAGGAGCGAAATAGAATTAAATGTAAAAACTAATGGAACTTCTGCTCTGAACCCATTTAGCGAGTTATAACCTTTACTGGTTAAATATACCGCAGGCTCATATAATCCCAGCTGTGCACAGCTAACTGACTGCAGCTGCGGAACCAATCCTGCTGACGCACTGCCACCGCACCGTAGTATAGAAAGAGTTAATGAGATGCCACCAGCGCTGGGAGCAGGGCGAGACAGTGTTCCGTTCTCTCTAGATCCATCGTCTACATCTGTTACGGTTACACCGAGGGAGAAGAGTTACCAGCTAAATACAGATACTTTTGTGGTTGCGGTATCCCGGGAAGAGATGTATCATCAGGAGACTGTCCGCTTGTGAGCTAAAAGCTGCGGATTTCAGCGCAAATAAATAAAACGTTATTCTTTGGATCGTAGCCATCCCCTCCTTGCAATGTCTCTATACAGTCTGTGTCAGGTTCTGCTGGTACAAAACTGAGATAATCTGATAAGGAGCCAAAGTGATATAAAACGGCTCCAACGAGAACTCCTTCACCGACTCTAATACATGGTGCCCCAGAACTGACACTACCGGTACCTTAATGTACAGCTGTAAAAAACACAGTGTTTAAGTCATATTAATAATTTAGTGCTCTATTTACTAAGCCTTGGATGGAGGTAAAGTGGACAGAGATAACGTGTGAGCCAATCAGCTCCGTACTGCCATGTCACAGGCTGTGTTTGAAAAATGACAGTTAGGAGCTGATTGGCTGGTACTGTATCTCCGTCCACTTTACCTCCATCCAAGGTAGATAGGCCGCCTTATCTCTAAGTCGTCTTAGATCCATGGGGTTCATTCCGACCCATTCGTACGCAGCTCGTTGTTGACCGGCGATCCCGTCGCGCTCAACGAAGAAAGCGGTCGCAGCGCCGACCGCAAGAAGATTGACAGAAAGAAGGCGTTCCTGGGCGTCTCCGGACCGTTGGAGACCATTTTCAGGGAGTGGAGAAGAAAACGCAGGCGTGTCCAGGAGAACGGAGGGCGAATGTCTGACGTGAAAGCCGGCCCCAGCATCGCAGAGATCGTCGCACAGGGTAAGTATGTCCAGGGCTTGTTTTGCTTTAAAAATGTTTAGCTTAGCAGCGCTGCACAAGCGATCGCAGTCCTGCTAACCTAAAATACACTCCCCCATAGGCGTGGACTAGTTGATCGCAGCAGCAGCAAAAAGTTGCTGGCTGCGATCAGCTCGGAATGACCCCCCATAAGCGTTTGGTTTTCGCTTGAAATGATAGGAATAAGTTGCCTGTTTTATTGTTTAGTACCTGTTGTGTGTTACTGTTACCCCTATCTGTGTTGTGTAACCAAGAACTCTTATAGCTGGAGCAGACCTGTAAGCCGAGTTCCACCTGAATAAATCTTCTGCCGCTGTAATAATGAGTTATTAATGCAATACTGTCATTTTCTGTGTGTGTATTATGAACTGTGGTGCTCACTGGAAAGGTTGTCGCAACACTTGAAAGAGCAGAGTTCTTAATTCCATTTGAAAACACACAGGTTTCTCATACTTACCTGAAATCCAAAGACATACTGTGACTTCACCTGGAAGCTGGTAAATTCCGTGTTACTTACCTGAGTATTACAAGTTCCAGATGTATTCTGGGTTTCATTATCTTCCGAGAGCACAATGGGGCT
This sequence comes from Pseudophryne corroboree, assembly GCF_028390025.1. Classification (NCBI taxonomy): domain Eukaryota; kingdom Metazoa; phylum Chordata; class Amphibia; order Anura; family Myobatrachidae; genus Pseudophryne; species Pseudophryne corroboree. The sequence goes on from NC_086447.1 coordinate 48,891,117, forward strand.
AATTCAGATGTGGTTGGAGTGGCTGTCACTTCCTTGGAAGCGGCTGTGATAGCGCTGTACGGTGATGCAGCAGGAGGTGTCTATTACAAGTAGAGATGAGCGGTTCGGATTGCTTGGAATACAAGCAACTTACAGTATTCGAGTCAGTCGAGGCCGAACGTCCTCCTCCCGGCATCGGATTCTCACGGGTTTTGGATTTCATATAAGGGAGCTGCGGCCAGGACTCAGCACCATTACACTCCAGTCACGCTGCTGTATGCTGCGCTCTGCAGTGTCCATCCAAGTGACTGTGTGGAACACAAGTGCTGTCACTGTGTCCATCTGGCTATGCTGCTGTCACTGTGCCCATCTGAGGGGCTGTGCTGCTGTCACTGTGTCCATCTAAGGGGCTGTGCTGCTGTCACTGTGTCCATCTGGCTATGCTGCTGTCACTGTGCCCATCTAAGGGGCTGTGCTGCTGTCACTGTGTCCATCTAAGGGGCTGTGCTGCTGTCACTGTGTCCATCTAAGGGGCTGTGCTGCTGTCACTGTGTCCATCTAAGGGGCTGTGCTGCTGTCACTGTGTCCATCTGGCTATGCTGCTGTCATTGTGCCCATCTAAGGGGCTGTGCTGCTGTCACTGTGTCCATCTGGCTATGCTGCTGTCACTGTGCCCATCTAAGGGGCTGTGCTGCTGTCACTGTGTCCATCTAAGGGGCTGTGCTGCTGTCACTGTGTCCATCTAAGGGGCTGTGCTGCTGTCACTGTGTCCATCTAAGGGGCTGTGCTGCTGTCACTGTGTCCATCTAAGGGGCTGTGCTGCTGTCACTGTGTCCATCTGGCTATGCTGCTGTCATTGTGCCCATCTAAGGGGCTGTGCTGCTGTCACTGTGTCCATCTAAGGGGCTGTGCTGCTATCATTATTATTATTATTATTACCAGTCATTTGTATAGCTCACACATATTCCGCAGCGCTTTACAGACAATATTTGGCCATTCACATCTTTCCCTGACCCTTTGGAGCTTACAATCTATTCCCTACCACATGTACACGCGCACATATTCATGTTAGGGTTACATTTTGTTTGGAGCCAATAAACCTACCAGTATATTTTTGGATTGTGGGAGGAAATCGGAGAACCCGGAGGAAATCCACACAAGTACGGGGAGAAGAAACAAACTCCACACAGTTAGGGCCATGGTGGGAATCGAACCCATGACCTCAGTGCTGTGAGGCAGTAATGCTAACCATTACACCATCCGTACTTCCCCAAATACTGTCCATCTAATGGATCCGCTGTGTCCCTCCACAAACTGTGTCCAGTCCCCGCAGTATAGTTCCATTACAGCGTACTGCACTGACTCCGCAATGCGTTCATAGTGTGACTCCATATTTGTCAGCAAAAAAAGTAAAAAAGTAATAATATTAATTGTTGTATTTGTACTGTGCACTGCACCTCAGTATGTTGTAGCGCCTCAGTGCGCATGCGGAAAAGCAGTCTGACTCCACCTAATGTGAGCTTAGCTGCCAGTAAAAAAAAAAAGGAAGAAAAATTACACTGTACCGCAGTGCAACTTTGTTCAAGGACAATTCCTTATTGCACCACTTTCAATTTCTGCCACTGCTGTGTGTCAGTGTTTCACAGATGTGCTATAAACTGCCGTGTGTGTTTGTGCCGCTGCTCTGTCACTTAGTAACCATCCAGCTCGCTGCAGCCTTTGGCCTACAGCAGATGAAAACAATATTGTGAGCTGTGAGGTGGTCCAAATTGACTGGAAATTACAGAAAATGAATGTCCTTCAGGTTAATAATACCGTAGGAACAAAACACGCCCAGATTGCATGATGAAATCAGTGGAAATAAATGTTATTGAAGTTAATAATATTCCAGGAACAAAAAAAGAGCCAAATTTGGGCCCTCATTCCGAGTTGTTCGCTCGCAAGCTGATTTTAGCAGCATTGCACGCGCTAAGCCGCCGCCTACTGGGAGTGAATCTTAGCTTAGCAAAATTGCGAACGGAAGATTCTCATAATTGCGAATATACAGTTCTTTGCAGTTTCTGAGTAGCTCGAGACTTACTCTGCATCTGCGATCAGTTCAGTCAGTTTCGTTCCTGGTTTGACGTCACAATAACACCCAGCGTTCACCCAGACACTCCCCCGTTTCTTCAGACACTCCCGCGTTTTTCCCAGAAACGGTAGCGTTTTTTCACACACACCCATAAAACGGCCAGTTTCCGCCCAGAAACACCCACTTCCTGTCAATCACACTACGATCACCAGAACGAAGAAAAAACCTCGTAATGTCGTGAGTAAAATACCTAACTTAATAGCAAATTTACTTGGCGCAGTCGCACTGCGGACATTGCGCATGCGCATTAGCGACTAATCGCTCCGTTGCGAAAAAAAAAATAACGAGCGATCAACTCGGAATGACCACCTATGTGTTTTAGCTTTTGTTGTTAACTTTGGGAAAAAAATTCAAAACCAAAACCAGTCACGGCCGAAATCTACAACTAAAACTAGACGACTAATTAGAGCCAAAACCGCTCTGGCGCACATCTCTAATTACAAAGGGAAGCCTCCTGCTGCAGTAGTGATCGTAGAATACGGGCATCAGATCACCGCAACACCATCGAGCGCCTTGCGAAACTCATGGTGCCGACCAAGCCAGCCATTGCAGATCCTTGTAAGAGACCAGGAAATCTCAGACGGAGATCATGGGCCTCAACCCTTCCCTAAACAGCGCCCACGGGCCAAACAGCATCAGACTGTCAATCACTCCCAGTCGGATGCTATCCTGTGTGGCAGGACCCATTCGCGCACGTGCCATGCACAAAGAACCGACCATCGGTACTTTGCAGCATGGGGCACAGGACCGAGCGGACCTGAATGAGGGGCCTATGGGCCGAATTCAGATATGGTTGGAGGTGCGGCACATAGAGTAAAGTACCATTGTTCTGTACATTGGGGGTCATTCCGAGTTGTTCGCTCGCTAGCAGATTTTAGCAGCATTGCACACACTAAGCCGCCGCCCTCTGGGAGTGTATCTTAGCTTAGCAGAATAGCGAAAGAAAGATTAGCAGAATTGCGAATGGAAAATTCTTAGCAGTTTCTGAGTAGCTCCACACTTACTCCTACACTGCGATCAGCTCAGGCCGTTTCGTTCCTGGTTTGACGTCACAAACACGCCCTGCATTCGGCCAGCTACTCCCCCGTTTATCCAGACACTCCCGCGTTTTATCCTGGCACGCCTGCGTTTTTCCGCACACTCCCAGAAAACGGTCAGTTTCCGCCCAGAAACACCCACTTCCTGTCAATCACACTACGATCACTTCAATGATGGAAGTTCTTCGTTCGGACGTGAGTAAATCTACTAAGTTTTGAGCAAAAATACTTAGCGCATGCGCACTGCGTACCATGCGCATTTTCGACTAAATCGCACCGTTGCGAAAATCGTCAACGAGCGAACAACTCGGAATGACCCCCATTGTGTCACGCTGCCGGCCAGTGGTGTCGTAAGTGTTCCGATGCTGCGGCCTAGGACATAGGTGGTTATTCTGACCCAATCGCTCGCTGCAGTTTATCGCAGCGCAGCGATCAGGTCGCAACTGCGCATGCGCCGGTGCCGTAGTGCGTCGGCGCACGCCAGCCGTCGTTGCCTAGCAATCACCTCTGAAGCAGAGGCGGTTGCTGGGCGGGAGGGAGATGGACGGTGGCATTAAGCCGCCGTTTAGGGGGCGTGGACCTGCCAACACAGGCGTGGCCGGACCGTTGGGGGGGGGGGGGGGCTGCGGCGGCTGCGTGACATCACGCAGGGGCAGCGAAGAGGTTCTCCCGACCAGCCGCAGGATGCAAAAACATCACCGCTGCGTGATGCTGTTGCATTTCTGCGCGGGGGGTGTGGGACCGGCACTGACATGCGGGGCGGACTAGCCCTGTACTGGGCGTCCCCCCGCATGTCTGAGTGCCTGATAGTAGCTGTGCTAAATTTAGCACAGCTACGATCAACTCGGAATGACCCCATAGTTAAGATCAGTAATGCATGAGGAGTGGCGCCCCCTGCTGCATTACCACATTAGTGCACCTCCGACCTCCACATCTCAATCAGGCCCCATATGTCTGCATTCTCTCCGTGCAGAGACGCTACAGATTGGATTCACTGTATATTCCTGATTGTATTCTCCTCTATGTAAGCAGTGCTGCTTGTGTCAGTCTGTAATATAATTTGTCTCACTTCATACCCAGTAAGAAACTCAAAAGACCAACGGTGGAGGCACGTCTGGCACCAGGAGATGGGTAAAAAAGACAAAATATAGTGACTGTATCTAGTACCGGTTTACGCTTTCTGTTACGGCCCATATGACATGTGGGAAGCAGCCGAGTGCGCTGGGTGAAGACAGGCCTGCCATAATGTCAGAGCTGGATTGTTCTCCTTGGCAGAACTTGTGTTACCGCAGTGCTCAGTGATCACATGGTAAAGATGCAGAGCACAAGTAATGTGTAACGCGTCTCCGCGCTGGCTTCACACCAGAGCTCACATGACACAACATGACTCATGAGAATAAGCAACGGCGTGGGAATGTTATTACACGTCCATCACTAGGACCTCCGTCCATCAGTGCTGTCTGTAGCACAAGCCAAGTGGGATACAGAGAAATGACTATGGGGGTCTATTCATGAAGCGGTGATAAAAGTGGAGAAGTGAGCCAGTGGAGATGTTGCCTATGGCAACCAATCAGAAATGAAGTAACATTTATAATTTGCATACTATACAATTGTACGGAGCAGCTGATTGGTTGCCATGGGCAACTTCTTCACAGGCCCATGGTTTGATCAAAATATGAACAAAACCATCCATGATTTTATTTGCTGATGCACCCAGATTTGCAGTGTATTATTGTCAGCACCAATAGCAAGTCTTTCTGTTTTGCGTATATACAGTAGTGTAGGGAATATATATAGAGAGAGTAGTATTCATATTAGTTACGCAGCTGGTGCCTTGTATACTACGGGTAAAAACGAACGTGGGCATAATTATTTTTCTGTTTAGAAAAAGGAGACGAACACTATTCTTTTTTTTCATTGTACCCTTTTATTGTCAAAATGATTTTTAAACATTTTTTTCTTCAATATTCTTGTTGTTTAATAGGTGAACATAGGGAAAATGCTAAATTATCCTCATGGATAATCTGCTCACCCATTCCCTGTAGAAAGTGGAATACGCTACTGTGTAGCCTCCATGTTGCTCCTCCTCCAGGGAAGCTTCAGTCTCTGTACCAATATGGCCACCAAGGCTTCTACTGAGCATGTGCGGCGCCATCTTGGGACTGTGTGAGAGTGCCACAAGGGGTGACACTGGTCTTCCACTTAGCTCCAGTGACACCTGAGATTACCTGCGATATAGACACTGTTCCAGCATCCTGCACCAAGCTTGGTGCCTACATAAACTCACAGGCTGTATGACACCCCGTTCCTCTCCAGATCTGCTCCATATACCAGTATGTATAACACTGAGTATCACTGTGCCTCGTCTCCTGCTCCTCCCACCTCTATCTCACCTCCCAGCGGGAGTCTCGGGATTGTTGCGGTTGAAATACAGTATATCATGATGTACATATCATATAGCTAATAGAAAAGTGCAGTTTTATTCTCCAGAAATCCCAATCCACCCGAATATTGTGGACAGGGGCGTCAGAACATTTATAGGGTGGGGGGGGGGGGGGCAAGCTAGAGCCTCAGTCGGAGCCACCGGGAGGAGGAGGCGGAACTACGGGGACAAAATGGAGGTGGCACCATGATTGGGAGAGAGAGGGAGAGTGTCAAGGATAGAAAGAGAGAGAGAGACGTGTCAGAGAGAGAGAGAGAGAGAGAGACAGTGTCAGGGAGGTATAAAGAGTGTCAGGGAGAGAGAGCAGCAAAAGGGCTGAGAGAGTGGGACAGGGAGAGAGAGAGAGAGTGGAGTGAGCAGGAGAGACCCTACCTGATTTCACAGCACACTGCACAGCCACATAGGTCTCATATGGAGGCGGGCACTCCTCAGCATTAGGTCACGCCCCCTAAATAGCCGCGTGGCACTGCTCTGCTGGGAGTCAGGGGTGGGGGAGTGTTGATTGGTCCCTGCACTGCACGGAGGTTGTAATGTGCGGTCTTTCAACTGACCGCACATTGCTCCTCCTGTACATCAGCCAGCGCCTCTCATGACTGAGTCCAGGTTCAAATCTTCTTGTGGTTCAGAATTCGATTTTTAAATCTGAATTTCGGGTTTTGGATTGCAAAAATCACATGATTTTAGCTGTCTTTATCGATTTTGATCATTGATTATCGATATATATATATTTTATCGGATTTTTAAACCAAACCAAAATCCAAATCAGAGTCAAAACACTTGAGGGTGATTTGCCCCAAAAGCAAAACATGGTGACGAATTAGAATTTAGAACCAAATCCAAAACAGGGCGGTCAGTGCACATCTCTACAGATTGCTGACAGGTAATGAAGAGTTCAGAGGATACAATGTAAACTTTTATGCTGGTAGACACTGGCCGATACATCAGCCATTCAATTGAACGTCAGACAAATCGTGAGCGCATCGCCGGGTGTATAGTGCATTGGCTGTGCAGGACAGCTGATGGCCGATATATATCTGCAGAATCAGATACATCGGCGCAATGTGCTGCCCGTACGGGCGGTCGTACACTTGCTCCAGGGACCACCGTCGACTGACATCACAAATGGGCAGGCACAACACACTGGGCTGACAATTGGTAAGTCGGTGGACTGTCGGCCTAGTGTGTACTTGAATTCAATGGGGTTAATTCAATTCAGCATGAACTGAATAATGCCAGGAGGGAGCTCCCGGAGCTATTCAATTCAGCGTGATGTCATATCGGAAAAAGTCGGTTCTCACGAATTAAACATGGTATTTAGCTGCGAAAACCAGCACTCTCCGGCTCAAGTGCTGGGCGTGATGCTGTTTCTGGCGTGCTAAGGGCAGAAAACAGCATTGCGCCAGTAGTTTTATCGGATTTCTGCTCGCACCCCAGGAGGGGTGCTGAGTCTGTAGAGAATGCCGGAAGGCGTCAGCCTCCAGCAGCAATCTGACATCTGACACAATCGCCAGATCATACGCGTTACACAAGTGGACGACATCCAAGTAGACGATAATCTTCTGCTTCACCCTGAAAGATTTCTGCCTTGGGTTTGGACGCGCTTAGAAGAAAATGAGAAATGATCCAAGAAAAACTAAAATGCAATGAAAAGCGGGAAGAGAAGGAAACCATTGCCGAGGGCCAAACATGTCATGCACAGACTGGTCGGCCGCAGATTTCAGCTTCATCATCTTCACCAAGATAAAAAAGAAAAAAACAAGTTCACAATCAGGTTAGCACAACACATTTGTGAAGCCGTGACATCTTACACCAGGGAGGAAAATGTGTGCGGTTATAATGAAAACACCAGAGCACCAACTCGCAGATGGGGATGGCGGCTGCGTTCCCTCCCCCAGGACGTTACTACGCAAATACACATTTTAGGCTGGACTCTAGGCCTCATTTCTGCTCAGGCCGCGGCAGCCTTCTTACTCCTTATGCTAATGTCACAATCCGCCTGTGTATACAGAAAATCCGTGCGACCGCATGTGAGAGCCGGTCCCGCCCAGTCGTCACCGCGCAGTGCGCTCCCAGCCTATCACTGACTGTCAGTACTGCATCACGGGACTCCATTTTTTTCTACTGGCAGCTGGGAGAGCCTGAGCAGACCGGAACCAAGAAGGTAAGTATTATCTCGGCCCAGTGTTTTGAACCCTGCAATACCCAGGATTTAATTATTATAATCCTGGGTATTTTTGGGACTCTTCTGAGATCCCAGCATTCCCATTACTGGGGTGGGGTGGGGGTTCCTGCTGAACCCTCTCCTGGAAAATTGTCTAATATGCAGATGGTGTTAGCTCCCGGGGAATTCCAGAGCTTGGCAAATCTCACAATATAGCAGCCCCCATACAGACCTATTGGGGTACATTTACTAAGGTGGGAGTTTTTAAGAACTGGTGATGTTGGCCATAGCAACCAATCAGATTCTATCTATTATCTTCTAGAAGCAGCTAGATATATGTTAAGTAGAATCTGATTGGTTGTTATGAGCAACATCACCAGTTCTAACAAAAACTCCCACCTTAGTAAATTTACCTCATAAAGGGGTCTATTCATGAAGCAATGAAAAGTGTGGAGAAGTGAGCCAGTGGAGAAGTTGCCCATGGCAACCAATCAGCTGCTCCTTACAATTGTTTAGTATGCAAATTATAAATGTTACTTCAATACTGATTGGTTGCCATGGGCAACTTCTCCACTGGCTCACTTCTCCACTCTTTTCACTGTTTCATGAATAGACTCAAGAGTCTGCTTTTGCGATCAAAAACAGGGGTACCATAGCATACTGTATGTCTCTGATATATCTGCGATGCAGTCTTGTACCTCCTGGGGATGCTTACATTTTGCGGGTTATCCCCTGAAAACGACCGTTTTATCACTTAATAAATAAGGCGCTAATTTTGCAGACCGTTTTCAGGGGACGGTCTGCAAAATTAGCGCCTTACTTATTAAGTGATAAAACTCGTTGTGAATGATAAAACTCGTTGCGTATAATAAATGGTTATCCAGCCAATCAGCTCCCAACTGTCATGTGTTCAGTTCCTGTCATGAGTTTGAAAAATGACAGTTGGGAGCTGATTGGCTGGTGCACCATGTATCATACGCAACAAGTTTTATCACTTGTTGATAAATAGGCCCCTAAGTTTGATAAAAATTCCCCCAAATGTTTGAAGTGATTGGTGGTCATAAACCTTTGCTGCGGCAGTAAGCTACGCCTCATTGCACCCCCGATACCGGGGAAACGTTTCCCAGCCGCCCTCCCCGCTACTGTGCCATATAACGAGTCACTAACTCTGCTCTTATGAGACCACAAGGACAAATGGATTAATGCAGAGGAAAAGCCGCGGCTGGCGCAGTACACCGTCCTGCTGCCAGCGCAGAACTGACATGTGTCTAACGTCCTGGCAATCGTTCCATGTTACGAGTATGAAAAGTATAACATTAGGAGAACGCAGCCATGGAAAGAAAAACCTCTGCTGAGCTAGAAAACAAGGAGCGTTCCGAGATCCTTTAAACTCAGTGGGAGAACTTGTGTTTCTCAGGCCGGTGGAAATAAAGAGCTCCACGTAATGAACGCCGACGGAGGAGCCAGGAGTTGATCAAATTACTCTCCCTGATTCCTCATAAGCCGGCAGCATGTGGTGCTTTATGGTGAGACCGCTCAGTTCTGGAAACAGCACATGTGCGTTTCAGCCTAGTATCAGGGATCTGTTGTTATATGAGCAGTACTGAGTGCCAGGGACCGTTCCCTGCCTTATAACATGCCTATTGGTGCACAATAGCAACACAGTAATTGCTTCCAGGATTGTTCACCTTGTGTGAAGGCGAATGCATCCATATGTCATGAGATGGGGTTTCAGCACCGCGCACACTGCTGCAACTTGTTACAGGAGACCATTGGTCTTAGTGGGGTCGTCGCGCTCGGAATGTTATCCCATTACATCTCCCGCTGTCCCCGCACTAGTACATATAATGCATGTTTCTTATACACATGGTGGGCTAGATTCTGAGTCGCCACACCATGCCAAATTGCCGCTAAACTCTAGCCCCATGTAATGAATGACGGAACAAACTTCGTGTACTTCATTACATTGCACCAGGCTGCATGCGATATCTGCCAAGTCGGCCATGCAGCAACCCACGGAAGCACACATTAGTGCGTACACACTGTGCAATGTAGGCAATTGTCATGTCAATATGGCAAATCGTTCCAACGTTGTGATCGTGTGTACCCACCTTTAGCCACCTCCCCAGTTACTGCACAGAAACGCACAGAAAAATTGCATCGATCTCCATGCAATTTGATCTGCATCTTCCTGCGGTAAATATCAGGACACATGCATGTGCATCATTGATGCGTGCGCAGAGGTAAAACATTGGTCGCTTGCGTATTATTATTATTACTACTACCAGTTATTTATATAGCACACACATATTCCGCAGCGCTTTACAGAGAATATTTTGGCCATTCACATAAGTCCCTGCTCCAGTGGAGCTTACACTCTGTATTCACGCTAGGGTTAGTGAGGGTAATTCCAAGTTGATCGCAGCAGGAAATTTTTTAGCAGTTGGGCAAAACCATGTGCACTGCAGGGGGGGCAGATATAACATGTGCAGAGAGAGTTAGATATGGGTGGGTTATTTTGTTTCTGTGCAGGGTAAATACTGGCTGCTTTATTTTTACACTGCAATTTAGATTGCAGATTGAACTCACCACACCCAAATCTAACTCTCTCTGCACATGTTATATCTGCCCCCCCTGCAGTGCACATGGTTTTGCCCAACTGCTAAAAAATTTCCTGCTACGATCAACTTGGAATTACCCCCAATGTTTGTTGGGATCCACTTAACCTACCAGCATAATTTTGGATTGTGAGAGGAAACCGGAGTACCCGGAGGAAACCCACGTAAGTACGGGGAGAATATACAAACTCCACACAATTCGGAGACGGTGGGAATCGATCACATGACCTGCTTTTAGGCAGTAATGCTAACCATTACACCATCTGTACTTCCCAGTATGGAGTCCCCCCACAATCAGGACAGTGGGAAGGTGTGCAGCCTATGAGAAGACAGGTGGAGCTGGGCTGTGACAAAGTGAGGAGCTGCTGGTGCGGGATAAAATGAACACTGAGGGGAGAACTACAGTGAGCAGCTGACAGGATAGTAATAAAGGAGAGCTGGGGTGGACAAGGGAGGCCGGGAAACAGCAAGTAATAAATGGGAGACTGAGGTACAGACGTGGTGTCCTCATACATCTATCTTATTTGCATCATATGATGCCAGACACAAGACACAACTTTAACACTTCACCACTGGTTGCGAACCCAGACTACTGCCCCTAGTGCTCAGACTGTACACCGCTACCGGCTAGAGTGGAGGAGGGCGTGGATGGAGGAGTCTGCACATGGGCCTGCTCCTCTCTTAGGGGGTCATTCTGACCTGATCGCAGCGCAGTGTTCAGGTAACTACTGCGCATGCGTATGCAGCGCAATGCGCAGGCAGGTCGTACGGGTACAAAGCGGATCGTTGCTGTGTGATGGATTTAACGAAGAATCCATTTGCACAGTGGATCGCAAGGAGATTGACAGGAAGAGGGCGTATGTGGGTGGCAACTGACCGTTTTCTGGGAGTGGTTGGAAAAATGCAGACGTGTCCAGGCGTTTGCAGGGCGGGTGTCTGACGTCAATTCCCGCCCCGGACAGGCTGATGTGATCGCAGCGGCTGAGTAAGTTCAGACCTACTCAGAAACTGCACAACATGTTTTTGCAGAGCTCGGCTGCACAGGTGTTCGCACACTTGCAAAGCGAAAATACACTCCCCCGTGGGCGGCGACTATGCGTTTGCACGGCTGCTAAAAACAGCTAGCGAGCGATCAACTCGGAATGACCCCCTTAGAACGCCACTGCTAAAGTGATAAGAGGATGGACTTTGAAGTGACACCTCTTCTGATCTTTCCACCTCAGCCAAAACCTCCCCACTTCTACTTTGCAGAGCTTCTCTCCAAAAACCCAGAATGTTGTGTGTACCATGAAGAGCAGTGGATAGGACACAATCGCATCTTGTAATATGGATGTGATCAATTATTTTCACCTGATTCCGCAACAAAGAGGAGGATCCTTCCCTGACAGAATCTGCGCTACAGTAGCCCATATAGGGGCGGTTGAAGGGAGAGGATGGCCCGTGTGCTGTATCCGTGCACCCTCCCTCTTGCCAGCCTGTGTACCCTCTGTGCACATGAGCCGATCTCTGGGAAAATGTCATGGGCACCATTTTCCCGGTGATGTCTGTAATGTGCATGCACAGATCTCCGGAAACATGGCGGCTATACCATGTTCAGGAAGATATCTGGAACAGCGAACTAACTATCATGAATGGGTGTAGCATGTGTGCTGTGGGCCCCCTTGGACCCAAGGAACCGTGTGCACTGCACACCTTGCACCCACTATAGAAATCCAAGAGCCCATAGTTTATAGGTATTTTCTGAGTATTCCAACCAATCAGCTTTGAAGGAAGCCTTTATCAATTACATTCTATAAAATGTAAGGGAGATGCTGATTGGCTGCCATGGGCAATTTCTCCACTGGTCTGTGTCTCCACTCTTATCACTGGTTCATGAATAGACCCCTATGTCCTCCGTCATTTGCACCAAATCCTTTCTGTATAAAGCCTGCACTGAGGTGCCCCTGTGTTATTACACTGCTCATACAATAAGCGACGCTTGTCTGCGATTCCCCTTTAATGAGACATAAGGAAGAGATCATTTGTCTGCGCGCTCTGAGATCTGCTTATGAGTTATAGAAGTGACACCGAGTACATAGCGGAACACAGACAACACGTGTGAGCGCCCTTAGCATCTGCCGACCATCTTGTAACAAAAGTCTTTCTTGTCTCTATCACTCACCCAAATCTGAAGCTCGTCCTCCTTGTTCATAACAACTTGTTCTTGTGCTTTTTACCTCAAGTGACCCAGTATTACATGCCTCACCGAGCCGGCTGCCGCAGCAATCATAGGATATATGCGTTACCTGCCCCAGACGTGGCCACTTCTAGGTACCAAGGACAAAAGGCTGATACAGTAATATACAGGCGCGCGACTGGATGGGTGTGAAAACACGCCTGGTACACTAATATTACGTGTGGTCTTATACGACTGGTATATTGAGTGTGGACGCAAGCTAGTATATTATGTATGGGTAAGCAAGGCTGTATCAGTATAAAGTGGGTGATGCGGGGATATGGCTGGTATAATGTGTAAGGTTGGATGGTTGGTACAATATGTGATGCAGAGTGGAGGAGGGCAGAAGACAATGAATACTGCGTGGGACTTGCGGCTGGTATCCTTGTGGGCAGATGGCTGGTGTGGAGAGCCAAGCTAGTTACTTAGCCACAGCCAATAAAGTGCATCATGTCCACCACACATTTTGTTTTTTTGTTGTGCTGAGGGTTTTCTCACCCCTGTGGTGAGGTCGTGTTTTCACATATGCACTCGTTACATTCCAACATAAATATCCAGGGCCGGACTGTCCATCCGGCATGTCTGGCAAATGCCACAGGGGCCGATGGGCTGTTGGGCCTGCGCTGTCATTCAGAGAGCCGGGAAGGCTGTGCGCAGCCTCTGGCTCTCTGTTGTAGATGCTCCCCCGCCCTTCTCCGTGGAAATGGGGCATGCTGCGAGTCCACGCCCCCTTGACTCGTGCCACTCCCCCGTACCTAGTGTGCACTTCCTTTCCAGGCGCACGCGCCGGCCAGGGCCGAAGTTGGACCCCAGTTTGTCCCTGTCAATATCAATTATATTTCTATACAGTACCTACACACATTATGCCTTGTTATTTTCAGAAGACATTGTACAGTATTTTCTGAAAATACCATTTTTATTTTTACTTATTCTAATATTTCCCAAAAAAATTAACCCAAGTGTTCTAAAAAGGTTTTTTTTTTTTTTTTTTTATAAAAGGGAAGCAAAAGCAGGGACGGATTGAGCTACCGGGAGTGTGGGAAAGTTCCTGGTGGGCCAAGCCCGGTGTCCCTCTCAGTGGCTTGCCATAAGCCCTGGCAATGTACAGAGTCCAGGAAGCCCTGTCAGTTGGTCTTCCCTGGCTTCCGGCACTGGTGGTTGGTGGAATCAAGTTTTTTTTGTATATTGCGGCACAGCACACGTGATGTCATGACATCATCCTGTGCTACAACCTTGAGAGGCGATGGAGTGTGAAGTAGAACAGCAAGAAAATACAGAATGAGATAAGTGACTGAACTGGAGACGGAAGGATGTAGGGGCTGGAGCTGGAGAGACACTGCAGGTCTGGAAAGACCATAATAGGCTGGAGCTGGAGAGACACTGGGGGGTTTGAGAGACAGAAGGAAGCTGGAGGAACACTGGGAGGCTGGAAAGACACTGCATGGCATGAAAGACAGTAGTAGGCTGTAGCTAGAGAGACAACGGGGGGCTTGAGAGACACAAGGAGACTGCAGCAGCTGGGGGCTGGAGAGACACCGGGGAGTTGGAAAGACAATAGGTGACTGAAGAGACACATGTAGGATCTGCAGAGACATTAGGAGACACAAAGAGGCTGGAGCTTGGGAGATACTGAGGAGATGGAGAGACAGAAAGTGGCTGGAAAGACACTGGAGAGCTGGAGAGATATAATTAGGAGTTGGATAGAAACGGGGGGGGGGGGGGGGGGTTGGAGAGACGCATGGGGATTGGAGAGACAATGGTGGGCTGGGGGGACAATGGGTGCTGGAGGGACAGGAGGAGGCTGGAGCTGGAGAGTCACTGGGGGATGGAGCTGTGGAAACACTTGAGGGCTTTAGAGGCAGAAGAAGTCTGGAGCTGGGGAGGACGCTAGGGACTGGAGAGGCAGAAGGGGGCTGGAAGACAATGGGGAGCTGGAGAGACACATGAGGGCTGTAGCTGGGGAGATACTGAAAGGCTGGAGAGACAGAAGGGGCTGGAAAGGCACTAGAAGGCTGGAGAGACAGAAGGGGATGGAAAGGCACTAGAAGGTTGGAGAGTCACTGGAGGGCTGGAGAGACAGAAAGGGTCTGTACCTGGAGAGACACTGGGGAGTGTTACGAACTGAGTACTGTACCTGGAACTCTGTGGAATTCATGACAACTGGGGAGTTCCAGTACTCATGAGTGAAGCTGTGGCCAGTTATGAGTGACCGTAGCAACGCCTATTCTAACCCTGACTCTGTTACTCCTCCCAGTGGTCGGATGGTGCCTGCAGAGCTAGACTTCTGCCTTTAGCAGCCGTGTTTGAATGGGTGAATTACTGTAGGTCTGCCCAGACTCCGATGCCCCCAGGTCTAACAAGGCACCAACCGAGACTGCAAGTGAGTAAGGGGAAAGCTAACTAAACCCTGCAAGACTACCTACGGGAAAGAATACAAACTGTGGGGGCAACAATGCCCTGAGATGTTTTAAGCAACTGAACAGTATATTTGCGTACAACAATGCACAGGATGTAATAATAAATGATAAAGCAATGAGTTCCTAAATATCTAGACAGAACTAAGCGAAGCATAAACAAGAACACTTATACCCCCTTTCACACCGCCAATGCCGGATCCCACCCGGGAAATGGAAACGGGCCTTCCCGGGTGGGATCCGGCATTGGCCGCTGCTGCTGGCTTCCCCGACCCAGCAATATGCCGGGCGGGTTGCCACAGCAGCAGATGGCGGAGCCGGCAGCAGGGGCGGAGGTGGAGGCGGCGCTGGGAGATGAGATCATCTCCGCGCCGCCTCTCCCTGCTGTAGTAAACGGATCCCGGGTCGTATCGACCCAGGAGCCTGTTTACGCTGCCATTGACCCGGTATTCATCCGGGGTATAACACTGCTTTAATCCCGGGTTGAATTGCCGGGTCAGGCGACCCGGGATTTCGGCTATGCCACTTTCATACTGCACGCTGACCCGTGTCGACCCGGCAATATGCCGTGTCGATACCGGGTTATTTGTGCGGTGTGAAAGGGGTATTAGCTGTAAGAGACTCCTGGATTCCAGGCTATGCTAGGCAGAGCAAGACAAGGCAGGAACAACCGAAGCTGTCTGATACTTCTTCCAGGCAAGGTATCACAGGAACAATCAGGAACTCAGGTCATAAGGGAAATGTGCTTCACACTCCGGCAGGACAGAACACACAGGATTCAGACCAGACCTGGAACTCCAAACCATGCAGAGACTCCAACTGCAGACAACACTCCACAGGACAGGGACCAGACATAAGCACATACAGGAGCAAAACCTTCTATCACCGGCTCCAGGTGCAAGCCAGGCTGGGTAATAAAGGAAACACACCCCAATCAGGATGGCTGGAAGCCAGGCACAAGGTCATGGCCTAATTAACTGACAGGTGAGACAGCACAGGCCACACATACAAGAGACAGGCTGTAGTTACACAGACTCACCACATAATGGCCTAATTATCTGCCAGGTGAGCCAGCCCAGGCCACACATACAAGAGACAGGCTGTAGTTACACAGACTCACCACATAATGGCCTAATTATCTGCCAGGTGAGACAGCACAGGAAACAGGCTGCAGCTATACAGACTCACCAAGGGCGGCCTGCAACAGTACTCTAAACAAGTACATGAGAAACCCTGGCATGCATACAGAAATATAACATAAAATACATGAACAGAATGCAAACAGGAATGAACCACTGCTGTGGCTCATAACAGTACCCCCCCATCTCCTCTTGAGGGTGGACTCGGGACACCCCATACAAGCCAAGGGGAGCTGAAACAACAGAAGTATAACATAAAATACATAAACAGAATGAGCAGCGGCTCATAACAGGGAGCTTGAGAGACAGAAGGAGACTGCAGCTGGAGGGTTCCTAGGAGCTGAGACAGGGGTTGAAGAGAAACTAGGGAGCTGGAGAGACTTTGGGGGGCTGGAGCTAGGGAGCCACAAGGGGGCTGGAGCTGTAGAAACAATGAGGGTCTGGAGAGAGAGGGTCTGGAAAGACACTGGGGAGCTGGAGAGACACCAGGAGGCTGGATCTGGATAGACACAAGTGGCTCAAGTGTCTTCCAGCCCCCTTCTGCCTCTCCAGCCCCTAGTGTCCTCCCCAGCACCAGTCTTCTTCTGCCTCTAAAACCCTCAAGTGTTTCCACCGCTCCTGTTACTTACACTTCCTCCTGATGTCACTTAGGCTCCTGCAGTTACTTACACTTCCTCCTGATGTCACTGCACTTCCTCCTGATGTCACTGCACTTCCTCCTGATGTCACTTAGGCTCCTGCAGTTACTTACACTTCCTCCTGATGTCACTGCACTTCCTCATGATGTCACTTAGGCTCCTGCAGTTACTTACACTTCCTCCTGATGTCACTGCACTACCTCCTGATGTCACTTAGGCTCCTGCAGTTACTTACACTTCCTCCGGATGTCACTGCACTTCCTCCTGATGTCACTTAGGCTCCTGCAGTTACTTACACTTCCTCCTGATGTCACTGCACTTCCTCATGATGTCACTTAGGCTCCTGCAGTTACTTACACTTCCTCCTGATGTCACTGCACTTCCTCCTGATGTCACTTAGGCTCCTGTAGTTACTTACACTTCCTCCTGATGTCACTGCACTTCCTCCTGATGTCACTTAGGCTCCTGCAGTTACTTACACTTCCTCCTGATGTCACTGCACTTCCTCCTGATGTCACTGCACTTCCTCCTGATGTCACTTAGGCTCCTGCAGTTACTTACACTTCCTCCTGATGTCACTGCACTACCTCCTGATGTCACTTAGGCTCCTGCAGTTACTTACACTTCCTCCTGATGTCACTGCACTTCCTCCTGATGTCACTGCACTTCCTCCTGATGTCACTTAGGCTCCTGCAGTTACTTACACTTCCTCCTGATGTCACTGCACTACCTCCTGATGTCACTTAGGCTCCTACAGTTACTTACACTTCCTCCGGATGTCACTGCACTTCCTCCTGATGTCACTTAGGCTCCTGCAGTTACTTACACTTCCTCCTGATGTCACTGCACTACCTCCTGATGTCACTTAGGCTCCTGCAGTTACTTACACTTCCTCCTGATGTCACTGCACTTCCTCCTGATGTCACTGCACTTCCTCCTGATGTCACTTAGGCTCCTGCAGTTACTTACACTTCCTCCTGATGTCACTGCACTTCCTCATGATGTCACTTAGGCTCCTGCAGTTACTTACACTTCCTCCTGATGTCACTGCACTACCTCCTGATGTCACTTAGGCTCCTGCAGTTACTTACACTTCCTCCGGATGTCACTGCACTTCCTCCTGATGTCACTTAGGCTCCTGCAGTTACTTACACTTCCTCCTGATGTCACTGCACTTCCTCATGATGTCACTTAGGCTCCTGCAGTTACTTACACTTCCTCCTGATGTCACTGCACTTCCTCCTGATGTCACTTAGGCTCCTGTAGTTACTTACACTTCCTCCTGATGTCACTGCACTTCCTCCTGATGTCACTTAGGCTCCTGCAGTTACTTACACTTCCTCCTGATGTCACTGCACTTCCTCCTGATGTCACTGCACTTCCTCCTGATGTCACTTAGGCTCCTGCAGTTACTTACACTTCCTCCTGATGTCACTGCACTACCTCCTGATGTCACTTAGGCTCCTGCAGTTACTTACACTTCCTCCTGATGTCACTGCACTTCCTCCTGATGTCACTGCACTTCCTCCTGATGTCACTTAGGCTCCTGCAGTTACTTACACTTCCTCCTGATGTCACTGCACTACCTCCTGATGTCACTTAGGCTCCTACAGTTACTTACACTTCCTCCGGATGTCACTGCACTTCCTCCTGATGTCACTTAGGCTCCTGTAGTTACTTACACTTCCTCCTGATGTCACTGCACTTCCTCCTGATGTCACTTAGGCTCCTGCAGTTACTTACACTTCCTCCTGATGTCACTGCACTACCTCCTGATGTCACTTAGGCTCCTGCAGTTACTTACACTTCCTCCTGATGTCACTGCACTTCCTCCTGATGTCACTGCACTTCCTCCTGATGTCACTTAGGCTCCTGCAGTTACTTACACTTCCTCCGGATGTCACTGCACTTCCTCCTGATGTCACTTAGGCTCCTGCAGTTACTTACACTTCCTCCTGATGTCACTGCACTACCTCCTGATGTCACTTAGGCTCCTGCAGTTACTTACACTTCCTCCGGATGTCACTGCACTTCCTCCTGATGTCACTTAGGCTCCTGCAGTTACTTACACTTCCTCCTGATGTCACTGCACTTCCTCCTGATGTCACTTAGGCTCCTGCAGTTACTTACACTTCCTCCTGATGTCACTGCACTTCCTCCTGATGTCACTTAGGCTCCTACAGTTACTTACACTTCCTCCTGATGTCACTGCACTTCCTCCTGATGTCACTCAGGCTCCTGCAGTTACTTACACTTCCTCCTGATGTCACTGCACTTCCTCCTGATGTCACTTAGGCTCCTACAGTTACTTACACTTCCTCCTGATGTCACTGCACTTCCTCCTGATGTCACTTAGGCTCCTACAGTTACTTACACTTCCTCCTGATGTCACTGCACTTCCTCCTGATGTCACTTAGGCTCCTACAGTTACTTACACTTCCTCCTGATGTCACTGCACTTCCTCCTGATGTCACTTAGGCTCCTGCAGTTACTTACACTTCCTCCTGATGTCACTGCACTTCCTCCTGATGTCACTTAGGCTCCTGCAGTTACTTACACTTCCTACTGATGTCACTGCACTTCCTCCTGATGTCACTCAGGCTCCTGCAGTTACTTACACTTCCTCCTGATGTCACTACACTCCCACCTGATGTCACGGGATTAGCAGATCAGAGACTGGGAACAACAGTACTGCCTATATTGCAGTTTCTAATGCAATGACTCTGCATAGGGTTGTTATAGTTTAAAAATAAAACATGTGGCACATTCACGGGAAATATGCCCCTGTGTGAGGAGACCTGGAAAACAAGCCCTGCTAGGGTGCCCCAAGGACTGGAGTTGGGGAACACTGGTCTAGACTATGATATCTTTGGTAGAAGTTGCAGTTTTAAGATCTTTTATGTTTTTCAATGAGTTCTATACAAACAGCACGCAACCATTTATAGAGAGAGAGCCAAAGCCAACATAAAGGAACCTGGCGTTATTATGCCAAGATACCCAGTCAGCATTTGGGCTGCCATACCCTGCAATGTGCAACCAGAAAAGTTTTATAGCTAAACATTCCCATCTGGAAATCTGAAATTACTGTGATAAAATCTAGGTGGCTCGCAGACCACGCTAAACGTTCCGCTGGCTTAGGGCTATGAAATGCTGGATATATTTACTTGGATCTTACACTGTGCTACATGCAGATGAAAGCAACAACAAAAGGCCAGCATATCACTACTTTAATGATTCTTTCACTAAAACAGCAAGCTGAGCACAATTTTATTTGTTGCGCCCCAGCGGGGGGTGGAGGGTGAGGACGTAAACTTCTAGGCGGCTGTGAGATTACATCTCCGATTGACTTGATGGAACAGATAAAGATTTTTTTCCAGTAACATTTACGTGTCTACTTTAAAAGCTGTTTCTGAAAAGTCACTGAGACAAGTTCATCGGATTCCTAACTTCCCATAAGGTGGCCGGCGATGGCGCCGGCTCTTAGATTTCAAGACAATCCTTGTAAACATAGACATCGCATTAATTACTTTGATCAGGGTCATCCTAATGTATAGACACACTGGGCAGCTGCCCAGGGCACCACAATAATAGGGGCCTCCAAGCAGGGACGTGTAGTGGTTACCAGTGCCGTAACAAGGTGTGTGCTGGCGGTGCCTTGCACACAGGGCATATGTGCTGTGGGCGCAGGATCGGCCGGCAACACCCGCAGGGCCACACTGTGATATTTGTATAATGCGCTGCCCGGCCCCGCCAGCTAAAGCGCTGCCCGCTGTTAGCTATGTAGAGAGGAGGAGAAGATGGGCTGTTCTACCCAGGGCCGTTACTATGGCATACCTCCCAACTTTTTTTCAGTGGAAGTAGGGACATCTCCGCATGGCCATCCAAAAAGGGGGCGTGACCTGTGGAAAGGGTGTGTGGTTTCACTGGAGGGCCCACAATCGTGAGCCACGCCCCCGTTTTCATCACTGAGGGGCATGCCCAGCGCTCTGTGAGCTGCTGACATGCCCCCTCTGCTCCTGTCTCCAGTAAAAAGATACTGTGTGCGTGCGCACAGCGTCTAATCACCGCTGTTCTGTGCAGGGGCCTCTCAAATGCCCCTTCCCCCCCACGGGACACTGTGGCCCGCGGGTGGGACAGCCCCAAAAAAACGGGACCGTTCCGCGAAAATCGGGACATTTGGGAGGTATGGGTTATGGGTGCACCGTCCGCATCCACCTGCGATGTTCCGGAAGACAGAAGACAGACACGCACTTACTGCAATGCTGTGCCGTGCCGCCTCCTCAACCGTCAAGCGTACCCGGCTCCTGAACACAGCAGCGGGGACATCATTGGCACCCGGTTACTAGCAGCGGAGACGCCTTCTGACCTTTCAAGTGTGGTTCCTGATCACAGTGGCTGGGACGAGGAAGTGGTGAGACAACCTACTACATGCTACAAGCACTCTCTCGTTACCGCCTCTCTCCCATATCTCCGCTTTTGAGAGATATGTGGTAAAGGGGGCTGTACCTGGCGTACTGTGTAAAAGGGGGCTCTACCTGTCGTATTTGTGTCAATGGGTGACTCTACCTGCTGTAATGTGTGATAGGGGCTGTACGTGCCATAATGTGTAAAAGAGGGCTCTACCTGGCGTAATGTATGTTAGGGGCTCTACCTGACATAATGTGTGACAGGGCTCTACCTGGCGCAATGTGTAAACGGCCTCTACCTGGTGTAATGTGTGTAAGTGGTGCTACTGTGCAGCGTAATTTGAATAATGTAGACTGAATTGGTATTATTGTGCGGTCACACCCCTCCCCCATGAAGCCACACCCATACAGTGCGCACTGGCCCTATATTAATTTTTTTATTGTGTGTGTGTGTGGGGGGGGGGGGGGGGGGGTCGCCAATGCTGTTTCTTGCACATAGCACTGAAATATCTTGTTACGGCACTGGTGGTTATACAGAGAAAAGGACTGTATAATCTATGCATTGGTAAATCAAAAAAGGCCATTTTATACAGACAGTTATGTACATATTTTTGCCCAATATGTACAATAATCTGCTTCTATATTACTGTATAATTTCATGAAAGTGTAAAGACCTCCAGAAGCACCCCACCAAGCACCCTAATGCATCACAGAAAAACACCCGGGCATATTCTCCGCATGTGCATCTGGTGCAGGCTCAAACTGCGCATGCACCGCACAGAGGAGGATTGCTCCGCTCTTTTCAAAGCATAGGTAGTGCTGTAGGTGGCTCAGGGCATGCAGGGAGCCTCAATATTGGGAGGGGGGAATGGCCAAACCCCCTAACATCCAGGCCTCATATTAGGAGCACCCATGGTAGTGCCACCATTGCATACAGGACCAGATTTAGGGCAACTAAGTTGTATGGGCCCCCACTACTAAATGTGATACCCTGCCCTACAGTGCCTCCCAAAATATGCCCCATAGTGCCTCCTATATGCCACATGGTGCCCCTCAGTCCTTCAATATGCCCCACAGTGCCCCCCACGCACGACTCTGATGGGCACTTGTTCTTGGCAATTGCAGGGTCACACCAACCCTGTGGAGGGCGGAGGGGGCTCTGTGCGTGGGGGCCCTGAGGCGACCATCCCTGTCACCTCTCAACTTAATCCAACACTGATTGCATATGTCAACAGCCTATATATAACCACCACCAAGCTCTAGTCCCTCACTGAAACCCAATTCCGAGCGGAAGATCATCTTTTTAGTTTTATCCCTCAATGTTACATGTTTACTAATAACCTTTATTTTATATACTACGCAGTTTTGATCATCAGTTGAACTTGCAGTCTACATTTGGAGGCACAATAGGAGAAAATAACTTGGCCAACAATTTTCTGACTCTTAACCTCAAAATCATCTCCCTTCACAATGAGCCTAGATGTTTCCATCGGGAATTACGAATCTGGACAAGAATAAAATCCCAAATCCCAGTAAAAATACTGCTGGTAAATTATGTATTCCATGTTTGAGGCCTGACCTAGTAACCTAGACACTAATATTCAGGTTATTGAACTGTCCTGTAGGCCTGCTCCTTGAGGCTGGGTGTTATGAAAAATGACTCTTTATATAGCCCGGGCTGGGGGAAATCTGTTTTCATGATACACTTTTGATGGGACGCATTTGTATCTTCCAGTTGCACTACCGCTACAAGGCGCTGAGCGGGCCATGTAAAACATATCTTTAAACACAAAAATACCATGATTAATATGAATCACGCCTCTCACTCTCATGCTTAAGATAGGACACAAATGAGGCTTGACCCATCAGTATTTAAGGAAAACATTCTAAAGCGGTCATAAGTTGGACTTTTATGTGACATATAGTCTTTTGCACTTCTTTAGATTCCTTTGGCCACCCCATAGACTTAAAAGCACTTTTAGTCTGTTGACATGTTATTATAGATCGAAAGGTATAAGCGCACCTTGAAATGCGCTGGGTAGACCCTATATGCAAAACAACAGGTCCACTGTGTTTAACTGAGAGGTGGTTTGTTATTATGCAAAAAAAAAACATTTTTATGCAGTCACTCACATGAGTTAAAGCACAAACCTTTACAGATCATGTAGGAAATAATTTCAGATAATGACCTACCTCTGAGTATTGA
The DNA here is from genome assembly GCF_028390025.1 of Pseudophryne corroboree. Taxonomy (NCBI): domain Eukaryota; kingdom Metazoa; phylum Chordata; class Amphibia; order Anura; family Myobatrachidae; genus Pseudophryne; species Pseudophryne corroboree. Next base: position 48,914,504 of record NC_086447.1, read on the forward strand.
GATGTTCTTCAAGGCCACCGAGTGCTCCCAGTCCTTGAGGCGCAGATCTTCCGTTACATTATTTATAAGAGCCATCTCGTGTTTCAGCTGTTGTTCCATCACTATATGAAGGAGTCTCATTTGCCTGGTGTCCTCTGTGACATTAGTTATAAGACCCTGGAGCTCCTGTATCCTTGTGTGGTGAATTCCGATGTCATAGGAGAAAGTCCCATTGATGGCATTGAGGGTTCCAAACATCTCACTTATTTGGTCATTAAGTCCCTCTACTTTTGTCCTTAGCTCCTTTAAGATGGTGTCATGGTGACTCCACACGTATCTGCTGCTGTTGACCTCAGTAGATAACCAATGGATTTCTAAGTTGTGTGAGTCACTTATCTTATTGAGGCTGCTGCCGAGATTTGACACAACTGTGTCGGTGTTGCTGGCCATGCCCTGGACATCATTGAGGTTCTGCTCTAGCTTCTGCAGGGACTCCGTCAACTGAAATAGGGAATCCGAGTGGTTTTGGAAAAGGTCCTGCAGCTTCCAGACGTGCTCCATGAAGTCTCCCTTGAACGTGAGCATCATGAGTTTGGATTGCAGGTCCCTGTAGCTTTCATTCAGTCGGTTGACGTTGCTGGTTAGGACCTTCAGATCTTCTGGAGAAGTTTGTGGTCTCGAGACTGAAATTCAAAGAGAGAAATAAGAAGCAAATAAGAGAAACCAACTGAGAGTGTAATATCCTCATAGTTATATCATGCTACATACTGATTTTCTGCAAGTCATTTAAATACGCCATAGGTTCCCAAACTCCGCCATTCCACTTCATGTTTTCAGGATATCCATGTTTGAGCTGAGATGGTTTAATCAAATTGACTCACCTGTGCTCAAGCATGGATATCCATAAAACCTGGCCTGTAATGGTGAAGTTTGGGAAAACTCTGCTATGCAGTACTGTATGCAATGGAGAATTATGTTAATATAGGCAATGAAGAATATGGCTACACCTCCCATGTTTCGCCGTTTACAAGGCGAAGTCTTGTTTTCTGCAGTAAGAAATCAAACTTGCAGCTCTCATTTTTTCTGAATTTAGGTTGCAGAGTCAGCTGGGTTTTTATGAGGTTAGGCTGCGGGAGGGGTGGGTTAGGGCTAGGGTTAGAATTAGGGGTGGGGTGAAAATACCAGGATTCATTGGATTGCCGCTCTTCTAACTTCCGGGATTTAATAACCAACCCTTTTAGAATAACTACTTGTTGTGTTCCTCACCAATTTACCATTATTTACAAACAATGTCTATTAAAACTCACAATATGGACATATCGGGTTTGATTTGCCTGCAGCGTCGGATGTGGTCACATTCACCAAATGTTAGCAATCTGCGCAAGCGCCGTGGCGACCATACACATCTTTGTGTGTCTTTGGTTGATTCTAAGTCGGAAGCATCTCAGATGCTTCTCTCAGTGAGGGAGATTTATCAAAGCTTGGAGAGGGATAAAGTAGTGAGGGATAAAGTACCCAGCCAATCAGCTCCTAGCTGCCATGTTACAGGCTGTGGGGTCTATTTACTAAGCTTTGGATGGAGATAAAGTGGAGAGAGATAAAGTACCAGCCAATCAGCTCCTAACTGTCATGTCACAGACTGGGTTTGAAAAATGGCAGTTATGAGCCGGTTGGCTGGTACTTTATCTCTCTGTAAGCTTTGATAAATTTCTGGATGTTAGCCGCAGCGGTGATCGGAAGAAAATTGTGGGAGTGGCATGGGCCCGTTGGGGCGTACGCATCCTGAGGGGACACATTTGGCAGAGGGTTCTGCTGTGCCCAGCGTGGAGTAGGTGTAATTGCTGATATAGTAATGATGACAGCGACGGTGGACAGAAATACAGTGGGCGGTGGGATGTATACACATGAAGTCATGCGTATAGTTGCCTTAGCATTCCATTAGCAAACTGTCCGCATTCCAGCTCAGAATTAGGCCCATTGTATTACAAAATAAAATAATAATAATATTTTTTTTATTTGAAACGTATAAGACATCAAAGCTTACACCAATCTGTAGAAGTCATTACATCTGGGGGGAATCAAATGACCTATAACTTAAAAAAATGAATTTAATTAAATAAAAAAATAAAATAAAGAAATTATATATATATATATATATATATATATATATATATATATACATACATATATATATACCACATAACAGTAATGTCAGAGCCAGTGGCTGTGCGCACCTAGATGAAGCAACCCTTGAATTGCTCAGTTGGGCGCTATCTAGTGGCCCTTCGTGGCGCAAAACACTTCCATTTCCCCCATAGAGGTGAGGGGCAGAGTTAGCCTTTTATTATATAGGCTAGGCAAAGGGTATGTGCCTGCTGGATGCCACATTGTCCTTTAGTAATGTTCAGCTCAGGGGCTGGCTGGGCAGGGTGCCATCCGCCCCCCGGCCAGTGTAATTTTAGTGTTCCAGGGCCATTTTTTGCATTGCATTCCCTGTGAAAAGCTGGGCCACTTGCTTGAGTCTGCTGAAAGTTGCCAGCCAGCCCCTGGTTCAGCTACCCAGGGCTGGGGTAAGGAACTCATTCTTCTCCTATAGAAGGATGCACCAGGGAGAAAGAACATTCGGGGTTGTTTGGGGGAGCACTTTGTTGTGCAGCCAAATGGATTAGGTTATTTAAGTTGAGAAAAACACTGTAGATACTAGGAAGTAATTCTAAGATTCCTCAGGAACGTTCCCCGTTATAATGCAGAACAGAAGCCAGAAGTGAGGAAAGCCTGGCCGGCTGCCAGACACAATTAATATACATATATGTGTCCTATGAATTATGGCGGAATGGAATGTGGAGTAATGGTTCCAAGACTCGCTGAATTATTGGGAAATATCCGCACTCTACCCGCTACGTGTGGCCAGGACGCAGCTTGTCCTTACTTATCCCACATCTTGTGTTTTAATACATTCTGTTTACTCTGAAGTGTTACTATTGGGCGGCACAGCCGGTGTAATGGTTAGCATTACTGTCTCACAACATGGTGAGACAGGTCATGGGTTCAATTCCTACCATGGCCCTAACTGTGTGGAGTTTGTATATTCTCCCTGTACATGCATGGGTTTCCTCTGGGTACTCCCACAATGCAAATATATACTGGTAGGTTAATTGGCTGCCAACAAAAATTAACCGTAGCGTGAATGTGTGTGCGTGTACATGCGGTAGAGAATCTAGATAGGGGCAGGGACTGATGTGAAAGAACAATTATTCTCTGTAAAGCGCTGCGGAATATGTGTGAGCCATATAAACAACTGGTAATAAATAAATTGCATTTCTGTGAGGTGATAAAAGCCCACCGTTTCTCACCCGTCTCGTACTTATCTCACAATATAGTCCTATCTCATGCTCAAAATATCGGGACACCTGTCCTGGAACTGTCTTCATGTATTATTAGATACTCTTTTGGCACTTATTTCTACAGCCAATCAGATGACAGAGAAACGTAACAATGGTGGTTAAAGGCCAAGTAGGCTATAATTTCTTTCATGTAAGTGTACAATGTAACACACTCATGTTTCTAGAACAGCCTGTAACATGGCAGTTAGGAGCTGATTGGCTGGTACTTTGTCTCCATCCACTTTATCAGTCTCCCCCTACAATTAAAAACAGTTACAATGTGTCACTTTAAGCTCCAACACAACTCGTGCGCAAAGTGGCTGCAAAATGACTGAACGGTGTCAAACTGGGAGATGGCATCGGTGGAGAATGGGAACCTGCTAAAACTAACTTGAATGAGTATAAAAATTCTCATTTAAAAAAATAGATGCCTCCTGGCATTTTTAAAGTTTTTTTTTGTTTTAACGAAAAACAAACGGAAACGGTGTCCCCATATTTAAACATATCGGTTGTTATCTCAATGTTCTGTACGTTGACGCTCACTCAAGTCTTCTGGCATTCCTGACAGCAAGGAGACATCTTGGAAGGGGGTGTAAGCTTCTCTTCATGTATTGAGGTATTTATGTTGTTCTTATACTGTACTTGTTTAATCTTCGTGCATTTTCCACAGAAGCAAAGGATGGCCTTAGCTTTCCCAGGTGTGCGCGTCAACTTGTACAGATTTCAAAGCCTACGCATTTCGCTATTTATAAGTCTTATGCATTTTAATGTTTTTAAGTGCGTATGTGCAGATATAGCGACCACTGTCTCTGCCAGGCTTGGCCACTGCACCTTGTTGACATAGGTAGTAGTTACCAGGAAAGTTAGGAAGTAGAGGAAGGAGATGGTTAGACAGACTAGCGACCTCAACTAGGGGGCAGAGCCGGCGGCATAGCATGGGGAGTCACAACTGGATGTGCATGCGGGGGGACCAGAGACTATAAGTCTAAGTCGGAGCCATCTTTGTTGGTTCCAGGATACCAGAGCCAAGGAAGTGCTGGGTCCTGGAGTTTGGGGTATGAGCAGGGCCAGATTAAACCTTTGGAGGGCACGTGGGCACTTAAGAAACGGGGCCTACACCTAATCCTCCCCCAATCTCTCCCCCTCTTTCCAGAACTGCCCAGGACAGCTGCCTATACTACAGAAATGCCAGGGTTGGCGTCACTCACTGCAGCAAAAGACAGCGATCACCGGTGGGAGTTGTCTGAGTTTTCCGCACAGGTGCTGGCGGGTCCCCCAGGATGTGGCTGGCGTGTAGTAACAAAGTGCTTCGCTAACACCTGCACAGTGCAGCAATGGGCTGCTCTGGCTGGGGGGCCCCTTAGATAGGGGGGCCTGGGGCACTATGTACCCGTGCCCCCTCCCCCCCTTTATCTTGCTCTGGGTTTGAGACTAGAATAATTATCAATAGAGGGTGGAAGACCACCTACAAACAAGAAGCAAGATGAAGTCATGGTTTATGGATCAATGGAAAATCCAAGAAACGGACTGTGCTGGACCAAGAAGGGTATTTCTGATTTCATCACAAGACTGTCTGGCATCCAAAATCCACCCCATGTGGATTCTCTACCAGGTATTATGTGATAAGCCAGGTGGTTCCCAAACTTTTTTGAATCACGGCGCCATGGAATATCATCATTTTTTTAATGACACCCCTAGGCCAAAAGTTTTTTATTGATAGATTTTTAAAAAAAAAATAATATTTTTTTTTTATTAATTGTGCCTACCTGTCATCCTTAGGGTAAACTTATGGGGTGGTGTACAGTTGTGCTTCTGATTGTGCTCAGTTTTTATGGTTGGCAGCCACCAGCACTGGTTTTGCCTATCACTTTGACCATTAAGTTATTTGGTAATGGACTACCAACCCGAGACACCCCAGGGTGTCTAGGCACACAGTTTGTGAACCACTGTGCTAAGCACCAGAGTATTCCGTGGCCCATACTACCACCGATGCCATACTACCCACGCCATAACTGGAGCTGAAAAGAGTCATTGTCAGGGGGCGTGCCACACTGCATCCTGGTACCCCAAGTAAGTGCATCACAGTATCACCAGGCTCACATAGAAAAATAGGTCAACTTAGCAGAAGGCACCAGCTGTCTGACATTGCCCAGGGGGCAGAAATGAGAAATCGAGGACGTGTTTGAGTGTGGATAAAGGGTATTCCAACAGTGTTTTCTACAGAAAATATATGATAGACATCTCCACTATTGATGGTCAAACAAGATGGTTAGTAAATACTGGAGATTTTTAGGCAGCAATCCGCTGCACTTGTCCATTGTTTTACAATAACGGCAGAAGCGATTGTTAGTAAATCTACTTCTTAATATCTCACATTTACTAGTTAAGATACCGGTGTAACCAATAAAAACTGTTTTTCTGCAAGCAGAACGCTTTGATTAGAATAATACGACCAGGACCAACAATGACGTCTGCTACCTAGCTAGGATCCAAGCATAAAGCCAGAGGAAACAGTCTCGCCTGCTGGTACAACCATTAACAAAAGGGGAATTTTGGGCAAAACAAGTTTTTATTACAAATATTCTCATTGTGAAAGTCAGATAAAGGTGTCTTCTTACCAGAGAGAAGAAAGGAAAACAACGGGTGGGATTATAGTCATTTATAGCCTGACTGGACAGACGTCCCTGGCACCTCACACACACGTTATACAATAAAACCAGAAACCAGAGTATTTGTTTCCAATTAGGAGAGAGGAAATGCCGTATAAAAGTGACTGTCTATGGCTTGGCACTCGGGGCGTCCTCTCCTGCGCACAAAGGACGGGAGACCAGAGAGCGTGCAATCTCCTGGACACTGTCCCAGCCTCTCTCCAGATCTTCTCTATCATCCCAGACTGGGACAGCGTCCTAGCTTCCTAGGTCTCTTTACACTAATGCTTTCATGACAAATCCCATTAAATGTGATCGTGTTTTGCCAAGTGCATCCATAAAACCAGTCACTTGAACAGCGGGAGCATTACCCGGCTATTGTGCCTCCTTCAGCTTTTGTTTTTTTAATGGGCCATCTATTTCTCTCCGGGGTTCCCTGAAAGCACCAACATCCCAGCTGGTTCAGGAGAGAGATCCACACTGGGTTCCGGGAAAGAAATGCTTTGCGTTTGGTCATGCATGTAGCTAGAACGAGACAGAAATCTTATTTTTAGGGTCTTGTTATACTTTATTTGTGATTTAAGGGGCTATGTATCAATCCTTATAAAGAGGACACGTGGCGTTCATTGATCCAGTACAGGAAGGGTTTATCAGAATAGAACGTGAGGCTTTGCAGATGGTGGTAATCTTCCTTGCGTTACGCCATTCACAAATAATATGTCAGCCAGAGTCAAATTAAGGAAGGAGCGCAGGGGACGCTGCCAGCGCCCCCCACTCCCCCCTTCTCCCGACTGGCACACACTGCCATCACCAGCTCTCCCTCTTGTGCAGCAGCAGAAGGATGGCAGCCAGAATGTGTGCAGCGTAGGCAGACGCACAGGTTTGTCAGGTTTCATGAGCTCTCACAGAGCTTTTCGACCAGTGGAGAGATAAGAGGGGGGAGACAGCTAGATTAATGTGTCTGGGTTCTGTGTAACCTGTTATCTGATTAGATCAATTGGTATTGAAGAAGGAGGCATACAGAAAGTTCTCCTGAGTCCTGTCCCACTGTGTAAGTAGTACACAGTTGGTTTAAATTAGATTTAGACAATCTAATATATCCGGGGGCAGCTGCTGCAATTGCACTGTGCAGTCCCTTAGTGGGGGCAGGCAGGATGACAAGTGGTGGCGGTGCTGACAAAATATGGAGAGCCCCCCTGTCTTAAGTGCCCCAGGGCCCACCCCCAATGCTTAATACGGCCCTGGACACAGCAATTATAGGAATTATAACCAAAAAGGACTTTTTAAAAACAATCTTTTCATTGTAAAAATTCTCCACACACACAACAACCTAAGTGTAATGAACTTTATGCACTGAGCATGTGTGGGAAGAAAGGACCTATTTACTGCATGAGTGATTTTCTACCTCATTTACTCACATGTTCCCTTTATGTTGGGAACGTTATAGTATCTTTATCCTTTAATTCCATTACTGTATTTTCCAACCTAACAGATGAAGTGTGACTTGCGCGAATCACTTATACAACTAAAATATAACAATAAATAAAGATACAGAGATACAGAGATGTAGATTTGTCAGAAGAAAGTATTAGCTATTTGTTAATCCCTTAACTTTATATTTAAGTAAGGGAAAGTATGGTACCCAATCATGACCAACCACATGCATTGCCAGGGGATACCGCCCAAGGTGCACAACCCCCTATAACAGCCAAGGTATCCACTCAACCTCCTAACTTGACTACCCGCCTGTTTCGGTACAGCCAACTTCCAGTCAATGAAGGGAGGGCCCCTAAACTAAATAAACTGCCCCCGTACTGGCGACCTGTCGCTCTTCCCTGCCACAAGAATAGGCAACACAAAACCACCAAACTAAACATGCACAAAGGGAAGGAAAGGTGGGAAGACTGGAAACAAAGAGGCTTTGGCCTGTAGCACCAGCCGCTTAAATAAACTTTCACCAAAACTCACCCCTACACTACCATAAGATATCAGGAATAGTGGTCAGCGCCCATGCCACGCCCATCCTAGAGGTTTAAACCACCTCTTTTCTTATGGCAATCGTTTGGTTTCTCCAATACTGAATAACTGGCCACCAAACTTATCAAATTCTGTTTGAAATCATGGTGAAATTTAGGGCCCCATTTATCAATGGAACATAACTCCTTTAGCAAGTGTGACAGGAGACTTCCCGACCGACATGACCAATGGTGGCCGCGGCACTGCAGGAATTAAACCTCATGCTGTGGCGCCATCTTTAAAGGGACAAATGGGCACTAGGCACCAATTCTAAATATGAGATCGGCGCTGGGTTTCGAATGTACTAGCGGCACTAGGTCCTGAATGTTTAAAAAGAAAAGGTGTTTAAAATGTTCTTTGATATGTTGCGGCCCAGACCCTGTACGGCAGCCATGGCAGTGATACTTGATAACCCCCTATGTGCTGGGGGTAGGGAGCTGCTGCAGCTGGGATTTATCCCTGGGCAGCAGGGCTACATGTGGGAGCAGAGCCGCTGGCGACTAGGACAGCCGGCTCCCGGGTATAGACCCTGTTTTAGGGCACAGGTTCAGTATATATTCAAACATATAAAAGTGCACTTACTTAGTTACTGGTGGTCTATGGGGAATCCAGAGTTCTGTGCAGGCTGCCGGGTTTCCCAGCCCCCTATCAGGAAAACAGAATGCCTTCTGTTACAGCCTCCCCCATGAAAGTAGCATGTGAAGGCTAGGCAAAACAGCCAGCTGTTTTATGGTGCTCCAAAGCGTTCCCACTCGGTTGGCAGGAAACCCTGCCAAAGGATCTTGTCTGCCCCTCTTGGAGCTCAAGTTCAGGCTAGAGGTGGCAGGCTTGATCCCTTAGCAGATTCCTGGAAGTAGTTTTGTAGGGAACTTTATTCCCTCCTCAGAGAAGTCTGCACCTGGGTTGTGCCTAACACCCTGGGCCGGACAAAGCACAGAGAAGTTACCACTCCCCACTGTCCATAGAGGACAATGGTAATGCTGATCATGCTTTGGGCATGCACTTAACTTGAATGGGTAAAGACAACAGGGCGGAACTGCCCAACGTGGTATTGTGTGTTGGATGAGGATAAAAGGAGGCCCGCATGCCTCAGAAAATGTATACTTTCTGTGACATCAAGAAGTACTGAACTGCTGTAACATCCAGTATGCTGTATCCTAAAAATCGGTATAGCGTACAACTATGTACAACTCTGAATCAGGAGAATTTATCACTTTATGGGGGAGATTCAATTGTTTGAAAAGTCAGTTGGGCGTCTGTTTTTTCCTATCTAATAGACAGACACCCAACCGACTTTTCAAACATTTGAATCTCCCCCCTAAATGTCACATTTAACAAATCTGAGACAACTACATCTAGAAATTCCTTTGATGGATTATACAGTATATATAAATACAAGCCACTGAAAAGGGGACTGAATAGCAGAAAGAGATGTACAGTATAATCACCATTATAATTGTACGCACATGATAAAATCCATTGCCATATCCTTTTCCTTGTTTCCACAGGAAATCAATTCTAGGGAGCAATTAATAAACTTCTGGAATTAACGATACACATTTCATATTTACATCATGCATACTCTACGCTCTTTAGTGTTTCCAATACGCACCACATAGAAATAATTTGGCGACCATATGTGTTGTTTTACTACCAGGCTGTATCCATGTACAGTAATAATATATTTTATTGCTAGAATGTATTTTTAGCATTTTAGCATGCGGTTGTTGATGGATCTGTATAACATCCGCGTCACGTGCTGCGAATTCCGTTTACATACATTTTTCTTCACCCCTTTTTTAAACTTATCGCAGTGTTTACAGTATAGTTTTACTTCCGTTAAGTCGCTACAATTTTTTTCCTGTATGTGTCACGAGACGCAGGAATAATTACATATTTATGTCATGTGAAAACAAAATGAAAAGAAACGGTCTGTCTGGGAACGCAGGTTTGTAATATTTGGGTGGTCCATAAATAAGTGTTCAGCTCATAAGAGTTTTACATCTCATAAAGATACAAGCATCCAAGCTGACCTAGTAATAGCTCTCTGTGAATTATATTTTTGTCAAGTTACAGTACCTGTGGGCGGAATTCCTATTTACAAGTGGAGGATTGTATTACAATTAGTACGCCAAAAGTGTCCTTTTGAAAACATACAATATACAGATAATCTGGCATTATATTTTGTGCCGTCAGATAAAGAAGAAGAAATGAAGCCACTCTGCGGCACAATGCCTGTCTCATCTAAACGCACATGAGAAAGAATACCTGGAAATCTGCGTACCTTATTGCGGACACGCGATTAGGGCCAGCGACAGAAATCTCAGTACACTCCTGATTTGTGGGGCCCCATTGCTCCCCGTAAGGGAGAGGCCGGTTGCCCATTGGCCTACCTTAGCACCATCCCCATATCTCTCCCCCGTCTCATCCCCTTCTCTGTTTCTCCGTCCCCAGCTTTATCCCCCTCTCTGCAGAGAACGAGCACCCAGATCACCCCTTACAGTACACACTGCAGTGACACCGGCAGGCCAGGCAGGCACAGTGGTCAGGTATTGGGCTGCATTCCCATGGCTGGAGCAGTTTGAAGTCTCGGATCCCGCTATGGGTGTCCCTAGTACACTCCTTTCGCTGGGCTTGGGCATCATACATGGCAACTCTTCTAAACAAGGAGAATGGGGCAGATTAATATAAACCTGTGTTTTATTAAATTCTCTTTTGTACACTGCTGCGACATCATTAGTAACATAGTAACATAGTATCTAAGGTTGAAAAAAGACAATTTGTCCATCAAGTTCAACCTTTTTGCGGTCTCTTATGCAGGATTATTTTTGGACTAAATTTTGTCTGATGCTGATGTCAGCCGTTATGTTTTATTCCTTGTTTTAATAACTATATCGCATCACCACGCACAATAACCCTGGATGTCCTTATCCATTAGGAATTTATCTAACCCATACTTAATTGTGTTGACCGAGTCCGCCATTACTACTCTCTCAGGCAGGGAATTCCAGACACGTATTGTCCTTACTGTGAAAAACCCTTTTAGCCGCTTTGTGCGGAATCTCCTCTCCTCTAACCTAAGCGAGTGTCCACGTGTCCTCTGTGCTGATCTTACCAAAAACAGATCCCGCGCAAGCTCTGTATATTGTCCCCTTATATATTTGTAGATGTTGATCATGTCCCCTCTTAGTCTCCTCTTTTCCAGTGTAAACATGCCTAGCCTTGCAAGCCTTTCCTCGTATTACAGCGTCTCCATGCCCTTGATTAGTTTGGTCGCCCGCCTCTGAACCTTTTCTAGTTCCAGGATATCCTTTTTGTAGTATGGTGCCCAAAATTGTTCACAGTATTCAAGATGAGGCCTCACTAGTGATTTATATAATGGGAGTATAACACTCTCGTCCCTTGCATCAATTCCACGTTTTATGCATGCTAATATCTTATTAGCCTTCTTTGCTGCAATCCTACTTTGGGTACTGCTGCTTAGTTTGATATCTATGTGTATACCTAAGTCTTTTTCCAGTACAGAATCTCCTAATATTACCCCATTTAGTATGTAGGTGTTATTTTTGTTCTTGCTACCACAGTGCATTACCTTACACTTGTCTGTATTGAAGCTCATTCTCCATTTAGCTGCCCATGCTTCTAGTTTAACTAAGTCGTTCTGAATAGACTCAGCATCCCCCTCCGTATTTATAACCTTACACAATTTGGTACCGTCTGCAAAAATTGACACCATGCTCTCTAGACCTTCTGTTAGGTCGTTAATGAAAATGTTGAACAATAGTGGTCCAAGTACAGACCTTTGTGGCACACCACTTAGCACTTCAGTCCAATTTGAAAATTATCCATTAACCACAACGCGCTGCTCCCTATTATCTAGCCAATTACTGACCCAAGTGCATATTGTGCTCCCTAGCCCTATATCTTGTAGCTTATAGATAAGACGCATGTGTGGTACTGTGTCAAAAGCTTTGGCAAAGTCTAAAAAGATTACATCCACCTCCTTACTGATTAAGGTTCGCACTTACTGTTTCATAAATGCCAAGTAATTTGGTTTGACAGGATCTGTCCTTCACAAATCCATGTTGATTCCTTTTAATGACCTTATTGGCTTCAAGGAACTTCTGAATACTATCTCTTAGAATACCTTCCAATACTTTTTGCAAATTTCCCAACAATGGAGAGAGTACAGCTCTAATCTAAGTTGCAGAGTAACCCGCACCACGATATGAGTAATCCAAATGTTATAAGATTGGGATACCTTTTCAATAGTGAATACCACTCTAACCAATGAGTGGATGAATCATAAAGAAATATCAACGTCATTAAAGGTGCTACCAACTGATTTGGGTTGAAGTATAGGGTCAAATCGCCAAAGAGAGGGGAAAGAAAAGAGAAATCAGTTACTTATGCGGTGCACACAACCCAATATACATATAATTTTAAAATAAATTCTTTATTATGAATTCATTAAAACCCCTGTCATATTCTCAAATATAGGCAAAGTGCCACGATAGAAGTTTATTTATTTTATATATAATTAAATTGATATACCGGACTTATATTGTCCTTTATTCAGAGTCAAGCGAAGTATTAAAAAATAGTAAGGAAAGTGAATAAGAATGAAAATAAAGTGAATAAAGATTAAAAACAAGGCTAGTGTGTCATATTCATTGTGTCCTATTGATATTAAATAGTCCTATTATGTACGGACCGTTTTGCTATCTCTATAATATGCTCAAACTGAATATTCGCTAAGAGTGATCTATGGGTAATCAAATCAGAATAAGACTTTAAATACTATGCCCACATTGTTCTAATGCTTAAAGTAAACACATGTGTTTTGCTGCTATGAATTAATCACATATGATGTAAGCAAAAGAAACACTAGACATGTGTCAACTAGAATTCTTATATCCGGTCACTCGCAATTACAGTAAATATAGACTGTCAACTATTGCTTATAATGCTGGTCATACAGTCTCGTATTAATAATGACTTTGTAAGAGACTGCCCGTTCCCTGTATTATATAGATATGACTGCCGTAGCTATTATGCTATGGCAGATATAAGAGTTATAATATCACAATGTGACTGCAGGCGGCTCACGCCGTCTGACCGTTAATATAATAAGATAATTCTAGTGTAATAACAAGTATGGTATAGCCAGGAGTACCATGTTATATAACCATATATCAAGATGTTATTTTAATGGTCATAGCCACCGTAACTAGAACACCCTGCTGTAGCAGATCCTAATGACAGGGTATCTCCGTGTACTCCGCAGCTCTACGAGATACAGATACTATTAATTTGCTGGGTTGCTGAGGCCGTAATAGCACATTTACAGTACCGTGACAAATACTCGTATCATTATGTCATAATAGAGCCTGCAGTTACGCGGGATAAATATTAGTATTCAATTATTATGGCCGCTGTGGTATAATTCAAAGTGCCGTGATAAATATATATTCTCAGATACCAGTGTATAATCTACGGTTGTACACGGCACCTCTGTGATAGGGTTATCAGATTATTGCAGCCACTGCCGCATAACCCACAGTGCCGTCACTGATATCTAACTTCAAATATCACCGTGTACTCTGTAGCTAGACGGGCCGTTAAGCCGCTCGTATGGTACGGTGCTATATACTGGCTATACCTGTCTGCATAGTAAGTCCTATATCATACGGTACATTACATAAATTGGTTGGACATTAACATTTGTATTTTGCACATAAGACACACTAGCTATTAGCCAATGCACATTTCGCTTATAGGTTTCCTCAGGGCACTATAGTAAACGGCGCCCGCCGGACATGACATACTTATAGGGGGCCGTAGACGTGAATGAACCAATTGTTATCAAGACAATTGTTTTTTTAAAAAGGAAAACCGTTACTTCAAATTAGCCACCTAGGCTCCTGCTTGTAGTGTTCGTAAATTGATACACCTGCTGTCTGTCGATCAGAGTGATATTACAGGGGTTTTAATGAATTCATAATAAAGAATTTATTTTAAAATTATATGTATATTGGGTTGTGTGCACCGCATAAGTAACCTTCCAATACTTTCCCCACTATAGATGTAAGACTAACTGGTCTATAATTACCCGGTTCAGCTCTACTTCCCTTTTTGAATATTGGCACTACTTCCGCTATACGCCAGTCTTTGGGAACCATACCTAATATAACTGAATCTTTGAGGATCAAAAATAGCGGTCTTGCTAGTTCAGAGTGAAGCTCCATTAGAACCCTTGGGTGAATTCCATCGGGACCAGGTGACTTATTCATCTTTTGATAATAGTATCTTTTGGCTTAAGGATCTGCGACTTTATACTAACATTAGTATCAGCCCTTCCCCTGGTGTGCAAGCGCCCGTCTGACTGTGCCAGCACTGGGACACCCACTTTGTGCATCTCCAGACGCCACCATCGGTCGCACCAGCAAGACTTGCAGCAGCCCCATACTTGGCGCAGATTCAACACTCAACTCTGTGAAGTCACGCGGACTGGCCCCAGCAGTAGCGACGCTGGCGCCATGTTTTTCTACGTACATGACCACAGCTGAAGGCAGATACATGCCACAAAAACAGACGTGACACACCTGTGTTATTGCCACCAGTCGTCCAGTTACAAGAACATAATGCACCGTGTACAGATCTGAATCAGACCCTAAGAGCAGAACAAAAATGATACAGGGAATTCCCCAAAGAACACCGAGGAAGAAGTACTGCTGGCGAGATACAATGCAAAATTTCCCCAGCAAATGTGGGATGGGAGAAGCGTCCTGTGGGACCAATCAGAACAGTTCGCTCATCTCCACCAGACAGATAAAAGCTACCTGATTGGCTGTCGTGTATTCAGCACAGGTTTGGCAACTTTTACCCATATTCATAATATAACCATCGGCATCTTCTGGAAAACGTGGAAAAGGAGAGCCGGATCGTGCTCTATCATCCTCAATACACGAAAGTAATGTTCTGGTTAAGAGGACAAATCCACAGAGGATCTATTAAAATAAAAATTGTTAATTCAATGGGGCTGGATGGAGCACATCCAAGTTAGGAGAAGCAGGAGGCTTTCTAGCTATAGACTTTACAGAAGTATTGCATTTAAAAGGTCTCTTGAGGATTATTCCAATTGCCTGGAGAGCTGCAGCGGAAACTGGGAATGGTGTCAAGTAAAAAGTTCTCAAGTCCACCGAGTATTATTGTTGTCATATGGGACTAGCTCATGCCAGCACGTTTTACTGGGTTATTTATATAAAAGGCTCATTTGCACTTTCAGAAATATTATTTTTAAAAATACATCTCTGGTATCAGTACAGAGGAGGTCCCCCTATCTGCACCTGGAGGACACTAAGTATAGAGGAGGTCCCTCTATCTGCACCTGGAGGACACTGAGTATAGTGGAGGCCTCTCGGCCTGTACCTGGAGGACACTAAGTATAGAGGAGGGCTCTCCATCTGCACCTGGAGGAAACTGAGTATAGTAGAGGCCCCTCCATCTGTATCTGGAGGACACACAGTATAGTGGAGGTCCCTCTATCTGCACCTGGAGGAAACTGAGTATAGTGGAGGCCCCTCCATCTGCACCTGGAGGACACTCAGTAAAGTGGAGGCCCCTCCATCTGCACCTGGAGGACACTAAGTAAAGTGGAGACCACTCCATCTGCAACGGCAGGACACTCAGTAAAGTGCAGGCCCCTCCATCTGCACCTGTAGGACACTCAGTATAGTGGAGGCCCCTCCATCTGCACCTGCAAGACACTCAGTATAGTGGAGGCCCCTCCATCTGCACCTGGAGGAAACTGAGTATAGTAGAGGCCCCTCCATCTGCACCTGGAGGAAACTGAGTATAGTGGAGGCCCCTCCATCTACACTTGGAGGAAACTGAGTATAGTGGAGGCCTCTCCATCTGCACCTGGAGAACACTCAGTAAAGTAGAGACCCCTCCATCTGCAACTAGAGGACACTCAGTATAGTGGAGGCCCCTCTATCTGCCCCTGGAGAACACTCAGTAAAGTAGAGACCCCTCCATCTGCACCTGGAGGACACTCAGTTAAGTACAGGCCCCTCCATCTGCACCTGGAGGACACTCAGTATAGTGGAGGCCCCTCCATCTGCACCTGGAGGAAACTGAGTATAGTGGAGGCCCCTCCATCTGCACCTGGAGAACACTCAGTAAAGTGGAGACCACTCCATTTGCACCTGGAGAACACTCAGTAAAGTAAAGACCCCTCCATCTGCAACTGGAAGACACTCAGTATAGTGGAGGCAAAATATTTTTAATAAATATGCTCCAAACCTTCTAAAGAGTGAAGAAATGGACAAGAAAAGAAAACCAATCAGCTTCTAGCTAGCATTTGTCAAGAACATTCTATAAAATGATAGGTTGAAGCTGTTTAATTACTACAGCCAACTTCACTTTTCCTCTTTCTAGGTTTGATACATCTCCTCCTAGTGATTAGTCTAGTGTCATCCCTTATGGCATTCTTTCTCCAAGTGGCTATGGGGTCTCTGGAACCATGTGTTCCACCCCCATACCAGGTTACTCGATTTTTGCCAGTGTTAACAACACTAATAAATTCACAATTTTGAAGTGGGTAAGGAGCCTAATTGTCTAGATTACCGCTCTTATGAAACGATTGGAGTCACAATGACATTGTATAATCCTGCTTGGACTGTGCGCTGTTTACACAACCCCCCCACACAGCCATTATCTGTTGTTCTTGCAATACAAGCAAACATCGTGTGCGCAATCTGTTAGCATCTCAAATGAAATGTGTGGAAAAGAATCTAATTTTATTGTTTAATGTGCATACTGTGACTGCCAAATAAAACTCCCCGCAGGCACAGAACACAGCACCACTACATAAGGAGAACTGCCTGGCTTCATTATAAGACTAATGGTATCTTGTAGTTACAAGCCAAATGGTTCAGAGGCTACGGTGGCTCTACATAGCACAGAATGTTATTTCCAATTAAATAAAAGCAGCAATCCCACATAAAAGGTTTATATATAGTTGTTAGGGTCTCCTGCCCTGTGCTGCCACGTCGTCATGGCAACCGGGAGACAAGTGCTAGCGGAGTAACCTGAGCGCAGCTGATACTCCGGTTCGGGTCTTTTGCTGTGCAGTGGTTACAGGCTCTGTGCACGGCAGGGGATCCGGTGCTGGTTTTTGTGCTCACAGTCTGTGAGGTCTGAGTGGGGGGTAAACAGCACCTGCTATATAAACCCTCTTCTCAGGTTAGGCAGATGCTGCTGAATCTTTGTTGGTTAGTCAGTTCCTGAAAGTTAGCTAGTACTGTGTAACTTTGTATTTGTTTGTTGCTTACTGCAAATAGGCCTTGGGATTTGGTACTACACTCTGCCAATCCAGACCTAGCAGTAAGACTGGAGTCAGTCGTTTAACCTGCTGGGGTTCTTTTGTTACTCTGTGAACATAGCAAGTTTGCGGCTGTATTCTCAGACTTGCCTGCCAAAATCCTTTCTCACTGAGCAAGGTGTTCAGGTGTCAGTTTAGTGGCAGTAAGCTGAACCAGTGCACTGCAAGTGAGGACTAGGATTGTGGAGACTCTCCTTGTGTCTATTATTCCATCTCTGACCAAGGAGTTTACTGCCACACCCATTGGTAACCCTTTAGGGTTTTGCTGTTGCCCTTAGCAACAGCATTTCGGGTTCTCTACGTATTAAATCACAACATCTCGCTTCTTTCCATCTGAGCATTCCTAATACTAGGGAGACACCCAGTTTCTTAGCCTTTGGGCTTCTCTGTTCACTTTGTGTTTATTTTGTTACTCTATCACCTTCTGTGTATGTAATGTCATATTCCCCAGTCTGTCTGTGAGTTCATTTGTTTTGTATCCCTCTCCGTTCAGACACCAGTACATTCCTGCTGGCACTGGTGTGCATAACATAATCAGCAGCCTAATACTCCTGTTGAAATTTTGTGGGAATATGGAGCATACCCCTCAAAATACTTTGCAACAGGTGGTCGATCAGGTGCAGGTCCTGACTCGACAATTTAATGATTTGTCCATTAAAATGCACACCTCGCAGGCCGCTGGCGGAGCACCCGCAGCAGCAGCATCTTCAGGGGTTAAGGAGCCGAAAGTAAATCTCCCGGATCGTTTTTCTGGAGATCGCTCGCAGTTCTTTGGTTTCAAGGAGAGCTGCAAGCTATATTTCCGGCTTAGGCCTCAGTCTTCTGGGTCGGAGATTCAGCGGGTGGGCATAGTGATTTCCTTGCTACAAGGAGACCCACAGGTCTGGGCATATGGGTTGCAGCCTGACTGTCCATCGCTTAAAAGTGTTGATGCTTTTTTTACGGCACTGGGCATGTTGTATGATGACCCTGACAAGACGGCCTCAGCCGAGGCTCAGATTTCGATACTTAAGCAAGGGCGAAGGCCAGTTGAGGTTTATTGTACGGAGTTTCGGAGGTTGGCCCATGATACCCAGTGGAATGACCCAGCCCTGAGACACCAGTACCGAAGAGGTCTTTCTAACCAGATAAAAGACCAACTGGTACAATATCCCTTGCCTGATAGCTTGGATCAGCTCATGCAGTTATCCATCCGGGTGGATAGACGGCAGAGAGAGCGTAGGCTTGAAAGGGAGACCGAGGTTTCCTTCTTTCCCAAGGGAACCTCGGACTCTGAGGAATTTTCCGAGGAGCCTATGCAGATTGGGGCTACCCGCCTCTCCTCGCGTGAGAAGACGCGGAGGAGACAGCAGGGGTTGTGCTTGTACTGTGGGAATAAAGGTCATGTGGTAGTATCATGCCCAGAAAAGCCGGAAAACTTCAGGGCCTGAGGGTGATGGGAAATATCCTGTCAGGCCAGAAGTCAGAATTTCCCAAGAAGACTTTTATCATTCCGGTGACCTTGAAGATCCTCGGTCAAACTGTCAAGACTGAGGCCTTTGTGGACAGTGGGGCCGACGGGGTTTTTATGGACCGCCAATTCGCCCTGAAACACTCTGTTCCCTTAGTACCCTTGGCATCGGAAATTGAGATTTGTGGGTTAAACGGGGAACCATTATCCCAGGGTAAAATTACCTCTTGCACTAGCCAGATTTCTTTGTTTATTGGAGCCACACACTCTGAAAAATTGTCCTTTTATGTGACTGTCTGTACTTTTGCCCCATTGGTGTTGGGGTTACCCTGGTTAAGGGCCCACAATCCTCAATTTGACTGGGTCTCTGGGGAGATTCTTAGTTGGGGTACTGATTGTTTCAGGAGTTGCTTGAGCCTTCCAGTCAGGCTTTCGCAGCTATGTTTGCCAGGATTGCCAGGATGTTATGCAGATTTTGCGGACGTGTTCTCCCAAAAATTTGCAGAGGTACTACCTCCCCATCGCCCCTATGACTGTGCCATTGATTTGTTGTCGAATGCTAAGCTTCCCAAGAGCAGGTTGTACTCCCTGTCACGTCCTGAGACTCAGGCTATGGCAGAGTACATTCAGGAGAACTTGGCTAAGGGATTTATCAGACCTTCACAGTCTCCAGTTGGGTCAGGGTTCTTCTTCGTGGGCAAAAAGGACGGTTCGTTGCGACCCTGCATCGACTTCAGGGAATTGAACCGTATCACGATTAAAAACTCATATCCACTGCCTCTCATTTCGGTCTTGTTTGACCAGCTTCGTACTGCCACCATTTTTTCTAAGATTGACCTACGTGGTGCGTACAATCTAATCTGAATAAGAGAGGGGGATGAATGGAAGACTGCCTTTAATACCCACTCAGGGCATTATGAATATTTGGTGATGCCTTTTGGGCTCTGTACTGTCCCGGCAGTCTTCCAGGACTTCATGAACGATGTGCTCAGGGAATATTTGGATAGATTCTTAGTTGTATACTTAGATGACATCCTAATCTTCTCCCATTCCCTGGAGGAACATCGGAAGCATGTACGCTTAGTCCTCCAGAAACTCAGAGACCACCGGCTTGGGGCGAAGCTGGAGAAGTGTGAATTTGAAGTTCAGCAAATCGCATTTCTAGGATATATTATCTCCCCAGAAGGTTTCCAAATGGAGGGTTCCAAGGTACAGGCAGTCCTGGATTGGGTGCAGCCCACTAGTTTGAAGGCGCTTCAGCGTTTCCTGGGCTTTGCGAATTTTTATAGATGGTTTATCGCTGGATTTTCGTCTATAGCGGCGCCCTTGGTGGCACTCACTAAGAAAGGGGTGGATGTTGCTCACTGGTCTTGTGAGGCCAAAGCGGCTTTTGCCCATCTCAAAAGGGCATTTGTCTCGGCCAAGGTGCTGCGACACCCAGATCCAGAGCGTCCTTTTGTGGTGGAGGTGGATGCCTCTGAGATGGGTATTGGGGCAGTGCTCTCTCAGATGGGGGTGTCTGATAATCGCCTTCATCTCTGTGCTTACTTTTCCCGTAAATTTTCGCCTGCCGAGATGAATTATGACGTGGGTAACCGGGAATTGTTGGCTATTAAGGATGCACTCGAGGAGTGGAGACACTGGCTTGAGGGGGCTAAGTTTGTGGTCTCAATTCTCACCGACCATAAGAATTTGGCATATTTAGAGTCAGCGAAGCGCCTCAATGCCAGGCAGGCACGATGGGCTTTGTTTTTTGCTCGCTTTAATTTTTTGATAACATATCGCCCTGGGTCAAAAACATCAAGGCTGATGCGCTCTCGCGGAGTTTTGCTCCAATCCAGGAGACCACCGAGGAGCCATTGCCCATTGTGTCCCCATCATGTATTAAAGTGGGCATTACCCAGGACCTCTTGTCATTAGTCCTTAGAGCACAGGAGCAGGCTCCTCCAGACCTTCCGGTAGGGCTCTTGTTTGTGCCTCCTAGGTTAAGACAGCGAGTGTTCCTGGAATTCCATGCCAAGAAGTCGGCAGGTCACCCGGGTATTGCCAGAACTCGGGAGTTGCTATCTTGGACGGTGTGGTGGCCCTCGGTGGCTAGGGATGTGGATCAGTGGGTTCGGGCATGTGACATCTGTGCCCGAAATAAGACTCCTAGAGGGGTTCCTGTTGGCCCATTACATCCACTCTCTATTCCATCTAAGCCATGGACCCACATTTCAATGGATTTTGTGGTGGACTTGCCCAAATCCTCGGGGATGACAGCCATCTGGGTTGTCGTTGACAGGTTTTCGAAGATGGCGCACTTCGTTCCACTGGTTGGGCTGCGCTTGTCTGAATTATTTATGCTGCATGTTGTGCGCCTCCACGGGTTGCCACTTGATGTGGTCTCTGACCGCGGATCCCAGTTTGTGGCCAAATTCTGGAGGGCATTTTGTTCCGATCTCCAGATTTCTGTCAGCTTGTCGTCAGGCTACCATCCGCAGTCTAATGGGCAGACTGAAAAGGTGAACCAGTCCTTGGAGCAGTTCCTCAGGTGTTATGTCTCCAAGTGTCAGACTGACTGGGTTGCTCATCTGTCCATGGCGGAGTTTGCCTATAACAACGCGGCTCACTCTGCTACAGGGATCTCTCCCTTCCTTTGTGTGTATGGGCATCATCCTAAGGCCAATTCTTTTGACTGACATATAGATTGGTAAATGCTCAATTAGCTTAGTGATATCATTCAGGTGCTCGAAAGGAAGGGGTATTTCTGAGCAAGAAAAAAAGCAATTGTTTCCCCAGCACCCTGAATGGATAACAGTAACCAGATATAAATCCCACATGATAATAGAAATCAGAGATCTTCGTTACACATATTTGTGCAAATGTGTGGTTAAGCCCCAAAGCCGCATCAAGGCCTCTCTGTATATTTGGGGTCCCTAGCGCTATATCTAGGTGCAGGGTGTGGCACCCCAAAACACCAGAATGAGCCAGAAAGCCCTGCGTGGCATACCAGTGTAAAAAAACTATAGTGTTAATAAATTAGTATTTAGGAAGCCGAAGCTATAGAGGGGGTGATGCAAACATGAAATGTAATTAAAATAGAGAAATAGTGTTAGAAAATTAATAAGTGAAAAGTGTTAATAGAATGTAAAGGTAGGCCACACTAAAGCCATCCAGCTCAGCCAGTCCAGAGGCACCACACCTCACACCTCCATTACCCCAATCTGGGTCTAATATTAACCAGCAAGGAGCCACATGATAATGGCTCCTTACTAAAATATGTCTAAGCTAAGAGCTACCTACCTTGGAGCAACCCCATTATGCTCCATGTGGCATGTCAGGGCCTGCACCTCCTCCTAATGCAGAAACCTCTCTGCCTCTCACAACAGACATATAGATTGGTAAATGCTCAATTAGCTTAATGATATCATTCAGGTGCTCGAAAGGAAGGGGTATTTCTGAGCAAGAAAAAAAGCAATTGTTTCCCCAGCACCCTGAATGGATAACAGTAACCAGATATAAATCCCACATGATAATAGAATTCAGAGATCTTCGTTACACATATTTGCGCAAATGTGTGGTTAAGCCCCAAAGCCGCATCAAGGCCTCTCTGTATATTTGGGGTCCCTATCGCTATATCTAGGTGCAGGGTGTGGCACCCCAAAACACCAGAATGAGCCAGAAAGCCCTGCGTGGCATACCAGTGTAAAAAACTATAGTGTTAATAAATTAGTATTTAGGAAGCCGAAGCTATAGAGGGGGTGATGCAAACATGAAATGTAATTAAAATAGAGAAATAGTGTTAGAAAATTAATAAGTGAAAAGTGTTAATAGAATGTAAAGGTAGGCCACACTAAAGCCATCCAGCTCAGCCAGTCCAGAGTCACCACACCTCACACCTCCATTACCCCAATCTGGGTCTAATATTAACCAGCAAGGAGCCACATGATAATGGCTCCTTACTAAAATATGTCTAAGCTAAGAGCTACCTACCTTGGAGCAACCCCATTATGCTCCATGTGGCATGTCAGGGCCTGCACCTCCTCCTAATGCAGAAACCTCTCTGCCTCTCACAACAGACATATAGATTGGTAAATGCTCAATTAGCTTAGTGATATCATTCAGGTGCTCGAAAGGAAGGGGTATTTCTGAGCTCAGAAATACCCCTTCCTTTCGAGCACCTGAATGATATCACTAAGCTAATTGAGCATTTACCAATCTATATGTCTGTTGTGAGAGGCAGAGAGGTTTCTGCATTAGGTTCCTCTGTGGTTTCGGTCCTTAGAGGCATTTGGAGGAAAGCGAAGAAAGCCCTTGTGTCTGTGTCATTAGTGACCAAAAGGGTTTTTGATAAGCGGAAAAGACCCTGCAGCTTCAAATTAGGAGACTTCGTCTGGTTGTCTACCAAGAATTTGAAGTTGAGACAGCCATCTCATAAGTTAGGCCCCCGGTTCATCGGCCCTTATAAGATCACTAGGGTTATCAATCCGGTGGCATTTCAGTTAGATCTGCCCCGTTCTTTGGGTATCAATAAAACATTTCATTGTTCCTTTTTAAAACGGGCGATTGGTAATCCTTCTTCCAGTGGAAGATCTTCCCCTCTTCTGATACGTGGCCAGAGGGAGTTTGTTGTTGAAAGGATTCTTGACTCCAAGATGGTTCGGGGTCGGCTGTCATTTTTGGTGCACTGGTAGGGGTATGGCCCGGAGGAGCGGTCGCGGGTGCGCAGTTGTGATCTTCATGCCCCCAGACTGTTACGCTCTTTCTTCTCGCAGTTCCCCGATAAACCCGGTGGTAGGGGTTCTTTGACCCCTCGTCAGAGGGGGGTACTGTTAGGGTCTCCTGCCCTGTGCTGCCACGTCGTCATGGCAACCGGGAGACAAGTGCTAGCGGAGTAACCTGAGCGCAGCTGACACTCCGGTTCGGGTCTTTTGCTGTGCAGTGGTTACAGGCTCTGTGCACGGCAGGGGATCCGGTGCTGGTTTTTGTGCTCACAGTCTGTGAGGTCTGAGTGGGGCGTAAACAGCACCTGCTATATAAACCCTCTTCTCAGGTTAGGCAGATGCTGCTGAATCTTTGTTGGTTAGTCAGTTCCTGAAAGTTAGCTAGTACTGTGTAACTTTGTATTTGTTTGTTGCTTACTGCAAATAGGCCTTGGGATTTGGTACTACACTCTGCCAATCCAGACCTAGCAGTAAGACTGGAGTCAGTCGTTTAACCTGCTGGGGTTGTTTTGTTACTCTGTGAACCTAGCAAGTTTGCGGCTGTATTCTCAGACTTGCCTGCCAAAATCCTTTCTCACTGTGCAAGGTGTTCAGGTGTCAGTTTAGTGGCAGTAAGCTGAACCAGTGCACTGCAAGTGAGGACTAGGATTGTGGAGACTCTCCTTGTGTCTATTATTCCATCTCTGACCAAGGAGTTTACTGCCACACCCGTTGGTAACCCTTTAGGGTTTTGCTGTTGCCCTTAGCAACAGCATTTCGGGTTCTCTACGTATTAAATCACAACATCTCGCTTCTTTCCATCTGAGCATTCCTAATACTAGGGAGACACCCAGTTTCTTAGCCTTTGGGCTTCTCTGTTCACTTTGTGTTTATTTGGTTACCCTATCACCTTCTGTGTATGTAATGTCATATTCCCCAGTCTGTCTGTGAGTTCATTTGTTTTGTATCCCTCTCCGTTCAGACACCAGTACATTCCTGCTGGCACTGGTGTGCATAACAATAGGTTTTCTTCAAGCTGTAATTGAAGACCTTTTTAGCAAGCATCTCTTTTTTTTTAGCAGACGTCTACAAATGTTTATCTCCTTTTCAAATTCTCTCTGGAGTGAAATATGGCCGCTTGACACAGGCAGTGCCAGTCTGCTACACAGGCGCATGCTCTCACATATTAAGGATTTCATGTGATATCAGTGGGGGGAGGAGAGGGAGGATGTCACAGTGAAAACAGATTTCACATGGGCGGTCCAAAGAATCTCTGATCACCACATCATGTGCCTGTGGTTGCCATGGTAATAAAATACCACTGTGGCTAATTTTCTGAATTATCAATTATTAAATGGCAGACTGAACAAACCCACCAAGGGAAAATGGTAAATACCACACTCCTTCTTATAGCTTGATTTATGTTGAAGAAAAAAATCCCACACACCTTACTTTGTTATGGGATGGCTGAATTCAATTTTAAGAGCTAATCAAATTTTACATATGATCTCATTGATTCTACACTTTTAATGCTGCAATAAACTCTTCTCCACCTACCTATCTACTGTATACCCTACCTATCTACTGTATACACACACATAGCATGTATCAAGCAATGCAAAGGTTTCTATAGCTGGATTGTATCCAACAGTTGCATATGTCTCTGTTGGCATAGGATACATCATTCCCCAAATGTGGCCACCAAAATCAATGATAATGCAATTTCTTTTTGGCATATACAGTGCATCCAGAAAGTAATCACTGCGCTTCACTTTTTCCACATTTTATGTTACAGCCTTATTCCAAAATGGAATAAAGTAATTTTTTCCCTCAATATTCTACACACTTTACTCCATAATGACAACGTGAAAAAATTTTTTTTTGAGATTTTTGCAAATTTATTAAAAATAAAAACCTAAGAAATCACATATACATAAGTATTCAAACCCTTTGCTCAATACTTTGTTGATGCACCTTTGGCAGCAATAACAGCCTCAAGTCTTTTTGGAAATGATGCCACAAGCTTGGCACACCTATCTTTGGGCCGTTTCGCCCATTCCTCTTTGCAGCACCTCTCAAGCTCCATCAGGTTGGATGGGAAGCGTCGGTGCACAGACATTTTCAGATCTCTCCAGAGATGTTCAATCGGATTCAAGTCTGGGTTCTGGCTGAGCCACTCAAGGACATTCACAGAGTTGTCCTGAAGCCACTCCTTTGATATCTTGGCTGTGTGCTTATGGTCGTTGTCCTGCTGAAAGATGAACCGTCGCCCCAGTCTGAGGTCAAGAGCGCTCTGGAGCAGGTTTTCATCCAGGTTGTCTCTGTACATTGCTGCATTCATCTTTCCCTCTATCCTGACTAGTCTCCCAGTTCCTGCCCCTGAAAAACATCCCCACAGCATGATGCTGTCATCACTATGCTTCACTGTAGGGATGGTATTGGCCTGGTGATGAGTGGTGCCTGGTTTCCTCCAAAGATGACGCCTGGCATTTACGCCAAAGAGTTTAATCTTTGTCTCATCAGACCAGATAATTTTGTTTCTCATGGTCTGAGAGTCCTACAGGTGCATGTTGGCAAACTCCAGGCGGGCTGCCATGTGCTTTTTACTAAGGAGTGGCTTCCGTCTGGCCACTCTACCATACAGGCCTGATTGGTGGATTGCTGCAGAGATGGTTGCCCTTCTGTAAGGTTCTCCTCTCTCCACAGAGGAATGCTGTAGCTCTGACAGAGTGACCATCAGGTTCTTGGTCACCTCCCTGACTAGGGCCCTCCTCCCCCGATCGCTCAGTTTAGACGGACTGCCAGCTCTAGGAACAGTCCTGGCGGTTCCAAACTTCTTCCATTTACGGATGATGGAGGCCACTGTGCTCATTGGGACCTTCAAATCAGCAGATATTTTTCTGTACCCTTCCTCAGATTTGTGCCTCGAGACAATCCTGTCTCGGAGGTCTACAGACAATTCCTTTGACTTCATGCTTGGTTTGTGCTCAGACATGCACTGTCAAGTGTGGGACCTTATAGAGACAGGTGTGTGCCTTTCCAAATTATGTCCAATCAATTGAATTTACCACAGGTGGACTCCAATTAAGCTGTAGGGTCTCAAGAATGATCAGTGGAAACAGGATGCACCTGAGCTCAATTTTGAGCTTCATGGCAAAGGCTGTAAATACTTATGTACATGTGATTTCTTAGTTCTTTATTTTGAATAAATTTGCAAAAATCTAAAAAAAACTTTTTTCACCTTGTCATTATGGGGTATTGTGTGTAGAATTCTGAGGGAAAAATGAATTTATTCCATCTTGGAATAAGGCTGTAACATAACAAAATGTGGAAAAAGTGAAGTGCTGTGAATACTTTCCAGATGCACTGTAAATACTCTCCTCACCCAGCACACAGAATAAAAATAAGAATTAGGAATTACATGGAGAAAAGAAGTGGCAATGTGCAGACATTCATGTATTGGGGGTATACCGCACTGGAGAATGGTAAGGTATCTAATAGATATTGTTAGAACCAAAATACATAATACAACGAGAAAATCTGAGTTTTCTAATGTTATCTTGAGTTTGGTGGTGCACCCTGAGTCAGTGGTAAGACATACAACAAAAGGGAGAGAAGAAGACTCTTTTGTGGGTGCACTCTTGTATGTTTAAGAGGTCTCAGAAGAGACAATAAGTAAAGATTATAAATGAATTTTTAAATATAACTTTTATTAACAATAATTGATAAAATAGTAGAGTTTACTGTCAAAAATTGGAGGTAGGGGTGGGGGGAAGGGTGGGGGGGAGTTGGGGAAAAGAAAGGGGGAACACAGAACGAATTAATTACAGTGTAAATACTGAATATTGTTCTGGAATGCCTGGGTGCGATAATAACAGCTGGAGACCCTGAAAATTGAAGCGTTTTTATTCTCTCATGAGCGATGATGAGGAGACAAATGGGATGATTAAAGATGGAATGAGCAAGATGAATCTGCTGTCAGTGTTAGACGCTGAGCAAAACCGTCCAGGAATTTCTACTAAACTGAGTATTCCTCGAGAGTCTCCCACTCGAGTACTGACCCAGCCCTACACTGCTTAGCTTCCAAGATCGGAAGGATTCGGGCGTTACCAGTGTGGTATGATAGTAGAAAAAATATTAGCTATCGAGGGCTCGAGAATCACTGATGAGAGTTCACGAAAATGGAGAAATAAGAGAAAAGAAAAGACAAGAGAATGGGTGGAGGAGGAAAATAGGGGATCTGCTGCCACCGTTAGACCGGGATAATTACCCCTGAATCAGTGGTGAGAGTCCTGAAGATAGTATAAAGTGAGGAAAAGGAAACGATACTGATAGGTAAAAAAATTTTTTTGAGATTGGTTGATAGACAATGGACTGCTTGATTGCAGGATGCTGATAGTACCTATGATAAAGGTACTAGGTGTGATAAAAAGCAATTTGTACACAATTAGCAGTCAAATAAATTGATTAGACCCATACATCACCATCAATTTGCTACTATCAGATTATTACAATTATACCAAAATGGTATCAGGTGGAAAAAGAAGGAGAAAATGAACAACAATTTCTTATTTGTGTTCCGCTGTATGCAGAGCTGCAGAAATACTATATAATATGATTGCAAGATGCTGATAGTACCTATGATAAAGGTACTTGGTGTGATAAAGAGCAATTGTACACAATTAGCAGATAATTAAATTGATTGGAACCATGCATCACCATCAATTTGATGCTGACAGATTATTGCACATTGTACCAAAATGGTATCAGGTGAAAAGAGAAAGAGATAATGAACAACAGTTGATTATACAGAGCTGCAGCAATGCTATATAATACGCAGTATAGAGGATAGTGATAAATTGCTCAGCCAAATGATTAGATCAATATTAATGACTGAAAATAAAGGTTTAAACAGTATCCTATGTGGTATTAAGCCGCTAAATGCCGACTATCTGTAAAACGGGTACTTGCAAAAAACAGCTTGATGAATGCTATTATCAAATATAAATATGCAAAAAGATGCTGATATTGAGCAGATATTACCCGGAATTGTATGGAACGATCAGTCACTAATATGAGCAGGATACTTTCTGAGTGCGGAATGTCCGTGTCAAAGTCCAGGCAAATTGAAGATGCAGGATACACTGGTTCCCAGGAGCTGAGCAGTTCGTTTATAGCCGCACTGCCGATCAAAGTACCTGATGTATTGTGGAGACGTGGTCAGGTTGGCTGAGGAGAAGAGAGACACAATGTTCCTGGTCCCATCGCGGCAGTATCTAGCGGCGGCGGGTTGATGCAGCGGCTGCTGGGGAAAGAGCGGCTCGTGGTTCAGGATGTCCGGAATCAGCTGTCACACCCAGGCAGTGGGGGTAGGGAACGGAAAAAATGGTATCAGGTGGAAAAAGAAGGAGAAAATGAACAACAATTTCTTATTTGTGTTCCGCTGTATGCAGAGCTGCAGAAATACTATATAATATGATTGCAAGATGCTGATAGTACCTATGATAAAGGTACTTGGTGTGATAAAGAGCAATTGTACACAATTAGCAGATAATTAAATTGATTGGAACCATGCATCACCATCAATTTGATGCTGACAGATTATTGCACATTGTACCAAAATGGTATCAGGTGAAAAGAGAAAGAGATAATGAACAACAGTTGATTATACAGAGCTGCAGCAATGCTATATAATACGCAGTATAGAGGATAGTGATAAATTGCTCAGCCAAATGATTAGATCAATATTAATGACTGAAAATAAAGGTTTAAACAGTATCCTATGTGGTATTAAGCCGCTAAATGCCGACTATCTGTAAAACGGGTACTTGCAAAAAACAGCTTGATGAATGCTATTATCAAATATAAATATGCAAAAAGATGCTGATATTGAGCAGATATTACCCGGAATTGTATGGAACGATCAGTCACTAATATGAGCAGGATACTTTCTGAGTGCGGAATGTCCGTGTCAAAGTCCAGGCAAATTGAAGATGCAGGATACACTGGTTCCCAGGAGCTGAGCAGTTCGTTTATAGCCGCACTGCCGATCAAAGTACCTGATGTATTGTGGAGACGTGGTCAGGTTGGCTGAGGAGAAGAGAGACACAATGTTCCTGGTCCCATCGCGGCAGTATCTAGCGGCGGCGGGTTGATGCAGCGGCTGCTGGGGAAAGAGCGGCTCGTGGTTCAGGATGTCCGGAATCAGCTGTCACACCCAGGCAGTGGGGGTAGGGAACGGAAAACTAGTTTCACCCGTTCACCGGGCTTGATCACTTCCTGTTCCCAGAGGGGATAGTGCAGGCTTTATCTTGCAAGGGAGCTGGTCGTTGTCCAATCAAAAGGGAGGCGTGTCCTGTGTTTGTAAATTGCTGCACAGGTGGAACGGTTGTTCTGTTTAGTATTGGTTCCCTATTATGCTTGCAATTAGTGGCCCATTGCACAAAAGGAAAAAACAGAGAATATGTGTGAGAAATATACAAGGTTATTAGATAAAAAATGAGCATCTTGCTTATTATATAAGTGGACATAGTGAAAAAATGGAAATAAAAATAAAAATAAATAAAAATAAAATGGGGAAAATTAGCAAAAAAGAATAAATGAATGAAAATAATAAAATTGAAGCTTTCACAAATTGTTTATGAAATATTTAGATGATAAGAATAGATTAAATTTAAGTATAATAAATGATAATTGCTGGAAAAATATGTTAGGACAGCATATCTTGTCTGGAGTTATAAACAAACACGTTGTAAACATTGCATGAGGATATTCATAAATATGTTAATTTGGATTAATAATGCAAGTGACGTCGATGGAAGTGGTGGGAATGATTGTGAGAAAGGATGGTATGGAAAGGATGGGGAGTGAGGTGGAAAGGAATGGGGGGGGGATCATCACCTTCGACACCACACACACATTCCCACCACACTGCAAACCACAACACCCCAACCATATCCCAACACCCCAACACCCCACAATCTTAAACCCCCCCCCCCCCACTCCACCCCCCCCCATTCCTTTCCACCTCACTCCCCATCCTTTCCATACCATCCTTTCTCACAATCATTCCCACCACTTCCATCGACGTCACTTGCATTATTAATCCAAATTAACATATTTATGAATATCCTCATGCAATGTTTACAACGTGTTTGTTTATAACTCCAGACAAGATATGCTGTCCTAACATATTTTTCCAGCAATTATCATTTATTATACTTAAATTTAATCTATTCTTATCATCTAAATATTTCATAAACAATTTGTGAAAGCTTCAATTTTATTATTTTCATTCATTTATTCTTTTTTGCTAATTTTCCCCATTTTATTTTTATTTATTTTTATTTTTATTTCCATTTTTTCACTATGTCCACTTATATAATAAGCAAGATGCTCATTTTTTATCTAATAACCTTGTATATTTCTCACACATATTCTCTGTTTTTTCCTTTTGTGCAATGGGCCACTAATTGCAAGCATAATAGGGAACCAATACTAAACAGAACAACCGTTCCACCTGTGCAGCAATTTACAAACACAGGACACGCCTCCCTTTTGATTGGACAACGACCAGCTCCCTTGCAAGATAAAGCCTGCACTATCCCCTCTGGGAACAGGAAGTGATCAAGCCCGGTGAACGGGTGAAACTAGTTTTCCGTTCCCTACCCCCACTGCCTGGGTGTGACAGCTGATTCCGGACATCCTGAACCACGAGCCGCTCTTTCCCCAGCAGCCGCTGCATCAACCCGCCGCCGCTAGATACTGCCGCGATGGGACCAGGAACATTGTGTCTCTCTTCTCCTCAGCCAACCTGACCACGTCTCCACAATACATCAGGTACTTTGATCGGCAGTGCGGCTATAAACGAACTGCTCAGCTCCTGGGAACCAGTGTATCCTGCATCTTCAATTTGCCTGGACTTTGACACGGACATTCCGCACTCAGAAAGTATCCTGCTCATATTAGTGACTGATCGTTCCATACAATTCCGGGTAATATCTGCTCAATATCAGCATCTTTTTGCATATTTATATTTGATAATAGCATTCATCAAGCTGTTTTTTGCAAGTACCCGTTTTACAGATAGTCGGCATTTAGCGGCTTAATACCACATAGGATACTGTTTAAACCTTTATTTTCAGTCATTAATATTGATCTAATCATTTGGCTGAGCAATTTATCACTATCCTCTATACTGCGTATTATATAGCATTGCTGCAGCTCTGTATAATCAACTGTTGTTCATTATCTCTTTCTCTTTTCACCTGATACCATTTTGGTACAATGTGCAATAATCTGTCAGCATCAAATTGATGGTGATGCATGGTTCCAATCAATTTAATTATCTGCTAATTGTGTACAATTGCTCTTTATCACACCAAGTACCTTTATCATAGGTACTATCAGCATCTTGCAATCATATTATATAGTATTTCTGCAGCTCTGCATACAGCGGAACACAAATAAGAAATTGTTGTTCATTTTCTCCTTCTTTTTCCACCTGATACCATTTTTTCCGTTCCCTACCCCCACTGCCTGGGTGTGACAGCTGATTCCGGACATCCTGAACCACGAGCCGCTCTTTCCCCAGCAGCCGCTGCATCAACCCGCCGCCGCTAGATACTGCCGCGATGGGACCAGGAACATTGTGTCTCTCTTCTCCTCAGCCAACCTGACCACGTCTCCACAATACATCAGGTACTTTGATCGGCAGTGCGGCTATAAACGAACTGCTCAGCTCCTGGGAACCAGTGTATCCTGCATCTTCAATTTGCCTGGACTTTGACACGGACATTCCGCACTCAGAAAGTATCCTGCTCATATTAGTGACTGATCGTTCCATACAATTCCGGGTAATATCTGCTCAATATCAGCATCTTTTTGCATATTTATATTTGATAATAGCATTCATCAAGCTGTTTTTTGCAAGTACCCGTTTTACAGATAGTCGGCATTTAGCGGCTTAATACCACATAGGATACTGTTTAAACCTTTATTTTCAGTCATTAATATTGATCTAATCATTTGGCTGAGCAATTTATCACTATCCTCTATACTGCGTATTATATAGCATTGCTGCAGCTCTGTATAATCAACTGTTGTTCATTATCTCTTTCTCTTTTCACCTGATACCATTTTGGTACAATGTGCAATAATCTGTCAGCATCAAATTGATGGTGATGCATGGTTCCAATCAATTTAATTATCTGCTAATTGTGTACAATTGCTCTTTATCACACCAAGTACCTTTATCATAGGTACTATCAGCATCTTGCAATCATATTATATAGTATTTCTGCAGCTCTGCATACAGCGGAACACAAATAAGAAATTGTTGTTCATTTTCTCCTTCTTTTTCCACCTGATACCATTTTGGTATAATTGTAATAATCTGATAGTAGCAAATTGATGGTGATGTATGGGTCTAATCAATTTATTTGACTGCTAATTGTGTACAAATTGCTTTTTATCACACCTAGTACCTTTATCATAGGTACTATCAGCATCCTGCAATCAAGCAGTCCATTGTCTATCAACCAATCTCAAAAAAAATTTTTTACCTATCAGTATCGTTTCCTTTTCCTCACTTTATACTATCTTCAGGACTCTCACCACTGATTCAGGGGTAATTATCCCGGTCTAACGGTGGCAGCAGATCCCCTATTTTCCTCCTCCACCCATTCTCTTGTCTTTTCTTTTCTCTTATTTCTCCATTTTCGTGAACTCTCATCAGTGATTCTCGAGCCCTCGATATCTAATATTTTTTCTACTATCATACCACACTGGTAACGCCCGAATCCTTCCGATCTTGGAAGCTAAGCAGTGTAGGGCTGGGTCAGTACTCGAGTGGGAGACTCTCGAGGAATACTCAGTTTAGTAGAAATTCCTGGACGGTTTTGCTCAGCGTCTAACACTGACAGCAGATTCATCTTGCTCATTCCATCTTTAATCATCCCATCTGTCTCCTCATCATCGCTCATGAGAGAATAAAAACGCTTCAATTTTCAGGGTCTCCAGCTGTTATTATCGCACCCAGGCATTCCAGAACAATATTCAGTATTTACACTGTAATTAATTCGTTCTGTGTTCCCCCTTTCTTTTCCCCAACTCCCCCCCACCCTTCCCCCCACCCCTACCTCCAATTTTTGACAGTAAACTCTACTATTTTATCAATTATTGTTAATAAAAGTTATATTTAAAAATTCATTTATAATCTTTACTTATTGTCTCTTCTGAGACCTCTTAAACATACAAGAGTGCACCCACAAAAGAGTCTTCTTCTCTCCCTTTTGTTGTATGTCTTACCACTGACTCAGGGTGCACCACCAAACTCAAGATAACATTAGAAAACTCAGATTTTCTCGTTGTATTATGTATTTTGGTTCTAACAATATCTATTAGATACCTTACCATTCTCCAGTGCGGTATACCCCCAATACATTCATGTATTCAGTACACTGAGCCAAGACTCAGTTTTCCATACCTTGCACGGATTTATATACCTTGCTATAGGATCTCTTTCCTTTTGTATAGTAGTCGCTTCTGTTATAACAACATTCCCTTTCCTCTTTTCATTTTTTCCCCCCACTGTATATTGTTATATTCAAGGCAATGACAGCATTTTCATTAAAAACTGAACTAACATCCAAACGTAGAAACGTAGAGGAATTTGGAGATATTTTTTCAGATACCTTCCACAATCCCAGCACTCCCAAAGACTGGAAATCTGATTTATCAAAATTACAGAAAAACCTTCAAAAAAGGATTAGGCTCACCTGGGATATCACTACATTAGAAAACTACCACAAAAATAAATTATCACCCAGAGGCTTACGACCACGTATCTTCCCCTCCTTCCCTTTGGCCACAGACAACCTTAAAACTGAATGGGAAAACAGCCTATTAAAATGTTCTAATGAACTAATTCTAATCTTGATCAAACATGACAATCTGATATTAGATCAAGTAGAAAAAAATATCGAAGAATTGGGTCAAAACTTAGAAACCTGGGAGAAAGACCTATCTTTCCAAAACACATTTGAAAAATACAAGAAAGATCTGGATATATATGAAACCAATATTATAGAAAGGAAACGCACCAAATTCCTACGAGACAAAAACGACTTCTCCCTAGGAAAAATCTTTCGTTGGCATTCTCCCACTCCACGTCCTAGAGGAGGACCACCTAGAGAAGATCCGAGCTCTTCGGAATTAGAATCATCATACAGTGAAGACTCCGCCACGGAACATCCTGAAGGAAGTACCCACACCCATAGATACAACAAAAGTGAGGACCCTTTTTTAGGGAGAGGCCAACATACCAGAGGCAGAAGCAAGCCACAAGGCCGACAAGAAGGGGGGGGACGAAACACATACAGAAACAAGCGAGATTGGACCACCCCAAGAACATCTCACTATCCGGTACGGACAACCAGGAAGTGACAACTACCGACAAATTACAAATTATCAACCTCAGTACCAAAATCATTACGGAAGATCAATTAGAGGTTCTTAGCAAGGGTCTATCTTTTTCACCCACATCACCCTTTGATAGGTTTCTGTGGGAGAAGGATCTCAGACTCTTCGGCCGCAAATTATTATTAAAAAATTTTTTTGCTAAATCCTCTGTTGACTCAAGTATTATGACTTCACTATCCAGCCATTCAGGACCTTTGGAGGATCCTAGTGTATCAATAACACCACTGACCGAAGAAGATTATACAGCTATCCAAATACTGGAGGAGCTGCATATGGAATCAGCCTCGGACATCCCTGCTTCACGAAAAATAAGACCCACATGCAAACTGAAGTCCACCTTTTTCCCTCCTGACACCAACAGCCCAGAAATCAGGGTCTTTTTGGATCTAGTCTCCAAAGAATTTGACGAGATCCAGACCAATTCTCGCAAAAGATGTCTCACCAAAAATCTCAAATACAGAGAGAGACAAGCTCTTAAAGAGATTAAAACATGGACTGACACCGTTATCAAACCCTCGGATAAGGGTGGTAACATTGTCATATGGCCCATCGCAATGTATGAAGAGGAAGCACGGAGACAACTGTTGGACACATCCTGTTATATCAGATTGCCACTTAATCCCACAATAAAATTCCACAAGCAATACATGCACATGATTACAGAGGCATTTGCCACTGGAGCTATCACACAACAAGAGGCTAAATACCTTGAGGTCTCGAATCCCAGGGTTCCTACCTTTTACTTATTGCCAAAAATACACAAGAATATCAACAAACCACCTGGGAGACCCATAGTGTCAGGGAATGGGGGACTCTTGGAAACCCCAAGCAAATTTCTGGATTTACATCTCAGAGACCATGTCATGACATTACCCTCCTACCTTAAGGACACTTCTGATCTCCTAAGGAAAATACATGACATATGTCTAAATGAGAACTGTATCCTAGTCACCTTAGATGTGGAAGCCCTGTATAGCAGTATTTCACACTCACAAGGAATACAAGCCACCAAATTCTTCCTGGATATGGAAGAAAAAAATGTATTTCATGATTTCCTATGTGAAATGTTGAGTTTTGTTCTCAATAAAAATTATTTCACCTTTGGTGACCAATTTTTTCAGCAAATTCGGGGAACAGCAATGGGTGCAGCCTGTGCACCCACATACGCCAACCTGTTCCTCGGCTTGTGGGAACAAACAATAGTCTTCAACGATGATAATCATATCTACACAAAACATATCATCAATTGGCTGAGATATATTGATGATATCTTTGTGATCTGGGAAGGAGATGAGAAACTCCTGTTGGACTTCATTAACATCCTCAATGTAAACGATTTGAACATTTTTCTCACTCACTCAATCAGCAGAGACAAGATATCTTTTTTGGACTTGAATATCTACAAGACAACAAGTGGGACTTTGGCTACAGAACTCTTTCGTAAGGATACAGCCACAAACAGTATATTGCACCAAACAAGCTCACATTTCCCACCTACTATTGAAAACATCCCAAAAGGGGAATTTCTTCGTCTTAGACGCAACTGCACAGAGGAGAAGGTGTTCAAACAGAAAAGCAGAGAACTTATGACCAGGTTACAAGCTCGGGGATACAGTAAACGCTCTCTGAAGAGAGCTCAACAATCTATTTCAAAAACCAACAGGGAATCCCTGATCTTCCAGGACAAACTCCAAGAACAAAAGGCTGACACCAAGATTCGATTTGTAGGGACCTTCTGTCCCGAATGGCGTCTACTAAAAAAGGCCATTCAGAAACATCTACCTGTCCTACATCTGGATCCAGAGTTATCACCTTTATTGGATCCCACTTTACAAATCAGTTGGAGGAGATCTAAGAACATCAAAGACACGTTGGTTCAGAGCCATTTTTCACGTGAAATGACCAAATCCAAACTCCCTAAGGGATCCTTTCCATGTGGGCAATGTAAGGCTTGCCCACAGATACAGATAACTGACTGTGTCAAGGACAGACATGGCAAGGATATTTCCATACAACACTTCTTCAACTGCGACACACAAGGAGTAGTCTATTGTCTAACCTGTCCTTGCAATCAACGATATGTAGGCATGACGACTAGAAAATTCAAAACTAGGATTTTAGAACATATGAGCTCCATTCGCAACTCATCGTCAGATCTTCAAAAAGGCAAAAAACTAACATCAGTAGCCAGACACTACCATGCTGCACATCATGACTCACCAAGTGATATGCGCGCCTTTGGCCTAGATAGGGTCCATCTAGGCATACGCGGTGGTGACTTAAGCAAAGAACTTATTAAGAAGGAAAGTGAATGGACTTTCAGGTTAGGTTGTCTCAAACCATTGGGTCTGAATGAATACATCAATTACAGTGCATTTCTGTAACCTACTTTCTATATAGCACCCATCAAGTGTCCTCGCTTCCTTCCCTTACACCCCTCAGTACACTCACATCCAGTACACCCCTATTCATAACACATCACATTCACCCTTCTTTCATCAGCACTTTCACGCCCACCTCCACCACATACTCGGCACCATCACATCCGCAGTCCATTCACATGCACCTCACATCCATCCCATTACAGTGACCCAGCAAATTCCGACATATTTCACAACCTACTAACACGTTTCCACACAGCACTCCCATTGTCAACCCACTCCTATCCCTTACATTTCTACCCCCCTTCCTCATCTCACCATATCATTATACTTCTCGCCCACACAGGATCATCACCTTCGACACCACACACACATTCCCACCACACTGCAAACCACAACACCCCAACCATATCCCAACACCCCAACACCCCACAATCTTAAACCCCCCCCCCCACTCCATCCCCCCCCATTCCTTTCCACCTCACTCCCCATCCTTTCCATACCATCCTTTCTCACAATCATTCCCACCACTTCCATCGACGTCACTTGCATTATTAATCCAAATTAACATATTTATGAATATCCTCATGCAATGTTTACAACGTGTTTGTTTATAACTCCAGACAAGATATGCTGTCCTAACATATTTTTCCAGCAATTATCATTTATTATACTTAAATTTAATCTATTCTTATCATCTAAATATTTCATAAACAATTTGTGAAAGCTTCAATTTTATTATTTTCATTCATTTATTCTTTTTTGCTAATTTTCCCCATTTTATTTTTATTTATTTTTATTTCCATTTTTTCACTATGTCCACTTATATAATAAGCAAGATGCTCATTTTTTATCTAATAACCTTGTATATTTCTCACACATATTCTCTGTTTTTTCCTTTTGTGCAATGGGCCACTAATTGCAAGCATAATAGGGAACCAATACTAAACAGAACAACCGTTCCACCTGTGCAGCAATTTACAAACACAGGACACGCCTCCCTTTTGATTGGACAACGACCAGCTCCCTTGCAAGATAAAGCCTGCACTATCCCCTCTGGGAACAGGAAGTGATCAAGCCCGGTGAACGGGTGAAACTAGTTTTCCGTTCCCTACCCCCACTGCCTGGGTGTGACAGCTGATTCCGGACATCCTGAACCACGAGCCGCTCTTTCCCCAGCAGCCGCTGCATCAACCCGCCGCCGCTAGATACTGCCGCGATGGGACCAGGAACATTGTGTCTCTCTTCTCCTCAGCCAACCTGACCACGTCTCCACAATACATCAGGTACTTTGATCGGCAGTGCGGCTATAAACGAACTGCTCAGCTCCTGGGAACCAGTGTATCCTGCATCTTCAATTTGCCTGGACTTTGACACGGACATTCCGCACTCAGAAAGTATCCTGCTCATATTAGTGACTGATCGTTCCATACAATTCCGGGTAATATCTGCTCAATATCAGCATCTTTTTGCATATTTATATTTGATAATAGCATTCATCAAGCTGTTTTTTGCAAGTACCCGTTTTACAGATAGTCGGCATTTAGCGGCTTAATACCACATAGGATACTGTTTAAACCTTTATTTTCAGTCATTAATATTGATCTAATCATTTGGCTGAGCAATTTATCACTATCCTCTATACTGCGTATTATATAGCATTGCTGCAGCTCTGTATAATCAACTGTTGTTCATTATCTCTTTCTCTTTTCACCTGATACCATTTTGGTACAATGTGCAATAATCTGTCAGCATCAAATTGATGGTGATGCATGGTTCCAATCAATTTAATTATCTGCTAATTGTGTACAATTGCTCTTTATCACACCAAGTACCTTTATCATAGGTACTATCAGCATCTTGCAATCATATTATATAGTATTTCTGCAGCTCTGCATACAGCGGAACACAAATAAGAAATTGTTGTTCATTTTCTCCTTCTTTTTCCACCTGATACCATTTTTTCCGTTCCCTACCCCCACTGCCTGGGTGTGACAGCTGATTCCGGACATCCTGAACCACGAGCCGCTCTTTCCCCAGCAGCCGCTGCATCAACCCGCCGCCGCTAGATACTGC
Source organism: Pseudophryne corroboree (assembly GCF_028390025.1). Lineage (NCBI taxonomy): Eukaryota > Metazoa > Chordata > Amphibia > Anura > Myobatrachidae > Pseudophryne > Pseudophryne corroboree. Next base: position 48,953,991 of record NC_086447.1, read on the forward strand.
CGCGATGGGACCAGGAACATTGTGTCTCTCTTCTCCTCAGCCAACCTGACCACGTCTCCACAATACATCAGGTACTTTGATCGGCAGTGCGGCTATAAACGAACTGCTCAGCTCCTGGGAACCAGTGTATCCTGCATCTTCAATTTGCCTGGACTTTGACACGGACATTCCGCACTCAGAAAGTATCCTGCTCATATTAGTGACTGATCGTTCCATACAATTCCGGGTAATATCTGCTCAATATCAGCATCTTTTTGCATATTTATATTTGATAATAGCATTCATCAAGCTGTTTTTTGCAAGTACCCGTTTTACAGATAGTCGGCATTTAGCGGCTTAATACCACATAGGATACTGTTTAAACCTTTATTTTCAGTCATTAATATTGATCTAATCATTTGGCTGAGCAATTTATCACTATCCTCTATACTGCGTATTATATAGCATTGCTGCAGCTCTGTATAATCAACTGTTGTTCATTATCTCTTTCTCTTTTCACCTGATACCATTTTGGTACAATGTGCAATAATCTGTCAGCATCAAATTGATGGTGATGCATGGTTCCAATCAATTTAATTATCTGCTAATTGTGTACAATTGCTCTTTATCACACCAAGTACCTTTATCATAGGTACTATCAGCATCTTGCAATCATATTATATAGTATTTCTGCAGCTCTGCATACAGCGGAACACAAATAAGAAATTGTTGTTCATTTTCTCCTTCTTTTTCCACCTGATACCATTTTGGTATAATTGTAATAATCTGATAGTAGCAAATTGATGGTGATGTATGGGTCTAATCAATTTATTTGACTGCTAATTGTGTACAAATTGCTTTTTATCACACCTAGTACCTTTATCATAGGTACTATCAGCATCCTGCAATCAAGCAGTCCATTGTCTATCAACCAATCTCAAAAAAATTTTTTTACCTATCAGTATCGTTTCCTTTTCCTCACTTTATACTATCTTCAGGACTCTCACCACTGATTCAGGGGTAATTATCCCGGTCTAACGGTGGCAGCAGATCCCCTATTTTCCTCCTCCACCCATTCTCTTGTCTTTTCTTTTCTCTTATTTCTCCATTTTCGTGAACTCTCATCAGTGATTCTCGAGCCCTCGATATCTAATATTTTTTCTACTATCATACCACACTGGTAACGCCCGAATCCTTCCGATCTTGGAAGCTAAGCAGTGTAGGGCTGGGTCAGTACTCGAGTGGGAGACTCTCGAGGAATACTCAGTTTAGTAGAAATTCCTGGACGGTTTTGCTCAGCGTCTAACACTGACAGCAGATTCATCTTGCTCATTCCATCTTTAATCATCCCATCTGTCTCCTCATCATCGCTCATGAGAGAATAAAAACGCTTCAATTTTCAGGGTCTCCAGCTGTTATTATCGCACCCAGGCATTCCAGAACAATATTCAGTATTTACACTGTAATTAATTCGTTCTGTGTTCCCCCTTTCTTTTCCCCAACTCCCCCCCACCCTTCCCCCCACCCCTACCTCCAATTTTTGACAGTAAACTCTACTATTTTATCAATTATTGTTAATAAAAGTTATATTTAAAAATTCATTTATAATCTTTACTTATTGTCTCTTCTGAGACCTCTTAAACATACAAGAGTGCACCCACAAAAGAGTCTTCTTCTCTCCCTTTTGTTGTATGTCTTACCACTGACTCAGGGTGCACCACCAAACTCAAGATAACATTAGAAAACTCAGATTTTCTCGTTGTATTATGTATTTTGGTTCTAACAATATCTATTAGATACCTTACCATTCTCCAGTGCGGTATACCCCCAATACATTCATGTATTCAGTACACTGAGCCAAGACTCAGTTTTCCATACCTTGCACGGATTTATATACCTTGCTATAGGATCTCTTTCCTTTTGTATAGTAGTCGCTTCTGTTATAACAACATTCCCTTTCCTCTTTTCATTTTTTCCCCCCACTGTATATTGTTATATTCAAGGCAATGACAGCATTTTCATTAAAAACTGAACTAACATCCAAACGTAGAAACGTAGAGGAATTTGGAGATATTTTTTCAGATACCTTCCACAATCCCAGCACTCCCAAAGACTGGAAATCTGATTTATCAAAATTACAGAAAAACCTTCAAAAAAGGATTAGGCTCACCTGGGATATCACTACATTAGAAAACTACCACAAAAATAAATTATCACCCAGAGGCTTACGACCACGTATCTTCCCCTCCTTCCCTTTGGCCACAGACAACCTTAAAACTGAATGGGAAAACAGCCTATTAAAATGTTCTAATGAACTAATTCTAATCTTGATCAAACATGACAATCTGATATTAGATCAAGTAGAAAAAAATATCGAAGAATTGGGTCAAAACTTAGAAACCTGGGAGAAAGACCTATCTTTCCAAAACACATTTGAAAAATACAAGAAAGATCTGGATATATATGAAACCAATATTATAGAAAGGAAACGCACCAAATTCCTACGAGACAAAAACGACTTCTCCCTAGGAAAAATCTTTCGTTGGCATTCTCCCACTCCACGTCCTAGAGGAGGACCACCTAGAGAAGATCCGAGCTCTTCGGAATTAGAATCATCATACAGTGAAGACTCCGCCACGGAACATCCTGAAGGAAGTACCCACACCCATAGATACAACAAAAGTGAGGACCCTTTTTTAGGGAGAGGCCAACATACCAGAGGCAGAAGCAAGCCACAAGGCCGACAAGAAGGGGGGGGACGAAACACAGACAGAAACAAGCGAGATTGGACCACCCCAAGAACATCTCACTATCCGGTACGGACAACCAGGAAGTGACAACTACCGACAAATTACAAATTATCAACCTCAGTACCAAAATCATTACGGAAGATCAATTAGAGGTTCTTAGCAAGGGTCTATCTTTTTCACCCACATCACCCTTTGATAGGTTTCTGTGGGAGAAGGATCTCAGACTCTTCGGCCGCAAATTATTATTAAAAAAATTTTTTGCTAAATCCTCTGTTGACTCAAGTATTATGACTTCACTATCCAGCCATTCAGGACCTTTGGAGGATCCTAGTGTATCAATAACACCACTGACCGAAGAAGATTATACAGCTATCCAAATACTGGAGGAGCTGCATATGGAATCAGCCTCGGACATCCCTGCTTCACGAAAAATAAGACCCACATGCAAACTGAAGTCCACCTTTTTCCCTCCTGACACCAACAGCCCAGAAATCAGGGTCTTTTTGGATCTAGTCTCCAAAGAATTTGACGAGATCCAGACCAATTCTCGCAAAAGATGTCTCACCAAAAATCTCAAATACAGAGAGAGACAAGCTCTTAAAGAGATTAAAACATGGACTGACACCGTTATCAAACCCTCGGATAAGGGTGGTAACATTGTCATATGGCCCATCGCAATGTATGAAGAGGAAGCACGGAGACAACTGTTGGACACATCCTGTTATATCAGATTGCCACTTAATCCCACAATAAAATTCCACAAGCAATACATGCACATGATTACAGAGGCATTTGCCACTGGAGCTATCACACAACAAGAGGCTAAATACCTTGAGGTCTCGAATCCCAGGGTTCCTACCTTTTACTTATTGCCAAAAATACACAAGAATATCAACAAACCACCTGGGAGACCCATAGTGTCAGGGAATGGGGGACTCTTGGAAACCCCAAGCAAATTTCTGGATTTACATCTCAGAGACCATGTCATGACATTACCCTCCTACCTTAAGGACACTTCTGATCTCCTAAGGAAAATACATGACATATGTCTAAATGAGAACTGTATCCTAGTCACCTTAGATGTGGAAGCCCTGTATAGCAGTATTTCACACTCACAAGGAATACAAGCCACCAAATTCTTCCTGGATATGGAAGAAAAAAATGTATTTCATGATTTCCTATGTGAAATGTTGAGTTTTGTTCTCAATAAAAATTATTTCACCTTTGGTGACCAATTTTTTCAGCAAATTCGGGGAACAGCAATGGGTGCAGCCTGTGCACCCACATACGCCAACCTGTTCCTCGGCTTGTGGGAACAAACAATAGTCTTCAACGATGATAATCATATCTACACAAAACATATCATCAATTGGCTGAGATATATTGATGATATCTTTGTGATCTGGGAAGGAGATGAGAAACTCCTGTTGGACTTCATTAACATCCTCAATGTAAACGATTTGAACATTTTTCTCACTCACTCAATCAGCAGAGACAAGATATCTTTTTTGGACTTGAATATCTACAAGACAACAAGTGGGACTTTGGCTACAGAACTCTTTCGTAAGGATACAGCCACAAACAGTATATTGCACCAAACAAGCTCACATTTCCCACCTACTATTGAAAACATCCCAAAAGGGGAATTTCTTCGTCTTAGACGCAACTGCACAGAGGAGAAGGTGTTCAAACAGAAAAGCAGAGAACTTATGACCAGGTTACAAGCTCGGGGATACAGTAAACGCTCTCTGAAGAGAGCTCAACAATCTATTTCAAAAACCAACAGGGAATCCCTGATCTTCCAGGACAAACTCCAAGAACAAAAGGCTGACACCAAGATTCGATTTGTAGGGACCTTCTGTCCCGAATGGCGTCTACTAAAAAAGGCCATTCAGAAACATCTACCTGTCCTACATCTGGATCCAGAGTTATCACCTTTATTGGATCCCACTTTACAAATCAGTTGGAGGAGATCTAAGAACATCAAAGACACGTTGGTTCAGAGCCATTTTTCACGTGAAATGACCAAATCCAAACTCCCTAAGGGATCCTTTCCATGTGGGCAATGTAAGGCTTGCCCACAGATACAGATAACTGACTGTGTCAAGGACAGACATGGCAAGGATATTTCCATACAACACTTCTTCAACTGCGACACACAAGGAGTAGTCTATTGTCTAACCTGTCCTTGCAATCAACGATATGTAGGCATGACGACTAGAAAATTCAAAACTAGGATTTTAGAACATATGAGCTCCATTCGCAACTCATCGTCAGATCTTCAAAAAGGCAAAAAACTAACATCAGTAGCCAGACACTACCATGCTGCACATCATGACTCACCAAGTGATATGCGCGCCTTTGGCCTAGATAGGGTCCATCTAGGCATACGCGGTGGTGACTTAAGCAAAGAACTTATTAAGAAGGAAAGTGAATGGACTTTCAGGTTAGGTTGTCTCAAACCATTGGGTCTGAATGAATACATCAATTACAGTGCATTTCTGTAACCTACTTTCTATATAGCACCCATCAAGTGTCCTCGCTTCCTTCCCTTACACCCCTCAGTACACTCACATCCAGTACACCCCTATTCATAACACATCACATTCACCCTTCTTTCATCAGCACTTTCACGCCCACCTCCACCACATACTCGGCACCATCACATCCGCAGTCCATTCACATGCACCTCACATCCATCCCATTACAGTGACCCAGCAAATTCCGACATATTTCACAACCTACTAACACGTTTCCACACAGCACTCCCATTGTCAACCCACTCCTATCCCTTACATTTCTACCCCCCTTCCTCATCTCACCATATCATTATACTTCTCGCCCACACAGGATCATCACCTTCGACACCACACACACATTCCCACCACACTGCAAACCACAACACCCCAACCATATCCCAACACCCCAACACCCCACAATCTTAAACCCCCCCCCCCACTCCATCCCCCCCCATTCCTTTCCACCTCACTCCCCATCCTTTCCATACCATCCTTTCTCACAATCATTCCCACCACTTCCATCGACGTCACTTGCATTATTAATCCAAATTAACATATTTATGAATATCCTCATGCAATGTTTACAACGTGTTTGTTTATAACTCCAGACAAGATATGCTGTCCTAACATATTTTTCCAGCAATTATCATTTATTATACTTAAATTTAATCTATTCTTATCATCTAAATATTTCATAAACAATTTGTGAAAGCTTCAATTTTATTATTTTCATTCATTTATTCTTTTTTGCTAATTTTCCCCATTTTATTTTTATTTATTTTTATTTCCATTTTTTCACTATGTCCACTTATATAATAAGCAAGATGCTCATTTTTTATCTAATAACCTTGTATATTTCTCACACATATTCTCTGTTTTTTCCTTTTGTGCAATGGGCCACTAATTGCAAGCATAATAGGGAACCAATACTAAACAGAACAACCGTTCCACCTGTGCAGCAATTTACAAACACAGGACACGCCTCCCTTTTGATTGGACAACGACCAGCTCCCTTGCAAGATAAAGCCTGCACTATCCCCTCTGGGAACAGGAAGTGATCAAGCCCGGTGAACGGGTGAAACTAGTTTTCCGTTCCCTACCCCCACTGCCTGGGTGTGACAGCTGATTCCGGACATCCTGAACCACGAGCCGCTCTTTCCCCAGCAGCCGCTGCATCAACCCGCCGCCGCTAGATACTGCCGCGATGGGACCAGGAACATTGTGTCTCTCTTCTCCTCAGCCAACCTGACCACGTCTCCACAATACATCAGGTACTTTGATCGGCAGTGCGGCTATAAACGAACTGCTCAGCTCCTGGGAACCAGTGTATCCTGCATCTTCAATTTGCCTGGACTTTGACACGGACATTCCGCACTCAGAAAGTATCCTGCTCATATTAGTGACTGATCGTTCCATACAATTCCGGGTAATATCTGCTCAATATCAGCATCTTTTTGCATATTTATATTTGATAATAGCATTCATCAAGCTGTTTTTTGCAAGTACCCGTTTTACAGATAGTCGGCATTTAGCGGCTTAATACCACATAGGATACTGTTTAAACCTTTATTTTCAGTCATTAATATTGATCTAATCATTTGGCTGAGCAATTTATCACTATCCTCTATACTGCGTATTATATAGCATTGCTGCAGCTCTGTATAATCAACTGTTGTTCATTATCTCTTTCTCTTTTCACCTGATACCATTTTGGTACAATGTGCAATAATCTGTCAGCATCAAATTGATGGTGATGCATGGTTCCAATCAATTTAATTATCTGCTAATTGTGTACAATTGCTCTTTATCACACCAAGTACCTTTATCATAGGTACTATCAGCATCTTGCAATCATATTATATAGTATTTCTGCAGCTCTGCATACAGCGGAACACAAATAAGAAATTGTTGTTCATTTTCTCCTTCTTTTTCCACCTGATACCATTTTTTCCGTTCCCTACCCCCACTGCCTGGGTGTGACAGCTGATTCCGGACATCCTGAACCACGAGCCGCTCTTTCCCCAGCAGCCGCTGCATCAACCCGCCGCCGCTAGATACTGCCGCGATGGGACCAGGAACATTGTGTCTCTCTTCTCCTCAGCCAACCTGACCACGTCTCCACAATACATCAGGTACTTTGATCGGCAGTGCGGCTATAAACGAACTGCTCAGCTCCTGGGAACCAGTGTATCCTGCATCTTCAATTTGCCTGGACTTTGACACGGACATTCCGCACTCAGAAAGTATCCTGCTCATATTAGTGACTGATCGTTCCATACAATTCCGGGTAATATCTGCTCAATATCAGCATCTTTTTGCATATTTATATTTGATAATAGCATTCATCAAGCTGTTTTTTGCAAGTACCCGTTTTACAGATAGTCGGCATTTAGCGGCTTAATACCACATAGGATACTGTTTAAACCTTTATTTTCAGTCATTAATATTGATCTAATCATTTGGCTGAGCAATTTATCACTATCCTCTATACTGCGTATTATATAGCATTGCTGCAGCTCTGTATAATCAACTGTTGTTCATTATCTCTTTCTCTTTTCACCTGATACCATTTTGGTACAATGTGCAATAATCTGTCAGCATCAAATTGATGGTGATGCATGGTTCCAATCAATTTAATTATCTGCTAATTGTGTACAATTGCTCTTTATCACACCAAGTACCTTTATCATAGGTACTATCAGCATCTTGCAATCATATTATATAGTATTTCTGCAGCTCTGCATACAGCGGAACACAAATAAGAAATTGTTGTTCATTTTCTCCTTCTTTTTCCACCTGATACCATTTTGGTATAATTGTAATAATCTGATAGTAGCAAATTGATGGTGATGTATGGGTCTAATCAATTTATTTGACTGCTAATTGTGTACAAATTGCTTTTTATCACACCTAGTACCTTTATCATAGGTACTATCAGCATCCTGCAATCAAGCAGTCCATTGTCTATCAACCAATCTCAAAAAAAATTTTTTACCTATCAGTATCGTTTCCTTTTCCTCACTTTATACTATCTTCAGGACTCTCACCACTGATTCAGGGGTAATTATCCCGGTCTAACGGTGGCAGCAGATCCCCTATTTTCCTCCTCCACCCATTCTCTTGTCTTTTCTTTTCTCTTATTTCTCCATTTTCGTGAACTCTCATCAGTGATTCTCGAGCCCTCGATATCTAATATTTTTTCTACTATCATACCACACTGGTAACGCCCGAATCCTTCCGATCTTGGAAGCTAAGCAGTGTAGGGCTGGGTCAGTACTCGAGTGGGAGACTCTCGAGGAATACTCAGTTTAGTAGAAATTCCTGGACGGTTTTGCTCAGCGTCTAACACAGACAGCAGATTCATCTTGCTCATTCCATCTTTAATCATCCCATCTGTCTCCTCATCATCGCTCATGAGAGAATAAAAACGCTTCAATTTTCAGGGTCTCCAGCTGTTATTATCGCACCCAGGCATTCCAGAACAATATTCAGTATTTACACTGTAATTAATTCGTTCTGTGTTCCCCCTTTCTTTTCCCCAACTCCCCCCCACCCTTCCCCCCACCCCTACCTCCAATTTTTGACAGTAAACTCTACTATTTTATCAATTATTGTTAATAAAAGTTATATTTAAAAATTCATTTATAATCTTTACTTATTGTCTCTTCTGAGACCTCTTAAACATACAAGAGTGCACCCACAAAAGAGTCTTCTTCTCTCCCTTTTGTTGAATGTGCAGACATTCACCTAAAATGACAAAGACTGTCAAAGAACATGTCGACATGGCAGGGACGGTTTAAGAGAGGAGATGGCCCGTGTACAGGGTCCATGTGAGAGCCTCCTGCTTTGTGTCAGAGTCTACTGTGCGTGTGCTGGTCTACAGGAACATGGCGCCCGTGCTATGTTATTGGAGACATCTCTGCTGCTCATGGGTAAATCTCTGGGAAAATGGCTGACACGCCATTTTCCCCATGATTTCTGTCTGCATTGCCAGCCAACCCAGAACTTTGGAGAGGTGGGTATAATTATATGGGTGCAGAGTGTTTGATGTGGGCCGCTCTGTACTCCCCACACCTTGCATCCATTATAGTTATGCCTATGCGACATAGTGAAAATGTACACATTAGGGTTTGTTTTAGGGGTTAGGATTTGGGTTAGAGGTTAAGGTTAGCATTAGGGGTTAGGTTTAGGGTTAGAGGTTAAGGTTAGCATTAGGGGTTAGGTTTAGGAGTTAGGATTAGGGCTAGGGGGATAATTAAAAAATGGATTGACAACTTTTTGATCGTGTTGACTTGCTGGATGCCGACAGGGCGACATGTTTGTTCACATTATCACCATGTTGATATTCTCATTATGAAAGTCAGCATGCTCACTGGCTACTTAACATACTGAACCCAGCAGCCTCTCCGGTGTTCCACCACTACAATTAGTACCACACAAAAGGGTCTATTTATATTTAAAGTATGAAAAAAATAAAAAAATATTACATAGGCTTCAAGCACCCCATATTAAAAAAAAAATATATTATTCAATTAATATAATATTTTTGTTGCATTGTCATCTGCTATCAGCATGCAGTGGTGGCAAGCTCTTCTTATGCTAAGTACGGGGAAGCTGTGGCCGACGAGTCTCTGTGAATCTTAACGCCGATGGAGGATACTGCCAGAGACCACTTGATGTACAGGGCAAATCCCCATCATAGAGGAAGGCACAGGACAGGAGATATGGGGAGATGCTGCCTCATCATTCATATAATTAATTACCAGAACCATACAAACCAAGTATGGATGTGTAGGCTAGGTTTCTAGGAAACCAAGAGTCTATTTACAGCATTTACAGTATTAAACTGGTTCCTTAGTAAATATACCCCTAAGGCTGGAAAATAGACTGTGTCTTCACAGATCCCTGAGGAGAGTCTTGGGGTGTCCACGTTAGCTATGTGTGAGTCTGACATTTCTCACACTGTAATCATAGAGAAGCCTCCCTCACCTCCTCCCACCATTTCTGCACCATCCGCAAATATGGGGATGAGCAGTACAAGTAAAGATGGTGAGGACATACCGTATATACTCGAGTATAAGTCGACCCGAATATAAGCCGAGGCACCTAATTTTACCACAAAAACCTGGGAAAACGTATTGACTCGAGTATAAGCCTAGGGTGGGAAATGCAGCTCTAGCCGTACACAGCCCTCATAGTGCCAGATATGCCCCCACAGTGCCAGATATGCCCTCATAGTGCCAGATATGCCCCCATAGTGCCAGATATGCCCTCATAGTGCCAGATATGCCCCCACAGTGCCAGATATGCCCTCATAGTGCCAGATATGCCCCCACAGTGCCAGATATGACCTCATACTGCCAGATATGCCCCCACAGTGCCAGATATGCCCTCATAGTGCCAGATATGCCCCCACAGTGCCAGATATGCCCTCACAGTGCCAGATATGCCCCCACAGTGCCAGATATGCCCTCATAGTGACAGATATGCCCCCTCAGTGCCACATATGCCCCCCCCCCAAGTGCCAAATATGCTCCCCCAGTGCCAGTTACAACTTACCCTCCGCCGCTCCTGCGCTGTTTTGTGAAGGAGGGACATGGAGGGCACAGCGCGCGCCTCTCCTGTGTCCCTTCTGCGTCTCCGGCGGCAGCGGCATGTGTGTGTTAAATGAAGTGCCAGTTCATGAGCCAATCAGAGCTCATGAACGGGTACTTCATTTAATAGACCCGCCGCTGCCGCCGGAGATGCAGGAGGGACACAGGAGAGGCGCGCGCTGTGCCCTCCGTGTCCCTCCTTACCACTGAATCGAGCATTAGCCGAGGGGGCTTTTTCAGCACAAAAAAAAGTGCTGAAAAAGTCGGCTTATACTCGAGTATATACGGTAATAGAAATTGAGGATGCTTGTGTGGAAGGGGAACAGGATGAAGGGGATATTTGTATACCATCTGACGCAAATGAGGATGATGAGAATGTTGATGATGTAGTTTGTGTAAGTCAGCCACCAGTGTCAGAAGTTCTTGATAAAAAGAAAGTGATTGTGATGCCTGGGCATAAAACCAAAAAAGCCACCTCTTGGGTGTGGAATTATTTTTACCCATATCCTGAAAACATTTTTGAAGGCATCTGCTCCATTTGAAAGGCCAAAGTTAGTAGAGGTAGGGATGTTGACAGGGCCAAAAGGGCCGATGACCTGATGGGCCGGTCTGTCCCCGCAGATAGACCAGGGTTGGATGAGCAGCTCTGCTTGGCTGCCTGGATCACAGAAACAGGGGCAACACCACCTGCCAGCACTCTGCTCGGCCGCCCAACATACAGAGAGAAGCAGGGATGCTGCAAGGCCAGGCCCCTGTGACTCATGGCACTCTTCCATTAGTGGTGACCATGTCATTTGGAGAAAGTTCATGACATTTATTTTACAAAATTATTATAGTTTGTAATTTACACCCCAACCTCCTCATTAGTGATCAGAGGTAGTCCTTCCAAAAACTGGTTTGTGAGGGCCCAAACAAACCAAGCCCTTCAGCCACAAAAGTAGCAGCCCCTGTCACTGAAGTGCTTGGTTTGTTAAACTGTGCATATCCCACATAAAGGTGGGTGGGAGAGCCCAAGGACAATTCCATCTTGCTCCACTTTTCTGCTCATAACGGGCTGCATTTTTTTGTTTGGGGGGGGGGGGGGGGTTTGTTACATTTTTAAACAGATGTAAATGCCATGTGTTTGTGCTTCTGCTTTGTTGACAGTATACAGTTGGTGAAGTATATTGTGAGGTGTGAGTTGGTCAAAATGGAAATGACTGAAAATAAATGTTATTGAGGTTAATAATACTATAGGAACAAAACAGGCCCAAATTACACGACTTTAGCTGGTTTTAGCAGGGGGAAAAAATACAGATCCAAAACCAAAATACGTGAGGGTGGTTTTGCAAAATTAGAAGCATAATGAAAGTATGAAATTAATACAGATCCAAAACCAAAACATGGTCTCGAAAAACAAGTATTCAGATCTCATAACACGGAACGAAGCGTCAGCACAGATGGGAAATCTGTCACAGTGGGGAGGAATATACAGCTGCATAACATATATTACTGTGTCCCTGTGTCCAGAGAATTGGTGGTATTATACCCCTGGCGTAAGGCTGGATTCTTACCTTCTGCGTGCCTTGTCTGCTCATACAGCATATGGCTCCAATCACAGAGAAATGATTATCACTGATCACCCTCTCTGGGAACAGCAACACGTGAAGAATGTGGAGGTTTTACCAGATATCGGAAACCATTCCTAATTCTGCTTCATTACTTGCTGAAAGACTTTTAATCAAATCAATACAGTAATAATTATACAGCAACGACAACCAGAAAGCATCTATAAATAGTGTCAGTCACATAAGTTGGGGCAGATGTACTAAGTCATGGAGTGTTATAAAGTGGAGAGAGATAAAGTACCAATCAGCTCCTAACTGCCATGTCACAGGCTGTGTTTGAAAGGTGACAGTTAGCAGCTGATTGGTTGGTAGCTTAAGGTGAGGAGGGGACTGTAGCCACTAGTTATCTATATGTAGTGGCAGTTTCGCTACTACTTGCACCGATAGGGGTGGAGGTGTGTCATAGAGGGCACATTTTTAGCAACTTATAAGTCCCCAAAAATCAGGGCATGATTACAGTGATCTGGAGTCTTTTTGGTATGGCATTTAAAAATAACTTTTTTGAAAGAAATAGCGTAGGGTGGGGTCACCCACGCTGCTATTGGAAAAATCGGAAGGTCCCCATTGCACCCCTTAGTGCGATGCATGGATGCAAAATAATGATCATCCTACAACCAATCAGATGGAGCGTTGAATCTTTCTGTGCGTGGCCAGTCTTCGGTATTTCCTGTGAGCACATGTTGTAATAAATGACAGGATGACTATTCAATAGTCTATAGACCAATAGCTCAGCTGTGATGTTTATCTTTGTACAATAATACATAATGTGGGAATGGTGACAGGACAAATGATCATCATCCTGTAAGATCTGCCTGTTCTTATCCAAATCCCTGATGTACAACTTCAGTAAATAATTATAGCAAGTGCAGTTTGTGTAGCTGACAGGTTACTAATGACACCAGACAACTGTATAAATATTGGACAAGAACACTAAGTCTCCCTAAATTAGCCACTAGGGGCTATCATGGAAACGTTCAGATGGGTCATTAGACGTAATTGGGCTGAATAGTGGAGTATTAGTGACCAGGAGGTCTCCCCGCCTTATATCACAGGTCACGTGGCAAGTATCAGGGCAAAAAAACTATATTGTCTACAGCTTCTATGGTCCTTGGTATAATGCTTCAAGGAGGCATTGCGTGACTATCCTGAATCTCCAAACCAAGCCCACCAAGCCTGGTCATGTCATCGCTAGTGATGAGCACCGGAAATTTTTCGGGTTTTGGTTTCGGTTCTGCGGCCGTGTTTTGGGTTCGAACGCGTTTTGGCAAAACCTCACCGAATTTTTTTTGTCGGATTCGGGTGTGTTTTGGATTCGTTTTTTTTTTTTAAAAAACCTAAAAAACAGCTTAAATCATAGAATTTGGGGGTCATTTTGATCCCAAAGTATTATTAACCTCAATAACCATTATTTCCACTCATTTTCAGTCTATTCTGAACACCTCACACCTCACAATATTATTTTTAGTCCTAAAATTTGCACCGAGGTCGCTGGATGACTAAGCTCAGCGACCCAAGTGGCCGACACAAACACCTGGCCCATCTAGGAGTGGCACTGCAGTGTCACGCAGGATGGCCCTTCCAAAAAACACTCCCCAAACAGCACATGACGCAAAGAAAAAAAGAGGCGCAATGAGGTAGCTGTGTGAGTAAGATAAGCGACCCAAGTGGCCGACACAAACACCGGGCCCATCTAGGAGTGGCACTGCAGTGTCACGCAGGATGGCCCTTCCAAAAAACACTCCCCAAACAGCACATGACGCAAAGAAGAAAAAAAAGAGGCGCAATGAGGTAGCTGTGTGACTAAGATAAGCGACCCAAGTGGCCGACACAAACACCTGGCCCATCTAGGAGTGGCACTGCAGTGTCACGCAGGATGGCCCTTCCAAAAAACACTCCCCAAACAGCACATGACGCAAAGAAAAAAAAGAGGCGCAATGAGGTAGCTGTGTGAGTAAGATAAGCGACCCAAGTGGCCGACACAAACACCTGGCCCATCTAGGAGTGGCACTGCAGTGTCACGCAGGATGGCCCTTCCAAAAAACACTCCCCAAACAGCACATGACGCAAAGAAAAAAAGAGGCGCAATTAGGTAGCTGTGTGAGTAAGATAAGCGACCCAAGTGGCCGACACAAACACCTGGCCCGTCTAGGAGTGGCACTGCAGTGTCACGCAGGATGGCCCTTCCAAAAAACACTCCCCAAACAGCACATGACGCAAAGAAGAAAAAAAAGAGGCGCAATGAGGTAGCTGTGTGACTAAGATAAGCGACCCAAGTGGCCGACACAAACACCTGGCCCATCTAGGAGTGGCACTGCAGTGTCACGCAGGATGGCCCTTCAAAAAACTAGTCCCCAAACAGCACATGACGCAAAGAAGAAAAAAAAGAGGCGCAATGAGGTAGCTGTGTGACTAAGCTAAGCGACCCTAGTGGCCGACACAAACACCTGGCCCATCTAGGAGTGGCACTGCAGTGTCACGCAGGATGGCCCTTCCAAAAAACACCCCCCAAACAGCACATGACGCAAAGAAAAATGAAAGAAAAAAGAGGTGCAAGATGGAATTGTCCTTGGGCCCTCCCACCCACCCTTATGTTGTATAAACAGGACATGCACACTTTAACCAACCCATCATTTCAGTGACAGGGTCTGCCACACGACTGTGACTGAAATGACGGGTTGGTTTGGACCCCCACCAAAAAAGAAGCAATTAATCTCTCCTTGCACAAACTGGCTCTACAGAGGCAAGATGTCCACCTCATCATCATCCTCCGATATATCACCGTGTACATCCCCCTCCTCACAGATTATCAATTCGTCCCCACTGGAATCCACCATCTCAGCTCCCTGTGTACTTTGTGGAGGCAATTGCTGCTGGTGAATGTCTCCACGGAGGAATTGATTATAATTCATTTTAATGAACATCATCTTCTCCACATTTTCTGGATGTAACCTCGTACGCCGATTGCTGACAAGGTGAGCGGCGGCACTAAACACTCTTTCGGAGTACACACTTGTGGGAGGGCAACTTAGGTAGAATAAAGCCAGTTTGTGCAAGGGCCTCCAAATTGCCTCTTTTTCCTGCCAGTATAAGTACGGACTGTCTGACGTGCCTACTTGGATGCGGTCACTCATATAATCCTCCACCATTCTTTCAATGGGGAGAGAATCATATGCAGTGACAGTAGACGACATGTCCGTAATCATTGTCAGGTCCTTCAGTCCGGACCAGATGTCAGCATCAGCAGTCGCTCCAGACTGCCCTGCATCACCGCCAGCGGGTGGGCTCGGAATTCTGAGCCTTTTCCTCGCACCCCCAGTTGCGGGAGAATGTGAAGGAGGAGATGTTGACAGGTCGCGTTCCGCTTGACTTGACAATTTTCTCACCAGCAGTTCTTTGAACCCCAGCAGACTTGTGTCTGCCGGAAAGAGAGATCCAAGGTAGGTTTTAAATCTAGGATCGAGCACGGTGGCCAAAATGTAGTGCTCTGATTTCAACAGATTGACCACCCGTGAATCCTTGTTAAGCGAATTGAGGGCTCCATCCACAAGTCCCACATGCCTAGTGTTAGCTCCTCCTTCAATGTCTCCAGCTTCTTCTGCAAAAGCCTGATGAGGGGAATGACCTGACTCAAGCTGGCAGTGTCTGAACTGACTTCACGTGTGGCAAGTTCAAAAGGTTGCAGAACCTTGCACAACGTTGAAATCATTCTCCACTGCGCTTGAGACAGGTGCATTCCACCTCCTATATCGTGCTCAGTTGTATAGGCTTGAATGGCCTTTTGCTGCTCCTCCAACCTCTGAAGCATATAGAGGGTTGAATTCCACCTCGTTACCACTTCTTGCTTCAGATGATGGCAGGGCAGGTTCAGGCGTTTTTGGTATTGCTCCAGTCTTCTGTACGTGGTGCCTGTACGCCGAAAGTGTCCCGCAATTCTTCTGGCCACCGACAGCATCTCTTGCACGCCCCTGTCGTTTTTTAAATAATTCTGCACCACCAAATTCAAGGTATGTGCAAAACATGGGACGTGCTGGAATTTGCCCAGATTTAATGCACACACAATATTGCTGGCGTTGTCCGATGCCACAAATCCACAGGAGAGTCCAATTGGGGTAAGCCATTCTGCGATGATCTTCCTCAGTTGCCGTAAGAGGTTTTTAGCTGTGTGCGTATTCTGGAAAGCGGTGATACAAAGCGTAGCCTGCCTAGGAACGAGTTGGCGTTTGCGAGATGCTGCTACTGGTGCCACCGCTGCTGTTCTTGCGGCGGGAGTCAATACATCTACCCAGTGGGCTGTCACAGTCATATAGTCCTGAGTCTGCCCTGCTCCACTTGTCCACATGTCCGTGGTTAAGTGGACATTGGGTACAACTGCATTTTTTAGGACACTGGTGATTCTTTTTCTGAGGTCTGTGTACATTTTCGGTATCGCCTGCCTTGAGAAATGGAACCTAGATGGTATTTGGTACCGGGGACACAGTATCTCAAACAAGTCTATAGTTGGCTCTGCAGTAATGATGGATACCGGAACCACGTTTCTCACCGCCCAGGCTGCCAAGGCCTCAGTTATCCGCTTTGCAGCAGGATGACTGCTGTGATATTTCATCTTCCTCGCAAAGGACTGTTGGACAGTCAATTGCTTGGTGGAAGTAGTAAAAGTGGTCTTACGACTTCCCCTCTGGGATGACCATCGACTCCCAGCAGCAACAACAGCAGCGCCAGCAGCAGTAGGCGTTACACGCAAGGATGCATCGGAGGAATCCCAGGCAGGAGAGGACTCGTCAGAATTGCCAGTGACATGGCCTGCAGGACTATTGGCATTCCTGGGGAAGGAGGCAATTGACACTGAGGGAGTTGGTGGGGTGGTTTGCGTGAGCTTGGTTACAAGAGGAAGGGATTTACTGGTCAGTGGACTGTTTCCGCTGTCGCC
The DNA here is from genome assembly GCF_028390025.1 of Pseudophryne corroboree. Taxonomy (NCBI): domain Eukaryota; kingdom Metazoa; phylum Chordata; class Amphibia; order Anura; family Myobatrachidae; genus Pseudophryne; species Pseudophryne corroboree. Next base: position 48,971,367 of record NC_086447.1, read on the forward strand.
CAAAGTTTTAGAACTTGTCACTGACTTATGATGAATGCGCTGCAGGTGACGTATAAGGGAGCATGTTCCGAGGTGGTTAACGTCCTTACCCCTACTTATTACAGCTTGACAAAGGCAACACACGGCTTGACAAATGTTGTCCGCATTTCTGTTGAAATACTTCCACACCGAAGAGCTGATTTTTTTGGTATTTTCACCAGGCATGTCAATGGCCCTATTCCTCCCACGGACAACAGGTGTCTCCCCGGGTGCCTGACTTAAACAAACCACCTCACCATCAGAATCCTCCTGGTCAATTTCCTCCCCAGCGCCAGCAACACCCATATCCTCCTCATCCTGGTGTACTTCAACACTGACATCTTCAATCTGACTATCAGGAACTGGACTGCGGGTGCTCCTTCCAGCACTTGCAGGGGGCGTGCAAATGGTGGAAGGCGCATGCTCTTCACGTCCAGTGTTGGGAAGGTTAGGCATCGCAAGCGACACAATTGGACTCTCCTTGTGGATTTGGGATTTCGAAGAACGCACAGTTCTTTGCTGTGCTTTTGCCAGCTTGAGTCTTTTCATTTTTCTAGCGAGAGGCTGAGTGCTTCCATCCTCATGTGAAGCTGAACCACTAGCCATGAACATAGGCCAGGGCCTCAGCCGTTCCTTGCCACTCCGTGTGGTAAATGGCATATTGGCAAGTTTACGCTTCTCCGACGACAATTTTATTTTAGATTTTTGAGTCCTTTTTTTACTGATATTTGGTGTTTTGGATTTTACATGCTCTGTACTATGACATTGGGCATCGGCCTTGGCAGACGACGTTGATGGCATTTCATCGTCTCGGCCATGACTAGTGGCAGCAGCTTCAGCACGAGGTGGAAGTGGATCTTGATCTTTCCCTATTTTTGGAACCTCAACATTTTTGTTCTCCATATTTTAATAGGCACAACTAAAAGGCACCTCAGGTAAACAATGGAGATGGATGGATACTAGTATACTTATGGATGGACGAGCGACTGCCGACACAGAGGTAGCTACAGCCGTGGACTACCGTACTGCGTCTGCTGCTAATATAGACTGGATGATAATGATATAAAATATATATATATATCACTACTGCAGCCGGACAGGTATATATTATATAATGACGGACCTGCTGGACACTGTCAGCAGCACTGCAGACTCCTAAAGTAAGCTACTAGTAGTATCAAGAAGATAGAAAGAAAAAAAAACACCACAGGTAGGTGGTATACAATTATGGATGGACGAGCGACTGCCGACACAGAGGTAGCTACAGCCGTGGACTACCGTACTGCGTCTGCTGCTAATATAGACTGGATGATAATGATATAAAAAATATATATATATCACTACTGCAGCCGGACAGGTGTATATTATAATGATGGACCTGCTGGACACTGTCAGCACTGCAGACTCCTAAAGTAAGCTACTAGTATCAAGAAGATAGAAAAAAAAAACCACAGGTAGGTGGTATACAATTATGGATGGACGAGCGACTGCCGACACAGAGGTAGCTACAGCCGTGGACTACCGTACTGCGTCTGCTGCTAATATAGACTGGATGATAATGATATAAAAAATATATATATATCACTACTGCAGCCAGACAGGTGTATATTATAATGACGGACCTGCTGGACACTGTCAGCACTGCAGACTCCTAAAGTAAGCTACTTGTATCAAGAAGATAGAAAAAAAAAAAACACAGGTAGGTGGTATACAATTATGGATGGACGAGCGACTGCCGACACAGAGGTAGCTACAGCCGTGGACTACCGTACTGCGTCTGCTGTTAATATAGACTGGATGATAATGATATAAAATATATATATATATCACTACTGCAGCCGGACAGGTATATATTATAATGACGGACCTGCTGGACACTGTCAGCACTGCAGACTCCTAAAGTAAGCTACTAGTATCAAGAAGATAGAAAAAAAAAAAAACACAGGTAGGTGGTATACAATTATGGATGGACGAGCGACTGCCGACACAGAGGTAGCTACAGCCGTGGACTACCGTACTGCGTCTGCTGCTAATATAGACTGGATGATAATGATATAATAAATATATATATATATCACTACTGCAGCCGGACAGGTATATATTATATAATTAATGACGGACCTGCTGGACACTGTCAGCAGAATGCGTTTATAGAATAAAAACACCACACGACGATCACAATATACTGGTGGTCAGTGGTCACTGGTCAGTCACACTGGCACTGGCAGTGGCACTCTGGCAGCAAAAGTGTGCACTGTTAAATAATATGTACTCCTGCTACTGCTCCCCAGTCTCCCCCACAATTAAGCTGTGTGAGCACTGAGCACTCAGCACAGTCAGATATACATAGATGATGCAGCACACTGAGGCTGAGCACAGATATGGTATACTGTTACTGTGTCACTGTGTATCGTTTTTTTTCAGGCAGAGAACGGATTATATTAAATAATAATATAAAAAAACTGCACTGGTGGTCACTGGTCAGTCACTAGTAAACTCTGCACTCTCTGAGTACTCCTAAGCTCCAGTAAATCAAGTGTCTCACTCTCACTCTCTCTCTTCTAATCTAAATGGAGAGGACGCCAGCCACGTCCTCTCCCTATGAATCTCAATGCACGTGTGAAAATGGCGGCGACGCGCGGCTCCTTATATAGAATCCGAGTCTCGCAATAGAATCCGAGCCTCGCGAGAATCCGACAGCGGGATAATGACGTTCGGGCGCGCTCGGGTTAGCCGAGCAAGGCGGGAAGATCCGAGTCTGCCTCGGATCCGTGTACAAAGGCTGAAGTTCGGGGGGGTTCGGATTCCGAGGAACCGAACCCGCTCATCACTAGTCATCGCAGGTCTCTACTGCGACACGTCATCATACACTCATCACACCCCACTTCTGCCACCATCTTGGAGAATTGCAGATGCTCCTAGGTGTCTGGAAGGACTCCCAGAAATGAAGATTCCACATACAAAGATACATTCCAGGAGAGTATGATAAGATATTGGATTTGTTCCCCAGCCTACACCCTGTGATGCCCCCCTTCTTTTAGCTGACACAGTACATACACAGTACACGCATTCAGACGATCAAGAGATGAGGTTCCTCTACATTTACCTACAGCAAGCGATGCTATATGAATGCTTACTTTATATTTTTGGGAAGATACGTACGATAAGGGCTACAATACATGTGTTGCTTTTTATCTACCCTTCCTCCTGCAATGTGAGAATCTGCGGGGCTTATCATTGTTATGGTTAAAACTCTGGTGTATACTGAAGTATAACGGGAGAGGCTCTGCCTCCCTCGCCTCATCTCCCATCACTACTCTAGTGATATAAATATATGACTTGAAAGATACATTCACTAGATTCAGTGCTACACTCTCTGTGGATCAATACATTACAGTCAGCTAAAGTTGCACTACCCATACCTACCTTCTCTCCTGGGGACTCACAGATTTTGTGACACTGTCCCAGACTCCCAAGAGAGTAGATCAGCCACCTGATTGGGCCACTTCCCAAGAGACGTAGGAGGTATGAGGGCTCAATTAAGTGAGTTATGGTGAAACGCGTGAATGTGGTCCCACCCCCTGCTGGGCCACAATCATACCATTCACAATTCACAGCACCACACGCCCTCCATCTCCAAACCTGGATCTCAACTCCATCATCTTACGGGTTGTCAGGTAAAAACTATAACACTATCCTTTCAGGTGCATTATATACAGTAAGAGAGCTACCAGCGACATTCACAAGTAGGTGTAAACATTTCACATGTTTCCAGGCAGCAGGCCATCAAAGCCGGCCCACCAACATGACTGAATCTGTGGAGGGGCCACTGTTACTGGCTCTAGTGTAAACTACAGCTCGGAGCAGCCCTTAATGCAGAAAGGCCGACGAAAGTTGGAGTTTATTTTAAGTTTGAACATTGCAGTGCGGTGCTGTGTGGGACACCAGAGCCAGTAACAGTGCATGATATGTTCTGCAGAGCGGGAAGAGAGATGTCGGAGGATCGGTGCTACTGCTGCATGCCACCGTGACCTCCAACCTCTGACCCCTGGATGCATGCCGCTCCATCATCTGGCCAATCACCAGGTCCCCTGGTCATCTGCACAAACCATACTGCAATGCAAGGTGAGCACATACATATATTATACGTCATTTAGATGTGAGTTTGGATGCACCCCTCCCAAATCTAACTCTCTCTGCACATGTTACACCTGCCCCCCCTGCAGTGCAGCATGGTATCACCCAGGTACTGTACAAAGTTGCTCACTTTTTGATTGGTTCCCAGCTCTGGGACAGCCCACTTGTGAGCGTGCAGAGGGGCCTGAACTGGGCATTACATTTACTGGGAGAAGTGGGAAGATAAACAAATGTTTCTCTGAGTATATTAATCTGCCTCCAGTCCGGTTATTTACAGCTTTTCCACTTGACTTAAACACAGCCACACATTACTTACACAGCGGTCTCTGGATAACTTGGTTTTGGAAATGAGTTTTGTGTAATTTATCTGCAGCACATATAATATCTAGAGATATTAATATCACTATTATTGGCCATCTATTATAATAATTGCTCAGATGTTAACGTGTCACATAAATAAGAGAACATATAAGGGTGGGATAATGAGCAATCAGCGCAGACGTTGCCAGAGATGTGTTTTATATCAGAGACAGAACATTCATGTTTTCCTTTACAAATGGACCTGGATGTGTGTGTGCTATCTGCTGACTCATGGGGCGCACTGCACAAGTGTACTGCGGGAAGGGGGGTAGAGAGGGTGAAATTATTAGGGTGAGGGGGGACAGAGGGTACAGAGAAGGGGCTGAGAGGGAGGAATTATTAAGGTGAGGTGGGACAGAGGCTACTGTACAGAGAAGGGGTAGAGAGAGAGAGGAATCACAGGGGAGAGGGGGACAGAGATGACATGGAAGGGGCAGAGAGAGAGAGAGAGAGAGAGAGAGAGGAATCACCGGGGAGAGGGGGACAGAGATGACAGAGAAGGGGCAGAGAGAGAGAGAGACGAATCACATGGGAGAGGGGGACAGAGATGACAGAGAAGGGGCAGAGAGAGAGAGAGAGAGAGAGAGAGAGAGAGAGAGAGAGGAATCACCGGGGAGAGGGGGACAGAGATGACAGAGAAGGGGCAGAGAGAGAGAGAGAGAGAGAGAGAGAGAGGAATCACCGGGGAGAGGGGGACAGAGATGACAGAGAAGGGGCAGAGAGAGAGAGAGAGAGGAATCACCGGGGAGAGGGGGACAGAGATGACAGAGAAGGGGCAGAGAGAGAGAGAGAGAGGAATCACATGGGAGAGGGGGACAGAGATGACATGGAAGGGGCATAGAGAGAGAGGAATCACTGGGAAGAGGGGGACAGAGATGACAGAGAAGGGGCAGAGAGAGAGAGAGAGGGGAATCACAGGGGGGAGGGGGCAGAGATGACAGAGAAGGGGCAGAGAGAGAGAGAGAGGGGAATCACAGGGGGGAGGGGGCAGAGATGACAGAGAAGGGGCAGAGAGAGAGGAATCACCGGGTAGAGGGGGACAGATGACAGAGAAGGGGCATAGAGAGAGAGAGAGTAATCACTGGGAAGAGGGGGACAGAGATGACAGAGAAGGGGCAGAGAGAGAGAGGAATCACAGGGGAGAGGGGGGCAGAGATGACATAGAAAGGGGCAGAGAGGGAGGAATTATTAGGGTGAGGGGGACCAGAGGTTACAGAGAAGGGGTAGAGAGAGAAGAATCACCAGGAAGAGGGGGACAGAGATAACGGAATTTTTATTGTGAAAGGGGACAGCAGAGACAGAGAAGGGGCAGAGAGGGAGGAATCACTGGGGAGAGGGTGACAGAGATGACAGAGAAGGGGCAGAGAGGGAGGAATCACCGGGGAGAGGGGGACAGAGATGACAGAGAAGGGGCAGATAGAGAAAGGAATCACCGGGGAGAAGGGGACAGAGATGACAGAGAAGGGGCAGAGAGAGAGAGAGAGAGAGGAATCACTGGGGAGAGGGGGACAGAGATGACAGAGAAGGGGCAGAGAGAGAGAGAGAGAGAGAGAGAGAGGAATCACCGGGGAGAGGGGGACAGAGATGACAGAGAAGGGGCAGAGAGAGAGAGAGAGAGAGAGAGAGGAATCACCGCGGAGAGGGGGACAGAGATGACAGAGAAGGGGCAGAGAGAGAGAGAGGAATCACCGGGGAGAGGGGGACAGAGATGACAGAGAAGGGGCAGAGAGATAGAGGAATCACCGGGGAGAGGGGGACAGAGATGACAGAGAAAGGGCAGAGGGACAAATCACTGGGGTGAGCTGGACAGATGATACAGGGTAGGTAGTGAAGAAGGAATTATTAGAGAGAGCAGGGACAGATTACACAAAAAAGGGACCAAGAAGGAGGAATCAATTGGGGAGGAGGGAGGCAGAGGATACAGAGAAGGGACCAGAGAGGGAGCATTGCATATGGTAAGCAGGGACAGAGAAGGGGACAAGAGGAAGAAAGAGAAGGAGAAATGATTAGGGTGAGGGGGGAAAGAGGAGACTGAGAAGTGGTCAGGATGAGGAGAGGGGAAATACTGGCCCTCATTCCGAGTTGTTCGCTCGGTAAATTTCTTCGCATCGCAGTGATTTTCCGCTTAATGCGCATGCGCAATGTCCGCACTGCGACTGCGCCAAGTAAATTTGCTATGCAGTTAGGTATTTTACTCACGGTTTTTTCCTCGTTCTGGTGATCGTAATGTGATTGACAGGAAGTGGGTGTTTCTGGGCGGAAACTGCCCGTTTTATGGGCGTGTGGGAAAAAACGCTGCCGTTTCTGGGAAAAACGCGGGAGTGGCTGGAGAAACGGGGGAGTGTCTGGGTGAACGCTGGGTGTGTTTGTGACGTCAAACCAGGAACGACAAGCACTGAACTGATCGCACTGGCAGAGTAAGTCTCGAGCTACTCAGAAACTGCACAGAGATGTCTTTTCGCTATATTGCAAATCTTTCGTTCGCAATTTTAAGGAGCTAAGATTCACTCCCAGTAGGCGGCGGCTTAGCGTGAGTAAATCTGCTAAAAGCAGCTTGCGAGCAAACAACTCGGAATGAGGGCCCCTGTGCAGACCCAGTCTTCATGTTCTCCAAGGAGGCTTAATGCTCTGTCCCAAGATGGCCGGCAAGGTCACTACTGAGCATGTGCAGGGGCCATCTTGTCATTACTGTGTAGTGGTGTCTGAGTGGCTGCCAGTGGCTACGAACGCGACATTTCTACACGCCGGTATATACTGCAATATATTACTCTGTGATGGACCTTCCTGTATCTACAGTGTGTACAGTATGTGACAACAGGCCTGATTCATGTTTGTAAGTAAAGCAAAAAAAGCAAGTAACTTTGTGTGTTGCACAAATTGTTGCAATGCATTTATATGTATTCTATGCAAGGTAAATAAACATCCTAGTGATATTTGGTGGACCCCCTTTATTCAAGTAAACCTTAGTTACCTCTTATACCAGTAAATAAAGACACGGAGACTTGATTTTGGCAGAAAAATTGCTAGCTATTTATTTGACCCTAAACATAGCAAAACCTGTAATTGGGAAAAAGTTTGTTAAGATGCCGAATCAGCCGGCATAATGGTGGCAGAAAAAAGAACGGCTCTATTAAACTATTGGTAAACTTAAAATGGTAAACTGACCGAAACCGTCCAGCACCCTATCAAAACCGGTAATAGGTGTCAACACAACCCCCACAGTGACTTCCCACCGCTCCTGGGTGCCCTGCCGCTGCCTCCCGGATGGGTGGTCGAGCGGCCATTAAGTCGATGGAGGTGAGTGCACCTAAACCATATAACACTGAAACTTACTACCTATAAAAAACCATACAACTACAAACTGCCGTTCTTTTCCGCCTATAAATAGCCAACGAATAAAACCAGCCAAGCAATTAAACGCCAATGCACTCCGCGTCAAAACAAACACAACCTCTACCCATAGGGCGGGAGGGCGGGAAGGAAATTCACAAGCAAAGAGACCCAAAATGGCCACTCCTGCCTATATATACCCTAACCCTCCCCTTTTCCTAAGGCTGTACTACCTCACAGCTAGGTCCACCCCTCACAGGATGTTTAACTCATTCCTCTCCTATGTAGTCAATTCTCTCTCCTACTGGCAGCTTTTGCATGTATTCCACAAATGTTAGACAGCTTTATTTTTACACTGCAATTTAGATTCCAGTTTGTATACACCCCACCCAAATCAAACTCTCTCTGCACATGTTACATCTACCCCCCCTCCCCCTGCAATATGGTTTTGCCCAGTTGCTTTCTGTTTTGCTTTACTTACCGTACACACATGTATTAGACCCAGTGTGCGCTCAGTACACGGATGACATCTGTCAGTGCGAGATCAGCGCTCGCAGGACACTTATAGTAAGCAGGTCAAGAGGGAGACGGAGTATGGCTACAGGCAACGTGACAATAAAGCAGCTTATGTTTTCTATCAAATTTAAATGAAAAAATGATTTTCCTAATTATCTGCAATTAGTAAATAATTCTTACAAGCAAGACGTCATGTTGGAATATGGTAATAATCAGGATTAAATTAGTAATTGACGCTAACAATCAAAGACACAGAGCAAAATGCATCCATGAAGCAGACACTTAATACGTTCTGCTAACAGGAATTTGACATCAAAGTCGTTTTATTAGTAGCGTTGTAGGCGATCGGGCCATGTGTGGTGATCAGCCCCACTATACAAACATTGTTCATTATGGATCACGTCACATCCTGTCCAATTACATCCCCTCTGTACAGTCTACACAAAACCTCTTTTCTCTTTCTCCACTTACCCATCCTCCTGTCCCCAGGCCAACATTGCTGTGTGACCAGGGCCGGTTCTTGCTCTTTCGGCGCCCCGGGCAAAATTTAGGGGCGTGGCTTAACATGGGGGCGTGGTCAGTCACGCCCACCATTTGTAGCGCCGCTGGGGAAAAAAAGAAAAAAGAAAAAAAGTATACTTACTGTACCCCGCTCCTGTTTCCAGACCCTGCAGACCGGCGCCGCTCTTCTCCTCGGATCTATGGGAGAGACGTCAGTCATGACGTCTCTCCCATAGCACAGCATAAGCGCTAGAGGTCAATTATGACCCCTAGCGTCTATGCCACAATGCTGTGCGGTGCGCGATGACGTCATCGCGCACCGCACACCAAAGGTCCTCTCCATGAAGGGAAACTAGACGCTTAGCGTCTGGTTCCCTTCAGAGCGGGGGAGGACCAGCGCCACGAAGGGAAACCAGACGCATAGCGTCTGGTTCCCTTCTCACAGCGGGAGGGGGGGCACAGCGGGGGCGCACACTGACAGTGGAGGATCTTGCCATGGTGCGGCGCCCTCCGGATGGCGCCGGCGCCCTCCGGAAGGCGGCGCCCCGGGCAAAAGTCCTGCTTGCCCGTGGCAAGATCCGCCACTGTGTGTGACCATATCATACAGCCCACCAGGAAGGAACCTTTGCAATCTGATGGACCATTATGCAAAAGATAGCACCTGTCTTTGTGTATCAATGCCTACTTCCCTATAGAGTGTAAGCTTCCAATTATAAAGGGCAACGGAATTTGCTGCGCCATATAAGAATCTGTTAATAAATAATAAATAATCATTAAAGTCACAATTTTCCTATATCCAGTCCAGCCCAGAGTCCTCAAATCAGAACGGTCCCACCTATGGGGTAAATTTACTAAGATGTGAGTACTATTTAAGATGGGATGTTGCCCATAGCAACCAATCAGATTCTACTTCTCATTTATCTAGCGCCTTCTAGATGAAAATACTTGGAATCTGATTGGTTGCTATGGGCAACACCCCATCTTAAACAGAACTCCCATCTTAGTAAATTTACCCCTATGTTGGGACAGTTGAGAGATATAGTACAAGGGGCCAAATTCAGACCTGATCGCAGCAGCAAAATCTTTAGGCAAAACCATGGGCACTGCAGGTGGGGCAGATGTACCATGGCCCTCATTCCGAGTTGATCGGTCGCAAGGCGATTTTAGCAGAGTTACACACGCTAAGCCGCCGCCTACTGGGAGTGAATCTTAGCTTCTTAAAATTGCGACCGATGTATTCGCAATATTGCGATTACTAACTACTTAGCAGTTTCAGAGTAGCTCCAGACTTACTCTGCCTGTGCGATCATTTCAGTGCTTGTCGTTCCTGGTTGACGTCACAAACACACCCAGCGTTCGCCCAGGCACTCCCACCGTTTCCCCGGCCACTCCTGCGTTTTTTCCGGAAACGGTAGCGTTTTCAGCAACACGCCCCTGAAACGCCGTGTTTCCGCCCAGTAACACCCATTTCCTGTCAATCACATTACGATCGCCGGAGCGAAGAAAAAGCCGTGAGTAAAAAAACTTTCTTCATAGTAAAGTTACTTGGCGCAGTCGCAGTGCGAACATTGCGCATGCGTACTAAGCGGATTTTCACTGCGATGCGATGAAAAATACCGAGCGAACAACTCGGAATGAGGGCCCATGTGCAGAGAGAGTTAGATTTGGGCGGGTTATATTATTTCTGTGCAGGGTAAATACCGGCTGCTTTATTTTTACACTGCAATTTAGATTTCTGTGTGAACACATCCCACCCAAATCTAACTCTCTCTGCACATGTTGCATATGCCCCACCTGCAGTGCACATGGTTTTGTCCATTAGAGGAAAAAATGTGCTGCTGCGATCAGGTCTGAATTAGGCCCAATATTCCATTCCACAGCAATCACTAATAGTTCATGCACCAGATACTGTATGGCTCTGCATATCAGCCTTGGGGCACCAGATAGGGCTCTGCCCACTAGTAACATATAATTCTGCATATTAGCATTGCTTCCAGGTATGGCTCTGCTTGCTTGTACGTATACAGATGTGCTTAAACTTTTTAGCCACTTGCTTATTACCTGTCAACTTAGCTATGCTAGAAAGAGCCCCAGTGCCAGTCAGACCACCTAACTTACCTGCTGGACCACATTCTTTCACAGGCCCAATTGCCATAGTAAACTCTGCCCTCTGCTGTCCAGTCTGGGCATGGCATCACATTATGATAGAAGGGGCCTAGTGTGCACAGTAAAATAAAGCGGCTATTTCTTGCCCGAAGTTGGATCCATGTGTGATTGAGGCCTGTAGCCATAAAGACCTCTGGCCATGCTGCTGAAAAACCTATTTCTAACATATCTGCTGCAAACGATTTTACGATGTGCGGGGGGTTGTGATTTGTGCGCAAATGTATATTTGTGAGGAAAATTGGAAAGGCAAATATTAATCCAAACTTCTCTTGTCTCATTGGCGTATGGTACAGCACCGTCTTGTGTTCTATTTATTAATAGATGAGAGGGTAATACCATGAAAATACAGTGAAGGATGACGGAGTCTCAAGCTGCTGTGTAACCGGCATTCCCTCTGACCAATATTATTACTACTACCAAGAGTTACCATGTCTCAGTAATCTATACAAGCTGCAGAAGACATAAAAACCTACCACAATTATTTCTAAGCACAAACCAGGGAATAGGTATAATATGTCAACACATTCAGAAAGCTGACAGATGACATGTCAGCATTTTCACAGTCCAACAACGTTCATGCCGACAGTCAGAATTTGGGATCCGGTCTCTAGGTCGTCAGTAACTAGGTCGACAGGGTTTCTAGGTCGACAGGTGAAAAGGTCGACATGAGTTTTTCACTATTTTTTCTTCTTCTTTTTTTTACTTTTTCATACTTAACGATCCACGCGGACTATGATTCGGAATAGTAACCTGTGCCGAGCGAAGCGAGCCATGCGAGGGGACACCGTGCACTAATTGGGGTTCCCGGTCACTGTACGGAGAAAACAACACCAAAAAAAACATTAAAAAACTCATGTCGACCTTTTAACCTGTCGACCTAGAACATTTCGACCTAGAGACCCTGTCGGTCTAGTTACTGTCGACCAATAGTTGTCGACCTAGACACTGTCGACCTAATTACCATCGACCTTACATACCACACCCCAGAATTTTGACAGTACTTGCTTAAAACTAACCCTAAAGGGGGGTACACACGGAGAGATCCGTGTTTAAAATCTAAGCAATCACACTAGATTGCTTAGATTTCAAGTACGGATCTGCCGTGTGTATGCCCCCAGCGATAGTGATGCGCGGCCCCGTGCATCACTATCGCCGGTTCTAGATTGAGGCTCAATCTAGCGGGCCGCTTACTTCACTGCTGTGTGAAGTGAGCGCCCCCCTCGCTCAGCACATTGCGCTGTGCTGAGCCGGGGGAGAGATGTGTGCTGAGCTGTCTGTGTTAAGATCGCTCAGCACACATCTCCCCGGTCAGTACCCCCCTTAACTCTAATTGCACTTTAACCCTAATTGCAACCTAACCATAATTGCATCTTAACCCTAATCCTAATTGCAGCCTAATTCTAATTGCAGCTTAACCCTAATTGCAACCTAACCCTAATTGCAGCCTAACCGTAACCCTAATTGCAGTCTAATTCTAATTGCAGCCTAAAGGGCCCTACAGACACGGCGATACGTTGCCGAGCTGCCCGACCGCCGATACGGCAGACGGGCGACCCGGCGGTGGGGGGGGGGGGGCAGTGACGGGGGAGAGAAGTTTCTTCACTCCCCCCGTCACACGGCTCCATACAAGTGCAGGCAAATATGGACGAGATCGTCCATATTGGCCTGCATGCACAGCCGACGGGGCACCAGCGATGAACGAGCACGGGGCCGCGCATCGTTCATCGCTGGTGCCTCCACACTGAAAGATATGAACGGTATCTCGTTCATTAATGAACGAGATGGTTCATATCTTTCAGTAACATCGCCAAGTGTGTAGGGCCTATAACCCTAATTGCAGCATACCCCTAACCCTAATTACAGCCTAACTCTAATTACTGTCGGGATCCACAATGTCAGCCGCAACCCCACACCAGACCTGGGCTGAGTCTTACCACAGGACAGCAGAATGAAACATGACGGATGAAGGAATAGAAGCACAGTACAATGATACAGTGATGCGTTTAGTAAGCTATAAAGGAAAGTTATACAGATGTTTAAATTGAGCAGTTTACATGTCCATCAAAAGCTCCGGGTGACCCAGAACAGGGTCACACAAACCCTTGTCCGATCTGTCTGAATGCAGGGAAATCCTCCCTGTCCCTATAATGGAATCAGACAATTGCCGGGATGAACTTGCGGTATTGTGTTGCTAATGCCGGTAGCGCTGTATAGTCTATTTAGGTTGGAAGATGTCCAAATGTCTTCTTCAATGTATCTACAGTACAGTGACGGCCAGTACTTGTGGGACAGCGTTCCACAGTTTCACTGCTCTTACAGTAAATAATCCTCTCCACAGCTGGATACTAATCTCCTTTAGTCCAGCTGCAAGGACTGACCTTGTGCCTTGTGAGGGTTCCTTACACTGAGCAGGGTGTCACAGAATTTCTGGTATGTTCAATGAATGCATGTCTGCAATATCCCCCCTTGTCTACTCTAATGTAAATAAATCTAGCTCTTTCCTCTAAGTTGAGGTCTCCTTGAGCCCCTTATTAATTTAGTTGCCCTTCTCTGAGCTCTGGCTTAAGGAGATCATTTTTGTGAATTGTTGTCCAAAACTGACCTGCATATTCTAACTGGGCCCCACCTCTGCCTTATACAAAGAGAATATCAGCATTTTCTCTCTTGAGTCCACTCATGATGCTGGATGCTCTGTGGAGCCATTCTTTTCTTCTTCTTCCCTTCGGTCTAAGTTGCACTGCGCGCAGACAGCGTGACTGAATCGTACGCAAACCCGATGGTTTACTGTATATTCAGATCCGATGGTTTGGGGTCTGCAATCGGTCGCCATTCCCAGACCCCCCGCCACCTGTCAATGATCACATCCTTTCGGGATGCAATCGCATCATGATAGCTCCTGCACATGCGCACTGCGGCCATTGCGCTGGTGCAGATGTCCCAAAAAATCGACCGTTTGCGATTTTTGGATAGCCCCCTGAGTACACATCTGCAAATCTCACTGTTACACAATCATTTCTTTTCTTATCAAACAACGTATCAAAATATGAGAAAATAATCTGAATACAAATAATGAGTTACAGTTTCCATTAGATAACCGTCAGCTTTTCAGAATCTGCAGGAAAACGTAATGATGCTTTCTGGCTTCTCCTCTAGCAGGAGGCAAGGAGAGAACAGTCCCTGAGTTGTCTTCCATCTACAGCTTCTCATAACCAACACTTCAGAAAAGAGTAACTATACTTCATGCACCGTCGTCCTCCGTCCGATCCTCACTCTCTTCATCATCACATATATTTAGGCTTATCTGGCAAGATCCGTCCTGGCACTGTAAAAGCTGCATTTTAAGGATGTCATTTTAAGACACATAGGGGTATATTCAAGTAAAGTCGGATCCATTCCGACATGAATTTGATGGAATGTATCCAACAGGACCTATTCAATGAACGCCCAAATCCGACAGGATTTGGCCGTTCCTGACCATCTCAATCCGACTTTTTTTAAAGTCGGATTGAGATGGTCAGGAACGGCCAAAGCACATGGATCGGCGGCTATTCCGCCGATCCACGTGCTTTCCGACAAGTCGAATTCTCTGACTTGTTGAAAAAAAAAGCCGGGGATTGAATAGGTCGGAACCCCTTCTGACCTGAAAAAGTCGAAAACTGCCGTCTTTCCGACAAGACGGCAGTTTCGACAGTAATTGAATATACCCCATAGTTATTATAACTGGTGCTTGAACCCGCTTTGGCAGCGTATTCATCTATTAATATATGCGGGAAATCCCCTGAAAACACACATTTTGTAGGATAACCGCACTTATTAAGTATTTATGTACGAGGAACTGCAGAAAAAAATCAGAGATATATTTGCAGCTGTCCCCCGTTTTTGCTGCCCCCATACAGTAGGTTTGGGGGCTTCTTTTTTTCTGCATTTACCAAGCTCCAGAATGCAATATATTCTGCCCTGGTTGCTAACGCCATTTGCAGATGGCATTAGCCGCTGTAGCCAATGGGCTGCATTTCACAAAAAGTACAGGGAAAGCGATCCGTAGGCTCCCTCCCGGCACTCTCCACTCGCACATGTGTGGTCAGCAGATCCCACATGCACAGAAGTGCGCACAGCTCTCAAAGGAGAACCAGAGGGATTGCATTGGCCTGCCCCTGTGGGTTTTTCTTCATACATCCAAGCGATATACAATATAATTTCATATTTCCACAAATAGTGACCTGCAGCTACCGCTGTCTCTGTGTATAGCGCTTCACAGCGCTGCTGTCCGCTGTTTGAGTATTGATTCTCCATTGTGTTTACTTCCTGGTGTTTGGGCCTTGTTCAGAGTTCCCTTCAAAACCGGACATGGGCGCTGCCATCTTGGTTTCTGTCAGCTGACTTTCCAGTAACCAATCCAGGAGCTTCCTTTCGTCAGCTGATCTCAGCATCCAATCTGTCTACACTCTGTGCTACAAAGGTGACTTCCTGTGAACAACAATTGGCCAGTACAACAGTCTATTCTCAGGAAGTAACAGCTCTGTGCTGAGCTCCTATGTTCCAGTGACTTTGCTCTGATTCAATTCCTGTCTGGTGAATACTATGTACTCTGCATTATATCTCAAGGACTATCCAGTGTCAAGATTCCGGATCCAGCCCGGTCAGCACACCAGTCCGTTCCGGCACCACTCCGGTCTCCATTGCTATAAGAATTATTGTTTCTCTTCAAGACTTCCAGTGTCATCATTCCAGATCCAGCCGGGTCAGTACGTTAGTCCATTCTGGTTCCATTCCGGTCGCTACACCGGTTCCAATCCAGCTACACCGGTTCCAATCTGCAGTGATCCACAGACTTTACTCATTTAATAAAGTATTGCTCATGTCATATCTGCCTCCGGGCTTATCACGGCTAGAACTCCAACGATTCCTCTAAGTAAATGTTCCAAGTTCCATGCACAATACCTGGTTAAAGCCTCCTCACTTCATTCACACTTCCTCTGTGTCAGCTTCACCCACAAACACCTGTCCAAGCCAAACCCAGCCCTCAGTCATGACACCCACTCTATAATCTCACGTTCTCACTAGCACTGCACCCCCGGCTACTACTCCTCAATTCCACCCTCCTGCAACTTCACATGGTTATTGTACACATGGTTGCATATTATTTTTATTATTATTATTATTATTATTATTATTATTATATTATTATATATCTATGATGACTGTTGCTACTATTACTATATTTTCTAGATTGTATTCTTCAATCTCATTCCTAAATAGCATCACAGATATCTTTGCCACTATACTGACAGTCACCAACGCTGCCCCATAGCCATCCATTTGAAACAGCACCCTGTAGCCAGTTGCACCACTGCAGTGCTGCTGGGGGGGGGTCTCATTTTTATATGTATTTAAATTTTAATCCCAATAAGTATGTCACATTGATACATACAGTATAGCGGCAATAAGAAATTCATTATCAGGACACTGAAGGTAAAGCTAAATACAGGGACACGGGATCTTACATGATCCCGTTCCAGCCAAGTATTAAACATAAAGCGATCGCGAACGGGACCACTTTTAGTTCCCGGGTTACACTTATTTCTGTACACGTGCAAGCAGCAGTTGAGGGAGAGTGATCCTTTAGCCAGTTCACGTGGCCCCGGAGCAACTAACTTGAGGGGGCCCCAACCAATGACATTGAAAAAAAAAAAATATACTGCCAATGCTATTACATAGTATAATGTGTAAATACCCCTGCACCACAAATTGTGCCCCCAGTTCACATTATGCCATAGTAACACCCACGCTGTGGGAGTACCTAACATACGGGGACCCCTGTGCCACCGCTCTGGCGGCCCTGATAGTCATCCAGCAATATCTTCCAGATCCCTCTCCCAAAAATGTGTGTAAATGTTTCCTATATGCTAAAGACGGCGTTCATTATTGCGGCCAAGCTCCGAATAACGCTTTTTTTGATGCTTGGTATATGTCATAATTTCATACAGTTAATTTTGCTTATAATGTTCCCTCCCCACCCCAACCCCCTGCCTCAACCACCCCCTCCCCCTATCCCCTGTTACCTGCCTGACCTATTTCCTCCACGATTCTCCCCTAACACCCAATATAAACGCTCCTCCAGCTATTATAATAGGAAAACCATTATATATGCACTGAAAGCGTAAATTTTAGAAAATTACTTTTTTATGTTGATTTAACTCACATTTTAAATTTAATGGCCACTTAGAAAATAACACACAAGAGGAATAAATGAACGTTTCAATAACTTCACTTCCTCTCCATCGGCAAAACAATATTTACTTTTAGCAACAACCACAATAGGCTAAATCCTAATTACACACTGCGGTCAGGGCAATATGTGTTCCACCACAACACCTCATTAAACTAATCACACTGTACTCTCAGATATTGCTCAATAATAGCACGTTTTACTTAGTGCTAAAAGGTCTGTAGAGCCCCCACATAATGTAGGAGGCTCTTAGGAGTCATAATTCAGTTCTTAAAAGATTAAAAATACTTCAGCGGTAAGCAGGCGTGTTTCCGCACCGCGGATGTCGTACAAAATATGCGCACATATCTGGAATATGTTTAATGAACACTCCATAAAGTGCCCAATGACAGGATATAGTAATATAATAATTACTTATAAGACTTGGCGCAGTTTACACGACTGTAGTTGCTAGTGTGCGCAGTGCTCTGAGTGTATACAGTATATCCAGTGAGCATATACAGAAGATTATGGACTGATATAACGTATAATGCGTTCTCTTCACTGGCGTTA
The DNA here is from genome assembly GCF_028390025.1 of Pseudophryne corroboree. NCBI lineage: Eukaryota > Metazoa > Chordata > Amphibia > Anura > Myobatrachidae > Pseudophryne > Pseudophryne corroboree. The sequence continues at coordinate 48,989,176 of NC_086447.1, forward strand.
TAATGGGTGCAATGTGTGTGGTGACCCCTGCTCAGTGCTTCTGTGTCAAAATGGTAACACCCCCCCCCCCCCCCCCACAATGGGCTCTTGGACCGGTCCTGGTTCCAAATATATGGGGGGGAAACACGAAGGGGTCCCCTGTATTTTTTAAACCAGCATCAGGCTCCATTAGCCAAGTAGGTAATGCCACAGCCAGGGGACATGTTTATATTAAGGGGGTAGTTACGGAGCGATCGCTGCTTAAAATCTAAGCAATCTGACTAGATTGCTTAGATTTTAAGCATGATCGCTCCGTGTGTACCCCCCACAGCGATAGCGCATCGCTATCGCTGGTGCTAGATTGGCCTGCCCGCCATGCAGGCCAATCTAACAGGTCGCTCATTTCACCCGCTTCCCCCCCCCCCCCCCGGTCTCCCCCCGCATGCTCAGCACACATCTCTCCCACATCGGGTTCGTGAGTACTGGGCTTTAGTCCTGGAGGCTGTAGCATTACCCCTCCCCCCCCCAACTAGTCAGCCCTGGCTGGGATACTCTGGGGTAGTGGGGACCCCCCCAATAATGGGGCACCCAAGGCCAGGGCTATGCTTGTTACCCCTGAGCAGTGGGTGGCGAGTTCATAGCTTTCACGTGCAAAAATAAGATTTAATATTGTCTTTTACAGGTGGGACTACAGGTCCCAGCAAGCTTCCCACGCATGCTGGTACTTATAGAACCACAAGTAGCAGCATAAGTGGCATTAAAGTACAGGTTGAGTATCCCATATCCAAATATCCGAAATACGGAATATTCCGAAATACGGACTTTTTTGAGCGAGACTGAGATAGTGAAACTTTTGTTTTCTGATGGCTCAATGTACACAAACTTTGTTTAATACACACAGTTATTAAAAATATTGTATTAAATGACCTTCAGACTGTGTATATAAGGTGTATATGAAACATAAATGAATTGTGTGAATAAAGACACACTTTGTTTAATGCACAAAGTTATAAAAAATATTGGCTAAAATTACCTTCAGGCTGTGTGTATAATGTGTATATGAAACATAAATGCATTCTGTGCTTAAATTTAGGTCCCATTGCCATGATATCTCATTATGGTATGCAATTATTCCAAAATACGGAAAAATCCGATATCCAAAATACCTCTGGTCCCAAGCATTTTGGATAAGGGATACTCAACCTGTACCTGTAGCCCCACCTGTAAACAAAATATTACAATAAACACAGTACACACAAACTGCAGTAAGTACAACTTTAATAAAGCATACATGCACACTCACATACAGTACTTACCTACACCCCCCGTTGCCCTTCACGTCCTCTTCTCCAGTAGAAATCCACATCACCTGTAAAAAAAATAAATAAATCAATACTCACCTATTCCAGTGTAGATCGGTTCTCTTCGTTCCATTAGGCATCTCAGGGGTTAAAAAACAACAACACGGTTACCTGAACCCAAGCGGATGTAGGGATTCTATGTGTACACACATAGGCCCTCATTCCGAGTTTTTCGCTCGTTGCCGATTTTCTCTATATTGCGATTAGTTGCTTACTGCGCATGCGCAATGTTCGCAGAGCGCATGTGCTTAGTTATTTTACTCAAAAGTTAGGTATTTTACTCACGGCATTACGAGAATTTTTCTTTGTTCTGGTGATCGGAGTGTGATTGACAGGAAGTGGGTGTTTCTGGGCGGAAACTGGCCGTTTTATGGGTGTGTGTGAAAAAACGCTGGCGTTTCTGGGAAAAACGCGGGAGTGTCTGGAGAAACGGGGGAGTGTCTGGCCAAACGCTGGGTGTGTTTGTGACGTCAAACCAGGAACGAAACTGACTGAACTGATCGCAGTGTAGGAGTAAGTGTCGAGCTACTCAGAAACTGCTAAGAAATTTCTATTCGCAATTTTGCGAATCTTTCGTTCGCAATTCTGCTAAGATAAGATACACTCCCAGGGGGCGGCGGCTTAGCGTGTGCAATGCTCCTAAATGCAGCTAGCGAGCGAACAACTCGGAATGAGGGCCATAGATTCCTTTTCCTGAATGTTACTAGGAGACCTGCCAGCTGATCAGGGAGTGCCGCACAGGGTCAGTCTGACCCTGCAGTTGGCGAGAACAGGTGACAGCGGCAGCTGTTCCGCAGTGGGGGGCTGCTCTATGTTCTGTACGTACTGACTGCATACAGCTCAGAGCGTCTCCCTAGTGGGGGCCTCCACAACTTAGTTGCCCCGGGGACCCCACAAACCTTAAGCCCTGTTTCCACCCACTAACGTGGCTGCACTATATATGCATTGCACACTGGAGGTAGGGGTACGCCCTGCACCCGCTGTAACTAGCCTCTGATGTGTCGCTTGCCTGCGAGAAATTGGCTCAATCGGTTACAATAAACTCTAATAGTATAACACACATACACATGCTTACCAAAATAAATCATTTCAAACTAATATTCCTCACACAAACCATTAATGATCTATAAATAAATAAACCGTAATGGGACACTGGCCTGGAGAGATTTCCCCATGTACTTACAGTTTATGTCGTGTTGACTAATGGTGTGGAAGCATTGTGCGTGGGGACTACTAAGGTGTTATGTAGGGGCAAGCTCGTTCACTTAGCCAGCTTAAAGTGCAATTTCAGGGCCTTTAATTGTGACTTTCATGTCCCGTGGTTTTAAATATATCTTTCTCATCTGGTTCCAGGAGCTCTGAGCTCTTAAACCTGTCATCGGAACGGGATAGCGCTATCCAGCTGCAGCTCTTTACAGTAACATCTGCTTCGTGTGCATGGCTGACGTCAGGCTCCACTTCCAAACTGATCATATGGCCTGGACTCTGCCAAAATGCAGAGTCACATTAGACTCCACCCTAAGACTTTTTGTATCAGCACTCCCCTCCAAATGATGGATTAACTATTGCCGTCAGGCCCATTCAGTTGTGCACTGCACAATTTATGTGTATGAAGATAAGACGTGATTTCCCATTTCATTATTGCTGGGAGGCCGGAGCCAGACAGGCTCAGAATGGCGCTCACCTCTGCTTGTTAGTTAGTCCTGTGGAGTAACACTTGCTTTCATCGCCAGTGTTTTCATGGACAGTATTACACCCTCAAACCTGACAAGAGGTATTGGGCCTGGTTCAGAGATGGTTGTGCAATATTATGCACATACAGCATGAGGCGTCCTATGTAAATGGTCGCCTCCTGCTGGCTTCTGTGATCTGCTTCTGTGTCTGATGCGTCATCGGGTCATCTGCATGAACATCGGTCATCTGAGTAACCCTTGGGTTACTTAGGATGCCTGAGATATTAACGCTGCTGATAGAGTTAAATGGTTTGTACAAATTATGCTGACATGTAGAAATAGGAATTTTGTCTTTAAGGTTCATATTCTCTTAGATTTTCTCAGAGTTGCTCAGCTTTGATTCCCATGAGCTTAGCAGGTGCGCAATATACAAAGTTGCAAATGGAATTAAATAGAATGTTGTTATCTACAGTATGTGTTCCCAGTAGTCTAGAAAATTAGTAATTATTTGCTTATTAATAATAATAATAATAATAATTAAGGCAATACTGCCCCCTGCTGTTAATACAAAATATAGCTTATAGTGTGTACGTGACTTGATAACATTTTTAGCGAAAGATTAACTCATGCTCTAAGTATGAAATTATGTTTGATTCAAAAAGCTATATAAACCCCTTCCTTGTGTAATAAATGCAGAGTACTGCTAAAACACCATACTTACAGTATGAGTGTGTTCTCTTACTCTCCGGCAATTAACCCTTTCTTTTATATATACTGTAGCCTGGTTATGTGACCACTTGATTATCACTGCATGGCCAATGAGTGAGCATACAGTAGAACCAGAGGTACAGTAGTTTAAGAGAGAAGAGGAGGAGAAGGCCCATGTGCCGGCCTTGTCCACTTTGGCAGCACAGTACCTGGCTTTGTACATGGTGACCACTATATGTTCCCAGAGACTGCATATATGTAGTTGCTGCTACTGCATTTTGCCACTGATTTCTCTCTGCAGCGCTAGCTCTCCCGACGTGGGGAGAGGTAAGTATAATTATATGGGTACAGGATGTGCAGTGTGGGCCCCACTGTACCCAGGGGCCCATGTGGATCATACACCTTGCACCCATTATAGATATGTCAATGAGTAGTACATATCGTGGTTACAAATTAGGCCTGATTTAAGGGCATATTTATTACAATTATTTTTATTAGTGTTTTCCCACCCTTTTCACATTGTTTTAGTATCACAGGAATGTACTAAAGGGGAATTGGAGGAGAATTAGCAAAATTCTACTCCAAGACCTTAAATTCGCATTCCAGCTCGCATTTCTCATACTTGTACAGGGAAATGCGATCTGGCCGACTATACTAAAAGAGTAAAAAAACTAGAGATGAGCGGATTCGGTTTTACTCGGATTTACTCGGTTCTCAAAACGGCATCTTATTGGCTATTCAAAACACGTGACATCCGTGAGGCAATAAAATGCCGTTTTGAGAACCGAGTAAATCCGTGTAAAACCGAATCCGCTCATCTCTAAAAAAAACACAGCAGGGAGCCCTGTGATAATATCGCTAACATCAGCTAGCATTGTCATATTTCCTCTGCTCCTGCCCAGCCTTCTCTGCCTGCTGTCAGTGAAAGCTGTGCTGTGTTCCGGTCAGTGTGATCAGCCATGTGTGTCCGATAGACATGTAGGCTGATCACTGTGTAAAAACATTTTTTTTTTATTACTAGTTACCAGCACCCAGGGACCGGTGATTGGTGATCCGGTGAGGGCAGCTGGTAATCAGATGCCAGTGTTTCTGCTGTGACCCCCGGTGCAGTAAAGTGAAGTTGCAAAGCGGCAGCTCATTTTACAGCACCGGGGGTCAAAGTGGAGCACGCGATCCAGTGACCTGGATCACGACCACCGGTCCCTGGGTGCTGGTAAGTATAATCGAATGGGGAATGAGTCGTTGGGGGAGGGGGGAGTCCGGGGGGGGGGGGGGGGGGGTCCAGCAGCGACGAATGCCAGGACACACATTCAGGGTATTTTTCACAGAAAATACCCTGAGTTATACGTATCACGTAATAAATACGGTATGCCCCTTTAGCCGGGTACACACTAGACGATATCATGGACGATGTGCCCGATTATGACAGTAGCTGAATGCTGTAGCATCAGCCCGATACTACATAAGCAATTCATTTAGTGGGGAGAAGATGAATTGGCAGTTAGCAGGGAAGGGTTGCTTAGTTACCTTTGAGTGACAGTTGCTTTAACAGCCAATAGTTTGTCAGTTAGGAAGGGGCTGGATCTTTGATTCAGTTTTGCAGGTTTCCTCGCCCTAAGGTTGTCATTCCGAGTTGATCGCTAGCTGCATTAGTTCGCTGTGCAGTGATGAGGCAAAAAAAATGGCACTTCTTCGCATGCGGCGCAATGCGCACGCGCAACGTACTATTACAACGAACAATGTAGTTTCACACAAGGTCTAACAAAGCTTTTCAGTCGCACTACTGGCCGCACAGTGATTGACATGAAGTGGGCGTTTCTGGGTGTCAACTGACCGTTTTCAGGGAGTGTTCGAAAAAACGCAGGCATGCCAGGAAAAACGCAGGCGTGGCTGGGCGAACGCAGGGCGTGTTTGTGACGTCAAAACAGGAACTGAACAGTCTGAAGTGATCGCAAGCGCTGAGTATGTATTGAGCTACTCTAAAAGTGCACAAAAATTTTTTGCCGCCGCTCTGCGATCCTTTTCTTTGCAATTCTGCTAAGCTAAAATAGACTCCCAGTGGGCGGCGGCATAGTGTTTGCACGGCTGCTAAAAACTGCTAGCGAGCGAACAACTCGGAATGACCACCTATGTTCCGTATGTTTTTGTGTGCGGTTTTGTGTTTGTCGTGTATTTATGCATTTATGTTCTAACTTTTGCTTTTGAGATGAGGCACAGCTTAGGCGCTTCTTGGCGACATATGTGGCATTCTCGCTTACACTCCCAGACCGCCCCTTCCCGTTCGGTAGTGCTACTTTAGTATGTAGTGCGATTAGCAGTGGTGTATACTAAAATGGCGAAGGTTCCCGTTGCTAAGCTCCAAAAATGTAGTATATTTGGACATCGGTGAATTCTGCTCCTCCCCCTGCACCTCTGGGGCCACCACTGGTCCCCATACACTAGTATGGGGACAGCGGGCCAGATCGGGACTGAAAAGGTAAGCAGAAGATATTCCAGATATCTCCTGAGTTACCATTATAATGAATGCTCCTGTCATTTTATTTCTAAAAAAGTAGGTGAAAATGATAATTTTAACTACGTTTTTCAAAAATAATTGTTGATGTGTTATTTTATTGAGTAGAAAATCATTATATGGGATGTGGGTTAAATAGCTTATAGAAAATATTATCTGGCTTGCGGTATTGGGGTCATTCCGAGTTGATTGCTCGCTAGCAGTTTTTAGCAGCCGTGCAAACGCTATGCCGCCTCCCACTGGGAGTGTATTTTAGCTTAGCAGAAGTGCGAACGAAAGGATCGCAGAGCGGCTGCAAATTGTTTTTGTGCAGTTTTAGAGTAGCTCAAAACCTAATCAGCGCTTGCGATCACTTCAGATTGTTCAGTTCCTGTTTTGACGTCACAAACACACCTTGCGGTCGCCCAACCACGCCTGCGTTTTTCCTGGCACGCTTGCGTTTTTTCGAACTCTCCCTGAAAACGGTCAGTTGACACCCAGAAACGCCCACTTCATGTCAATCACTATGCGGCCACCAGTGCAACTGAAATGCATCGCTAGACCCTGTGCAAAACTACATCATTCGTTGTGCCCGTACGACACGCGTGCGCATTGCGCCGCATACGCATGTGCAGAACTGCTGTTTTTAAGCCTGATCGCTGCGCTGTGAACAAATGCAGCTAGCGATCAACTCAGAATGACCACCTATATTCCCAACACAAAATATAATGATTTGTTCCTTTTATGTTAATGAGTAAAGTTTTTATCTTGCATTTAACTTAGAAAACACTTGTGTTGAGTCGGGCTAAATCCACGCATATATTCCCGCCAAAGCTTTCCGCGGCAGCGTGTAGAAACGCACAGCAGAGCATTGCTACTCAGGATCCGCAGAGACGCAGAGTGAAGTCTTATCTCAGCATGTGGTCTGAGTTATGAGGTCGCAGTGACATAATTTAAGGTCATTGTGGAAAAGATGGATCGCAAAGTATCTGTTACAAGTGATAGATTATTTAAGATCACCATGAGAAAATAATAATCTGTCATTTGTCTTTTATAAAAGCATGCTCGTTACACAGATAGGCAATGAGCCATCATCGACATGTAATAAATAAAATAAAGTATACACGTGGGGGAAGTGGGGGACTTTCTGTTCTAAGGGGGACATTTACTAAGCAGTGATAAGAGCGGAGAAGTGAGCCAGTGGAGAAGTTGCCCCATCAACCAATCAGCAGCTCTGTATCATTTTGTAGTATGCAAATTATAGATGTTACTTCAGTGCTGATTGGTTGCCATGGGCAACTTCTCCACTGGCTCACTTCCCCGCTCTTATCACTGCTTAGTAAATGTCCCCCTTAATGTCTAATATCTGGTCAGATATGGGCAGAGGAGCAAGGGCCACGGAGACAGATTTCCCACAGACTCCTGGCTGCATACGATAGGAATGAGTAATGCTTCGTCTTTAAGGGAACGGGTAGGGTCCGGTAGGATTTACCAGCAGACGGGATGACGGCTGTCAGTATATCGAAAGCGGTATCCCATCTGCCGGAGGCTGCGAGTCCATAAAGCGGCTAAACCCGACAAAATTATTGGGCGAAATGCAAAATGTCCTGTTCGGGCGCCCAAACGGGTCACTTTTCGTGCATTTTAGCTTGCCACCCCAAGGGGTAGCGAGCTGAAATGCTGATGTCGCTACCGCCGGCAGCAACATTTCAATAGCAGACAGTGGGCATGATCGCGGACGGGAGGGGGCGACAACATTTGAATCTTGCCCATTGTGTTATTCCATCTCTGCAGTACAGTAAGTCTGCCATCCAGTGATGCTGCCACGGCTACAAGCTATCTTATACCTCTTGTCTGCCCATGTCGGGCCACTTCTACATAATTGTACAGGGACACTTTTAGTTCCCAATGTGTCCCTGGTCTCAGGTAGAACTGCGGCAAGAGACGCAAGGAAGGCCGCAACTGCGTACAATCAGGCGATCTCGTCCTCCCTCATCAAACCGCACCCCCATTAGGGTTGCTTCCATAAAATTCCTGGGCTGGTCTTCCATCCCAATCCATCCCTGGGCACAAAGGTATTATTTCAAATATCAACTTACAAGGTACAACAACCACTTTTTGGGGCAATGCCCTTCCGGGCGCAGGCCCTACCCAGGGCCAGGCAAGCTGGATAAACCCTGTAATTATCACCGTTATTCCCTTCATTAATACCAGAGAAGGGCAGATCATTAACACAACTTCCCAGATGGTGAGCAGTTCCAATGGCAGAAGTAACACAGAAGGACAACATTCCATTTCATTTGCGTTTTACATGGTGCCCGTGGCTCTATATATAACTCCCGCAGGCCCTGACAGACAGGGACAGAATAGGCATCCCAAAGGTACAGTATACAACCTGGAATTGTTGTGGCATCCCGTGGTGTGTGTTGGTGCAGTGATTAGAGTTAAGCAATCACACCTGGATTGGGTGAGGAAAATATTTTATTATTATCCTTTATTTATATGGCGCCACAAGGGTTCCGCAGCGCCCAATTACAGAGTACATAAATAATCAAACAGGAAAACAGCAACTTACAGTTGATGACAGAATAGGACAAGTACAGGGTAAATACACATAGTTACATCAGCAGATGACACTGGAATAAGTATCAGGTGGCAGAAGACTGCTGGATGTGGTACAGTTGAAGATTATTAAAGTAAAACAAAGGATAAGCACATGAGGGAAGAGGGCCCTGCTCGTGAGAGCTTGCATTCTAAAGGGGAGGGGTAGACAGACAGGGGTGACACAGATGGGGTACATAGAGAGCGTGGAACAGAGGGTTAGGATGAGATTTGGCTGAGTTTGGTGAAGAAGTGGTTCTTGAGAGCCCGTTTGAAGTTTAGTAGAGAGGTGGAGAGTCTGAGGGGGAGAGGTAGGGAATTCCAGAGAAGTGGTGCAGCACGCGAAAAATCTTGGAGGTAGGAGTGGGAGGAGGTAATCCGTAGGCAGGAGAGTCGTCGTGCATTAGCAGAGCGAAGAGGACAGGTGGGAGAGTAAAGGGAGATAAGGTCAGAGATGTAGATGGGAGAGGAGTGGGTGAGGGCTTTGCAAGCGAGTGTTAGAAGCTTGAAATGGATTCTGAAAGGGAAGGGGAGCCAGTGAAGGTCTAGTAAGAGAGGGGAGGTGGACGTAGTGCTTTTGGTGAGGAAAATGAGCCGGGCAGCAGCATTGAGGATAGATTGGAGTGGAGAGAGGTGTTTGTCAGGAATGCCAGTCAGGAGGAGATTACAGTAATCCAGTCTGGAGATGACCAGTGAGTGGATAAGAGTCTTTGTAGCATCCTGGGTCAGAAAGGGTCTGATCCTGGAAATATTTTTTAGATGAAAACGGCAGGATGGTGAAAGGTGCTGAATGTGTGGTTTGAAGGAGAGGGAGGAGTCAAGGATTACTCCAAGACAGCGCACTTGGGGGCTAGAGGAGATAGTAGTGCCATCAATAGACAATGAGATTGTAGGAGGTGAGGTTATGCGGGAGGGAGGAAAGATGAACAGCTCGGTCTTAGACATGTTAAGTTTAAGAAAGCGCTGGGACATCCAGGAAGAGATAGCAGAAAGACAGTTGGAGATACGAGTGAAGAGAGCAGGGGAGAGGTCTGGAGAGGAAAGATAGATTTGGGTGTCATCAGCATAGAGATGATATTGGAAACCAAAAGAACTAATGAGCTTACCTAGTGAGGACTTATAGAGAGAAAAGAGAGGAGGACCAAGGACAGAACCTTGGGGTACCCCTACAGTTAGTGGAAGTGAGGGGGAGGTGGAGTCATAATAGGAGACAGAGAATGAACGGTCAGAAAGGTAGGAGGACAGCCAAGAGAGGGCAGTGTCACGCAGACCAATGGAGTGAAGGATTTGCAGTAGGAGAGGATGGTCCACAGTGTCAAAAGCAGCAGAGAGGTCAAGTAGAATAAGTAGAGAGTAGCGGCCCTTAGATTTAGCAGCATGGAGGTCATTGCATACTTTTGTAAGGGCAGTTTCAGTGGAGTGGAGAGGACGGATAGAGAGGATATTAACCACCAGATTGCCTCCAGGATCTTCAATCTTATATAAGCCATCTGTAATGGACTGCCATGCACTTTATAATCAGAATTTATTTATACCCTGGACAAACCCTTAGAATCTTACCAGCGCAAAACCACAAAATGCCAGCTGCCATGCCAAGCTCTCCTTTGTCTACAAGAGCCCTCCAGCCAGAAATGGCTAATGAAAGAACAGACTGGACTACGGAATACACAATGGGGCCGCAGCCTGTGAGTATACACATGAGGAGCAATCAGCGGATTCTGAGCTCAATATCATGAAATAATGTAGAAGTCCTCAGTTAGGGGCGTCATACAGTAAGTACAGTCTACAGTCACACTTGTATAAACCTCATGTTACTGTTAGAGAAGCCACAGAAAATCCATCATTGCATACCTCCCAAGGACAGTGCAATTTTTTTGGGACTGTCCCACACGCAGGCTGCAGTGTCCCGCGGTGGGGGTGAGGGGCAGTTGGGAGGCGCCTAGACTCTGCGCACATGTGCACAGTGTCTATTCACTGGTGACAGAGGGACTGGGGATATTACAGTAGCAGTGACGGGAAATGGGGGCGTGGCTCGTGTTCGTGGCACTCCGTCAAAGCTGCGCCCTATTTTCTATAGGCCACACCCCCTTTTGGTCCGGGCGCGACTTCGTCGCACCAGGGAGTCCTGACTTCCCATCTTCCGATGTTGGGAGGTAGGATCACAGTGCTGCAGTTGTGACAGAGCACACACTGGTGTCTGCGCTAATGGACACAAGCATGTTATATCAAGATATCTCCATCTTCCATACCAGGCGAAATTGCCGGCTATTCGGAGAAGAGTGTATGCAGAGAGCCACCGGATTTCAGACGGATCTGTTGTGCCAAGCGCAGGGCTGGTGCACATGCACGCTGATAGTGACAGCAGCTACTATCATAGCACATGTATAGGGGCGACCAACTCTGAGTACAGGTGGAGATCCGCCTTTATTTCCAAGCATGTAACGCCGCCGCATCTTGTGCGAGTCTGAATCATCTCCACTGCATTTAGGGGGTCATTCTGACCCGATCGCACGCTGCAGTTTATCGCAGCGTTGCGATAGGGTCAGACCTGCGCATGTGCCGGCGCCACAGTGCACCGACGCATGCCAAACGACCGAGGGCCGTCGGGCCACTACGATCGCCTCTGCCTGATTTACAGGCAGAGGCGGTCACTGGGCGGTGGGGGCGGAACGGCGGCGTTTGGCTGCCGTTTCGTTGTGGGGGGGGGGCGCAGCGGCTGCGTGATGGGGGGGGGGGCGGGCTGCAGTGGCTGCATGACATCACACGCAGCCGCTGCGGGCCGGGAAGCGTTGAGTAGCTCCCGGCCAGCACACTAAAGCTGCGCTGGTCGGGAGCTACTCTTGAAGTGCAAAGGCATCGCCACTCTGCGATGCCTTTGCACTTCTGCGGGGGAAGGGGGGCACTGACATGCACAGCGGGATAGTCCTGTGCTGGGCGTCCCCCCGCATGTCAGTGTGAATGATCGTAGCTGTGCTAAATTTAGCACAGCTACGATCATCTCGGAATGACCCCCTTAGGTACAAATTATGCACCGACCTACAGCAATCAATTAGAAACAAGCTTGTATATGTTTGATGTGGGCTAGTGCAAATTGTGCCCCTTCAGTAGAAGCAATCTTAGTTAATGAGCCCTAGATGGAAAGTCATGTGACACTTTTTTTCTAGCTCCATTCATGCGCCTCACCTTGCAGCATTGGTGCATCAGGGAACATGACGCCTATATCACCCAGCTGGGAAGCAATAACCCATGTACTGTATCTGGACATCAGACCCGAACAGTGGCCTCCTTTACTTCCCTGCTACAACAAAACCGGACATTTAAAATGAATTATGCAGCATTGTGGAACCGTTGCAGGTTTTTTTTGAGACCTGACGCCATCAGAGGCTAAGTACAGTACATATCTGAATCAGTCGTGAATCGCTAAAGAGTCCCACCATGCAGGGCCGTAACTAGGTGTGTGCGGAGGGGGCACCGCACATAGAGCTGCAGGGTAGGAACGGAAGCGCTGTTGGCGGCACTTGTCAATTATCTGTTTGAATTACTTTCACTTGCAGCTTCCCCCCCTTTTTGAAGCCCAGCATTTCCTGACCGCCCGTCTCCTACCCTGACCCCTTCTGTCACTAATACCTATACAACATCATGAATGCAACTAGAGATTTCTTTGTTATTCAGTCACACTGTCCTTTATTACATTTGACGATGCTGACATACCCGGGATTCTAACCCATCGCCTGTGGCATTGCAGTCAGACACTATTCATTGAGCTATCTGCCCTTACATAGAAAGGTAGATAATTCTAAGCTAGAGAATTCTATTTGAAGCTTACCTTGTACTTTGTGATAAAATGATCAGCATTGCGGCTGAGCAGATCTATGTAGTGTGTGGCTGCAAGAGATTGGATGTGTGCCTGCACACTACATAGATCTGCTGAATTGCAATGCTGATTATTTTGAATCATTATTTTTAAGTACCAGTAGCTTCATATAGTGTTCATCGTTTTTATGCAGGATCGAACCGCTCAATGAGTAGGGTGTTTGAATAGAATTCAACAGGTTATAGGTTTGAATCCTGGATATGGCAATAAATATATATATATATATATATATATATATATATATAATGTGGGAAGGGGCATCACAGCATGGGGTTTCTCTAGGATCAATCGTGCCATGCCCCTTCCCTACGAAGCATATGCCTTACGACCCTATTGAATATAATGGGGAAAGGGGGGGGGGGGGGGCACCAGTTCTCTCTCTGGCACAGGGCACTACAAAGTCTAGTTACAGCTCTGCCACCGTACATTTGTCTCACGGTGCACACGCACAGAGGCGCGGTAGCAATTGAGGCGCACAGTCTCAGAAATGTACCCCTGGCTGCAAGTTTCTATGGTGCAACCTGGAGTTCACTTAATCCCACTCTCAGTTGCAGAACCAGGGTCTTTCTCACCCCGGGGGCTGCTGCTCAGTGGCAGAAGGAGACACCTAGTGGACATAGAGTGAAGTGCACTGTGGAGTCCTGCGCCTGGTTTAGTCAGGACTCATGGGAGATTTAATGCCTTTGGTAACATGCCATTGTATGTTCTGTACTTGTTTTATTATCCCTTCAACGTACAGCGCTGCATAATATCTTGGCATTTAATAACGTATAATAATAAATGTTAGTAATACTGCAGCAGTGATCTTATTCCTCCATCACCCCAATCACTGTGGAAGAGGGACATGCTGCCTCTGTGCATTACCTCAAGGAGAGCAGCCTGTTCCCTGCATGTAATTCTGTGGGTTCAGACGAGCAACGCGGGGAGCTGAGGGGGTTATGTCATCGCTACAGGATACATTAATCAGCCTGGAACATAAACTTCACTGACAGACACTTAGTTCCATTCTTAAATCATCTCCTACCCGCGACTGCCCATAGCTTCCTATGCCAGCGCACACAGCTCAGTCATACTGGTATATGGTAGCCATGGTAACAGACGTTTGCCCCTTATGTTCTCGAGGCACGCGTTCCTTCACACCAGAGACTAGGAAAGGCAACCAGGTCACTGCTGACCCTGTAGAAAATAAGTGTCGATATGGTCGTAGTGTGGAGTAAGACACAGGTGACTGGCAGACAGTGACCATTTGTGGAGGTAACGGGGGGGTGGCGACCATTTTGCAGCCAGCGACTGCGTCTTTTGTTCTTACACAGTGGTTCAGACCCCGGCGCGTAACTTGTGACAGACATTCTGAGGAACCATAGCTGTCAGTACAATACTGTATCTTTGTACGCACGCGGCCATATCTAAGGAGCCGACGTTGGGCGTCTCTGTACAACAGATGGCGGCTGCGGCATTTGCATATATTTCTCAGATATGAAGATGTCGCAACGGCACGATTACCTCTGAGCCAGGCCCCATGCGTTGACACACATCGCAGGCTACGGAAGTTCCGCATGAACCGGAGGGTTGGGTTCGGTGACTGCCGGTCACCATACCAATGCCAGAATCCAGGGTGTTATATGGCCAGCGGCGGGGGCGAGCGCAACCTTGCTGCGCTCAACACGTATCGGGCACCACGAGTGGGAATAATCCCTGCTAGTCGGCATGCCGACTGTTGGGCGTTCAAGTGATCCTGGCGTCGGTAATGTGACCGGCAGTCCGAACCGGAGAATGCAGAGTTTACAAATAGTCCCCCTTTCCCTATTAGATTGTTAGCTCTGGGGCATCGGCCATTCGCTGAAGTTACATTTCTGCATTTTGGCCAAGGTTTATGTCTACGTTGTACATTGTTGTGCTATTATTATTATTAATAATAGTAATAAATAATAATATCACCCATCAGATAATATCCATAAAGTAGGGTGAAGGATTGACTGGATTAAACACTATCTAGATTGTTTATCCAGAGTTAATCCCGGCTAACACAGTGTTTCTGAATTGAATAGAAAGTTCTCAGCAACAGTATAACCCGTTCATTATGTAACAGTAATTAAGAATAAACCACTGGGAATCCAGTCTGAAAATCATTATGAGTGAGAGGGCGGATAATTAGTAGGGCAGCTAATTATATCTTATTCTGAAATCCAATATATTCATTAAACCTCAGGAAGCCCATGCTGAATTAATCACGGGAATAAACACTCCTGTGAAATCTGTGGATACATAGATTCCAGTGGTTTTTATAGACTTGGGGGGAGATGTACCAAGCTTTGGAGAGAGATAAAGTAGCAAGCAATTAGCCTCCAACTGCCACTTATCTGGCACAGAAAGAGATTCCCCAATTTCTAGAAAGGAGAAGGGATGAAGTAACGGCTGACAAACACGGTATTGATAACAATGGGATATCGGTAGAAGTGTCATGGGTGTATCACCAGTTACTGCACAGCGCAGCTATGGGAATGCGGAGCGGTTAGACTGGGGTGCGGTTTTGTACCAGATTAATGGCAGACTATACACCGAAGTGCCAAAAGTCATATGATAGCAGTATGTAGGTGGCTTTGATATTTTCGAGTTCACAGTCAACATTTTGATGTTTTGAGATCACACTCGCCATTCCTCCTAAAAGGAATATTTTTAAATATATATTTTTTTTAAAACATAAATTATGTATTTTCCAATATATTCAAAGATTTCAAGATTTTTATTTAGAACGGTAAAAAAATTGTGTTCGAAGTTTGCTGTTAAAAACCATTCAAAGATGAATCAAAGTACCATTTACAGCAATACCTATGGATCGCCGTATGTATTAAGAAGGTCTGCAACAGATATCGAAGATTGCAGATCCGGGGCACAGCAGTCCCCATTGGTTTCTATGGGGCTGTGATGTGCCCACATGTATCAAGCTTCAGGAAGAGTTTTTTTCCAGGGCTTGTGCCTGATAGGTAATGCCATCAACTGATGGCATTGTTTGTAAAAGCCTGCAGGCTTCTTCATGCAAAAATCCCTGGAGAGGGATCCACAGGTGAAAAGAGGGGGAGAGCATTGCATTCTATGTGACTGATGATATATCTCCCCCCAACCAGTGTGAGATTACGGTCTCAGCGGAATTACGGGAAGCCGTGGAGAATCTGGTGAGTATTCCCGGTGCTAATTCACCAAGCATAGGGGGTAATTCCAAGTTGATCGCAGCAGGAATTTTGATAGCAGTTGGGCAAAACCATGTGCACTGCAGGGGGGGCAGATATAACATGTGCAGAGAGAGTTAGATTTGGGTGTGGTGTGTTCAATCTGCAATCTAATTTGCAGTGTAAAAATAAAGCAGCCAGTATTTACCCTGCACAGAAACAAAATAACCCACCCAAATCTAACTCTCTCTGCAAATGTTATATCTGCCCCCCCCTGCAGTGCACATGGTTTTGCCCAACTGCTAAAAATTTTACTGCTGCGATCAACTTGGAATTACCCCCATAGTCGCCAAGTGTCCTCTATTACCGCAGTTCAGGGTTTTAAATATTTGTCCCTGGAAATCTCATTATTTGTCACCATTTACTGTGACAACTGCACTAAACAAATCCATAAGTTAATGTTTATTTAAGAGCAGTCTAATACAACATTATAATGAAATCCAGTAACATGGCACAATGGGGACCGGCATCCGCAGTGCGCGACGTGAAGCAGAGGTGTCCCAGGGAACCACTTTGTAATCCTGGCAAGTATGCCTATGTATGTAATGCACGACATGTATATTTATATAGGACATTACAAACACTTTGTTTTGGCTGCTTATGTTATTAATGCAGATTCATTCCCTCTTCCGACAGGTTTATCCAGCTATGAGGACAGAAAACCACAGAGAACAACATGATGTCTCCCAGCGAGGCTTCCAGACCTGGTGAAATGTTTTCCTCCTCTATAAAAGCATGACCTGCATTAAAGCCTATTGACAACAATGAGCGGGAATGTCTCTACGTGTCAGCTGCCGTCTGTTTTATAGGTATGTAAAGGCCGGTGTTCCTCAGCTCCTCATAGACAGGCAATAGGAGTGTAATAAACTCTTTATGAGGTTTACAGAGCAAACCAATCGGGCATTTTAATGAGACAGATTGCTCATTTAGACCTGGAACAATGAATCCCCGGAGGAGGGTCTGCTGTTCCTTTGGATAAGCTAAAAACAGTGATGTTTAAATAACACTTATATATTCTATTATTATTATTATTATTATTATTATTCCTGTGTGTACTTCATATGTGCAAATTGTGTTGAATGCAGGTCAGTTTTTGTAGACAGATTTTGCCAGGGCTGCCACCAGAAATTGCGGGGTCCAGGTTACATGAAACATGCAGGGCCCCCTACCCTTTTGTCCCACCCTTTCCCACACCCTTGAACTTTTGTCCTCCACCCTTTCCACCACCCCTGCCCTATTGTCCCACTCTTTCGCCCACCCATGACCTTTTGTCCCACCCTTTCCCCCATTCCTATCCTTTTGTCCCACCCTTTTCCCCACCCCGGCCCTTTTGTTCCACCCTTTCCCCCATTCCTACCCTTTTGTCCCACCCTTTCCCCCACTCCGGCTCTTTTGTTCCACCCTTTCCCCCACCACTACCTTTTTTTCCCCACCCATTTCCCCACACCGGCCCTTTTGTCCCAACCTTGCCCTTTTGACCAACCCTTTTCCCGACCCCTGCCCTTTTGACCACCCCTTTTCCCCACCCCTGCCCTTTTGATCCACCTTTTCCCCACCCCTGCCCTATTGTCCACCAATCACAGTGCTGACAGACACTCACTGTATGGGAGCATGTGGAGAGACTGCGCGGGACAGCAGGGGGGGCATGTTATTTTTTTTTTTTTCAATTGGTTCCCGTGAATGAGCGTGTAGGGGCCCCAGTGCATTGCTTCGCCCAGGGACTACAGTGCTGTTAAGACGGCCCTGTAACACGGGGGTGGCTAGCCAGAAGCAGGCGCATTGCTTACAGCGGCTACAGCGGCTAACACCGGAGGTCATATTCAGGTGGAGAAATTGCACCGGCATAGGGCTCGATGTTGCAACCGTTTGGTGCATCTTAGTGTGGCTCCGTAATGGATTAGCCAATGAGCCATTGCCGTTTCTATAGTGGATGCAATGTGTGCGGTGCACACGGGCCCCCTCCTCTATTAAAACGCCCCTGCAGTGAGCATCTCAGTAGACATATCGCCCACTTCTGCGCCCAACTCAGAATCACCTCTTCAAGATGGCTAATGGGTGAATGAACAAGATAAAGAGGCGTCCTGCCTGTGGGAGCTGCGTCACTTACACTCTCATTCCTAGTGCTTCCTCCGCTGACAGTAAGCCTTCTATTGATTCCAATGGCAGTGCCTAACCCCGTAGAAAGTAATGAATAACAGCTGGTCCAAACAGAGAAAAGTCATTAATTCCACGTGAAAGACATTCTGCACTTTTACAGGCAAAACGTATCTCCGTAACTGTTTGATCAGTCCGTCAAAATAGGACAGGCTGATGTGTGATAAAAGGACTCTAGCACGTTGTATAAATAGATAAACGAGCTGCTAACATTGGTTTTATCAGTGCGAAGATGGAACAAACCGCACTGTGTACCTCACAACATTAATCATATGAAAATCGGACATCGTAGGTTTTGCCTTTTAAACGAATGCTTCTTTAAAACATCGGATAGACACACCAAGAATCCACTACGCCTGCAGTTCACAGGCTATGACATTTACCCCATAAGGGGCGATGACTCAAGTCTTGGAGAGGGATAAAGTGGAGGTTTCCCAAAGCAACAAATTGTCATTTCATAGACAGTGCCAGATAAATGACAGAAGCTTCTCCACTTTATCTCTTTCCAAGGATTGATACACCTCCCCCATAGTCAGCCTGCTACAGAAACACACTCTCAGGGGTATATTTATTTACTAAAGTGCGGGTTTTCAAATGTGGAGATGTTGACTATATTAACCAATCAGATTCTGGCTATTATCTTTTAGAAGGTGCTAGACAAATACTGTAAGTAGAATCTTATTGGTTGCTATGGGAAACATCTCCACATTGGAAAACCTGCACTGGAGTAAATATACCAGGTCAGACTCTCGGGATGTCATGTAATTCAAAGGAGGAGACAGAGGGGTAGGATGTCATAGTGAAATACTGTAGGGACAGACCAAACACTCTTTGCTCAATAAATGATGTGCCTTGAACCTAGACTGCATTGTAGTTCATGACACTGTGGAAAATCTCTATATTAGCAGCCTGAAGAAATTATCATAAAGATGCAGACTGCATCGGCGTGCGACTCTAAATCTGGTTCACTGAGTCCAAAGCTTCCAGCCAACCAGCCCATATTCCACTCAGAGGTAATACAGGACACTAGGTGACAAATCCCATTTTTCAGGCTACGCAGGACTTTCTGTCTGACACCACATAACGGGGGTAATTCCAAGTTGATCGCAGCAGGAAATTTTTTTAGCAGTTGGGCAACACCATGTGCACTGCAGGGGAGGCAGATATAACATGTGCAGAGAGAGATAGATTTGGGTGGGTTATTTTGTTTCTGTGCAGGGTAAATACTGGCTGCTTTATTTTTACACTGCAATTTAGATTGCAGATTGAACACACCACACCCAAATCTATCTCTCTCTGCACATGTTACATCTGCCCCCCCTGCAGTGCACATGGTTTTGCCCAACTGCTAACAAAGTTCCTGCTGCGATCAACTCGGAATTACCCCCAACATCCACTGCAGTTCTGTAACAATACACTGGGGCAAATGATTCAAAACCCTGGTCCATCGAAAGTAAGCAATGCGGAGTATACGCTGCAGGACAGGTGAGCCGCCAGGTGTGAGCTTGGGTCTCCATACTACTGTATCCCTTGGCATGACGGGAACAGATTCTGACCCACTATGAAATCTCTGCCGATGTAGAGGATGAAGGGGCATTAGCAGGACTCCCTGCACCACCATGACGCACAGACACTGGCGGGAGTGTGAGGAAGGGAACATACTTATGCCACAGAGGTGTATAGTTGTACATAGGTGTTCCGATGTCAGCTTACCAACACCAGCTATCACCAGTAGCAATTCCTCTCATGCATAGCATAAAAATATAGCACGCTCCGTCATCTGCAAATACCCCACAAAGGCCTCCCCATGTGTAATAGATGAGGCTAATACTTCGACAACATTGTTGTAGTGAGATTTATGGGGGTCATTCCGAGTTGGTAGCTCGTTATTTTTTTCTCGCAACGGAGCGATTAGTCGCGAATGCGCATGCGCAATGTCCGCAGTGCGACTGCGCCAAGTAAATTTGCTATGCAGTTAGGTTTTTTACTCACGGCATTACGAGGTTTTTTCTTCGTTCTGGTGATCGTAATGTGATTGACAGGAAGTGGGTGTTTCTGGGCGGAAACAGGTCGTTTTATGGGTGTGTGCGAAAAAACGCTACCGTTTCTGGGAAAAACGCGGGAGTGGCTGGAGAAACGGAGGAGTGTCTGGGCGAACGCTGGGTGTGTTTGTGACGTCAAACCAGGAACGACAAGCACTGAACTGATCGCACTGGCAGAGTAAGTCTCGAGCTACTCAGAAACTGCACAGAGAAGTATTTTCGCAATATTGCGAATCTTTCGTTCGCAATTTTGATAAGCTAAGAATCACTCCCAGTAGGCGGCGGCTTAGCGTGTGCAAAGCTGCTAAAAGCAGCTTGCGAGCGAACAACTTGGAATGACCCCCTATGTACGTTATTTTAGATAACATTAAGTTATGTTATGGCAGCGATTCCTCAATGTTTGATAACTGCCCAGTAGAATAACGCAGCATTACATAATGTTAGCACAAGTAAGAAGAAATGACACAGATTGATAAATGGAGGATTAAAGTTCCAAAATACAGTAAATCCCTGGCTGCCTTTATCCCCGTGCTGGGACTGTGATAAATCTCAGGACATGTCTTTGCTTCACCCTCTGGAAACAGTTTCGGCATATCACTGACCAATATGCAGAGGTGATGCAGCCTTAGGTGCTGTGAGTGCGTACACCCAGAACCCCACACCCCGTCACCGCAGCTTCCAGCAAATCAGCAGAGATAACAGGACAAACAAAACAATTTCCATAATGCACCCTCTGGGATCAGCTGGCCCAGGCCTAGTGGCATTATACGAACTGTAGGCTGGTGCAGAATTTTCCTGTGTGGTCACTCAGTCCTGTTGGAGTCATACTGTACTAACTGTAGGCTGGTGCTGAATTTGCCCGTGTGGTCACTCTGGCCTGGTGGTGTTGTAATAACTGTAGGCTGCTGCAGAATTGTCCATGCAGTCACTCAGAACTGGTGGTGTCATAATAACTATAGGCTGGTGCAGAATTTTCTCATGTGGTCACTCAGGCTAGGTGGTGTCATACTAACTGTGGATTGGTGCAGAATTTGCCCGTGCAGTTACTCAGGCCTGTTGGAGCCATACTAACTGTAGGCTGGTGCAGAATTTGTCCGTGTGGTCACTCAGGCCTGGTGGAGTCATACTAACTGTATGGCTGACACAGAATTTGCCCGTGCAGTCACTCAGGCCTCGTGGTGTTGTACTAACTGTAGGCTGGTGCAGAATGTGCCCGTGTAGTCACTCAGGCCAGGTGGAGTCATACTAACTGTATGGCTGACACAGAATTTGCCCGTGCAGTCACTCAGGCCTGGTGGTGTTGTACTAACTGTAGGCTGGTGCAGAATGTGCCCGTGTAGTCACTCAGGCCAGGTGGAGTCATACTAACTGTATGGCTGACACAGAATTTGCCCGTGCAGTCACTCAGGCCTGGTGGAGTCATACTAACTGTAGGCTGGTGCAGAATGTGCCCGTGTAGTCACTCAGGCCAGGTGGAGTCATACTAACTGTAGGCTGGTGCAGAATGTGCCCGTGTAGTCACTCAGGCCAGGTGGAGTCATACTAACTGTAGGCTGGTGCAGAATGTGCCCGTGTAGTCACTCAGGCCTGGTGGAGTCATACTAACTGCATGGCTGACACAGAATTTGCCCGTGCAGTCACTCAGGCCTGGTGGTGTTGTACTAACTGTAGGCTGGTGCAGAATTTGCCCGTGCAGTTACTGAAGCCTTTTGGAGTCATAGTAACTGTAGGTTGGTGCAGAATTTGCCCATGTGGTCACTCAGGCTAGGTGGTGTTGTTCTAACTGTAGGCTGGTGCAGAAATTGCCAGAGCGGTCCCTCCGGCCTGGTGAAGCATACTAACTGTAGATTGGTGTAGAATTTGCCCATGTAGTCACTCAGATCTGGTGGTGTTGTACTAACTGTATGCTGGTGTATTTGTTGTGTGGTAACTCAGGCCTAGTGCTGTCATACTGTACTGTACTGGTTACGTTCCTCAGATGGATACCTCTCTCCTAACAGTTTCCAACCCTCAATAATATTGTCCCTGATCATTTTGTGACAACTAGAACCATCTCGGACACTGATAATAGATGCCACAAAATGGTGTTTAGAGATTTGTAAATAAAGGGTATACCGTCCCAGGCAATCTTATAATGATTCTGGCTAATCCCTTGCTGTATAACGGTACTGACAGGTTGGGTCTGATTTTCACAGATTTTTTTACTGACATGATTACATTTGTATTTGTATTTTACTGACTGTCATTAAATTTTTGCCCCTTTTCAGGAACTTACCGGCCAAGATGAATACGCCAACAAGGATAAGGAAGACCAATAAGTACAGGCCGAACACAGCGTATTTCAGCGCCGCTATGGATCCCAGCTGCCCGCAGCGACGTGGCGACCTTCGACCCTTCGCAGGACCTGTACAACGAGGGGGAAAGGTTTCTTTAATAAAAATTGTAAAAATTTTCTTGAAAATAAATAAATAAATGAATAAATAAAAGCAATTTTTCTATTGGTTAAGAGGTTCACTTGAGGAGAAAAAAAGTGAAGCTGGTTCCCATAGCAACCAATCAGATTCCAGCTATCACAGTCAGAAACGCCTCAGCCCGCTGCGCCGGACAGTGTATATATCTTACTTTCCTAAGGACAGCCAGAAATGCCTCAGCCCACTGCGCTGGACAGTGTATATATCTTACTCCTCTAAGGACAGCCAGAAACGCCTCAGCCTGCTGCGCTGGACAGTGTATATATCTTACTCCTCTAAGGACAGCCAGAAACGTCTCAGCCCGCTGCGCCAGACAGTGTATACATCTTACTTCACTAAGAACGGCCAGAAACGTCTCAGCCCGCTGCTCCAGACAGTGTATACATCTTACTTTCCTAAGGACAGCCAGAAACATCTCAGCACGCTGCGCTGGACAGTGTATATATCTTACTCCCCTAAGGACAGCCAGAAATGCCTCAGCACGCTGCGCTGGACAGTGTATATATCTTACTCCTCTAAGGACAGCCAGAAACGCCTCAGCCTGCTGCGCTGGACAGTGTATATATCTTACTCCTCTAAGGACAGCCAGAAACGTCTCAGCCCGCTGCGCCAGACAGTGTATATATCTTACTTTCCTAAGGACAGCCAGAAACGCCTCAGTCCAATGCGCTGGACAGTGTATATATCTTACTTCCCTAAGAACGGCCAGAAACGTCTCAGTCCGCTGCTCCAGACAGTGTATACATCTTACTTTCCTAAGGACAGCCAGAAACGCCTCAGCCCGCTGCGCTGGACAGTGTATATATCTTACTCCTCTCAGGACAGCCAGAAACATCTCATCCCGCTGCGCCAGAGAGTGTATATATCTTACTTTCCTAAGGACAGCCAGAAACGCCTCAGCCCAATGCGCTGGACAGTATATATATCTTACTCCCCTAAGAACGGCCAGAAACGCCTCAGCCTGCTGCGCTGAACAGTGTATATATCTTACTTCCCTAAGGACGGACAGAAATGCCTCAGCCCGCTGCGCTGGACAGTGTATATATCTTACTCCCCTAAGGACAGCCAGAAATGCCTTAGCACGCTGCGCTGGACAGTGTATATATCTTAGGGTGTGTACACACTGTGAGATATTTTCTTTCGATTTTGACTATATAGTCAAAATCGCAAGAAAAGTTAGTGCAGATCGCTAGGTGAAAGTCACCTTGTGATCCCGATTCGATCCCGATGCGCGGTCCCGCCAGGTCGGCATCGCAAGAAAAGATAGACTGTGCAGGCAAGTCAATCCTTGCTAGATCGGTGTACTATCTAGTTCATCTCACATGTCAATGACATCTCACATAAGCCTAAATCTCACATAAGCCAAAATCGTAAGCACACATAGTCCATATCTCAAGAAAAGTTAGTCAAAATCTGTGCTATCCGGGCTCTGGGGAGTTCAAGGGAAATTGCAAGTAAAAATCGGGCATAGCAAGGATCTCACCGTGTGTACACACCCTTACTCCCCTAAGGACAGCCAGAAACGTCTCAACCCGCTGCGCCGGACAGTGTATATATCTTACTTTCCTAAGGACAGCCAGAAACGCCCCAGCCCACTGCGCTGGACAGTGTATATATCTTACTCCCCTAAGGACGGACAGAAACGCCTCAGCCCGCTGCGCTGGACAGTGTATATATCTTACTTCCCTAAGGACGGACAGAAATGTCTCAGCCTGCTGCGCTGGACAGTGTATATATCTTACTTCCCTAAAGACAGCCAGAAACGCCTCAGCCCGCTGCGCTGGACAATGTATATATCTTACTTCCCTAAAGACAGACAGAAATGCTTCAGCCCGCTGCGCTGGACAGTGTGTATATCTTACTTCCATAAGGACAGCCAGAAACGCCTCAGCCCGCTGCGCTGGACAGTGTATATATCTTACTACCCTAAGGACAGCGAGAAACGCCTCAGCCCGCTGCACTGGACAGTGTATATATCTTACTTCCCTAAGGACAGCCAGAAATGCCTCAGTCCGCTGCCCTGGACAGTATATAATATATATATATATCTTTCCTAAGGACGGCCAGAAACGCCTTAGCCCGCTGCCCTGGACTGTGTATATAGTGTTTATCACTTCCCTAAGGACAGCGAGAAATGCCTCAGCCCGTTGTGCTGTACAGTGTATATATATATTACTTCCCTAAGGACAGGCAGAAACGCCTCAGCCCGCTGCGCTGGACAGTGTATATATCTTACTGCCCTAAGAACGGCCAGAAATGCCTTAGCCCGCTGCGCTGGACAGTGTATATATCTTATATCCCTAAGGACAGCCAGAAATGCCTCAGTCTGCTGCGCTGGACAGTATATATATCTTACTTCCCTAAGAACAGCCATAAATGCCTCAACACGCTGCGCTGGACAGGGTATATATCCTACTTCCCTAAAGACAGCCAGAATAGGCTCAGCTCTCAGTTCTGTACAGTGTATATATCTTACTTCCCTAAGGACAGCCAGAAACGTCTCAGCCCGCTGTGCTGGACAGTGTATATATCTTACTGCCCTAAGAACTGCCAGAAAAGCCTTAACCCGCTGCGCTGGACAGTGTATATATCTTACTTCCTTGAGGATAGCCAGAAACGCTTCAGTCCACTGCGCTGGACAGTGCATATATCTTACTCCCCTGAGGACAGCCAGAAACGCTTCAGTCCACTGCGCTGGACAGTGCATATATCTTACTCCCCTGAGGACAGCCAGAAACGCCTCAGCCCGCTGCGCTGGACAGTGTGTATATCTTACTTCCCTAAGGACAGGCAGAAACGCCTCAGCCCGCTGCGCTGGACAGTGTATATATCTTACTGCCCTAAGAACAGCCAGAAACGCCTTAGCCCACTGCGCTTGACAGTGTATATATCTTACATTCCTAAGGACAGCCAGAAATGCCTCAGTCCGCTGCGCTGGACAGTATATATATCTTACATCCCTAAGAACGGCCAGGGAACGCCTCAGCCCACTGTACCGGGCAGTGTATATATCTTACTTCCCTAAGGACGGACAGAAATGTCTCAGCCTGCTGCGCTGGACAGTGTATATATCTTACTTCCCTAAAGACAGACAGAAATGCTTCAGCCCGCTGCACTGGACAGTGTGTATATCTTACTTCCCTAACGGACATAAATGCCTCAACACGCTGTGCTGGACAGTGTATATATCTTACTTCCCTAAGGACAGCCAGAAACACCTCAGCTTGCAGCGCTGGACAGTGTATACATCTCAATTCCCTAAAAACGGGCATAAATGCCTCAACACGCTGCGCTGGACAGTGTATATATCTTACTTCCTTAAGGACAGGCAGAAACGCCTTAGCATGCTGCCACAGACATTGTCAGTGTATACTGTATATCTTACATCCCTAAGAACGGCTAGGGAACGCCTCAGCCCACTGTATCGGACAGTGTATATATCTTACTTCCCTAAAGACAGGCAGAAATGCCTCAGCCTCTGCGCTGGACAGTGTATATATCTTACTTCCCTAAGAACGGGCAGAAACGCCTCAGCCTGCTGCCCCAGACTGTGTATATAGGGGGTCATTCCGAGTTGTTCGCTCGGTAAAAATCTTCGCATCGCAGCGATTTTCCGCTTAATGCGCATGCGCAATGTCCACACTGCGACTGCGCCAAGTAAATTTGCTATGCGCGTAGGGATTTTACTCACGGCATTTTCATCGTTCTGGCGATCGTAATGTGATTGACAGGAAATGGGTGTTACTGGGCGGAAACAGGCCGTTTTATGGGCGTGTGGGAAAAAACGCTACCGTTTCCGGAAAAAACGCAGGAGTGGCCGGAGAAACGGGGGAGTGTCTGGGCGAACGCTGGGTGTGTTTGTGACGTCAAACCAGGAACGACAAGCACTGAACTGATCGCAGATGCCGAGTAAGTCTGGAGCTACTCAGAAACTGCTACGAGGTGTGTATTCGCAATATTGCGAATACATCGTTCGCAATTTTAAGATGCTAAGATTCACTCCCAGTAGGCGGCGGCTTAGCATGAGCAAATCTGCTAAAATCCGCTTGCGAGCGAACAACTCGGAATGACCCCCATAGTGTATATCACTTCCCTAAGGACAGCGAGAAACGCCTCAGCCCGCTGCGCTGGACAGTGTATATATCTTACTTCCCTAAGGACAGCCAGAAATGCCTCAGCCCGCTGCCCTGGACAGTATATATATCTTACTTTCCTAAGGACGGCCAGAAACGCCTTAGCCCGCTGCCCTGGACTGTGTATATAGTGTATATCACTTCCCTAAGGACAGCGAGAAATGCCTCAGCCCGTTGTGCTGTACAGTGTATATATCTTATTACTTCCCTAAAGACAGGCAGAAATGCCTCAGCCCGCTGCGCTGGACAGTGTATATATCTTATTACTTCCCTAAAGACAGGCAGAAATGCCTCAGCCCGCTGCGCTGGACAGTGTATATATCTTACTGCCCTAAGAACGGCCAGAAACGCCTTAGCCCGCTGCGCTGGACAGTGTATATATCTTATATCCCTAAGGACAGCCAGAAATGCCTCAGTCTGCTGCGCTGGACAGTATATATATCTTACTTCCCTAAGAACAGCCATAAATGCCTCAACACGCTGCGCTGGACAGGGTATATATCCTACTTCCCTAAAGACAGCCAGAAACGGCTCAGCTCTCAGTCCTGTACAGTGTATATATCTTACTTCCCTAAGGACAGCCAGAAACGTCTCAGCCCGCTGTGCTGGACAGTGTATATATCTTACTGCCCTAAGAACTGCCAGAAAAGCCTTAACCCGCTGCGCTGGACAGTGTATATATCTTACTTCCTTGAGGATAGCCAGAAACGCTTCAGTCCACTGCGCTGGACAGTGCATATATCTTACTCCCCTGAGGACAGCCAGAAACGCCTCAGCCCGCTGCGCTGGACAGTGTGTATATCTTACTTCCCTAAGGACAGCCAGAAACGCCTCAGCCCGCTGCGCCAGACAGTGTATATATCTTACTTCCCTAAGGACAGCCAGAAACGCCTCAGCCTGCTGTGCTGGACAGTGTATATATCTTAACACCCTAAGGACAGCCAGAAATGCCTCAGCCCGCTGCGCTGGACAGTGTGTATATCTTACTCCCCTAAGGACAGCCAAACTATGAGTGGTATTCAATTCTTTTCTTCCCCTTCCACACCCGTGCTGTTTCTGCCCTCGGGGCACGGTATCATCATTTCAGCTCACTACCCCGGGGTAGCGAGGGCACCCAACCCTTTACACAGCTAAACCTGATTACTCTGGGTGTAATATCCACGATAACGGGATCATGTTAGAAAGGAGATTGGGCGTGATATATCATTTGAATACCACCCTATGTGTCTATCGTCATTCCGTGCAAATAGTGTCAGAATCAGGCGATTACAGGTTTTTATGCAGTGTTAGCAGATACCTATTGCATTGTAATGTACTGATAACGTTCCCTGATATGGTAATATGAACCCCCTAAGTGGTTAACCATTCCATCCATATGAATTTAATTAATATGGAAATGAGACGTTTTGTTAAGTAACTTATAAAACACAGAGTTTTAATGTATTATTACAATGACTGTTTTGGATCTATGTAATTAAAGAACGGTGCTGAGATGTGATGCAGGAAAGAAAACCTCATTGACAAGTCAGATATTTCTTCCCTCCGACACTATCAGCTCTGAAAACCTTTATTGCTAAATAGGCCGGCGAACCAATCAGATGCGTCAGGTCAGGGCTAAGACCAAAATAAGCCACAAAGGGGAACCAGATGCAGCGCACTCACAAATCTCAATAAATTGTGGCTTGGGTGGACTTTGAACTTTAATCTATAAAATATGCACAAGATTCCAACACCTTCCAAGCAATAACCACATATAACACAAAGGCAAAGCATATTTCATATCTAGGCAGAGATCTGATCGAATGTGCTGAAAATCTGCTGATAAAGTCACATAATCACTCCGTTACGCCAATACAGCCTGGAGGCGAACACACCCTAGAAGCGTCCTGTACAACATATGGCAAAGCCCTATAAATCTGAGGTCGGTAGCTGGAGGGCCTGTTTCTATGGCCAGAGATGGAAGAACAGCTGCAGCACCAAGGGGCCTATTTTTTTTTACTTAATTTCTACAAAAATCTAAGAAGTTAAGTAAACCGCCTATTTAACAAAACCTGAATGCAGAACATACAGGGCGGGATGTACTAATGTACATCGCCGCCCATCGCCTCCCTGCGCCACGATGCTGATCGCATATGTACTAACATATGCGATCAGCATTGCGGAGGACAGCTCTTCCGATAAGAGCTGTCCTCCGCGATGCGCAGCGGCAGCCTGACTTCCGGGATTCGGCCCCAGGAGTCAGTCTGCGCATGCGCGGGGTGACGGGGGCGGCCGCAGGGCATGCTGGGAGGGATCCGATCGGATCTCTCACACAGCGCCGCGGAGAGAAGCCCATAGGCTTCTATGGACTATCGCCAGCTAAAGCTGGCGTACCCCGCCGCGGCGCTGTCCTGCCGGCCGGGGGTTAGTACATCAGGAAAATGCGGTAAACAGGGAGTTTACCGCATTTTCCGCTTAGTACATCCCGCCCCATAGTATCTCCACCCTTAGTCAAAGGAAAGCTGTAGAAGTTCAGTCCAGTGGGCCTATTTATCAATAAATGTTTGCAGGATATCCATTTTCCAGGGCCGTAACTAGTACCCCTTTTCCACCTACTGAGCACGGGTCGCAGCCGGGAGTCTGACACGGGAGCTACCCGGCTGCGGCCCGTGCTCAGCCCCCTTTCCCACGGCGCTCACCAACCCGGCATATTGCCGGGTTGGTGACGCTGCTAGTGACGCGGCAGGGGCGGCGCTGGGAGATCACATGATCTCCCAGCGCCACCTTTCCATACAGTGTAAACGGGAGCCGTGTCGCATCGACACGGCTTCCGTTTACACTACAACCCTACCCGGATCATTCCCGTGTCCTACCCAGGTATTTACCCGGGTAGGATTCACGGGTTACTTGATCCGGGTTTTTGCAGGGGGACCCTTTTCCACTTGCAAAAAACACAGGTAAATGCGCGCCCCCGTGCATTTACCCGTGTTTTTTGAGCTAGTGGAAAAGGGGTATTAGTGTGTGCGGAGGGGCACCGCACATAGCGCTGCAGGGTAGGGGGCGCTGTATTAATTACTTTCACTTGCAGCTTTCCCCGTCTTTGAAGCCCAGCATCTCCTGACTGCCCCTGTCTCCTTCCCCCACCCCTTCTGTCACTAATACCTATACAACATTCATGAACTCAACCTGAGATTTCTTTGTTATTCAGTCACACTGACCTTTATTACATTTCAAGATGCTGACATACCCGGGATTCGAACCCATTTCCTGTGGCATTGCAGTCAGACAGTCTATTCATTGAGTTATAGTATCTGCCCTTGCATACAAAGGTAGATAATTCTAAGCTAGAGAATTCTAACTATTTGAAGCTTTAATTGTACTTTGTGAAACAAATGATCAGCATTGCAGCTGAGCAGATCTATGTAGTGTGTGGCTGCAAGAGATTGCACACTACATAGATCTGCTCAATTGCAATTCTGATTTATTTATTTTTTACAAAGTACCAGTAGCTTCATATAGTTCTCATAGTTTTTATGTAGGATCAAATAGCTCAATGAGTATGGTGTTTGATTAGAATTCAACAGGTTATAGGTTTGAATCCTGGGTATGGCAGTATATTGAAATGTGTTATTTAATAAAGGGTATTGTGACCGAATAACAATGCTCTCAAGTTAAGCGCTTGAATGCGGTATAAAGAGGATTTGTGTCCAAATCAATTTTCCCAAATGTCCCTATTGCAAAAATGATGGGTGGGGGGTGGGAGACGCCAATTTTCTCTCTGGCACAGGGCACCAAAAAGTCTAGTAACGGCTCTGCCATTTTCAACCACAAAATCAGCCGCCATAGGTTTTTATGGGGCTGCTTTATTGACAGATTTACCAAGCTCCAGAATGGGCTACTCTTAGCAAAAATTACCAGGAGAGGGTTCGGTGGTAACCCTTTCCTGGCAGGGCTGTTTCTAGACAATTTGACTCCCAGGGTGAGATTTAAAAATGCGCCTCCTCGTTTGACATAAAAATTTGTTCCCCCCCCCCCCCATAGATATTAAAAACACAAATTTCCGCGCAAGCGCTCTAGGCGAGGAGGCGTGTCCTCACTAAAATGGGCATGGTCTCGCTAGAATGGGCGTGGCCTTGCAGGAGAAGACTACCTTACACCCCAGTTTTTGACCCTGCACCAACAGACCTCGGCCACCACAGGGGAAAAAATAAATTCCACCATATTAAGCCCCACACAGTAATGCCCCTTGCACCATATTATGCCACACACCGCAATGCCCGTGATACATTATGCCCTACAGTAAAGCTTCTAATTACTTTAAAATTACCTCATCATTCCCAAGGGTTTCACACGCTGGATGTCATGCTTGTTCTCAAGGGTTTCACGCGCTGGATGTCATGCTTGTTCCCAAGGGTTTCACGCGCTGGGTGTCATGCTTGTTCCCAAGGGTTTCACGTGCTGGGTGTCATGCTCATTGCCAGGGGCTTCATGCGCTGGCTGTCATGCTCGTTGCCAGGGGTTTCATGCGCTGGGTGTGTTGCTCGTGGTCAGGGGTTTCATGCTCTGGGATCCATGCTTGTTGCCAGGGGTTTCATGCTCTGGGACGGGTGTCATGCTCATTGCCAGGGGTAATGCTCGTTGCCAGGGGTGTGTAATGCTAGTTGCCAGGGGTAATACTAGTTGCCAGGGGTGTGTAATGCTAGTTGCCATGGATATTGCTAGTTGCCAAGGGTGTGTAATGATAGTTGCTAGGGGTGCATGATGCTAGTTGCCAGGGGTAATGCTCATTGTCAGGGTAGTGTTCAGCCAGCCACAGCCAGCCAGCCCGCCCTCCAGCTCCCCTGCCCGCCCGCTTGCTCCTCCTCCTCTCTGTCTTAGTACTCTGCTCAAGGGGCAGAGTTTCGCGAAATGAACCGTTGCGTCATGACATCACAACGCAAGCACATCATTCTGCAAAACTCCGTGCCCGAGCGGAGTACTATGACAGGGAGGAGGGGGATCAGTCGGGACAGGGGAAAAGTGCAGTCGCACGGCTCGCCCGCTGCTGCAAACAGCACTGCTCCCAGCCAATGACGTCTGCGCATGCACAGTGAGCAGAAGCATAGCGCTGTAGTGTACTGATAGAGAAGTGAAATGATCTTTGATGCAATCTCCACACTTCTTATACATCGCAGGGACAGACTCCTTTTGGAGTATTTTTATAATACATTCGGGAAAATCTTCATTTCTTATTGATGCAAATAACAGATGATAATTATTGGCTCTAAGACCCAGTGGCGTCACAAGGGAGGTGCAGGGGGTGCGCCGAGTAGTGACACAAAGGTGCCAGCTACTGCTCAGTGACAGGAGCCGGGTGCTCAGCTGTACTGTAACATTACGTACAGCAACCCAGCTCCTGTAACCCTGTAGAAGCCAGCACTGCAGGCACACCAATCTCCGGGGG
This sequence comes from Pseudophryne corroboree, assembly GCF_028390025.1. Taxonomy (NCBI): domain Eukaryota; kingdom Metazoa; phylum Chordata; class Amphibia; order Anura; family Myobatrachidae; genus Pseudophryne; species Pseudophryne corroboree. The sequence continues at coordinate 49,021,312 of NC_086447.1, forward strand.
CAGTCCGCATCTCCCGGACCCCTGGAGTGATGAAAACGGAGGTTGGGATGCTTAGCCACACCCTCATCCCACAAAGCCACGCCCCTTTTGCATCATGTGTACTCTAACTGAGTGATGCCTCTGCTAAGACCTGGTAATTAATAAATTAACAATATTGCTGGGGAGAGATCTTTGGAACCCTCTCTGGCGGGCATCTACCATGTGAGACCTCTCAGTGGAAAGCGCTGCGCAGTGACAGTCCATTTTTTAGAAGTGTTTTCCCAGAAGCAAGCATTGTTAAATAGCTCAAACAAATCAGAACTAAACAATGTAAATGGATTCTTATTTATCAACGAAATGAATAAACTTGCGAGAAGGGTCAAAGGTTATTTCTTCACGTTCACGCTATGGATTAGCATTGCTCGTCACAGTAGAGGTCTTTGGCTAAAGGTCTATGGCCCTCATTCCGAGTTGTTCGCTCGTTAGCTGCTTTTAGCAGCATTGCACACGCTAAGCCGCCGCCCTCTGGGAGTGAATCTTAGCAGAATTGCGAACGAAAGATTCGCAAAATAGCGAAAAGACATTTCTTAGCAGTTTCTGAGTAGCTCCAGACCTACTCACAAATAGCGATCAGCTCAGGCCGTTTCGTTCCTGGTTTGACGTCACACACACGCCCAGCGTCCGGCCAGCCACTCCCCCGTTTCTCCAGCCACTCCCACGTTTTATCCTGACACGCCTGCGTTTTTCCGCACACTCCCAGAAAACGGCCAGTTTCCGCCCAGAAACACCCACTTCCTGTCAATCACACTACGAACACTTCAACGATGAAAACTCTTCGTTCTGCCGTAAGTAAATCTACTAAGTTCTTAGTAAAATTACTAAGCGCATGCGCACTGCGTACCATGCGCATGCGCATTTTTGCCTTAATCACTCCGTAGCGAAAATCGGCAACGAGCGAACAACTCGGAATGACCACCTATGGTGGGAATATGTTACTGTGAAGGCAGGCTAGGAGGTTTATGTACTAAGCTGTGGTTTTTCAGAGCTGGCAGGTATCAGTGTTTTTGCCCTCAGAATTTAAACCAACATTACCATTAAGAGACATCGCTTAAGTATCGCTGTTAGAATTTCTGCGATCAAAAACATTGATAACTGGCGGCTGTGAAAAGTCACCGCTGAGTGAGTACCCCCTATGCATACTTTGGTTTAACCCTCGGTTTGCACCCACAAATGCTCCTAGGGGTAAATTTACTAAAGCGTCTAAAAATGAAAAGAGGTGAGGTTGCTCATAGCAACCAATCAGATTCTATTATTTCTTTACTGCATCCTAGAAAATGATAGAGGGGCTAATTCAGACCTGATGGCTAGGCTGCGTTTTCACACAGCGGGGGGCGATCAGGTCTGAACTGCGCATGCGTAGGTACCGCAAGGCGCAGGCGCGACGGGGAGCACCGGGCAGCGACGGGATGGTGCAAAAAACCCGATCGCACCGATGATCGCAAGAAGATTGACAGGAAGAGGGCTTTTGTGGGTGGCAACTGACCGTTTCTAGGGAGTGTCCGGAAAAACGCAGGAGGGACCCGGCGTCTTGTGGGAGGATTCGTGACGTCAGCATCGCAGCGGCTGAGTAAGTCCTGTGCTGTTCAGAGACTCCTGCACATGCAATCACACCCCTGCACAGCGAATTCCCCCTCCCCCTGTAGGCGGCGACTACCTGATCGCAGGGATGCAAAAAACGCACCCTAGCAATCAGGTCTGAATTACCCCCAGAATCTAATTGGTTGCTATGGGCAAAATCATCACTTTTAGGTTAGGTTAGGAGTATTTAAATGAGATTCATATGGTGACAAAAATACATTCTGGGGGGGGGGGGGGATTATTCTCCCCACGAAGAGAATTTATGGGCCGCTTGTAAAGACTCTTGATTTGCAGGAGCTGGCGCGATTCCAGCAGCAGCTAATTTCAGAGGGACCTACTGGACCCTTTTAATCCTTGTACCCCCCCCCCCCCCAGTGCCTGTTGTGCAGCCGATCATTGTTGATAGTCAGGTAGCCCGGTTGCACCCCCCCCCCCCACCCAGCGGCTGCAAAAAAGGAGCAAATGTAAAAAAGCAGCCCTCAGGCCCCTCCAGTGTAAGTAACAGCTACCGATATATCAGACCATCAATAATTGGAACATCACGATATTGCAGCACTACCTTTTTCCGGTGGCTGTTCCTGTCTGCAGCCACCAGGGAAATACTGTATAAAGCCACGATGTTGCAATGTTCTGATCATCGATGGTCCAATATACAGTATCAGTAGTTGTTGTTTAAAGATTCGATATTAATCTTACAGTATGTGTTTAAAAAAAAAGTGTTAAATACTGTAGATGTTCTTATCCTAATTCAATCATAATAAAAACCAGACTATTTCTGAGCAGTTTTGGAAAAAAAATATTAGCCAGTTAATTGCCCCTTTAAATCTAATGACTTTCTCCCCAGGTCCTGCAAATCAAGGGCTCTTACTTGTGGCCCTATCAGTCTACTGAGGTGGTGATAATCAGGCCTACACTTTCCAGGGGCCGCCTTAAGGGCCCGATTCAGACCTGATCGCTGCTATGCGGTTTCGAACAGCGGGCGATGATTGAACTACTGTGCATGTGTATGCACCACACAGCAGCGACAGGATAGTGCGAAGATCTCGACTGCATGCGCGATGATTGACAGGAAGAGGACGTTTGTGGGTGGTAACTGACCGTTTTCTGGAAGTCTCCGGAAAAATGCAGGCGTTCCCAAGCGTTTTCAGGGAGGGTGTGCGACGTCAGCTCCGGCCCCAATCAGCCTGTTCTCATCGCACTGGAGTAGTAAGTATTGAGCTGCGCACTCACTGCACACACTGCACGGAATGGGAAACATTCGATGGTGAGTGTGATGCGAGCGGTTTTGCCGCTGTCCGCTAACTGAAGGGAATTTTCGCAACAGCGTACACATGCATTCGCACACTTGCACGGGGCGAATTTTCACTCCCCCTGGGTGGCGATCGCAGGACAGTGTAACTTGCAGCACAGAGATCAGTTCTGAATTTGGGCCTAAATACTTCTAGTGTGTGGGGAGAACAGACAGGCGCAGCAGGATGAAGCGGCAATCCATATTTTGCAGCGCATCCGCTACCTAGGCGGTAAGAAGAGCCTGGAGATCTGACTTATTTAATGAACAGCTGCAGTTTTAAACTGTCACTTTAATAATGTCTTTACAGTTAAACTCTGCCAACCTCAATAACCTGATTGCTATACACAACATGTACGTGCTCTATTCCCAACATAGTGCTACAGAGATGGTTAATCTGCAAGCTGCGGACTGTAAGAACATTGGATAGATAGAAAATAATTAGCGCACTGGGATCCACAAAGTAACTTTAGACAGGATGAACTGTGACTGATAATTAGAAGCTGCAGGGTTCCCAGGCCAGAAACTGCTCGCATTGGACGGATCCCACAGTATGTAACGCGAGACCGCTCCCAGGGGACCCCCAGACCAGCAAACGGAACGCTGCAGAGCGCTCGGGCCAATAATAAAACTACACACGTGTCCCGTTTCCTTGTTTATCCACTCATCTGTGATACACACAACGCTCCATCCCCATTACCCGTTCTGTCCGTCTCTTCCTCCAACTCCGGTGACACCTCATGATAAATGACCAACAGCTTTGTTCTTAGGGATACAAAACATTTACACAGCTGGTGATTTGGCATCCCTGGCCAGAATCAATGTGGTGGAGGAGGATGCAAGCGCTGGCAAAGAAATCAGGACTGGTGGGGGACGAGGTGGTTTCCCTGCATTTATCGCCGCAGCGAACTCGTGATAGAAAAATTCACTTGAAATGACATTCAGCCGCCTCATGGGACTGCAGGGGTATTTCAGCCAAAGCAACGCTCGAAACCTCTGCTCAGGATCAATAAAGAGCTTATATATAACTGTGCTAGGTTTACAGTAGTGTCACCGCTTTCAGATGTCTTCCAGACCTCTATCCACCCCCCCGAATGCAGATATTGTATACACGGAAGATCGTCTCTCTGCTCGCCACTGAGAATAGCGCTGTGTGTGCAGGTGCTGCGTCCACTTTGGCCAAAGCGTCTTGGCACGCTCAGATATAATCGGATTCTGAACGCTGCCCATAACCACAATCCCACGTTGGTTTGTTCTACATGAGTAATTCCTTTCCCACAATGCTTGTTTTATACGCAACATGTGAGACTGTCAGCTCTGCTGGGTGTGGACGCTGTAAGCATTGGCATGTGCTTTTATCAAGACTAACACACTGGCCTGTTTCTATAAACTTTCTAAAACGTCTTGTTCTAGGAAGCATCCGATCATCGCCCACCAACGTGCTTAGAGCTATTGAGTAAGGCCCACTGGTACCCGGCCACCCATTTCTATTTGTTAATCACCAAAGGGCATATTTACTAATAGTTGCAATATGCCTCCCAAAATAAAAATTACTTATCGCTGCAATTGGAATGTCTATTTCCTAAATGGTATCCGTTCACATGGTCGACCATGTTATGGTCGACAGTCATTAGGTCGACCACTATTGGTCGACATTGACATGGTCGACATGGACACATTGTCGACACATGAAAATGGTCGACACATGAAAAGGTCGACATGAGTTTTTTTAACTTTTTTTTCTTTTGGGGAACTTTTCCATACTTTACGATCCACATGGACTACGATTGGAACGGTAAAGTGTGCCGAGCGAAGCGGTAGCGGAGCGAAGGCACCATGCCCGAAGCATGGCGAGCGAAGCGAGCCATGCGAGGGGACGCGGTGCACTAATTGGGGCTCCCAGTCACTTTACGCAAAAAAACGACACCAAAAAAAGAAGAAAAAAAAACTCATGTCGACCTTTTCATATGTCGACCTTTCATGTGTCGACCATTTTCATGTGTCGACCATGTCAATGTCGACCAATAGTGGTCGACCTAATGACTGTCGACCATAACATGGTCGACCATTCATACCGGAACCCTCCTAAATGTAGGTACGTTAGCTCTCTGTCTGGATGTGTTTTAGTAATAGCCTTTATCATGAGGCCTACTGTGACAAATTACATGGCCCTATGTGAGCACTGCTATTATGTAGTGTTAGGACTGCTGACATCGGAGAAGCCGTGAAGTGGCTCAGCAGCTTAAGCATGCGTTTGCAAACATGTGTAAACTAATTCTCTGAATTTCTATTACCAGATAGGTTCAGGTATGGTTACAGGTCATTTTTAGTGTGCTGAAGGGGAATGTAGGGGTGGGATTTGCAACCCCCCCCCCCTCTCTGTTTGTTTGTCTGTGATGCCTCCCCCTTTCCAGCACCTGATACATACTTATCTCCAGGAATGACCGAGCAACTACCATTGTTTGTCTGCCTATCTCCTAAATGTATCAAGTCTGTGTCGCTGGGACTCAGATAGGAGCCAGACACGGCTATCAGTAAGATGTAGTGCGATCGCATAGCCAATCACTTTACTTCCTGCTTTGGACTTCCGCTGCGCTACTGCACATGTGCCGCTGTCCGTCAGCGCGTGTGCAAGCGGCCTTCTCCAGGGAAGGATCCTTTGGGAATTTGCAGAAGTTAGCCTGTAGGCCACTATGGGCTAATGTCATCTTCAGCTACGGAATGGTAAATCACCTAGCAACCCCATTAGGAAACTATGGGGGCTACTTTTGCAGGGGGAAATCTAGAAGTTGTGGCAGATATTTGAGATGTCTGCTGCAGCCCCTCCTTGTTACATGCAGGGGATACATGATATATGCGGATACTCCCTGAGTGCTGTATATTGGCCCTCATTCCGAGTTGATCACTAGCTGCCGTTGTTCGCAACGCAGCGATCAGGCTAAAAATCGGCGCTTCTGCGCATGCGTATGGTGCGCACTGCGCACGCGCAACGTACTTTTGCAAAAGCCGATGCAGTTTTACACAAGCTGTAGCAACGCTTTTCAGTCGCACTGCTGGCCGCAGAGTGATTGACAGAAAGTGGGTGTTTCTGGGTGGTAACTGACCGTTTTCGGGTAGTGTGTGTAAAAACGCAGGCGTGCCAGATAAAAACGCAGGAGTGGCTTGGGAAACGTAGGCGTGGCTGGGCGAACGCAGGGCGTGTTTGTGACGTCAAAACAGGAACTAAACAGACTGAAGTGATCGCTAGCTAGGAGTAAGTCTCGAGCTACTCTGAAACTGCACAATCTTTTTTTGAAGCCGCGCTGCGATCCTTTCGTTCGCACTTCTGCTAAGCTAAGATACACTCCCAGAGGGCGGCGGCTTAGCGTTTGCACTGCTGCTAAAAGCAGCTAGCGAGCGATCAACTCGGAATGAGGGCCATTGATGGTTGTTATGTCTGCATACTTCATACACTCCATCTCTATGTTCTCTCCGGGGGGTAAATTTACTAAGATGGGAGTTCTATTTAAGACGGGATGTTGCCCATAGCAACCAATCAGATTCTACTTCTCATTTATCTAGCACCTTCTACAAGATAATACCTGGAATCTGATTGGTTGCTATGGGCAACATCCCATATTAAATAGAACTCCCATCTTAGTAAATTTACCCCGGGTCTCATTTGGACAATACTCTCTCCCTAAGCCTGTGGAGCAATAGCATAAATCAGCCAATCAGCTTCAGATGGTCATTTCAAAGACTGTGCATGATACAGGATAGTAGAATCTGATTGGGTGCAAAGGGACTGTATTGGGTTAGCTTCAGTTCACCAGTCAGGTGTCTGCATTCAAGTCCAATGAGACCTTTATTGTGAGAAGAACACGGCACAGCCGATGGAACAGGAGTGGATGAGTACATACAGTATAATGTAAAAGAAGATACAGGCTCTTTAGTGCAGTGCCACGGCAAGGGCAGAGTGGCAGGTGCGGTAGCTCAGGACACTATGCCCTGGGGGTGGTAAAGCCTATTGCAAGCCCCAGTCCGTGATGGTCCTGCCAGCTTGAACTTGCCATATACTGCTGCCCGCCGTGATGGATAATATGCAAGAAGTGCTGTGTACGGCTACGGCACCGCTCTGCTATAGGGATGCCATCAATGATTTGAAATCATCGATGCTTGCCACTTGATAACGAGTAGTTTTACCATTGGTGGTGGAACTGCCAATTGTTTCTCACCATCGATGGTAGCTGTTGGGCAGTTGTTTTTGTTTGTTTTTCACAAGTGCTGCAACTGCTGCGCTGGGCTACTAGGCTGTCAGCCGGCAGCACTGCACCGGCCCGGCTTACACACCTATACAATGCAGCATGTGTGACTAAGATGTGCTGGCCTGCCTTCCTGACGTGACAGGCTGAGCTCAGCTGCCAGTCAGCAGTTCAGTTTGCCAGCTGCCGGGATGGATGTGCAGCTTCTCTTCTTAGTATGCATGAACTAACGATTGGTTAAAACCATTAATGGTACGTTATTGCATACTCTGATATCATTGATGGCACCAGCAACGATGGCCATCCCTACTCTGCTAGTGACAGTTACTGTGTCAGATGGGGTAACGAGACGTCTTGACATTACAATGTCATAATGTCTTATCCCTGTTACGACACAGAACTGGAAAGTATAAAGTAGTATATTTTCCCAACCTGCCAGAGAGCAGCCCCAGACCTGAGACAAAGAATAACGCCACGCCAACCTGCCTGAACCAGACACAGACCAGAGACAAAGAATAGTGCTGCCCTTACCTGCTTGAGACCAGACCCAGACCAGAGACAAAAAAGAGAGCTGTTCCAACCTGCCTGAGACCAGCCCCAGACCAGGGACAAAGAGTGCCGCCCTTACCTGTCAAAGACCAGCCCCAGACTAGAGACAAAGAAAAGTTCCACCTTAATCTGCCTGAGACCAGCTCCAAACTAGAGACAAAGAAGAGTGCTGCTCCAACCTTCCTGAGACCAGCCCCAGACTAGAGACAAAGAAGAATGCTGCCCCAACCTGCCTGAGACCAGCCCCAGACTACAGACAAAGAATAGTGCTGAACCAACCTGCCGTGAGACCAGACCAGAGACATAGAATAGTGCTGCCCTAACCTGCCTGAGACCAGCCCCAGACCAGAGACAAAGAAGAGCGCTGTCCCAGCCTGCTTGAGACCATTCCCAGACCAGGGACAAAGAAGAGTGCCGCCCCAACCTGCCTAAGACCAGCCCCAGACTAGGGTCAAAGAACAGTGCTGCCCCAACCTGCCTGAGACAGCCCCAGACCAGAGACAAAGAAGAGTGCCGCCTTAATCTCCCTGAGACCAGCTCCAGACCAGAGACAAAGAACAGTGCTGTCCCAACCTGCCTGAGACCAGCACCAGACCAGAGACAAAGAACAGTGCTGTCCCAACCTGCCTGAGACCAGCACCAGACCAGAGACAAAGAAGAGCGCCGCCCCAGAATGCAAAGAAGAAAGGACAAGGAAAGAAGAAGAGCATTTAAGATAAATAACTGTGCAAATATGGTCTGCATTAAAAATATATAAGTGATTAAGGGACAGGAGTCATTTAAAACATATGTGTTCCTATCATACTTTATCTCCCCACATGCCCAATAAATGGCCCATGTGACCTCTCCACATGCCCCTTTTATGCCATCATATGACTCCAGATGTCCCTTATGTGCCAACAATTCCCTCCACGTCCCCCTTATGTGCCATCAGACACCTCTACATGCCCCTTATATGCCATCAGATGCCTCCAAGTGCCCCTTATTTGTCATCAGATCTCATCACATGCCCCTTTTATGCCATCAGACCCCTCCACATGCACCTTATGTGCCATCAGAAGCCTCCTCATGCCTCTTATGTGCCATCAAACCCTGAACAAGCATCTTATGTGCCATCACACCCCTAGCGTCCTCTCTTTCCCAGCACACTACAATATCTAGTTATGGCTCTTCTTCAGTGTAGAGGCATGGGTCATAACATCCTCCCCACAAGCCACCAACGGACTGAGTTTGATCTCATCCTACCATATGGGGCAAATGCTGTTTTTGGTTTGTTTGTTCTTATATGCAGGGAAACTACTGGCTGATTTTGGCTATTGCACACAAATACCTGGCAGATTTTACTTTTACACTGAGATTTTGAGTTTAGCTAGGCCATGCTCCCTCTCCCAAACTTGTCCAAAGAGTTTTACATTTGCCCTCGTGTAGTGCAGCACTTCCACAATTGCACTTTCTGCATAGATTTGTTCCCGACTCTAAGTGATGCCCAGATGTGCTGCCAACAAAACTACGTTATTAAAGGGGGGGAGGTTTTGGTCCAATAGGGCCAGCCTCAAGTATTCAATCCTGGATAGAGGAGGAGCCAAGACAGCTTCTTCCTCAGGTTTTTGGCCTACTAGAGAGATAGACCAATTGTTTTAAAGAGGAGAGTCCCCTCCTTTCAGATATATGGCTTGCTTAAAATATCCTGGGTAACGTAAGTTACAGAAAATAGACTACATACTAACCACAGCTTGTGCAATGTTACTGGTAGCCTGAATTTGGGTTTACTGTTCCAAATGCAATAAAAAAAAATGTGGGAAAAAAAATGTGATTTAAAAAATGGAAAAATTGGAAAAATTATTTATTTTACTAATAAAGGGTTTTTTTTTTTTCTGTGGGCACTCCCATCTAACACCAATTGGAAGACAATGGCGGTACTTGTAAGGGGGCTGTCCGTGATACATAGACTTCTCCATTGTTTATATGAAGGGAGCATCACCAGAGACCACAGCAGGGGGTAAATAGGCAAAACATGTGGCATTCATAAATCCTACAACAGCTCCCATGTTTACGGGGTATCCGGTTTATAGGTCGACAACACTTAGGTCGGCACTCATTAAGTCGGCCACTATTGGTCGACATGCATTAGGTAGACATTGTCACTAGGTCGGCCTGGCGAATGTCGACACATGAAAAGGTCGACATGCATTTTTTTCATTTTTAAAAACTTTTTAATACTTTACAATCCACGTGGACTACGATTGGGAATGGTAACCTGTGCCGAGCGCAGCGAGCCATGCGAGGGGACACGGTGCACTAATTGGGGTTCCCGGTCACTTTACGAGGAAAACGACACAATTTTTTCTTTAAAACTCACGTTAACCGTTTTCCATGGCAACCTAATGACCGTGTCAACCTATTTCAGGTGTCGACCTAGTCACTGTCGACCAATAGTGGTCAACCTATTGTCGAATCAACGATCCACACCCATTTGCAGGAAATAAGGAACTTACTGCCTTGATAAAAAGACCCTTTTATTGTAATCCTTATATAACCCCAAATCTAAAGCTAAACCAAAACACTAAAACAATTTTCAGTACAAAAAAAGCTTTGACATTTTTTTTTTTAAATCCACACAAAAGCTTTGACATTTAAAAAAAAAAAATCCACACATAGAATTATTTGCGTCAGTATTACATTAAAATTTGTGTATATTTATTTTGTTAGTTACAGTAGGTCCGATCTCTTGTTATCGCAGCATTTAGCCGCTCTGGGATAACACATCACAAATCACCTTCTATAGTGCAATTATTTATATGAAACAGAACTTTATAGTATAAAGTGAAAGCTAAAATAATAAAACAATAAGATTAGCAATATTCCATATAATAAACCATGTAATTAGTCTCTTAGGCTCCAACGTTTTATCTGTATATTGTGCCTAAGTGGTTAAAAATTCTATCCATCTGCACCGAATTCATCTGTAAAAGGATTTTGCTAAGTAACTCATAAACGCGTTGTGTCAATTATCTGATTATTGTTTTGACTAGAGTGCATTAAATAATGGAGCTGAATATTCAACGCAGGAAAGATAATATGCTTAGCAAGTCAAATATTTTTTCTCCCCCTTCGCCACTCTCAGCTTTTGAACATTTATTGCTAAATTGGTTGGCGAACCGATGAAACGCGTCTGGTCAAGGCTGAAACCAAAAAGCCACAAAAGAGAAACAGATGTACCGCACTCAGAAAACTCAATAAATTGTGGCTTGGATGTGTAGTTTGAATCCTAATCTATAAAACATGTTCAGGATTCCAACATAAAATATATAAAGACACCTTCCATGAAATAACCATATATTACACAAGTGCAATGAGAGCAGCCAAAACATATCTCATATCTAGACAGAGATGTGATCGGATGTGCTGCAATATTATTATTATTATATATCATATAATAACCCAATTACCTGAATAGGGCCTTTATTACTAGATGACTTCACCTACAGTATATACTGTACCAATAACCCATAAACCAGAGGTCAATAACTATTAATTTAACAATAGCGGTTGTTGTGCAATAATGACACAAAGTTTATTTATATTCATAATATAAATAAATAAATAAATAAAATATTGGGATGAATAACATCAAATTATATAAATTTCTTCCCCCCAGCATGATTTCACTGTTTTAGTTGATAACTTGAAAACACTAAAAGAAAACACTCCCACTGTGTAATGTAAGACAAAACTTACTGCTTTGAGAGCATCCTAGTGACTGCTATGCAATATAGAGAGCATCCTAGTGACTGCTATACAATACAGAGTGCATCTTAGTAACTGCTATACAATACAGAGTGCCTCCTAGTGACTGTTATACAATACAGCGAGCATCCTATTGACTGTTATACAATACAGAGTTCATCCTAGTGACTGTTATACAATACAGAGTGCCTCTTAGTGACTGATATACAATACAAAGTGCATCCTAGTCACTGAAATACAATGCACAGAGTAACCTAGTGACAGCTATACAATACAAAGAGTATCCTAGTGAGTGAAATACAACACAGAGAGTATGCTAGTGACAAAAATACTATACAGAGAGCACCCTAGTGTGACTGATATACAAAGAAGTCAATCTATTGACCAACATTTAATGGCAAGGATTCCTCCACCCTGGGTCCTTGGGGTCAAATGATAGATTATTGTCTTTCAATAGCCTATCAATAAGCAGTTTATACTACCCACTTCCCTGGCAACTACCTGTATAATTTGCTAATTCTAGCTGCCACCAGGTTGTAATTTATGGGACCCACCAGATCCTGTATTCACTGATTTGTCAGAGTGTAAAAGCTGCCTCCCTCTGGCCAATCAGCATGCAATCATGCCCTGGCAGCCATGCTGTGACCAGTAGTCCACCTGTAAAGAACAATATTATTACTATTAATAATTAATTCTGCACCCAAACCCCTGAGTGTCTACACTTCCCTAGGGATTCCAGCCCTGGGATCAGTAGCCCAGGGCTAGTTGCTATAATGACAGGGAGACCCCACACTGCGAGTCTCCCTGCTACAGTGTCACCTGGCTGGAATAGATTAGTGCTAGTTTGGGAAAAGAGGTGGGACCGACGCACCACTCCCCTTTATTTTTCAATACCAGCCTACGGTAAGGGGCCTGATGCCGTGTATCATTTAGAATTTTTATTTTATTTTTTTTCCATTTTTTTATTTTTTTTGTTTAATCTGTTTATTTCGATTTTGTCATATAATATTGTACATAATACAAACAGACGCATTCAGGTAGCATTCAAAATAGAATAACTGAATAGAAATGTGTACACAGTAATACCAGTGGGTTAAAGGTTACCAAAGTAGGGAGCCATAGGTAGACGTGGTAAGTCATTAAACATTAACATATACCAAGGCCGTGAAGACAACATCAGTAAATAGATATGTCAAGTGATTAAGTGAACGTCCAGGAACTATAAGGGTGGTACGTCTGAAAACTTCTGCCAAGGAATCACAGTAATAACAGCGGCAGATGATGTGTGCAAATAGTAAAACAATCATTAACAAGTGAATAGTGTAGAACAAGAAGTAACACTACCCAAATCGCATCATTAAAAGAAAAGAAGAAAGTAGATGAAAAGAGAAAGTAGAGAAGAAAAAGAGAAGGTGGGGAGAGGGATGTAGGGACACACATGAGGAGAGATGGGGAGGGACGGTGAGAATGCCATATCATTATGAGATTGTAATTAGTACTTTAATATAAGTTCAGACAGTGTGATAAGCACAATATAATTTAGGAATGCAGGGGGGGAAAGTTTCAGATTGCAGAGTCTTCCAGAAGTTTCCTATGAAGGAACCATTCAGTTTGTTCAAACACTTTAAAGATCTGGGTTTGTGTGGACTGATCCCGCGAATCAATATAGGTACCCCACTTTTTATAAAAAGACTTGACCCCGACTTCTATATTAACCTGGGCTGATTGTCTGTCATAATATAATATTTGTAAGAGTTTGCCATGGACCTCCACTAGAGTGGGTGAGGATGAGGAAAGCCAGTGAGACAAAATAATTTTTTTGGAGACCGTTACTAGGACGGTGAGAAACGGTAAGGACCGTCGCTTCCCCCGTACCTAGGTCCATTCCGAGAAATTCGCACATAAGCAAGATAAAGGAGTCGCCACCACTCTCACATGGAGTAATTGGTTAATATATGCCACCACTTTGTGCCAGAATCGTCGGATCAGTCCACACTCCCAAAACATATGGTAAAAGGAAGCTATGTGTACATGACATTTAGGGCATTCCCCAAATTCTGCGGGGTTAAATCTAGCATGTTGTACCGGGGAGATATAGGCCCTCTGGAGAGTGCGGAGGTGGACCTCCTGCAAATATGGGGAAGCGAGAGACTTCAGCGAGGAGATATAATGTTCGCTAAGTGGATTGTGGTTGGCTAGGTGAGGTATATGTTTGCGCCATTGAGTAAGAAGTCTATCCCATCTGACCTCTGTCAATGCAGATGTCAGAATGGAATAAATCTGTCTAATGCGTGTTGGGCCAGACTTATGGATGTTGAGTGACACCAGTAATGGGTTAGGTGAAAGGGAAGATATTTGTGAAATGGTGTGTAAGAGAGAGACTGAATCTAGATAATGACGTGTCTGCAAATACATGAAGAAATGGGAGTGTGGGAGGTCAAATTTATCCCGTAGGACTGAGAATGGAAGTATTGATCCCCCCGGGTCAAACACCTTGGAGGAATTAGACAGGCCCTTCTCTCTCCAGACACGGTAATTAGGGTTAATGAGAGATGGAGGGAAAGCCAGATTACCCCATAGTGGGATACACGTTGAAGCCATGGGATTGCATTTAAATTTCTTGTGCAGGGATTGCCATGCATAGTAAATGTCATGGAAAAGGGGGTTGTGAAGAATGTGGGTCGGAATCGAGAAGGGTTTAGATAATAAAAGCGCTCCCGGGGAAAAAGGTGCAAAGAGGGCCTCATCTAGTGTTGAGTCAGTAAAGAGTTCCCGGTCATACAGCCAATCAGCAGCACATCGAAATAAGGAAGCTACGGAGTAGGACGCATAATCTGGGACACCTATTCCACCTGCTGATTTAGGGGCCATCAATTTATCTAAAGCTATGAAAGCTTTCTTCCCTTTCCATAAGAATTTTGACATAATTTTACGTAGAGATTTAATATCATGATTAGTAAGACGTATTGGAAGCATTTGCATGAAATAGAATAATTTTGGAAAGACTATGCTCTGTAGTACTGCCACTCTTCCCAATAGGGATAAAGGTAACAATTTCCAATTGTCCAGTAACGTGGCTATGCGTGCCAACATGGGTGTGAAATATTCCTCATACAGTCTAGATAGATTAGCTGGGATCTGGACTCCTAAGTATGTGATTTTCATATGGGCGATTTTAAAGGAAAGAGAGGGGAGGAGTTGGGGGATAGATTGTGCAGAGGAACCTAATGGGTGGAGTTCAGATTTGGCTACATTGATTCTGTATCTCGCCCTGTCTCCAAATGCCCGGATTAAACCAAGAATTTCCAGGATGGTAGTCGTTGGGTCTGATACAAATAAGAGCATATCATCGGCAAATAGAGCTAGACGAAGTTCTACATCACCGACCCTAATCCCTTTAAAAAGTACCGATGTCCGTAATGTTATAGCCAGGGGCTCTAAGGCTATGGCGAAAAGTAAGGGTGATAAAGGGCAGCCCTGTCTTGTTCCCCGGTGAATCGTGAAAGGAGAAGATAAAATCCCATTACAGGACACTTGGGTCTGGGAGCTGGAATAGAGTAGTCTTAAAAAATCCACGAAGGAATCTGGGAAACCGAATTGTAAGAGTGTTCGAAATAGGTGGTCCCATTCTACCATATCGAGTGCTTTTTCAGCATCAAGGGATAGAATAACAGGGTGGGTGGAGGGGGGTAACGAAGTAGAAGCATATATAGCAGTGAGCACCAGTGGCGTAAGTTTGTCCCAGTTGCCCGGAGGCAAGAAAAATATTGGTGCCCCCCCCCTATATATCATCCGTGAGTCAATAAGATGCCATTTTGAAATCCGAATAAAACCGAACTCGCTCATCTCTAATTCTAACTAGTGATGTGCACCAGACATTTTTCGGGTTTTGTGTTTTGGTTTTGGATTTGGTTCCGCGCCCGTGTTTTGGATTCGGACGCGTTTTGGCAAAACCTCCCTGAAAATTTTTTGTCGGATTCGGGTGTGTTTTAGATTCGGGTTTTTTTTTACAAAAAACCCTCAAAAACAGCTTAAATCATAGAATTTGGGGGTCATTTTGATCCCATAGTATTATTAATCTCAATAACCATGATTTGCACTCATTTCCAGTCTATTCTGAACACCTCACACCTCATAATATTATTTTTAGTCCTAAAATTTGCACCGAGGTCGCTGGATGGCTAAGCTAAGCGACCCAAGTGGCCCATCTAGGAGTGGCACTGCAGTGTCAGACAGGATGGCAGATTTAAAAAATAGTCCCCAAACGGCACATGATGCAAAGAAAAAAAGAGGTGCACCAAGGTCGCTGGATGGCTAAGCTAAGCGACCCAAGTTGCCGACACAAACACCTGGCCCATCTAGGAGTGGCACTGCAGTGTCAGACAGGATGGCAGATTTAAAAAATAGTCCCCAAACAGCACATGATGCAAAGAAAAAAAAGAGGTGCACCAAGGTCGCTGGATGGCTAAGCTAAGCGACCCAAGTGGCCGACACAAACACCTGGCCCATCTAGGAGTGGCACTGCAGTGTCAGACAGGATGGCACTTCAAAAAAATAGTCCCCAAACAGCACATGATGCAAAGAAAAAAAGAGGTGCAATGAGGTAGCTGTGTGACTAAGCTAAGCGACCCAAGTGGCCGACACAAACCCCTGGCCCATCTAGGAGTGGCACTGCAGTTTTCTAGCGAGAGGATGAGTGCTTCCATCCTCATGTGAATCTGAACCACTAGCCATGAACATAGGCCAGGGCCTCAGCCGTTCCTTGCCACTCCATGTCGTAAATGGCATATTGGCAAGTTTACGCTTCTCATCAGACGCTTTTAATTTTGATTTTTGGGTCATTTTACTGAACTTTTGTTGTATACTTGACGACACAGAGGTAGAGCAGTGGACTACTGTACCGTACTGCTATATATATACTGGTGGTCACAGCAACATTCTGCACTGTCCCCTCCTACTATATACTGCGCACAACTAAAATGTAGCACAGGTATGGATGCATAGTATACTTGACGACACAGAGGTAGAGCAGTGGCCTACTGTACCGTACTGCTATATATTATATACTGGTGGTCAGCAAAATTATGCACTGTCCTCCTACTATATATACTGCGCAAATCTTAAATGCACCACAGGTATGGATGGATAGTATACTTGACGACACAGAGGTAGGTAGAGCAGTGGACTACTGTACCGTACTGCTATATATTATATACTGGTGGTCAGCAAAATTATGCACTGTCCTCCTACTATATATATTGCGCACAACTAAAATGCACCACAGGTATGGATGGATAGTATACTTGACGACACAGAGGTAGGTAGAGCAGTGGACTACTGTTCCGTACTGCTATATATTATATACTGGTGGTCAGCAAAATTATGCACTGTGCTCCTACTATATATACTGTGCACAACTTAAATGCACCACAGGTATGGATGTATAGTATACTTGACGACACAGAGGTAGGTAGAGCAGTGGACTACTGTACCGTACTGCTATATATTATATACTGGTGGTCAGCAAAATTATGCACTGTCCTCCTACTATATATACTGCGCACAACTAAAATGCACCACAGGTATGGATGGATAGTATACTTGACGACACAGAGGTAGGTAGAGCAGTGGACTACTGTACCGTACTGATATAATACTGGTGGTCACTGGTCAGCAAAATTCTGCACTGTCTCCTACTATATACTACAATGCAGCACAGATATGGAGCGTTTTTCAGGCAGAGAACGTAGATATTTTCAGCACACTGAGCACAGATATTTGCAAGCACACTGAGCACAGATATTTGCAGCACACTGAGCACAGATATTTGCAGCACACTGAACACAACTGAGAGAACGGACAAAGGCAAAGGGGGAGTAACAAAAAATGAAAGTACAAGTGATGAGATGGTCATACAATAGTAAAGAAAACATAATACTGATTTCAAAAGTATAAACGACCGTTGACCTCCAGCTAGCGGTCATGTGCGATCGCCTAGAACAGTGGCTCCGCACACGAGCGCTAAAAACGGGGAGAAAGCTTGAGGAGGAGCCCCTCCCAGCCAGTCCCATATGAACTGTCAGGCGTCCGAGAGACCCTCAAAAGACATACAGATTAACATGAATATGAATACAGACATAAATCACATGGAGGATGTAGTATAGTAATAACTGCATAGAGAATAATGTAACCCCAATATAGTAAGGGTAAAACTGTCGGGGAAAGAAAATATGTAGAGGGGGGAACCCCCAGATTGTGTGCAAATCACAGTGAGCCTCAACAGATATGGTATACATGGAAGGATATATCAATTGAGAAATAGGAATTCAGAGTCATATAGACAGGCTGTCAGCTATAGCCGCAAACTATGGGGGTGAGGTAAATAATGAAACTTGAATATTCCAGGTAAGGTGAGAAGAGATGTAGTGGAAGGAGAATATAACCAAATTAAGCAGGTTAGGTGGCCGCTGTAGGGAGATCAGCAATTTCTGAGAATTCCTCTCTGGAGAGATTCCGTAAGTACGCAGCAGCGTCGGTGGGTGACAAAAAGTATTTGTGGGAAGTACCCTCATACAGGCGTAAACATGCAGGATATAACAGACCAAACTTGCGACCCTCTGACACAAGTTGAGTGCAAATGGGGGAAAACGCTTTGCGGGCCCGAGTCAGTTCCCCGGAGTAGTCCTGGAAAATGAAAAGCATGTTACCTTCCCATTGGATATCTTTCACTTTGAGGGATGCTGTCCAAAACGCCATTTTATGGAGGTAATTCAGACAACGGAATAAAGTCACAAGGGGACGCGGCCTGTTAGTGGTAGGGACAGGTCCCACACGGTGGGCTCTTTCAATCACGAGGTCGTTACATTCCTGGTCGATTCCCAATAGTGAAGGCATTCCTGGTCGATTCCCAATAATGAAGGAAGGGTAATACGTACAAAATGAGCTAAAGCTGTGCCCTTTACAGATTCTGGTAGTCCAACCAATCTAATATTATTTCTCCTCGATCTATTTTCAATATCATCCAATTTATTCCATATTTGGTAATTTTCAGTAGTGAGAGTTTTCACTGAGTGATGCAGCCCCTCTATTTCATGTGTGGCAGCCTGCAACTGGGATTCTGTGTGTGTGACCCTCTGTGTGAGATGCTGCAGCTTTTTTGTAATGTCACAGACAGCCTGGGACAGGAGGGGTGTCATGGTGGCTTTAATCGCTGCCACTACATCCCCGTACGTCACTGGGGCGTCCGGTGCACGGCATACCTGAGGTGCCGCGCTGTCAGCCTGGCTTTCTTGGAGGCAGGGGAGACTGGGTCCGATCCAGCACAAAGCGGTCCATGGTGAACCCGGGTGGTGCTGTGGGTGTCCGGGTGGTATGGAGGCTGCAGCAGCCTTTAAAATATTAGTCTGCGGGCAGCGGGGACGGAGCTCCGGCAGTGAGCTGCTTACTGCATGGGTCCCGGAACCGGAAGTCTTTTTTTCCCCCATTTTTACAATTTCTTTTACATGAAAGTGTGATTGTTTTGGTCTGTGCGGTGCTCAATACAAATTCACCTGTCACTAGCGAGTCTATTATTTGGCCAAGTTTGCATTAGTTTTGTGGTGGGTTCTAAATCCACTTCTGAGTAACTTTAGGGTTTCTATACTTCTAATGTCAAAAACCATGAGGGTGAACTGGTGTTCAGTTGTATTCTAAAGTCAGTATTAAAGGTGGATTTCCATTAAAATGGTTTCAGAAACAAGGCCTTCTGCTGGGTTCTCAAACATCCTCTCTGCAGGTGAGGGACATCCCGCTGAAACTGCCGTTGGGAAGAAATCTTGCACCTAAAGGGCCCCATACACTTATACAACATGACGGTCCGTCATGTCGTCTAGGATTTCCCTTCAACCTCCCGGCAGCCACCCGGGTGGCAGGAAAGTAAAAGATACATCATATGAGGTCCTTTTGCATACGATGTATCTTTTACTATCCCAGCCATTCCTGCGGGATCCGACATATCACGAGTGCAGCACTCGTGATATGTCGGATCGGGTGTAAAGCACAATGAAAATTCCTGATTTCACCCAATATATCGGCCCGAATGCCCGAATTGGGCTGAAATCGGGCATTATTGTTCTAGTGTATGGGGCCCTTAAGTCAGGAACTGTTCTTTATTTAAATAAGACCTTACTGTAGAGATGAGCAGATTCGGTTTTACTCGGTTTTACTCGGTTCTCAAAACCGAATCTTATTGGCTATCCAAAACACGTGACATCCGTGAGCCAATAAGATGTCGTTTTGGGAACCGAGTAAAACCGAATCCGCTCATCTCTACCTTACTGGTTATCCAGTGTATCCACATGACTGCTTGACAATATAGTATTTTTATTATTTACGCACATGACCATTCTATTTGCAATATACAATACAGAGAGCATCCTAGTGACCAATATACTATACAGGGAGCACCACCAAGACCAAAATACAATACAGAGAAAATCCGAGTGACCACAATACAATACAGAGAACATTCAAGTGACCACTATACAATACAGAGAGCATGGTAGTTACCAATATACAATACAGGATGCATCCTACTGTAATGGCCACCGTACAATACAGATAACATCCCAGAGATCTATATTCAATACAGTGAGTTTCCTAGTGACTGCTATAGAAGATAAATAAATAATCTTAGCGACTGCAATTCAATACAGGGAGCATTCTAGTAACTTCAATAAAATAGAGATTATATCCTAGCAACCTTTATACAAATAGTGACCTTTATATAATGCTGAAGCATTGTAGTGGCTGCCATATATTACAGAGCACCCTAGTGACTACCATACAGCACAGAGAGCATTTGATAGACTTATAGACAATACAGAGAGCATCCTAGTGGCTTCCATATGATATAGATAGCATCATAGTGACCACCAAAAAATAAAAAGAGCATTCTTGTGAGCGTACTGCAATACAGAGAGCATTCTAGTGACTGGTACACTATACAGAAATGTACTGTATTCTGGTGACCTCCATACAATACAGAAAGCATTATAATGATCACCACACAATACATAGAGCAGTCTAGTGTATGCCATACAAATATAGAGAGCATTCTAGTGAACACATTACAATGCAATAGCCTCCTAGTGAATGCCATACAATACAGATAGCATTTTTGAGACTGCCATACAATACAAAGAGCATTCTAGTGAAAGTCATAGAATATATAGAGCATACTTGAGGACATTGGGAAATACAGAGAGTTTTAGTGAACTATGAACAATAAAGAGAACATTCTTGTGACCGCCACATAATATATTCATTAACACCTCCCCCAAACCAGTATCTCACTCACCCTCATCATAACAACCCCTTCAAAATAATAAACCCTTTAATAATCATTAACATCTGGATCGTAATTAACTCCATTATGTTCATTATCCCCTTCGCCATGACAATCAAATTCAATAATCATAACTAATTATGCCCCTTATTCTCAACATGACCTCCCCTCAATTACATGACTTCCTCCCATTATTATTTATTGTTTATTTATTACTGTATATAGCGCACAGGTATTCCGCAGCATTTTACAGCGAATAATTAGTCATTTACATCAGAGAATGCCCCAGAGGAGCTTGCAATTTATATTCCCTACCACATGTGCACACATACAGATGTAGGCATGCTCACCGTGGCTACATGTTACTGCGATTGCGACTTGTTAGGCACTACCGCGTGTACATCTGGGGTGCGCGTGCGTCTTAAATGCACACGCGTCCAATTCGCATTAATGGAAGCTGCAAATGACACATCTCGATGTAGATGTAGCCACTAAGGTTCATTTATTGTCAGAATCCAATTAGTGTACCAGTATGTTTATGCATTGTGGGAGGAAACCCATGCAAACATGGGGAGTACATACAAACTCCACTTCCCTTCCGCCAACACTCACTTGTCAGTGATTGTTTAGAGCCTGGAAAAAAAAACATATTTCATCTGTGTGCTGCCAGCATACAGCATAAGGCAAAGGAATCTGGTTTCTGCCGCAGTGTGAACGAGCCCCAAGGATAAAGTAGTGGACTGCGCCCTGTTGCAATAGACTGTATGACCACTGCCTTGGTACATGGGGCCTAATTCAAACCTGATCGCCGGTGTGCGTTATTGCAGCGGCCTGCAATCAGATAGCCGTCGCCCATAGAGTGAAAACCCGCCCCGTGCAAGTGTGTAACTGTATGTGTACGCCGTGCGAAAACTTCACCAGACAACGGATATCTGCAAATCCGTTCACAACTCACTCACCATCGAATGATTTTCCAGTATGCGCGCAGCTCAGGACTTACTCCTACAGTGCGATACACACAGGCTGATCGGGGCCAGAGCTGACGTCACACACCCGCCCTGAAAACACTTGGGAACGCCTGCGTTTTTCCTGACACTCCCAGATAACGTCCAGTTACCACCCACAAACGTCCTCTTCCTGCCAATCACCTTGTGTACGCCTAGCGATCAAAATTTTTGCACCATCCTGTCTCTATTTGGCGTCATGCCTGTGCATTACGGTGCATACACATGCGCAGTCATTCGATAATCGTCCACTGTGCGAGTTCGCACATCAGTGATCAGGTCTGAATTAGGCCCATGGTCTGGGATTAAACCAACACAGATCATTTTTTCTTCTTTTTTTAAATAACAATAAAATACTTTATCAAAGCAACCATGGGCCTAATTCAGAGTTGATCGGAGCAGCAAATTTGTTAGCAGTTGGGCAAAACCATGGTGGTCATTCCGAGTTGTTCGCTCGTTGCCGATTTTCGCTATATTGCGATTAGTCGCTCAAGGTTCGCAGAGCGCATGCGTTTAGTTATTTTACACAAAAGTTTGGTTTCTTACTCACGGCATAACAAGGATTTTTCATCGTTCTGGTGATCGGAGTGTGATTGACAGGAAGTGGGTGTTTCTGGGCAGAAACTGGCCGTTTTTTGGGCGTGTGCGAAAAAACGCTGGCGTTTCTGGGAAAAACGCGGGAGTGTCTGCAGAAACGGGGGAGTGTCTGGGCGAACGCTGGGTGTGTTTGTGACGTCAAACCAGGAACAAAACTGACTGAACTGATCGCAATGGCTGAGTAAGTCTCGAGCTACTCAGAAACTGCTAAGAAATTTCTATTCGCAATTCTGCTAAGCTAAGATAAACTCCCAGAGGGCGGCGGCTTAGCGTGTCCAATGCTGCTAAAAGCAGCTAGCGAGCGAACAACTCGGAATGAGGGCCCATGTGCACTGCAGGAGGGGCAGATATAACATGTGCAGAGAGAGTTAGATTTGGGTGGGGTGTGTTCAATCTGCAATCTAAATTGCAGTGTAAAAATAAAGCAGCCAGTATTTACCCTGCACAGAAACAAAATAACCAGAGCCGGCCATAGGCATAGGCAAACTAGGCAATTGCCTAGGGCATTTGATATGCCTAGGGGCATAATCAGCTTATGCTGATTAAAATGATATCCAGCATGCCTATATTCTGTGTGTAGCATTTCATATGCAGATACAGCCACAATCTCACACAGTATATAGGCATGCTGCATATCAGTATAATCAGAAGTAGCTGCTTGTGCATCCTAGCCACATAGCAATGCAAATAATATGCATTTTCATTAAAAAAAAGGTGCCGACATTAGCATTGATACAAGATTTATGAGGACACATCTGTATCCAAGCAGAGGCAGAGGTTACAGTGTTAGTGGCAGTGTGAGTGCTGTGTGCATGTGAGTGGGTTGGTTGTGAAGTAGTGTTCGGAATATGAGTTAGGAGCATTATGTGTGTCATGTAAAAATGCATTAATAATGTGCTGCATATGTGTAAGGGTCGGGACATTACAGTATGTGTAAAAGGGCTTTAATAAAGGTTGTCATAATGTGTAGGCGTACTATGTTTATAAGGACATTAATAATGTGTCTCATATGTGTAAGGGGCATTACTCTGTGGCATTGGCCCTCATTCCGAGTTGTTCGCTCGGTATTTTTCATCGCATCGCAGTGAAAATCCGCTTAGTACGCATGCGCAATGTTCGCACTGCGACTGCGCCAAGTAACTTTACTATGAAGAAAGTATTTTTACTCACGGCTTTTTCTTCGCTCCGGCGATCGTAATGTGATTGACAGGAAATGGGTGTTACTGGGCGGATACACGGCGTTTCAGGGGCGTGTGGCTGAAAACGCTACCGTTTCCGGAAAAAACGCAGGAGTGGCCGGGGAAACGGTGGGAGTGCCTGGGCGAACGCTGGGTGTGTTTGTGACGTCAACCAGGAACGACAAGCACTGAAATGATCGCACAGGCAGAGTAAGTCTGGAGCTACTCTGAAACTGCTAACTCGTTTGTAATCGCAATATTGCGCGTACGTCGGTCGCAATTTTAAGAAGCTAAGATTCACTCCCAGTAGGCGGCGGCTTAGCGTGTGTAACTCTGCTACATTCGCCTTGCGAGCGAACAACTCGGAATGAGGGCCATTATGTGTACAAGGTGCTCTACTATGTAGCGTTGCATATAGAAAGGGCACTACTGTGTCGTCTAATGTGAATAAAGAGCAATAGGGTGTGGTGTAATGTGAATAAGGAGCAATTCAGTGTGATGTAATGTGAATAAGGGGCTCTACTGTGAGGAGTAACGTTTATAAGGTAAAGTGATACTACTGTGGGATGTAATGTGAATTATGGACACTATCGCATGATCAAATGTGAATAAAGTTGCAGTACTGTGTACTGGGCTGAGCGCCAAATGTGCAAACTGCTCCTATTTAAAATATAGGGGGTACAAACACCAAAATAAGGACTGCTATGGGTGAGGGATGATAGTGCTGGGAAAGAGGTGCAAGGTCAGAGGTGGAACCAGCGGTGGTGCTAGGGGGCATCAGTCAAAATCTTGCCTAGGGCATCATATTGGTTAGGGCCGGCTCTGAAAATAACCCACCCAAATCTAACTCTTTCTGCACGTTACATCTGCCCCACCTGCAGTGCACATGGTTTTGCCCAACTGCTAACAAATTTGCTGCTGCAATCAACTCTGTATTATCCCCCATGCAGTGGCGTAACTACTGCCCCCGCAGTCCTCGCGGTGGCTTGGGGGCGAGGGGCTGCGGGAGCGCCACTGACTTTGCACAGATTGACATGCGGACGAGCGTCCGCATGTCAATCTGCGGTCTCCTTCCCTCCGCTGCTGTAAGGAGGGACACGGAGCGCACAGCGCGCGCCTCTCCTGTGTCCCTCCCTGGCTCTCCAGCCGGTCTAATAAAGGAAGTGCCGTTCGTGAGCTCTGATTGGCTCACGAACCGGCACTTCCTTTATTAGAGCGGCCGGAGAGCCAGGAGGGACACTGGAGAGGCGCGCGCTGTGCGCTCCGTGTCCCCGAACACAAAGGATCGGGCGAGCGGCCGGGCGGGCGGGGGAGAGCAGGCACTGTGGGGGAATATCTGGCACTGGGGGCATATACCTGGCACTGTGGGGGAATATCTGACACTGGGGGCATATACCTAGCACTGTGGGGGAATATCTGGCACTGGGGGCATATACCTGGCACTGTGGGGGAATATCTGGCACTGGGGGCATATACCTGGCACTGTGGGGGAATATCTGACACTGGGGGCATATACCTAGCACTGTGGGGGAATATCTGGCACTGGGGGCATATACCTGGCACTGTGGGGGAATATCTGGCACTGGGGGCATATACCTGGCACTGTGGGGGAATATCTGGCACTGGGGGCATATACCTGGCACTGTGGGGGAATATCTGGCACTGAGGGCATATACCTGGCACTGTGGGGGAATATCTGGCACTGAGGGGAGCAGGCACTGAGGGGGCATATGTTGCACTGGGAGGGGGGGGGTATATTTGGTACTGGGGGCATGTACCTGGCACTGTGGGGGAATATCTGGCACTGGGGGCATATGTGGCACTATGGGGGAATATCTGGCACTGGGGGCATATACCTGGCACTGTGGGGGCATATGTGGCACTGGGGGGGGGTATATTTGGTACTGGGGGCATGTACCTGGCACTGTGGGGGAATATCTGGCACTGGGGGCATATGTGGCACTGTGGGGGAATATCTGGCACTGGGGGCATATACCTGGCACTGTGGGGGAATATCTGGCACTGGGGGCATATGTGGCACTGGGAGCACGGCGCTAGCAACAAGCACTACCCCCTAGCAACGAGCATGACACCCAGTGCATGAAACCCCTGGCAACGAGCATGACACCCTGAGCATGAAAACCCCTGGCACCGTGCATGGAACCAAGAGCATGAAACCCCTGGCAACGAGCAGGTAATTTAAAAGTAATTAGAAGCCTTACTGTAGAACTTAATGTGTAATGGGCATTACGGTGTGTGGCATAATGTATCACGGACATTGCGGTGTGTGTCATATTGTGTCAGGCATTACGGTGTGTTGTATACTATATCACGGGCATTGTGGTATAATGTCTCAGGATCATTGTGGTGTGTGTCATACTGTGTCACAGACATTGTATGTGCTATAATGTATCAGGGGCATTGCAGTGTGTAGCATAATGTATAACGGGCATTGCGATTCCTGTCATAATGTGTCACAGGCATTACGGTGTGTGGCATAATGTGTCGGGGGCATTACAGTGTGTGCATATTGTGTCATGTGCATTATTGTGTGTGGCATAATGGCTAAGGCCATTGCAGTATGTGGCATAATGTATACTAGGCATTACTATAAGGAGGAAAAATGACAAATAATGTAAGGGGCATGAATCAGGATTATTTTTCTTTCCTGTGGTGGCTAACGTCTGGGCGGGCAGGTTGCAAAACTGGGGTATAAGGTAGTCTTTTCCTGCAATGCCACGCCCCTTTACGTGAAGCCACGCCCATTTCAATGAAGCCACACACCCTTTTTGGCGGGGCGCGCCTGCGGGGCGCGCATATTTGTCCCTTTACTAGTGCCAATTATGGGGGGTATGGGGGGGGCGCCAAATAATTTTTTGGCTTGGGGGAGAAAAATTTCTAGTTACGCCACTGCCCCCATGGCCTTCCCTCCTCCCCCCTAAATCAGGTGACTCCGTCATTTGTTACTCATTGTTTAATGTAACTCATATTGGGGGTAATTCTGAGTTGATCGCAGCAGGAATTTTGTTAGCAGTTGGGCAAAACCATGTGCACTGCAGGGGAGGCAGATATAACATGTGCAGAGAGAGTTAGATTTGGGTGTGGTGTGTTCAAACTGAAATCTAAATTGCAGTGTAAAAATAAAGCAGCCAGTATTTACCCTGCACAGAAACAAAATAACCCACACAAATCTAACTCTCTCTGCACATGTTATATCTGCCCCCCCTGCAGTGCACATGGTTTTGCCCAACTGCTAAAAAAATTCCTGCTGCGATCAACTTGGAATTACCCCTATTATTTGGATGTACTAAGACCTTCATACAGCTACATATATCCATTTCATTGTCA
The DNA here is from genome assembly GCF_028390025.1 of Pseudophryne corroboree. NCBI lineage: Eukaryota > Metazoa > Chordata > Amphibia > Anura > Myobatrachidae > Pseudophryne > Pseudophryne corroboree. Next base: position 49,048,206 of record NC_086447.1, read on the forward strand.
TAATATATTCCATACACATACATCATACAAATATATTTATTCCAAAACCTAATGCACAATATTGTTACCAAGAAGAAACCCGGAGAACTATTGGAATGAGAAAGGCATGAAACACTAAACGTGATGGTTCTGATTATAACAGCATTTCATTTAACAGGGAATTTTTCAGCAAATCCCAGATTATATTATTGTGACATTGGGTTTCCAAACATGACGTCGGCGAGGGCGGTTCTGAGATAAACGGGCAGATATCTGCATTACAGCACCGTATGGCTTGGCTGCGTCCTAATTCCATGATCCGCTGTCAGTGACCTCACCCCAGATAAAGCCGAGCTGGATGGAGTATTCAGTTTAGCGCGCTGGAACGACGGTCGGACAAGATGTACAGAGATACAGCACCCGGCCGGCCTCCAGATATGTCAGTGTACTGTATGTAACGTGTGTCAGCAGTGACGGGAATCTCACAGATAAGGAACGTGTTTACGGGACTTACAGAGGGGGATTATTCCAAATAAAACTCAAAGTGAAAAGTTATGATAGAAGCGTGTTTAGTGCATACGTGCAGTACTGTACGCATGGATGTGTCACTGACTGTCTGACAAATAACAGGGTCCTGCTATACACTGATAGGAAGCCTAAATTTTCAGTAAACTCCAACTAACCCGGAAAGAGGAGCCGATTATCTGTCCAGACGACAAGGATTAATATGTGGGAGAATTGTACACATCCAGATTAGGAGAGAGACAGTAAAGGGCACTGCCTAGGGCGCCAATAGCCGCTGGGGTTTGTAGTTACAGCACATGTGAAAGCCAGTGCAGTATTTACTATCTGGAGCCTTTGTTGACACATACGGTGTCATACAAAGGCTCCAGATACCCTTTGTGGGGCCTGGAAGTGCTGTAGACAAGCCTCCTTCACTGCTTCTACACAGGTTCAATAATGGGGGTATGGCCATGCACCCCAAATACCGGGGCCCGGCCAAAATCATGAAGGCCCTGTCTGTACACTGTACATAGAACGATGACCTTTTAATCCGGGAGACGCACAACAGTTCCGAGTGGTTATTGATTTGATAAAGCTAAAATATTTATCTTATTTAAAACCCTTTAAGAGGCCTAAGAACACTGTACGCTATTGACGTATGGAGTACCGTAAGGGTACGCACGTTGCGTAGCAATCGCTTAGCCGAGGTCGAGACGCTCAAGCGTCACGTTCGCTCACGGCCAAGAGATCACAGGCAGGCACCCTATTGGCTGCTGACTAACGTAATGGTTCGCTATAGCGTGGCGGACGCTCGGGACCACGAGGAGATCACCAGCGGCGCAGACGCTCACAATGTTAAACCTTTATATATAAACCATAAACAATGTAATATGCTGTAAAACCTTAGTGTAGAGATAGGGTGTAGATGCAACACAGTATAACCTTATCAACTTAAAAGCTGTTTGAGCGTCACCGACGCTCTGTGAATACTTAACACTATAAGAAATACACAGATACCGTGCTTAGGGTCTAACGCCTTATATGAATGTTATACTTGCAAAAAGAATAATACAATACAAATCACACACTACAATATAACATAGACTAACTAACCAGGTAACTACACATGAAATACAATACAATACTATTACGTTTAAGAGAATACGAGAGAAAGAGAAGAGAGAGAGAGAGAGATATGGCCCATAATAACAAGAAAGACAATATGATTGCGGAGAAAACTTACGCACAAAGGGGAACGATCGCATGCGCCTCTGGACATCCAGCTCCCGATTTTCAGCAATGAGAACCGTTGAAGAGTGAGCTGGATGTGATCGGCTTGTCTATTTATGCCCCACACACAATACAATTCAATGGTCCCTACAATCTCATTGTTCATTGGACACAGGAATTCCTCCTCGCATTATAACAAAAGGTCATAGGTTGATTCATACAGGTGGGCTGTGACGATTTCCAACTGCTCAGGTGGGTGGGAAACTAGGTTTCCCGCCGCATGGATAAGTAAGTGCAAATAATAGTAAATGGACATAAACTTCTTATGTCCATAACTATTCGCACGAGCGATTAATCCGCTTCAAACCAACACCGGAATATTGCTAATTAAATACTCTTCCGATGGATACTAAACACCACAGTATTACTCCTGTCTGACCCTTCGTATCAAACAAAGAGGGATTTCTCTGTCCATGAACATGCTACATTAACCAAACTTTCAGAATCTATCAAAGGGACCATTATCTACAAAATACATTATATAGTGAAAATATGTAACGATTGAGTCGCACGCTACGTACACATGAACTCTACCGTTAATGCACATACCGCGCGCCCGCGGGTGCCCGCAACAGCGAGTATGCGCACGCACGGGAGAGCGCACGCATGCGCAGCGCGGACCTGTATGAGGTGCAAATATGGCAGTGTGCATCGTGATATTTTTCTGACTTTGACAGTCCACCCTTTGGCAGTCAACAATAACTGCCACTTCCTAAAACATTTCAAAAAGAGAAAAATATATGTCAGGGGTTAATACATTTACATGGTTGGGTAGGGGAGGAGAGGAGAAGGTAGGAAAAGGGTATGACCTAGTGAGATAGCAGAAGCATGTGTATATGAGTCCGTGTTTGGGGGTCATGTATCATCGTGCCGTACGTGTTTTAAATCAAGCTTCGAGGTATTGCGAAGTATACATTTGAATTCCTTCTTATCCCGTGGTACGGGTCTGTGGATGGGCTGTCAAACTTTACCGAGCTCTTTTCGGCTGTGGTTGTAACAAAATGGGGAGCACATTTTAGTTGATGATACATGAATGGGGGAATATGTGATTGCTGATATCTGTGCCTGTATTCCCTATCGACTATGTGTGTAATTACCTGAAGGTTGTAGAGATGAAGAAAAGACATAATTACGGTAAATGCAGTGGTATTCTATGTCAGGTAAATGAACATTTGTCGGTTGAAGTCTTGTTCGTGTCTGTTGAATGCAGTCTTCTTTGTGCTTTTGCCAAAAGGCGTGTGGGCAAAAAGCTTTGTCAATGTCCATAGACTTACAAAAGTGTTGGGCTAGCGTAATTTTAAAATTTCTAGGGAAACTGGGGGTCTATGGCAAAGTTCATCAAATATCTGTGTATAAGGTTGTCAAAACTTCTTCTTTAATCCATCAGTTGTCTGTATACAGGATCATCAAATTCCTCGTCCAAGTGGGTCTTTTTACCTTGGAGAAAACGGAAAAACAGGTGAAAGAAACGGACCGTAGAAATCGCATTTTCATCACATCATTGTTTCTACATTTGGGTCATAAATCAAATCCATTGGAATTGCAATTTCCTCACTCCTTAAACTCATCACCCTGGTACTTCGTTTACACTTCGTTAAAGCCTGACCGCATCTAAATATCAAGCCAATCGTTATGATAACACCTAAGATACATAGGAGAAACTTCCCAACATCCATTATGACTCCTTGAGCCCATTCTCCTAAACCAGAGAACCAATTTCGCGGGTTCAACCATGACACCCAACCAGTCAGCTCATTACCTACAGCAGCAAGAGTGAGATTGTGTCTCCTGCGAAATTCCCACTTCAATTGGAGAATATCGTCCATCTTTTGGTCTATGACCTCGACCGGGTACTCGGTACTATTTGTAATAATAAGAATTTACTTACCGATAATTCTATTTCTCGGAGTCCGTAGTGGATGCTGGGGTTCCTGAAAGGACCATGGGGAATAGCGGCTCCGCAGGAGACAGGGCACAAAAAGTAAAGCTTTCCGATCAGGTGGTGTGCACTGGCTCCTCCCCCTATGACCCTCCTCCAGACTCCAGTTAGGTACTGTGCCCGGACGAGCGTACACAATAAGGGAGGAATTTTGAATCCCGGGTAAGACTCATACCAGCCACACCAATCACACTGTACAACCTGTGATCTGAACCCAGTTAACAGTATGATAACAGCGGAGCCTCTGAAAAGATGGCTCACAACAACAATAACCCGATTTAGTTAGCAATAACTATGTACAAGTATTGCAGATAATCCGCACTTGGGATGGGCGCCCAGCATCCACTACGGACTCCGAGAAATAGAATTATCGGTAAGTAAATTCTTATTTTCTCTATCGTCCTTGTGGATGCTGGGGTTCCTGAAAGGACCATGGGGATTATACCAAAGCTCCCAAACGGGCGGGAGAGTGCGGATGACTCTGCAGCACCGAATGAGAGAACTCCAGGTCCTCTTTTGCCAGGGTATCAAATTTGTAGAATTTTACAAACGTGTTCTCCCCCGACCACGTAGCTGCTCGGCAAAGTAGTAATGCCGAGACCCCTCGGGCAGCCGCCCAAGATGAGCCCACCTTCCTTGTGGAATGGGCCTTAACAGATTTAGACTGTGGCAGGCCTGCCACAGAATGTGCAAGTTGAATTGTGCTACCAATCCCACGAGCAATCGACTGCTTAGAAGCAGAAGCACCCAGCATTGTTGGGTGCATACAGGATAAACAGCAAGTCAGATTTCCTGACTCCAGCCAACCTGGAAACTATATTTTCAGGGCCCTGATAACATCCAGCAACTTGGAGTCCTCCAAGTCCCTAGTAGCCGCAGGTACCACAATAAGCTGGTTCAGGTGAAACGCTGACACCACCTTAAGGAGAAACTGGGGACGAGTCCGCAGCTTTGCTCTGTCCGAATGGACAATCAGATATGGCTTTGTGAGATAAAGCCGCCAATTCTGACACTCGCCTGGCCGAGGCCAGGACCAACAGCATGGTCATTTTCCATGTGAGATATATCAAATCCACAGATTTGAGTTGTTTAAACCAATGTGATTTTTTAGGAATCCCAAAACTACGTTGAGATCGCCCAGTGCCACTGGAGACATCAAAGGGGCTGTATATGCAGTACTCCCTTAACAACTTCTGGACTTCAGGAACTGAAGCCAATTTCTTTCTGGAAGAAAATCAACAGGCCGAAATTTGAACCTTAATGGACCCAATTTGAGACCCATAGACACTCCTGTTTGCAGGAAATGTAGAAATCAACCTAGTTGAAATTCTTCCGTGGAGCCTTCCTGGACTCACACCCTGACACATATTTTCACCTAAGTGGTGATAATGTTGTGCGGTCACCTCCTTCCTGGCTCTGACCAGGGTAGGGATGACCTCTTCCGGAATGCCTCTTTCCCTTAGGATCCGGCGTTCACCCGCCTTGGCGTCAACGCAGCTGCGGTAAGTCCCGGAACAGACACGGTTCTTGCCGAATCAAGACCCTTCTTAGTATCTCTTGAAGTTCCGGGAACCAAGTCCTTCTTGGCCAAACCGGAGCCACGAGTATAGTTCTTACTCCTCTCCTTCCTATCATTTTCAATACATTGAGTATGAAGAGCAGAGGATGGAACACATACACCGACTGGTACACCGACGGTGTTACCAGAGCGTCCCAGCTATTGCCTGAGTGTCTCTTGACCTGGCGCTTCAGGTGGGACGCCATCATAACCACCTTTGGTCTTTCCCAACGGTTTACAATCATGTGGAAACTTCCAGATTAAGTTTCCACTTTTCCGGGTGGAATTCATTTATGCTGAGGAAATCTTCCCAGTTGCCCACTCCCGGAATGAACACTGCTGACAGTGTTATCACATGATTTTCCGCCCAGCGAAGAATCCTTGCTGTCATTGCCCTCCTGCTTCTTGTGTCGCCCCGTCTGATAACGTGGGCGACCGCCATGATGATGTCCTACTGGATCAGCACCGGTTGACTTTGAAGCAGGAGTCTTCCTAGGCTCAGAGCATTGTAAATTGCCCTTAGCTCCAGTATATTCATGTGGAGAGAAGTCTCCAGACTTGACCACACTTCCTTGGAAATTTTTTCCCTGTGTGACTACTCCCCAGCCTCTCAGGCTGGTATCCGTGGTCCCCAGAACACAGTCCTGAATGCTGAGTGTGCTGCCCTCTAAAAGATGAGCACTCTGCAGCCCCCACAGAAGAGACACCCTTGTCCTTGGAGACAGGATTATCCGCTGATGCATCTGAAAATGCGATCCGGACCATTCGTCCAGCAAATCCCCTGAGATCTGCCGAATGGAATCGCTTCGTAAGAAGCCACCATTTTTCCCAGGACTCCTGTGCATTGATGCACTGATACTTGGCCTGGTTTTAGGAGGTTTCTGACTAGGTCGAATAACTCCTTGGCTTTTTCCTCCCGGAGGAACACCTTTTTCTGGACTATGCCCAGAATCATTCCTAGGAACAGCAGACGTATCGTCGGAAAACAGCTGCGATTCTTGGAATATTTAGAATCCAGTCGTGCTCTCGTAGAACTACTTTAGATAGTGCTCTTCCGACCTCCAACTGTTCTCTGGAACTTGCCCTTTTCAGGATATCGTCCAAGTAAGGGATAATTTAGATGCCTTTTTTCTTTGAAGAAACATCTTTTCGGCCATTACCTTGGTAAAAGGCCCGGGGTGCCGTGGATAATTCAAACGGCATCGTCTGAAACTGATATTGACAGTTCTGTACCACGAACCAGAGGTACCCTTGTTGAGAAGGGCAAATTTGGACATGGAGGTAATCCTTGATGTCCAGGGACACCATATAGTCCCCTTTTTTCCGGTTCGCTATCACTGCTCTGAGTGACTCCATCTCGATTTGAACCTTTTATGTAAGTGTTCAAAGATTTCAGTTTAGACTATGTCTCACCAAGCCGTCTGGCGTCAGTACCACAATATATTGTGGAAAAATAATACCCTTTTCCTTGTTGTAGGAGGGGTACTTTGATTATCACCTGCTGGATATACAGCTTGTGAATTGTTTCCAATGCTGCCTCCCTGTCGGAGGGAGCCGTTGGTAAAGCAGACTTCAGAAACCTGCGAGGAGAAGATGTCTCGACTCTCCAATCTGTACCCCTGGGATAATACTTGTACTATCTAGGGGTCAACCTGCGAGTGATCCCACTGCGCGCTGAGACTCTTGAGACTACCCCCCCACCTTGAGTCCGCTTGCATGGCCCCAGCGTCATGCTGAGGACTTGGCAGACGCGGTGGAGGGCTTCTTTTCCTGGGAAGGGGCTGCCTGCTGCAGTCTACTTCCCTTACCTCTATGTCTGGGCAGATATGACTGGCCTTTTGCCTGCATGCCCTCATGGGAAAGGAAGGATTGAGGCTGAAAAGACGGTGTCTTTTTCAGCTGAGATGTAACTTGGGGTAAAAAGGTTGGATTTCCCAGCTGTTGCCGTGGTCCCCAGGTCCGATGGACCGACCCCAACTAACTCCTTCCCTTTATACGGCAATACTTCCATGTGCCGTATGGGATCTGTATCACCTGACCACTGTCGTGTCCATGACATCTTCTGGGTGATATGGACAACGTACTTATCTTGATGCCAGAGAGCAAATATCCCTCTGTGCATCTCACGTACATATATATAGAATGCATCCTATTAAATGCTCTATATGAATAAAATATTTTCAGTCAGGGAATCCGACCAAGCCAACCCAGCACTGCATCTCCAGGCTGATGGCGATCGCTGGTCGCAGTATAACCACCGTATGTGTGTATATACTTTTTAGGATATCTTTCCAGCTTCCTATCAGCTGGCTCCTTGAGGGCGGCCGTATCTGGAGACGGTAACGCCACTTGATAAGCGTGTGAGCGCCTTATCACCCTAAGGGGTATTTCCCAACGCGCCCTAATTTCTGGCGGGAAAGGGTATAACGCCAATATTTGCTATCGGGGTAACCCCACGCATCATCACACACTTCATTTTATTTTATCTGATTCAGGAAAAACTACAGGTAGTTTTTTCACTCCCACATAATACCCTTTTTTGTGGTACTTGTAGTATCAGAAATATGCAACACCTCCGTCATTGCCCTTAACGTGTGGCCCTAATGAGAAATACGTTTGTTTATTCACCGTCGACACTGGATTCAGTGTCCGTGTCTGTGTCTGTGTCGACCGACTGAGGTAAATGGGCGTTTTTAACGCCCCTGACGGTGTTTCTGAGACGCCTGGACCGGTACTAATAGTTTGTCGGCCGTCTCACGTCGTCAACCGACCTTGCAGCGTGTTGACATTCTCACGTAATTCCCTAAATAAGCCATCCATTCCGGTGTCGACTCCCTAGAGAGTGACATCACCATTACAGGCAATTTCTCCGCCTCCTCACCAACATCGTCCTCATACATGTCGACACACACGTACCGACACACAGCACACACACCGGGAATGCTCTGACAGAGGACAGGACCCACACTAGCCCTTTGGGGAGACAGAGGGAGAGTTTGCCAGCACACACCAAAACGCTATAATTATATAGGGACAACCTTATATAAGTGTTTTCCCTTATAGCATCTTTATATATATCTCAATATCGCCAAAATCAGTGCCCCCCCTCTCTGTTTTAACCCTGTTTCTGTAGTGCAGTGCAGGGGAGAGCCTGGGAGCCTTCTCTCCAGGCTTTCTGTGAGAGAAAATGGCGCTGTGTGCTGAGGAGATAGGCCCCGCCCCTTTTTCGGCGGGCTCGTCTCCCGCTATTTAGTGAATCTTGGCAGGGGTTAAATATCTCCATATAGCCTCTGGGGGCTATATGTGAGGTATTTTTCGCCAAAAAAGGTTTTCATTTGCCTCCCAGGGCGCCCCCCTCCCAGCGCCCTGCACCCTCAGTGACTGCCGTGTGAAGTGTGCTGAGAGGAAAATGGCGCACAGCTGCAGTGCTGTGCGCTACCTTTAGAAGACTGCAGGAGTCTTCAGCCGCCGATTCTGGACCTCTTCTTACTTCAGCATCTGCAAGGGGGCCGGCGGCGCGGCTCCGGTGACCATCCAGGCTGTACCTGTGATCGTCCCTCTGGAGCTGATGTCCAGTAGCCAAGAAGCCAATCCATCCTGCACGCAGGTGAGTTCACTCCTTCTCCCCTAAGTCCCTCGTTGCAGTGATCCTGTTGCCAGCAGGACTCACTGTAAAATAAAAAACCTAAGCTAAACTTTCTCTAAGCAGCTCTTTAGGAGAGCCACCTAGATTGCACCCTTCTCGGCCGGGCACAAAAATCTAACTGGAGTCTGGAGGAGGGTCATAGGGGGAGGAGCCAGTGCACACCACCTGATCGGAAAGCTTTACTTTTTGTGCCCTGTCTCCTGCGGAGCCGCTATTCCCCATGGTCCTTTCAGGAACCCCAGCATCCACAAGGACGATAGAGAAATATGTGCAACATTTCACGCCGTACTGCGTTGCCAGTGTGACACAATATCCACCTGTCACTGCCGTGAGATAATTGAGAATCATTCTATGCTGAACCAGTTCTGTTTTGTAAGCTTGAAGTTCTCTTCCAGTATACCTAAACGTGTCATCATACATTTCTGTGATATTGTCTAACAAATTTGCGAGCGCAGATATGTATTTATAATTCAGCACTCCTCTGGCGGTGCGAGTGATGTCTAACGCGATTAGAAACTGAATCCCGGTGGATTCATGGATCATGTCAGAGGCCGGATGCTCTGTTCTTTCTATCAGGTGCCGTTTAACTACGTGCTCGTAATGGGTGTGAGTATAAGGAGCTTGGGCAACACGGTGTATATCTTTCATTTTGGCATGTGATACAGTCATTACTTCAGGCAATACTTTTCCAATATAACACAATCCTTCAGAGTTTGGGGCAAGCCACTTATACGCCTTCCTCCCGCATATGAAATATGCATCATCGGGGAGAACATATGGGACGGAGTAGGACATAACCATATTACACATCTTCCATGTGAAATCTCCTAACCCTAATTCTCCCATCTGTCTAGTACACGTATCAGCTTGTACGATATGTGCACAGTATCCTGGTGATACCTCTCCAACTCTCGTAATCCTATTTCCTAGGGTATACCTATATCGTAAAGATTTTCCTCTACTGGCTATGTGGCGTATAAGCTCTGTATCTGTCGGCATTCTATCTGCTCTATATGAAAAGGTAATGGTTTGGTTACTTCATGACACTTCCCAATTTCCCGGCTTTCGGGGATTGGAAATGTTAAAACATATGAGGGATCTATCCACATGATATTGGTGGAGCTTCAAACTAGGAGGACTGGAGATATTAAACCTCCTGTCCACCGGCCTCCCACCACTTAGCTCAAGTACCTCCCCTATCGTTAAAGGAAATGGTACTAGTCCTGATTTGCTATGACCTTGAGGTACTTGAGAGCATACCCAACAATCTGTTTGATTTAGCACACTACCCACTAAGGAGTGATAGTCACTCAAGGGATGCCGGTCCATGTGGATATTAAAACTGGATTGGCATTTCTTGATGCACCCATCCTCAACTACATTGTCACAGAGCCTACAGATACAGTTTTCTTCAGCTAACAATCCTTCACAATTCCTTCTATGGTCAATGCTATCGGATCGTTTTCTGATACTTGCCTTTGCTTGTTGATTATGTTGTTCTCGGAAAACTACGCCTCCATCTCTGTCATCAGAACCCATTCCAGAACCTCTCTCGACCTCCATGGTACTCTCGCCGGAACAGACTGCTCTGGTCAACATCATAGTCAACAGGAAAATTCGGATCACAGTCTCTTGGGGCAAGTCCATCTTATAGGAGGAAACGAAGAAGAATGAGAAGGGGGAAAAATAATTTGAGGGAGAGGGGATGGAAAGTGGAGAAAAACAATAAAAGGGAACAGGGAATCGACAACTGCTTTTGATCTTGTGATTCTCAACGCTCAGGTGCCGCCTCAGTCCTCCTGGAACAGACACTCCAGTGATACAACTTCCTCTACCGTCTGTTCCTTATCACGGGACCGCTCTGGATCAGCAACCTTCTTACAATGGGACGAATGAACCCAAGTCTCTCTCTCTGCAACTTTCAATGCTGTAGTGCTAGTCAATAAGACTTGGTATGGTCCTTCCCATCTGTCAATAAGGCAACCTGAGCGTAGAAAATTCCGTATCATTACATAATCCCCAGGTTCAATGTCATGACAATTACTATCTGGTAAATCAGGAATCACCAACTTCAAATTATCATTTTGATTCCTTAGCTGTTTACTCATGTTAATCAAGTACTTTACAGTCACTTCATTGTTACACTTCAAATCATCCTGAGGGTTAATCATAACATGCGGTTGTCGACCAAACAAGATTTCAAAGGGAGACAGATTAAGAGGGGACCTGGGAGTGGTTCTGATGCTGTACAGTACAATGGGTAGAGCTTCTGACCATGTCAATCCTGTTTCTGCCATAACTTTGCTCAGTTTATTTTTAATAGTGCTGTTCACTCTTTCCACCTTCGCACTCGCCTGTGGACGGTATGGAGTGTGCAGCTTGCTATCAATTCCCATCAACTTACACATTCCTTGAAAGACATCACCTGTAAAATGGGTACCCCTATCACTTTCAATTATTCTAGGGATACCATACCTACATACAAATTCCTGCACAATTTTCTTAGCAGTAAACATAGCGGTATTTGTGGCCGCAGGAAATGCTTCGACCCAATTTGAGAATACATCTATACAAACAAGTACATATTTCAAATTTCGACAAGGGGGTAATTGAATAAAGTCAATCTGTATTACCTGAAAAGGACCGCCTGTAGGTGGGATATGAGATGGTTCTGTTGGTATTGCCTTTCCGATATTCTTTCTCAAGCATGTAAGGCATGACATTGCTCTCTTACTTGCATGAGATGAAAATCCTGGGGCGCACCAATATGCTCTTACCAACTTGCACATTCCTTCCTTGCCCAGATGAGTCAGCCCGTGAGCTGCCTCAGCTAAACATGGAAGATATGCTCTGGGGGCCACCGGTTTACCTTGTTCATCCGTCCAGAGTCCTGAGGACTCCTGGCCATATCCCTTCGCCTTCCAGACTGCCTTTTCCTGTGTGGAACACAAATTTTGCATCTCCCACAACTTCTGTGTGTTGATGGTATTAAATACCATCAATTGTGTGGTGTCTGTCTGTCTGGGGGTACCAGCTGCTAACTTAGCAGCTTCGTCTGCTCGGCTGTTACCAAGTGATACTGGGTCTTGGCTATATGTGTGTGCTTTACACTTGATAACAGCCACTTTGTCGGGTTCCTGTATCGCTGTTAGAAGCCTTTTGATGTGAGCTGCATGCGCTACCGGTGTACCAGCTGCCGTCATTAAATTTCTGAGGCGCCATAGGGCTCCGAAATCATGGACTACCCCGAATGCGTATCTAGAGTCGGTGTAGATATTGGCTGATTTGCCCTTAGCCAATTCACATGCTCTGGTTAGGGCGACCAGTTCAGCAACCTGGGCTGAGTGAGGTGGGCCTAGCGGTTCCGCTTCTATGGTGCCTTGGTCATCTACGACTGCGTATCCAGTACACAAGTCTCCCAAGTCTGACTGTCTGTGACAACTACCGTCCGTGTAGAAAGTTAGATCTACATCTTCCAGTGGGTTGTCACTGATGTCAGGCCTTGCGGTAAAATTTTGGGTCAAATATTCCATACAATCATGTGTGTCCTCCTTTGTATTAAATTCTCCTTCCCCACCACTCTCATCCTCCACCCTTTGTGCCTGTCCAGGCACACCTGGGAGATATGTTGCAGGATTTAATGCACTGCATCTCCTTATGGTGATGTTTACGGGGGCCATTAGTGCCAATTCCCATTTTGTAAACCGCGCTGATGAGACGTGCCTGGTTTGGGCAGAATTTAGCAAGGCTGACACTGCATGAGGTGTATGAATTGTGAGGTTGTGACCTAGCACTACATCTTCGCTTTTCGTTACTAGCAATGCTATCGCAGCAACGCTTCGCAAGCATGTGGGGAGGGATCGCGCTACCGTGTCTAGCTGAGCACTGTAGTATGCTACTGGCCTGCTGGCATCACCGTGCTTTTGGGTTAAGACGCCTGCCGCGCAACCAGCACTTTCTGTTCCGTACAGCTCAAAGGGTTTCCCATAGTCTGGCATACCTAATGCTGGTGCCTGTGTTAGGCACTGTTTAAGTTTCTCAAATGCCATCTCGGACTCGTCTGTATGCGAAATCCGATCAGGTTTGTTTGAGGAGACCATCTCCTGCAAAGGTAACGCTAGAATGGAAAACCCTGGGATCCAGTTACGGCAATACCCACACATTCCTAAAAATGTTCTGATCTGTTGCTGGGTTTGTGGCAGAGTCATGTCTCTAATTGCTTGAATTCTATCAGCGGTCAGGTGTCTCAGTCCTTGTGTTAGACAGTGTCCCAAATATTTTACCTTAGTTTGGCATAATTGCAACTTGTCTTTGGAAACCTTGTGTCCTGTGTCTGAAAGATGAAACAGGAGCTGTTTCGTATCCTTCAGGGATGCTTCCAATGAATCAGAACACAGTAGTAGATCATCCACGTACTGTATTAATACTGATCCACTCTCTGGTTGGAAAGACTGTAAACAATCATGCAAAGCCTGGGAAAATATACTTGGACTGTCTATGAAACCTTGTGGTAATCGAGTCCATGTGTATTGGACTCCTCTGTATGTAAATGCAAACAAATATTGGCTGTCAGGGTGCAGGGGTACCGAAAAGAAAGCGGAGCAGAGGTCAATAACAGTGAAAAATTTCGCAGTGGGAGGGATTTGCATAAGGATGACAGCTGGATTTGGCACTACGGGGAACTGACTCTCAACTATTTTGTTAATCCCCCTTAGATCCTGCACTAGCCGGTAACCCCTCCCCCCACTCTTTTTCACAGGGAAGATGGGACTATTGGCAGTGCTGGACGTTCTTACCAGAATGCCCTGTTGTAGCAAGCGCTCTATTACTGGGTAAACTCCTAACTCCACCTCTGGCTTCAGAGGGTACTGTGGGATTTTTGGAGCTATCCTACCATCTTTTACTTGTACAACTACTGGAGCTACGTTTGCCATCAATCCAGTGTCTTGTCCGTCTTTAGTCCAAAGTGACTCTGGTATCTGGGATGTCATTTCTTCTACTTGGGATGGAGTCCTATTTGTCATAATGGTATGTGACATTAGTTTTGATGGGGAGTCTAACATGTCTCGCACTTCCTGAGCGTGATTCTCAGGTATGTCCAAGAATACACCTTCAGGAGTACAATAGATGACGCACCCCATTTTACACAATAAGTCTCTTCCCAGGAGATTAGTCGGTGCTGATGCAGCCAGCAAAAAGGAATGCTTGGTATGTAAAGGCCCTACTGTAATCTCGGCTGGTTTGCTAACAGGGTAGTGCTGGACTACTCCCGTTACCCCTATGGCTGGAATTGTCTTACCAGTGGTTCTCATGCCCACTGTCGAATTTATCACTGATTTGGCCGCCCCTGTGTCTACAAGAAAGTTTAATGATTTACCAGCTACATTGATTGCAATTTCAGGTTCACTCCCAAGACTTGCAATCAATTTTACTGGCTGCAGATTACAGGTATGGCCACACCCCTATTGGGTATGGTGACCTCCCTGAATCCCGCTGGCAGCAACTACTTGTGAAGGGGTTAAATGGGAACTGCCAGAGGCTTGCCAGTCTCTGTTCGGGGGGTATCTTTTTGTTTCCCCTGCATGTGGCTCATAACTCCGTTTCTGCGGACCCTGCTCCCAATGTCGTGTGTCGTGTCGTTGTCTAGGGGGTTGATATGAGTTTTGTGAATTTTTCACTCTACAGTCTCGTGCCATGTGTCCCTGTCTATGACAAGAAAAACAAGTTACCACATTTGACTTACCCACAGGGTTTGGTGATTTATACAAAGGCTGCCTTGTGGTCAGGGCCTGTATACTTACGGCCATTAACTTATCACCTTGTGACTCCCTGTGTCGGGTGATATTCCGGTCGTGATCAATAGCAGCCTCTCTCAAAGTAGCCACCGACAGACCTCGCCAACATGGTTGCGTGGTCTGCACCCTTGTCTTTAATGTCTCTTTTAAACCATCCATTAGTACAGATACTGCTACTTCTCGATGGTTTATGTTTGTTTTAATGTCCTCTATACCTGTGTATTTTGCCATTTCTAATAATGCCCTGTGAAAATATTCTGCAGCAGTTTCTGACTCTTTCTGTCTAATGGAGAAAATCTTGTTCCACTTAACTACCGCTGGAAAATACTCCTTTAACTGTAAACTTATTCTTTTTACGTTATCTTTGTTGTACACATCTGTAAGAGGTACATCCTGATCTAATCCACAGTCAGCTAAAAATTGAGCTGCGTCGACATTGGAGGGTAAACATGCCCTCAGCAATACCTGCCAGTCTTTGCTATTGGGCTCTAAAGTGTTCCCTAGGTCTCTGATGTATTTCTGGCTAGCAACTAAGTCTTTCCTAGGGTCAGGGAATTCAGACACTATGGTTCTTAATTCCATTCGGGAAAATGGGCTGTACATGGCAATGTTCCTAACAGGTGTGATTCCGGTCGTGTCAGTTTTCCCATTTGGCACTGCTATTACCCTAACAGGATTAAGTCTACTAACATCACTCTGTGTAGGTTCTACAGCCTGTGGTGAAATGGTTTCAGCATAGTGTATGGTGCCGTACTTACCTGTAGATACGACCTCACCTATCCCTCCGCTAGGGGCTTTTGTTACTAATCTCGTGGGTGGAGCCGTGCCTACTGTTGTCTCTGCTATGGTGGCTGCTAGAGAGAGCGCCGATATTGTTGCCGATTCGTCCTCTTGATCACACTCCTGGGGAAAGTTCAAAACAGGGTACAACTTGCACGGGTTAATACTTGCATTTGTTAACTTATTAACATTTACACAGTTGCTAAGTGTTTGTTTGTTACACCCTAATGCGTCATTCTCCGCAACCAATTTCTCTCCTGATATGTATGGTGGCGGTGGGGCCGTCGCTATCAATTTCTTGATAGGATTAGATCCCGCCGCCAGAGCCAATCCTCTCTGTATTTCACCCTCCTGTTGCCATAACTGCAAATAATCATAATGTTGGATTCGTCTCTTTGTTGATTTAATGAGACATATCCTCCTCCTTAAATTTTGCAACACTTCTGGGCTAAAGCTACCTACTCTTGGGAATTTCTCCCCGTCATGCACTGTCATTCTCTCCCATTCATCACATAAAACCTCTGTATGTAAACCATATTTTTCACACATTACATACCTTGCCGACCCGACTGGTCGGTTCACTGAATCAACCCGAACCGAGGTTGATCGCCCCCTTCCTGAACAATTGGCCCCCATAACTTGCAGGCGTTGCTTTCACCACCTCTGACCTTCAATCAGGGTCTTCAGCGAACCCTTACAAAAACCAAAATGTTCACGATAGGCTGACGGTGTCGGTTTACCGAGTACCCCACTCACTCGCCCACGCCGACCAATACGACCCACACACTGCCTTAGCGCTGGCGTACTCGACCCAGGGCCCCTATGAACCTCTATTTACTGGAACATGCGAGAGATATCCGCAGAACACTTACTCTTTCCAGTAACTATTGGTTGTTGGACAATTCCTGAGTGACCAGCGAACTTCCCTTCAGAAAATAAAAAATTACACAAATCACATCAGAGTGTACAAATAGTTTTATGACCGGGTTCGTACACAAATGGTACTGGTCAGATTAACTAATGTACACAATTACGTGCGGTACAATCGTTCAGCACATAAGCAACTAATCTTATGTGCTGAGCGACCAGTGGAATCGAAAATTTCGGCTGCGAATTCCTTCAGCCAGAGCTTTATTGGCCTATATGGGTTTTGCACCAACCCCCTGGGTTGTGCCCTTTTCTCTTATTTATGGCAGACTTCTTAGTCTGCTGTACCTGGACCTCCTGGTCTGTAGTATGACCTCCTGGTCTACTATACTCTACTGCTCAAATTTTATGTTTAACCAGAGATGCCTCCCTAGCCACCATGCACGTCACTTACATGTATGTACCTCTGCGAGAACTCGACTTCTTGTGGTTCAACCTGGAAAATTGTATAAACTTATATATACAAAACACTCACTCACCACATGTACACTTTTGTTTCTATTTCTATTTCTGCGCAGAAATTTTCTTTAAACCAGATGTGTTGTGAATTTGGAGAAGGATCTGTTAGTCTAAATTTCGGACACTAAAATAGACTTGCGCTACTTACCACGTTGCCACCTTTCCGCCTGTTGCAATAACACTATCATGTGATTTGAGTTACGTGGGCGTATCCGGACGCTCCGTTGCGTAATTTACGCTGCGTGCGTCGGCCTTTGAGTTGCGTACGCGAGTCTCACCCTTTGTTAGAGACACGTGTACGCAAAGCAAATATCCACCGTAACACAACTAACACGTTTATCAATGTAGATGATCCTCGATCGTCTACCGCGCAACACACCAATCTCTCCTTATACCTTAGGTAGAGTTGCGTGTGGGCTTTACACTTTATCCCTTTATATATTACATTTACACTTTAACTATGAAATAGCGACAAATCTCTCTTAGCACGTTTTATCAATTATAAAATGGCAACCAGGAGAGTGATATGAAAATACATGAATGAAGAAATGCAGATATGTGCGTGCGTGCGTACGCAAGACAGAAATAAACAGTTTTAAAAGACACTAGCGTGTTGTTCTTACCTCTGGTTCCGGATTCCTTCAGCACCCTTTACTAAGCGAAGCAGACGCTTATCCAAACAGCACTACGAGGAATATGACCTCCCGCCCTTTGCTGCTGGATAATGTCTGCTGAAATTACCTAGCAGAGATATGTGAAGGACAGGACGAGCCGCCAATTGATAAAGCTAAAATATTTATCTTATTTAAAACCCTTTAAGAGGCCTAAGAACACTGTACGCTATTGACGTATGGAGTACCGTAAGGGTACGCACGTTGCGTAGCAATCGCTTAGCCGAGGTCGAGACGCTCAAGCGTCACGTTCGCTCACGGCCAAGAGATCACAGGCAGGCACCCTATTGGCTGCTGACTAACGTAATGGTTCGCTATAGCGTGGCGGACGCTCGGGACCACGAGGAGATCTCCAGCGGCGCAGAAGCTCACAA
This sequence comes from Pseudophryne corroboree, assembly GCF_028390025.1. Lineage (NCBI taxonomy): Eukaryota > Metazoa > Chordata > Amphibia > Anura > Myobatrachidae > Pseudophryne > Pseudophryne corroboree. The sequence goes on from NC_086447.1 coordinate 49,066,128, forward strand.
TGTTAAACCTTTATATCTAAACCATAAACAATGTAATATGCTGTAAAACCTTAGTGTAGAGATAGGGTGTAGATGCAACACAGTGTAACCTTATCAACTTAAAAGCTGTTTGAGCGTCACCGACGCTCTGTGAATACTTAACACTATAAGAAATACACAGATACCGTGCTTAGGGTCTAACGCCTTATATGAATGTTATACTTGCAAAAAGAATAATACAATACAAGTCACACACTACAATATAACATAGACTAACTAACCAGGTAACTACACATGAAATACAATACAATACTATTACGTTTAAGAGAATACGAGAGAAAGAGAAGAGAGAGAGAGAGAGATATGGCCCATAATAACAAGAAAGACAATATGATTGCGGAGAAAACTTACGCACAAAGGGGAACGATCGCATGCGCCTCTGGACATCCAGCTCCCGATTTTCAGCAATGAGAACCGTTGAAGAGTGAGCTGGATGTGATCGGCTTGTCTATTTATGCCCCACACACAATACAATTCAATGGTCCCTACAATCTCATTGTTCATTGGACACAGGAATTCCTCCTCGCATTATAACAAAAGGTCATAGGTTGATTCATACAGGTGGGCTGTGACGATTTCCAACTGCTCAGGTGGGTGGGAAACTAGGTTTCCCGCCGCATGGATAAGTAAGTGCAAATAATAGTAAATGGACATAAACTTCTTATGTCCATAACTATTCGCACGAGCGATTAATCCGCTTCAAACCAACACCGGAATATTGCTAATTAAATACTCTTCCGATGGATACTAAACACCACAGTATTACTCCTGTCTGACCCTTCGTATCAAACAAAGAGGGATTTCTCTGTCCATGAACATGCTACATTAACCAAACTTTCAGAATCTATCAAAGGGACCATTATCTACAAAATACATTATATAGTGAAAATATGTAACGATTGAGTCGCACGCTACGTACACATGAACTCTACCGTAAATGCACATACCGCGCGCCCGCGGGTGCCCGCAACAGCGAGTATGCGCACGCACGGGAGAGCGCACGCATGCGCAGCGCGGACCTGTATGAGGTGCAAATATGGCAGTGTGCATCGTGATATTTTTCTGACTTTGACAGATTAGTGCAGGCATGGCCCACCCGCGGCTCTCTAGCTGTTGTAAAACTACACATCTCAGCATGCCCTGCTACAGCTTAAGCATTCCATAATAGCAAAACTGTGGTAAAGCATGCTGGGATTTGTAGTTTTACAACAGCTGGAGAGCCGCAGGTTGGCCAGGCCTGGATTAATGTATGTACAGCAACGATAATCATGCAAAATGGCAGAAAAACTGACGGGATACTGTAGTTTGATTTATCTGTCCGGTCGTTGTGACACTCATTCTGACGGTTCCATGCACGGAACTGTACATTGCGGTGAAACATTGTTCAGCGTATGGAGGCATGGCTGTTATTGGACGTTCACTCTGTTACAAATATGGGCCTCATTCATATTTGTACACAAACCTGATGGTTTGCATACAAATACGATGTTTGGGGGTTTGCGGATGTGCAGAACGTGTCTTGCAATGTCGCTCGCAGCCCACTGTCAGCCGCATGAGTGACATGATGCAGCACCCAGCGCTGTCTTTCAAACAGCGGCCTGTCAGCCCCATTTTGAAGGTTTGACATATGAGCATTTTGGGGAGTAAAGAGATCTCTCCGGAATTACAAAATAACTTTCCCATGGTGATTATATGTTGAGACGGCACCTGAGCACGGAGAACAACAAGACTAGAGGCGGCTATCGTACCAGTTTTCTTTTTCCTTTTTATTATTTTCTCCATCTCCCACTACCTTCCTTTCCTCCCCCTTCTTGTTCCCTTTCTCTCCCCTTAACAAGATGGACTTACACCAAGAGACTGCATTCCGGGTTTTCCTGTTGACCCTGTTGTTGACCAGAGCAGTCTGTTTCGGTGAGAGTACCAGAGAGGTCGAGAAAGGATCTGGAATGGGTTCTGATGGCAAGGACGGATTTGTAGAATTCCAAGAGCAACACATCCATCGAGCAAAGGCGAGTATCAGAAAACGATCTGGTAGTCAAGAAACTAGGAGGCACTGTGAAGGGTTATTGGATGAGGAAAATTGTATTTGTAGAAACTGTGAAAATATAGTTGAGGACGGGTGCATCCAGCGATGTCAGTCCAGCCTTAATATTAACATGGACCGTCATCCATTGAGTGATTATCACTCACTAGTGGGTAAGGTTTTAAACCAAACAGAATGCTGGGTGTGCTCACAAGTACCTCAAGGTCAGAGCAAGTCAGGACTAGTACCGTACCCATTAACAACAGATGAGGTACTTGAATTAAGGGGTGGGAGACCGGTGGACAAGAAATTTAATATTTCTAGGCCCCCTAGTTTGAAGCTCCACCAATATCATGTGGATAGATCCTTAGTATGTTTCAACATTTCCAATTCCCGAAAGCCAGGAAATTGGGAAGTGACATGGAATAACCAAACCATGGCATTTTCACACAGAGCCGACAGAATGCCCGTAGACACTGAACTTATACGCCAAATAGCCGACGGTGGAAGGTATTTTCGGTATACTTTAGGAAGTAGGACCATGCGGGTTGGGGAAGTATCACCAGGATACTGTGCGGATATCATACAGCCTGATACGTGTACTGAACAGATGAGAGAGTTAGGGATAGGATTTTTCACTTGGAAGGTTTGCAATATGGTAATGTCATATTCTGTACCATATGTTCTCCTTGACGATGCATATTTCATATGCGGGAGGAAGACGTATAAGTGGCTTGCCCCAAACTCAGAGGGATTGTGTTACATTGGAAGAGTGTTGCCAGAGGTTATGACCATAACCCATGATAAGATGAAAGACGTTCACCGCAGTGCTCAAGCTCCTTACACTCACACTCACTATGAACACATCGTTAAGAGACACCTTATAGATAGGACAGAGCACGCAGCCTCTGATTTGATCCACGAATCCACCGGGATTCAATTCCTACTCACGTTAGATATCACCCGTACCGCCAGAGGAATTATAAATTATAGGTATATTCATGCGCTAGCGAACCTGATAGATAATATCACCGAGATGCATGATGACACCTTCAGGTATACAGGGAGGGAGTTGCAAGCTTACAAAACGGAACTGATCCAGCACAGTATGGTTCTAAATTATATCACAACGGTGACAGGCGGGTACTGTGTCACCTTGGCAACTCAGTATGGTGTAAAGTGCTGCACGTACATTACAAACAGCACTGATGACCCAACCGAGGTCATAGATCAGAAGATGGACGATATCTTGCAATTGAAGTGGGAGTTCAGGAGGAGACACAACCTTACCCTTACTGCTGTGAGTAATGAACTGACCGGCTGGGTCTCATGGTTGAACCCACGCAATTGGTTCTCATGTTTAGGAGAATGGGCTCAAAATGTTATCGGGAGTGTAGGAAAGTTTCTCCTTTGTATCCTGGGAGTTGTCATAATGATTGGTTTGATATTCAGGTGTGTTCAAATTTTAATGCGGTGCAAGCGCGGTACCAAAGTGATGAGTTTGAGGAGTGGGGGCATTGTTACAACAACTGATTTAATTTATGACCCATCAATAGAGATAATGTTGTGATAAGACGTGATTCCACGGTCCGTTTCTTTCACCCGTTTCTCCTTTGTTTTCCCTCAGCGAAAATACATCCATCTGGAAAAGACTTTAATGGACACTCTAAAGATTTTGATTGACACTCACAGCAAAGATACACCCACACGGACAAGACTTCAACCAACACCCAAGAATGATTGCACAAATGTTATGTGAATGTATTTGTGATACGTGTCTTATCTTCATCTCTACAACCTTCAGGTAGTGACACACATAGTCGACAGGTGATATATATATATATACATACACATATTAGCATTCACATGTATTCCCCCTCCATGTATCATCAACTAAATGTGCACTCCATTTGTTGGAACAAGAAGCCGAAAAGAGCTCGGTAGTGTTTGTTTTCCCACTTACAGACCCTTAATACGGGATAAGAAGGATTTAATGTATACTTCGCAATACCTCGAAGCTTATCTAGAACATGGATTTCATACATACATGCTTTTACTATCCCACTAGGTCATACATTTCCCGCCTACTCCTCTCCTCCTACCATCCAATTATTTTATAGATATTGTATTATATATTTTTCTGTTTAATGTTTAGATAGTGGCAGTTATTATTGACTGCCAAAGGGTGGACTGTTAAAGTCGAAAAATATTGTAATGCATTTGCCTTTTACTAACCCCATGCACATGCCCGCTACGCGTGCACTCGCTCTGCCGTGCTTGCGCATATCCGCAACTTGAGTAACGGAGATTTCCACGGCCATGCGCCTTAGCGCATGGTATGCGCATTTACGTTAGGGTTTGTGAACGCATAAAGGGTTATTAGAACATTACATATTTAACCGTTATAGTGCACATTGTACACATAGCCCCCTGCACCACATCAGAAAGAAATAGCTGTTTAAAATGATAACAGAACAAAGGGATTCACCTTTACAGGATAGGAGGGGACAGAACAAGGTTACAAGGTGGTGTTTGGTATCCAGCTGTAGGGTATTTTAAGGGAAACATTCCGGTGTTGGTTTGAGGAAAATCGCATGTTCCTGAGGATAGTTAGATGCAGAAGCAGAATATAGGTTTAAACTTTATTTACTGTATATTATGTATGCGGGGGGAATCCAGAGGAGACCACCCACAAGAGCAGTTGAGAAAGACATAGCCCACCTTTTCAAATCAACCTATGACCTCTCCCGTAATGAAAAGGTACATCTCTGTGTCCAATAGACAAAGGGATTACAGTGACCATTGTATTGTTTTGGATGAAGTGAATAAAGAGAGCTTGCAGCAGGCTTGGAGACGGAAGACTCTAAACGCTATCTGTATGACCAGCGGAGGACCAAGCTCAGGTTGCGCTTGCGAATATTCTCACGTACGTACATTCTCTGTAGCCATTATTCTGTTTAGATTTACTTGTTAGCCTGTAGTGTATGATTTGTATTGTTTTACCTTTTTGGAATTAATCCACTGAGGCCTTAGAACCCTGTGGTTGCAACTACAAATCAGTGTTGTGTTTTCACTTTCCTGCATGGGCTTTATGGTGTATTAATCTGTATAAGGTGTATTGGTATTGATAAGGTGTACGCACTGCGGGTACTTTATATCGCCAGCGCTACTTAAGTTTTAAAGGTATTACATTGTTGCAGTACTTTGCTGCTAAGGTTTAAAGTGTAAGCATATCATTACATTGTATCATTAACAATGTTTTAAGGTGTATTAATTGTGTGTGCGCATGCTGTGTGTGCTTTGTACCCACAGTGCGGCGTTTGTACGCTGAGTGCGTACACGGTACGGGACTCTGTGTGCAAATAGCGTATGAAGTACGTAGCGTGAGCTAGCGACCGCAGCAGCTCCATGGTAAAGGTGTGTTTAAAGGTATAGCTTTGCGGTCTAAGATAATATCGACATTATCACATCATACAACAGTTGCTCATACATAACTTCCATACAATACATAGAGCACCCCGTGAACCATCATACAATACAGAGAGCATCACAGTGACTGTCAAACAGTACAGAGAGAATCCTAGTCATAGTTGTTCAAATCAGAGAGCATTGTAGTAACCACAATACAGTAAAGTGAGCATCCTATTGTGCGTTATGCAATACAGAGAGCATCCTAGTGAACTCTAAACAAGATTTCTTTAATAGAGCATGCTTGTGACTGCCACACAATATAATTACACCGCAAAAATAACAAACTACATCAGAATCATCATAACAACCCAATTCAACATTATTTACTCCTTTATAATCATTAGCTCTCTCATCACCATAAGCAATTAACCCCCATCAGTCTCAATATATCCCACTGATATATTAATAGTAGAAGGATGACTTTTATGAGTGACATATTTCTATGATGCCGTTGTCGGAGCAGGGCACATCATACACCATATTGACGGTCTTGGTCCATAGATTTGCAAAATGTTGGTGGTTGCTTTGTGTCAGAGTTATATGGCAAAAGGTTCACTTGCCATTTACAAAGCATCACCATTGTGCTCTGGAAAAAATGTGTCAGTTGGTGAACTCTCCTGCAACTGTGAGTGATTAATTACCAGGAAAAGTCCTGGTAAGGCCTATAAACAATGTGCCCTGTTGGTGGCCCAAGACTAGGCTCCATAGGCTGCAGCCTGTTCGGCTTATTGCTTGATCAGATGACAACTTTTTGTCATTCAATTGTCTGTGCCCACTGGACCCTAGGCTGGGGCATAGGTTGCCTACTGGATGATCCTGATGTGACCGAAGGTGTATAGAAGACTTGATTAGCAAACATCTGACATTTTATCAGTTTAATGTGAGATAATATGCTATAATAATCTGCAAAAACAAAACACATGAAATTAAGAAGCATACGTACATCACACTTGAAACAAATTATTTCCTAACCAACAAAATGAAGACATAAGATTGAATTAATAGCAAATAAAATCCTTCTCCCCTTATTCCAGAAGCCTCAGGACCTCAGAGAGTGGAGCGTTTGGCACACGCGGGGTCAGTTCTGCGATTCTGGAATTTTTGTAATATTCACTAGAAAAATATTTCCTTTCCCCTCGGTTACAGATGGGACTGCACATATATATGGATCAGGCTAACAAGCGTTCTCTGCTTGCACAGCTGCGGGAACCAACACAACGTTTTGGGAGTGGGCGGGTTACCGCCATCTAAGCCAAATCGTCTTTGTTCTCCGAGGACCTGATATAAGTGCTAATGTCAGTAAAATATTGCCGTTACCCCTGTAGCCGGTTCTATCTGTTTCTCGATAATAAAATTACCTGAGTAATAAAGAGGGTAAAAAAAAATAAAAAAATCTGCTAATCGTTACCAGACAAACGACGTACGCTGCGATCTTGGGGGAATAACGTGCCCATAAAAATCACCTTTCCACTTAGAGTAAGTTTATTTAGGGACACGGCGATAGATTGCATCCAGAGCAGAGGATCTGTAGTGTCTCTGCCGCAGAGGAATCGTTCTAAAGCCCAGTACTCAGGGTATATATCATAGCCAAACCACAATAAACCTATGATATGTAGCACAGGGACAATTATTCTCCCTCATATGTGACAATATGTAACAACATTATCATAGATCACGCATCCTTGTTTCCCCTGGTCCCATGTAGGATAGAGCGTGCCAATAATGTATTTACATATTACACTCTGTTTATGTCAAGTTAAATCAGATCCGCTGGCACGTGTGTGATATCTACGGCGATTGTTTCTCGTATCGAGGTGAGAAGAATAAACTCAGACATATGACAGAAAGACAGATTTCAGGATCAGACAATGTTTTGGGCTATGGGGGTCATTCCGAGTTGATCGTAGCTGTGCTAAATTTAGCACAGCTACGATCGTTCACACTGACATGCGGGGGGACGCCCAGCACAGGGCTATCCCGCCCCGCATGTCAGTGCCGCTCCCCCCCCCCCTTCCCCCCGCAGAAGTGCAAAGGCATCGCGCAGCTGCGATGCCTTTGCACTTCAAGAGTAGCTCCCGGTCAGCACAGCTTTAGCGTGCTGGTCGGGAGCTACTCAACGTTCCCCGGCCCGCAGTGGCTGTGTGTGACGTCACGCAGCCGCTGCGGCCCGCCCCCGTTCGGTCTGGCCACGCCTGCATTGGCCAGACCGCGGACACGAAATGGCGGCCACACGCCGCTGTTCCGCCCCCCCCCTGCCCAGCAACCGCCTCTGTCTGGCGTGCGCCGGCCTTCGGCCGTCTGGCATGTGCCGGCGCATGCGCACTTCTGATCCGATCGCACCGCTGCGATAAACTGCAGTGTGCGATCGGGTCAGAATGACCCCCAATATTTTAAGATCTTTCGCCAGCGAGCTCAGGTGAAAACCTGGCAGTAAAGTAATAGGACCGTCTCTTATCGGAGCCACTGATTCAGCAAGGCTCACAGGAACCCGCCAGTCAGAATACCGATGCCGGAATGCCGACACTATTCGGAATGCCGACGCTGGCATCCCAAATAGGTTCACCATCCCGGCACTGGAATCCCGACAGCCAACATAGAGAATGACAATCCACCGGGACGCAGGACAGGTAGGCCACACGGGGGAGGTTAGGTTTAGGCTGCGGCATGGACGTTTTATTAGCATGTGAAATGTTGACAGTCAACATAGCGTTTTTTATATATTTAAGCCCTAACCCTAACCTTACCCTAACTGCAGCCTAACTCTAACACGACCCCTAACCACAGCATAACCCTAACCCAAGCCCTAACCACAGCCTAACTGCAACCTAACTCTAACCCGACCCCTAACCACAGCATAACCCTAACCCAAGCCCTAACCACAGCCTAACTGCAGCCTAACTCTAACCCGACCCCTAACCACAGCATAACCCTAACCCAAGCCCTAACCACAGCCTAACTGCAGCCTAACTCAAACCCGACCCCTAACCACAGCATAACCCTAACCCAAGCCCTAACCACAGCCTAACTCTAACCCGACCCCTAACCACAGCATAACCCTAACCCAAGCCCTAACTCAGCCTAACTGCAGCCTAACTCTAACCTGACCCCTAGCCACAGCCTAACCCTAATCCATCACCTAACTACAGCCTAACCCTAATCCATCCCCTAAACACAGCATAGCCCTAATTGCAGTCTAACCCCGATCCAGCCCCTAACTACAGCATAACCCTAACCCAAGCTTTATCACAGCCTAACTGCAGCCTAACTCTAACCCGACCCCCTAACCAAAGCATAACCCTAACCCAAGCCCTAACCACATCCTAACTGCAACCTAACCCTAACCCGATCCCTAACCACAGCATAACCCTAACCCAAGCCCTAACCACAGCCTAACTGCAGCCTAACTCTAAACCGATCCCTAACCACAGCATAACCCTAACATAAGCCCTAACCACATCCTAACTGGAGCCTAACTCTAACCCGATACCTAACCACAGCATAACCCTAACCCAAACACTAACCACAGCCTAACTCTAAACCGACCCCTAACCACAGCATTACCCTAACCCAAGCCCTAACTCAGCCTAACTGTAGCCTAACTCTAACCTGACCCCTAGCCACAGCCTAACCCTAACCACAGCCTAACCCTAATCCATCCCCTAACTACAGCCTAACCCTAATCCATCCCCTAAACACAGCATAGCCCTAATTGCAGTCTAACCCCGATCCAGCCCCTAACTACAGCATAACCCTAACCCAAGCCCTAACACAGCCTAACTGCAGCCTAACTCTAATCCGACCCCTAACAACAGCATTACCCTAACCCAAGGCCTAACCACAGCCTAACTGCAGCCTAACTCTAATCCGACCCCTAACCACAGCATAACCCTAACCAAAGCCTAACCCTAATCCATCCCCTAACTACAGCATAACCCAACCCCTAACCACAGCATTACCCTAACCCAAGCCCTAACTACAGCCTAACTACAACCTAACTGTAACCCGACCCCTAACCACAGCATAACCCTAACCACAGCCTAACCCTAACCCTAATCCATCCCCTAACTGCAGCATAACCCAACCCTTAACCACAGCATAGCCCTAACTGCAGTCTAACCCCGATCCAGCCCCTAACTACAGCCTAACCCTAACCCAAGCCCTAACACAGCCTAACTGCAGCCTAACTCTAACACGACCCCTAACCACAGCATAACCCTAACCCAAGCCCTAACCACAGCCTAACTGCAGTTTAACTCTAACCCGACCCCTAACCACAGCATAACCCTAACCCAAGCCCTAACCACAGCCTAACTGCAGCCTAACTCTAACCCGACCCCTAACCACAGCATAACCCTAACCCAAGCCCTAACCACAGCCTAACTGCAGCCTAACTCAAACCCGACCCCTAACCACAGCATAACCCTAACCCAAGCCCTAACCACAGCCTAACTCTAACCCGACCCCTAACCACAGCATAACCCTAACCCAAGCCCTAACTCAGCCTAACTGCAGCCTAACTCTAACCTGACCCCTAGCCACAGCCTAACCCTAATCCATCACCTAACTACAGCCTAACCCTAATCCATCCCCTAAACACAGCATAGCCCTAATTGCAGTCTAACCCCGATCCAGCCCCTAACTACAGCATAACCCTAACCCAAGCTTTAACACAGCCTAACTGCAGCCTAACTCTAACCCGACCCCCTAACCAAAGCATAACCCTAACCCAAGCCCTAACCACATCCAAACTGCAACCTAACCCTAACCCGATCCCTAACCACAGCATAACCCTAACCCAAGCCCTAACCACAGCCTAACTGCAGCCTAACTCTAAACCGATCCCTAACCACAGCATAACCCTAACCCAAGCCCTAACCACATCCTAACTGGAGCCTAACTCTAACCCGATACCTAACCACAGCATAACCCTAACCCAAACACTAACCACAGCCTAACTCTAAACCGACCCCTAACCACAGCATTACCCTAACCCAAGCCCTAACTCAGCCTAACTGTAGCCTAACTCTAACCTGACCCCTAGCCACAGCCTAACCCTAACCACAGCCTAACCCTAATCCATCCCCTAACTACAGCCTAACCCTAATCCATCCCCTAAACACAGCATAGCCCTAATTGCAGTCTAACCCCGATCCAGCCCCTAACTACAGCATAACCCTAACCCAAGCCCTAACACAGCCTAACTGCAGCCTAACTCTAATCCGACCCCTAACCACAGCATTACCCTAACCCAAGGCCTAACCACAGCCTAACTGCAGCCTAACTCTAATCCGACCCCTAACCACAGCATAACCCTAACCATAGCCTAACCCTAATCCATCCCCTAACTACAGCATAACCCAACCCCTAACCACAGCATTACCCTAACCCAAGCCCTAACTACAGCCTAACTACAACCTAACTGTAACCCGACCCCTAACCACAGCATAACCCTAACCACAGCCTAACCCTAACCCTAATCCATCCCCTAACTGCAGCATAACCCAACCCTTAACCACAGCATAGCCCTAACTGCAGTCTAACCCCGATCCAGCCCCTAACTACAGCCTAACCCTAACCCAAGCCCTAACACAGCCTAACTGCAGCCTAACTCTAACACGACCCCTAACCACAGCATAACCCTAACCCAAGCCCTAACCACAGCCTAACTGCAGTTTAACTCTAACCCGACCCCTAACCACAGCATAACCCTAACCCAAGCCCTAACCACAGCCTAACTGCAGCCTAACTCTAACCCGACCCCTAACCACAGCATAACCCTAACCCAAGCCCTAACTACAGCCTAACTACAACCTAACTGTAACCCGACCCCTAACCACAGCATGACCCTAACCACAGCCTAACCCTAACCCTAATCCATCCCCTAACTGCAGCATAACCCAACCCTTAACCACAGCATAGCCCTAACTGCAGTCTAACCCCGATCCAGCCCCTAACTACAGCCTAACCCTAACCCAAGCCTAACACAGCCTAACTGCAGCCTAACTCTAACCCGACCCCTAACCACAGCATAACCTAACACTAACTTTAGCTGTTGACACTGTGCCTGTCAATATTCAGGCAATGTTGACATTCTGGTGTCAACATTCTGACTACATACCATCTGTCTATAGTCCTCAGCTTGGACCTGTGCCCAGGCCTAAATAAGCTGTGGGGGAATCATTCATACTGTAAAAGAATTAATGATATTTTCCAGTCATTTCTTTATTGAGCAGAAGTGTCTTATTTGCCTTATGTCTCTGATAATTAGGTGCACTTGTCACATACATAAGTGGAGGAGTCATTTTGGTGACCGATCCAATATCCAAGAGCTAATTCATAATTAAATGGAAATTATTATTATTATTATTATTATTATTATTACCAGTTATTTATATAGCGCACACATATGCCGCAGCGCTTTACAGAGAATATTTGCCCATTCACATCAGTCCCTGCCCCAGTGGAGCTTACACTCTATATTCTCTATCACACGCACACACGTTCATGTAAGGGTTAATTTTGTTTGGAGCCAATTAACCTACCAGTATATTTTTGTATTGTGGGAGGAAACCGGAGTACCCGAAGGAAATCCACACAAGTACGGGGAGAACATACAAACTCTACACAGTTAAGGCCGTGGTGGGAATCGAACCCATGACCTCAGTGCTGTGAGGTAGTAATGCTAACCATTACACAGCTATATAGGCTGAATGGAACGCCTGCTGTATATCCTGCACTGAGGAGCCTCAGAGAGGGGGGAAGTGGTTGTCTTTAGGCTGAAATTCTGTCTCGGTAGATTTGACATTATCTCTAATGTTTTCTCCTCATTAAAACAATGAGGCTGAATTGTAGTGGCATGTGACTGCTCCAGGACTGTAGTCTGGAACAGGTGTCGCACATACCCCTGTCTGAGCCAAATGTACAATGCACCGGGGCGCTGTGCTGATTACTGTTAGTTTTGCAGCAATAAATACCACTGGCCCTGCGCAGCTCGTAGCTCTCTATGCACTGACAAGACTGTGACTCTCTGTAACTGTTAGGGTCTCCTGCCCTGTGCTGCCACGTCGTCATGGCAACCGGGAGACAAGTGCTAGTGGAGTAACCTGAGCGCAGCTGATACTCCGGTTCGGGTCTTTTGCTGTGCAGTGGTTATAGGCTCTGTGCACGGCAGGGGATCCGGTGCTGGTTTTTGTGCTCACAGTCTGTGAGGTCTGAGTGGGGCGTGGACAGCACCTGCTTTATAAGGCCTCTTTTCAGGGTAAGCAGATGCTGCTGAATCTCTGTTGGTTAGTCAGTTCATGAAAGTTAGCCAGTACTGTGTAGCTTTGTATTTGTTTGTTGCTTACTGCAAATAGGCCTGGGGATTTGGTATTACACTCTGCCAATCCAGACCTAGCAGTAAGACTGGAGTCAGTCGTTTAGCTTGCTGGGGTTCTGTTATTACTCTGTGAACTTAGCAAGTTTGCGGCTGTATTCTAACACTTGCCTGTCTAATCCTGTCTCACTGTGCTAGGTGTCAGGGGTCAGTTTAGTGGCAGTAAGCTTAAACCTGTGCACTGCAAGTGAGAATCAGGATTGTGGAGGCTCTCCTTGTGTCTATCATTCCATCTCTGACCAAGGAGTTTACTGCCACACCCGTTGGTAACCCTTTAGGGTTTTGCTGTTGCCCTTAGCAACAGCATTTCGGGTTCTCTACGTATTAAAACACAACATCTTGCTTTTTACATCTGAGCAGTTCTAATACAAGGGAGATACCCAGTTCCTTAGCCTCTGGGCTTCTCTGTTCACTGTGTGTGTATTTTGTTACCCTATCACCTTCTGTGTACGTTATGTCATATTCCCCAGTTTGTCTGTGAGTCCATTTGTTTTGCATAACAGTTCAAACACCAGTACATTCCTGCAGACACTGGAGTGCATAACAGTTCTGACACTAGTACTTTCCTGCAGGCACTGGTGTGCATAACATATTCAGCAGCCGCACCTGCAGGGGTTAAGGAGCCGAAAGTAAATCTCCCGGATCGTTTTTCTGGAGATCGCTCGCAGTTCTTTTGTTTCAAGGAGAGCTGCAAGCTATACTTCCGGCTTAGGCCTCAGTCTTCTGGGTCGGAGATTCAGCGGGTGGGCATAGTGATTTCCTTGCTACAAGGAGACCCACAGGTCTGGGCATATGGGTTGCAGCCTGACTGTCCGTCGCTTAAAAGTGTTGATGCTTTTTTTACGGCACTGGGCATGTTGTATGATGACCCTGACAAGACGGCCTCAGCCGAGGCTCAGATTTCGATCCTTAAGCAAGGGCGAAGGCCAGTTGAGGTTTACTGTACGGAGTTTCGGAGGTTGGCCCATGATACCCAGTGGAATGACCCAGCCCTGAGACACCAGTACCGAAGAGGTCTTTCTAACCAGATAAAGGACCAACTGGTACAATATCCCTTGCCTGATAGCTTGGATCAGCTCATGCAGTTATCCATCCGGGTGGATAGACGGCTGAGAGAGCGTAGGCTTGAAAGGGAGACTGAGATTTCCTTCCTTCCCAAGGGAACCTCAGACTCTGAGGAATTTTCTGAGGAGCCTATGCAGATTGGGGCTACCCGCCTCTCCTCGCGTGAGAAGACGCGGAGGAGACAGCAGGGGTTGTGTTTGTACTGTGGGAATAAAGGTCATGTGGTAGTATCATGCCCAGAAAAGCCGGAAAACTTCAGGGCCTGAGGGTGATGGGAAATATCCTGTCAGGCCAGAAGTCAGAATTTCCCAAGAAGACTTTTATCATTCCGGTGACCTTGAAGATCCTCAGTCAAACTGTCAAGACTGAGGCCTTTGTGGACAGTGGGGCCGACGGGGTTTTTATGGACCGCCAATTCGCCCTAAAACACTCTGTTCCCTTAGTACCCTTGGCATCGGAAATTGAGATTTGTGGGTTAAACGGGGAACCATTATCCCAAGGTAAAATTACCTCTTGCACTAGCCAGATTTCTTTGTTTATTGGAGCCACACACTCTGAAAAATTGTCCTTTTATGTGACTGTCTGTACTTTTGCCCCATTGGTGTTGGGGTTACCCTGGTTAAGGGCCCACAATCCTCAATTTGACTGGGTCTCTGGGGAGATTCTTAGTTGGGGTACTGATTGTTTCAGGAGTTGCTTGAGCCTTCCAGTCAGGCTCTCGCAGCTAAGTTTGCCAGGATTGCCAGGGTGTTATGCAGATTTTGCGGACGTGTTCTCCAAAAAAGTTGCAGAGGTACTACCTCCCCATCGCCCCTATGACTGTGCCATTGATTTGTTGCCAAATGCTAAGCTTCCCAAGAGCAGGTTGTACTCCCTGTCACGTCCTGAGACTCAGGCTATGGCAGAGTACATTCAGGAGAACTTGGCTAAGGGATTTATCAGACCTTCACAGTCTCCAGTTGGGTCGGGGTTCTTCTTCGTGGGTAAAAAGGACGGTTCGTTGCGACCCTGCATCGACTTCAGGGAATTGAACCGTATCACGATTAAAAACTCATACCCACTGCCTCTCATTTCGGTCTTGTTTGACCAGCTTCGTACTGCCACCATTTTTTCTAAGATTGACCTACGCGGTGCGTACAATCTAATCCGAATAAGAGAGGGGGATGAATGGAAGACTGCCTTTAATACCCACTCAGGGCATTATGAATATTTGGTGATGCCTTTTGGGCTCTGTAATGCCCCGGCAGTCTTCCAGGATTTCATGAATGATGTGCTCAGGGAATATTTGGATAGATTCTTAGTTGTATACTTAGATGACATCCTAATCTTCTCCCATTCCCTGGAGGAACATCGGAAGCATGTACGCTTAGTCCTCCAGAAACTCAGAGACCACCGGCTTGGGGCGAAGCTGGAGAAGTGCGAATTTGAAGTTCAGCAAATCGCATTTCTAGGATATATTATCTCCCCAGAAGGTTTCCAAATGGAGGGTTCCAAGGTACAGGCAGTCCTGGATTGGGTGCAGCCCACTAGTTTGAAGGCGCTTCAGCGTTTCCTGGGCTTTGCGAATTTTTATAGACGATTTATCGCTGGATTTTCGTCTATAGTGGCGCCCTTGGTGGCACTCACTAAGAAAGGGGCGGATGTTGCTCACTGGTCTTGTGAGGCTAAAGCGGCTTTTGCCCGTCTCAAAAGGGCATTTGTTTCGGCCAAGGTGCTGCGACACCCAGATCCAGAGCGTCCTTTTGTGGTGGAGGTGGATGCCTCTGAGATGGGTATTGGGGCAGTGCTTTCTCAGATGGGAGTGTCTGATAATCGCCTTCATCCCTGTGCTTACTTTTCCCGTAAATTTTCGCCTGCCGAGATGAATTATGACGTGGGTAACCGGGAATTGTTGGCTATTAAGGATGCACTCGAGGAGTGGAGACACTGGCTTGAGGGGGCTAAGTTTGTGGTCTCAATTCTCACTGACCATAAGAATCTGGCATATTTAGAGTCAGCGAAGCGTCTCAATGCCAGGCAGGCACGATGGGCTTTGTTTTTTGCTCGCTTTAATTTTTTGATAACATATCGCCCTGGGTCAAAAAACATCAAGGCTGATGCGCTCTCGCGGAGTTTTGCTCCAATCCAGGAGACCACCGAGGAGCCGTTGCCCATTGTTTCCCCATCATGTATTAAAGTGGGCATTACCCAGGACCTCTTATCATTAGTCCTTAGAGCACAGGAGCAGGCTCCTCCAGACCTTCCGGTAGGTCTTTTGTTTGTGCCTCCTAGGTTAAGACAGCGAGTGTTCCTGGAATTCCATGCCAAGAAGTCGGCAGGTCACCCGGGTATTGCCAGAACTCGGGAGTTGCTATCTAGGGCGGTGTGGTGGCCCTCGGTGGCTAAGGATGTGGATCAGTGGGTTCGGGCATGTGACATCTGTGCCCGAAATAAGACTCCTAGAGGGGTTCCTGTTGGCCCATTACATCCACTCTCTATCCCATCTAAGCCATGGACCCACATTTCAATGGATTTTGTGGTGGACTTGCCCAAATCCTCGGGGATGACAGCCATCTGGGTTGTCGTTGACAGGTTTTCGAAGATGGCGCACTTCGTTCCACTGGTTGGGCTGCCATCAGCCAGACGCCTGTCTGAATTATTTATGCTGCATGTTGTGCGTCTCCACGGGTTGCCACTTGATGTGGTCTCTGACCGCGGATCCCAGTTTGTGGCCAAATTCTGGAGGGCATTTTGTTCCGATCTCCAGATTTCTGTCAGCTTGTCGTCAGGCTACCATCCGCAGTCTAATGGACAGACTGAAAGGGTGAACCAGTCCTTGGAGCAGTTCCTCAGGTGTTATGTCTCCAAGTGTCAGACTGACTGGGTTGCTCATCTGTCCATGGCGGAGTTTGCCTATAACAACGCGGCTCACTCTGCTACAGGGATCTCTCCCTTCCTTTGTGTGTATGGGCATCATCCTAAGGCCAATTCTTTTGACCCCCTGGACTCCACGCCTGGTGGTTCCTCTGTGGTTTCGGTCCTTAGAGGTATTTGGCGGAAAGTGAAGAAAGCCCTTGTGTCTGTGTCATTAGTGACCAAAAGGGTTTTTGATAAGCGGAAAAGACCCTGCAGCTTCAAATTAGGAGACTTCGTCTGGTTGTCTACCAAGAATTTGAAGTTGAGACAGCCATCTCATAAGTTAGGGCCCCGGTTCATCGGCCCTTATAAGATCACCAGGGTTATCAATCCGGTGGCATTTCAGTTAGATCTGCCCCGTTCTTTGGGTATCAATAAAACATTTCATTGTTCCCTTTTAAAACGGGCGATTAGTAATCCTTCTTCCAGTGGAAGACCTTCCCCTCTTCTGATACGTGGCCAGAGGGAGTTTGTTGTTGAAAGGATTCTTGACTCCAAGGTGGTTCGGGGTCGGCTGTCATTTTTGGTGCACTGGAAGGGGTATGGCCCGGAGGAGCGGTCGTGGGTGCGCAGTTGTGATCTTCATGCCCCCAGACTGATACGCTCTTTCTTCTCGCAGTTCCCCGATAAACCCGGTGGTAGGGGTTCTTTGACCCCTCGTCAGAGGGGGGGTACTGTTAGGGTCTCCTGCCCTGTGCTGCCACGTCGTCATGGCAACCGGGAGACAAGTGCTAGTGGAGTAACCTGAGCGCAGCTGATACTCCGGTTCGGGTCTTTTGCTGTGCAGTGGTTATAGGCTCTGTGCACGGCAGGGGATCCGGTGCTGGTTTTTGTGCTCACAGTCTGTGAGGTCTGAGTGGGGCGTGGACAGCACCTGCTTTATAAGGCCTCTTTTCAGGGTAAGCAGATGCTGCTGAATCTCTGTTGGTTAGTCAGTTCATGAAAGTTAGCCAGTACTGTGTAGCTTTGTATTTGTTTGTTGCTTACTGCAAATAGGCCTGGGGATTTGGTATTACACTCTGCCAATCCAGACCTAGCAGTAAGACTGGAGTCAGTCGTTTAGCTTGCTGGGGTTCTGTTATTACTCTGTGAACTTAGCAAGTTTGCGGCTGTATTCTAACACTTGCCTGTCTAATCCTGTCTCACTGTGCTAGGTGTCAGGGGTCAGTTTAGTGGCAGTAAGCTTAAACCTGTGCACTGCAAGTGAGAATCAGGATTGTGGAGGCTCTCCTTGTGTCTATCATTCCATCTCTGACCAAGGAGTTTACTGCCACACCCGTTGGTAACCCTTTAGGGTTTTGCTGTTGCCCTTAGCAACAGCATTTCGGGTTCTCTACGTATTAAAACACAACATCTTGCTTTTTACATCTGAGCAGTTCTATTACAAGGGAGATACCCAGTTCCTTAGCCTCTGGGCTTCTCTGTTCACTGTGTGTGTATTTTGTTACCCTATCACCTTCTGTGTACGTTATGTCATATTCCCCAGTTTGTCTGTGAGTCCATTTGTTTTGCATAACAGTTCAAACACCAGTACATTCCTGCAGACACTGGAGTGCATAACAGTTCTGACACTAGTACTTTCCTGCAGGCACTGGTGTGCATAACAGTAACTGAGACATGATAACATTATTTGTCTTTCGCACTGACAGCTGCTTGGCGGCCTCAGCCAGCGCTTGTGGTTTGTGGTTATCTGGTGAGAGGAATATTTAGCGTGGATTCTGAATTTCCATTTAATGATGGGCTGTGGGATCTTTATTTTTATTAATCTGCCTTTAGGGAGTCAGGTCCCGAGTTTCTCAGGAGGCTTAGCCAGGAATGTTCTTCATCATTTCCTAATAGTTTCTGGCTTCTTGTAGCCCTAACAAGAGCGAGAGCCTCATGCTCTAACATGCTTCGTATATTTTACTACCGGGAAATGTGGGTAAGAGAGTAACCACAATGGTGCGTATTACACATATACGTTATAAATGTTACCTATGCAGAACATGCAGGAAATCCACCAGCGGTACAATGCTGACCTCTGATTCCTGGGGGGAATAATGACCAATTGTGAAACTTCGAGTTAGAATGAGACCTCAAAAAATGGATTTCCTATTTTCTCCTCTGCTTGTTTATAGAAACAAAGAGATGATGGTCCCACTGCACCTACACCATGGCTGGTGACATCGCACAGACCCCCATGCATACACCTCCACAGACGGACTGGCAGCTTTACCTCTGCTGACACCCTCCGTCAGTAACTCCACCTGCTCCCTATATCATATAGAATCAAATTCAAACATACAAAGCCCTCATCCACTCTCTTCCCCTGTATCTTGTCAAAGTCAGAAAAATATCTCTATGCACACTGCCATATTTGCACCTCACACAGGTCTGCGCTGCACATGCGTGCGCTCTCCCGTGCGTGCGCATACTCGCTGTTGCGGGCACCCGCGGGCGCGCGGTATGTGCATTTACGGTAGAGTTCATGTGTTCGTAGCATGCGACTCAATCGTTACATATTTCCACTATATAATGTATTTTGTAGATCATGGTCCCTTTGATCGAATCTGAATGTTTGGTTAATGTAGAATGTTCATGGACAGAGAAATCCCCCTTTGTTTGATACGAAGGGTCAGACAGGAGTAATACAGTGGTGTTTAGTATCCATCGGAAGAGTATCTAATTAGCAATATTCCGGTGTTGGTTTGAAGCGGATTAATCGCTCGTGCGAATAGTTATGGACATAAGAAGTTTATGAACATTTACTGTATTTGCACTTACTTATCCATGCGGCGGGAAACCCAGTTTCCCTCCCACCTGAGCTGTTGGAAATAGTCACAGCCCACCTGTATGAATCAACCTATGACCTTTTGTTATAATGCGAGGAGGAATTCCTGTGTCCAATGAACAATGAGATTGTAGGGACCATTGAATTGTATTGTGTGTGAGGCATAAATAGACAAGCCGATCACATCCAGCTCTCACTCTTCAACGGTTATCATTGCTGAAAATCGGGAGCTGGATGTCCAGAGGCGCATGCGATCGTTTCCTTTGTGCGTAAGTTTTCTCCGCAATCATATTGTCTTTCTTGTGGTTATGGGCCATATCTCTCTCTCTCTCTCTCTTCTCCTCTTTCTCTCGTAGTCTCTTAAACGTAATAGTATTGTATTGTATTTCCTGTGTAGTTATCTGGTTAGGTAGTCTATGTTATATTGTAGTGTATGACTTGTATTGTATTAATTCTTTTGCAAGTATAACATTCATAATATATATATTAGGCGTTGGACCCTAAGCACGGTATCTGTGTATTTCTTATAGTGTTAAGTATTCTCAGAGCGTCGGTGACGCTCAAACAGCTTTTAAGTTAATAAGGTTACACTGTGTTGCATCTACACCCTATCTCTACACTAAGGTTTTACAGCATATTACATTGTTTATGGTTTAGATATAAAGGTTTAACATTGTGAGCGTCTGCGCCGCTCGTGATCTCCTCATGGTCTCGAGCGTCCGCTACGCTGATAGCGTGGCATTACGGTAGTCGCTCACCTATAAGTGTGCCCGATACCAACAGCGTATTCTCGTGAGCGTCTGTATCGCTCGAGCAGCCCGCTCCCGATACAGCGCCCGTTACGCTATAGTGAACCATTACGTTAGTCAGTAGCCAATAGCGTGCCTGCCTGTGATCTCTTGGCCGTGAGCGAACGTGACGCTTGAGCGTCTCGACCACGGCTAAGCGATTGTTACGCAACGAGCGTACCCTTACGGTACTTCATACGTAAATAGCGTACAGTGTTCTTAGACCTCATAAAGGGTTTTATATAAGATAAATATTTAGCTTTATCAATTGGCGGCTCGTCCTGTCCTTCACATATCTCTGCTAGGTAATTTCAGCAGACATTATCCATCAGCAAAGGGCGGGAGATCATATTCTTCGCAGTGCTGACGGAATAAGCGTCTGCTTTGCTTAGTAAAGGGTGCTGAAGGAATCCGGAACCGGAGGTAAGAACAACACGCTAGTGTCTTTTAAAACTGTTTATTTCTGTCTTGCGTACACACGCACATATCTGCATTTCTTTTTCATTCGTGTATTTTCACATATCACTCTCCTGTTTGCCATTTTATAATTGATAAAACGTGCTAAGAGAGATTTGTCGCTATTTCATAGTTAAAGTGTAAAACCCACACGCAACTCTACCTAAGGTAAAAGGAGAGATTGGTGTGTTGCGCGGTAGACGATCGAGGATCATCTACATTGATAAAAGTGTTAGTTGTGTTACGGTGGACATTGGTTTTGCGTACACGTGTCTCTAACAAAGGGCTGAGACTCGCGTACGCAAAGGCCGACGCACGCAGCGTAAATTACGCAACGGAGCGTCTGGGTACGCCCACGTAACTCAGGTCACACGACAGTGTTGATTTTTAAGTAGCGCAACAGGCGATAAATAGCGCAACAGGCGATAAGTAGCGCAACAGGCGATAAATAGCGCAAATCTATTTTAAATCCGAAATTTAGATTAACAGATCCTTCTCCAAATTCACAACACATCTGGTCTAAAGAAAATTTCTGCGCAGAAATAGAAATAGAAGCAAAAGTGTACGTGTGGTGAGTGAGTGTTTTGTATATATAAGTTTATACAATTTTACAGGTTGAACCACAAGAAGTCGAGTTCTCGCAGAGGTACATACATGTAAGTGACGTGCATGGTGGCTAGGGAGGCATCTCTGGTTAAACATAAAATTTGAGCAGTAGAGAATAGTAGACCAGGAGGTCATACTACAGATCGGGAGGTCCAGGTACAGCAGACTAAGAAGTCTGCCATAAAAGAGAAAAGGGCACAACCCAGGGGGTTGGTGCAAAACCCATATAGGCCAATAAAGCTCTGGCTGAAGGAATTCGCAGCCGAAATTTTCGATTCCACTGGTCGCTCAGCACATAAGATTAGTTGCTTATGTGCTGAACGATTGTACCGCACGTAATTGTGTGCATTAGTTAATCTGACCAGTACCATTTGTGTACAAACCCGGTCGTAAAACTATTTGTACACTCTGATGTGATTTGTGTAATTTTTTATTTTCTGAAGGGAAGTTCGCTGGTCACTCAGGAATTGTCCAACAACCAATAGTTACTGGAAAGAGTAAGTGTTCTGCGGATATCCCTCGCATGTTCCAGTAAATAGAGGTTCATAGGGGCCCTGGGTCGAGTACGCCAGCACTAAGGCAGTGTGTGGGTCGCATTGGTCGGCGTGGGCGAGTGAGTGGGGTACTCGGTAAACCGCCACCGTCAGCCTATCGTGAACATTTTGGTTTTTGTAAGGGTTCGCTGAAGACCCTGAAATAAGGTCAGAGGTGGTGAAAGCAACGCCTGCAAGTTATGGGGGCCAATTGTTCAGGAAGGGGGCGATCAACCTCGGTTCGGGTTGATTCAGTAAACCGACCAGTCGGGTCGGCAAGGTACGTAATGTGTGAAAAATATGGTTCACATACAGAGGTTTTATGTGATGAATGGGAGAGAATGACAGTGCATGACGGGGAGAAATTCCCAAGAGTAGGTAGCTTTAGCCCAGAAGTGTTGCAAAATTTAAGGAGGAGGATATGTCTCATTAAATCATCAAAGAGACGAATCCAACATTATGATTATTTGCAGCTATGGCAACAGGAGGGTGAAATACAGAGAGGATTGGCTCTGGCGGCGGGATCTAATCCTATCAAGAAATTGATAGCGACGGCCCCACCGCCACCATACATATCAGGAGAGAAATTGGTTGCGGAGAATGACGCATTAGGGTGTAACAAACAAACACTTAGCAACTGTGTAAATGTTAATAAGTTAACAAATGCAAGTATTAACCCGTGCAAGTTGTACCCTGTTTTGAACTTTCCCCAGGAGTGTGATCAAGAGGACGAATCGGCAACAATATCGGCGCTCTCTCTAGCAGCCACCATAGCAGAGACAACAGTAGGCACGGCTCCACCCACGAGATTAGTAACAAAAGCCCCTAGCGGAGGGATAGGTGAGGTCGTATCTACAGGTAAGTACGGCACCATACACTATGCTGAAACCATTTCACCACAGGCTGTAGAACCTACACAGAGTGATGTTAGTAGACTTAATCCTGTTAGGGTAATAGCAGTGCCAAATGGGAAAACTGACACGACCGGAATCACACCTGTTAGGAACATTGCCATGTACAGCCCATTTTCCCGAATGGAATTAAGAACCATAGTGTCTGAATTCCCTGACCCTAGGAAAGACTTAGTTGCTAGCCAGAAATACATCAGAGACCTAGGGAACACTTTAGAGCCCAATAGCAAAGACTGGCAGGTATTGCTGAGGGCATGTTTACCCTCCAATGTCGACGCAGCTCAATTTTTAGCTGACTGTGGATTAGATCAGGATGTACCTCTTACAGATGTGTACAACAAAGATAACGTAAAAAGAATAAGTTTACAGTTAAAGGAGTATTTTCCAGCGGTAGTTAAGTGGAACAAGATTTTCTCCATTAGACAGAAAGAGTCAGAAACTGCTGCAGAATATTTTCACAGGGCATTATTAGAAATGGCAAAATACACAGGTATAGAGGACATTAAAACAAACATAAACCATCGAGAAGTAGCAGTATCTGTACTAATGGATGGTTTAAAAGAGACATTAAAGACAAGGGTGCAGACCACGCAACCATGTTGGCGAGGTCTGTCGGTGGCTACTTTGAGAGAGGCTGCTATTGATCACGACCGGAATATCACCCGACACAGGGAGTCACAAGGTGATAAGTTAATGGCCGTAAGTATACAGGCCCTGACCACAAGGCAGCCTTTGTATAAATCACCAAACCCTGTGGGTAAGTCAAATGTGGTAACTTGTTTTTCTTGTCATAGACAGGGACACATGGCACGAGACTGTAGAGTGAAAAATTCACAAAACTCATATCAACCCCCTAGACAACGACACGACACACGACATTGGGAGCAGGGTCCGCAGAAACGGAGTTATGAGCCACATGCAGGGGAAACAAAAAGATACCCCCCGAACAGAGACTGGCAAGCCTCTGGCAGTTCCCATTTAACCCCTTCACAAGTAGTTGCTGCCAGCGGGATTCAGGGAGGTCACCATACCCAATAGGGGTGTGGCCATACCTGTAATCTGCAGCCAGTAAAATTGCATGCAAGTCTTGGGAGTGAACCTGAAATTGCAATCAATGTAGCTGGTAAATCATTAAACTTTCTTGTAGACACAGGGGCGGCCAAATCAGTGATAAATTCGACAGTGGGCATGAGAACCACTGGTAAGACAATTCCAGCCATAGGGGTAACGGGAGTAGTCCAGCACTACCCTGTTAGCAAACCAGCCGAGATTACAGTAGGGCCGTTACATACCAAGCATTCCTTTTTGCTGGCTGCATCGGCACCGACTAATCTCCTGGGAAGAGACTTATTGTGCAAAATGGGGTGCGTCATTTATTGTACTCCTGAAGGTGTATTCTTGGACATACCTGAGAATCACGCTCAGGAAGTGCGAGACATGTTAGACTCCCCGTCAAAATTAATGTCACATACCATTATGACAAATAGGACTCCATCCCAAGTAGAGGAAATGACATCCCAGATACCAGAGTCACTTTGGACTAAAGATGGACAGGACACTGGATTAATGGCAAACGTAGCTCCGGTAGTTGTACAAGTAAAAGATGGTAGGATAGCTCCAAAAATCCCACAGTACCCTCTGAAGCCAGAGGTGGAGTTAGGAGTGTATCCCGTAATAGAGCGCTTGCTACAACAGGGCATTCTGGTAAGAACGTCCAGCACTGCCAATAGTCCCATCTTCCCTGTTAAAAAGAGTGGGGGGAGGGGTTACAGGCTAGTGCAGGATCTAAGGGGGATTAACAAAATAGTTGAGAGTCAGTTCCCCGTAGTGCCAAATCCAGCTGTCATCCTTATGCAAATCCCTCCCACTGCGAAATTTTTCACTGTTATTGACCTCTGCTCCGCTTTCTTTTCGGTACCTCTGCACCCTGACAGCCAATATTTGTTTGCATTCACATACCGAGGAGTCCAATACACATGGACTCGATTACCACAAGGTTTCATAGACAGTCCAAGTATCTTTTCCCAGGCTTTGCATGATTGTTTACAGTCTTTCCAACCAGAGAGTGGATCAGTATTAATACAGTACGTGGATGATCTACTACTGTGTTCTGATTCATTGGAAGCATCCCTGAAGGATACGAAACAGCTCCTGTTTCATCTTTCAGACACAGGACACAAGGTTTCCAAAGACAAGTTGCAATTATGCCAAACTAAGGTAAAATATTTGGGACACTGTCTAACACAAGGACTGAGACACCTGACCGCTGATAGAATTCAAGCAATTAGAGACATGACTCTGCCACAAACCCAGCAACAGATCAGAACATTTTTAGGAATGTGTGGGTATTGCCGTAACTGGATCCCAGGGTTTTCCATTCTAGCGTTACCTTTGCAGGAGATGGTCTCCTCAAACAAACCTGATCGGATTTCGCATACAGACGAGTCCGAGATGGCATTTGAGAGACTTAAACAGTGCCTAACGCAGGCACCAGCATTAGGTATGCCAGACTATGGGAAACCCTTTGAGCTGTACGGAACAGAAAGTGCTGGTTGCGCGGCAGGCGTCTTAACCCAAAAGCACGGTGATGCCAGCAGGCCGGTAGCATACTACAGCGCTCAGCTAGACACGGTAGCGCGATCCCTCCCCACATGCTTGCGAAGCGTTGCTGCAATAGCATTGCTAGTAACAAAAAGCGAAGATGTAGTGCTAGGCCACAACCTCACAATTCATACACCTCATGCAGTGTCAGCCTTGCTAAATTCTGCCCAAACCAGGCACGTCTCATCAGCGCGGTTTACAAGATGGGAATTGGCACTAATGGCCCCCGTAAACATCACCATAAGGAGATGCAGTGCATTAAATCCTGCAACATATCTCCCAGGTGTGCCTGGACAGGCACAAAGGGTGGAGGATGAGAGTGGTGGGGAAGGAGAATTTAACACAAAGGAAGACACACATGATTGTATGGAATATTTGACCCAAAATTTTACCGCAAGGCCTGACATCAGTGACAACCCACTGGAAGATGTAGATCTAACTTTCTACACGGACGGTAGTTGTCACAGACAGTCAGACTCGGGAGACTTGTGTACTGGATACGCAGTCGTAGATGACCAAGGCACCATAGAAGCGGAACCGCTAGGCCCACCTCACTCAGCCCAGGTTGCTGAACTGGTCGCCCTAACCAGAGCATGTGAATTGGCTAAGGGCAAATCAGCCAATATCTACACCGATTCTAGATACGCATTCGGGGTAGTCCATGATTTCGGAGCCCTATGGCGCCTCAGAAATTTCATGACGGCAGCTGGTACACCGATAGCGCATGCAGCTCACATCAAAAGGCTTCTAACAGCGATACAGGAACCCGACAGAGTGGCTGTTATCAAGTGTAAAGCACACACATATAGTCAGGACCCAGTATCACTTGGTAACAGCCGAGCAGACGAAGCAGCTAAGTTAGCAGCTGGTACCCCCAGACAGACAGACACCACACAACTGATGGTATTTAATACCATCAACACACAAAAGTTGTGTGAGATGCAAAATTTGTGTTCCACACAGGAAAAGGCAGTCTGGAAGGCAAAGGGATATGGCCAGGAGTCCTCAGGACTCTGGACGGATGGACAAGGTAAACCGGTGGCCCCCAGAGCATATCTCCCATGTTTAGCTGAGGCAGCTCACGGGCTGACTCATCTGGGCAAGGAGGGAATGTGCAAGTTGGTAAGAGCATATTGGTGCGCCCCAGGATTTCCATCTCATGCAAGTAAAAGAGCAATGTCATGCCTTACCTGTTTGAGAAAGAACATCGGAAAGGCAATACCAACAGAACCATCTCATATCCCACCTGCAGGCGGCCCTTTCCAGGTAATACAGATTGACTTCATTCAATTACCTCCTTGTCGAAATTTGAAATATGTACTTGTTTGTATAGATGTTTTCTCAAATTGGGTCGAAGCATTTCCTGCGGCCACAAATACCGCTATGTTTACTGCTAAGAAAATTGTGCAGGAATTTTTATGTAGATATGGTATCCCTAGAATAATTGAAAGTGATAGGGGTACCCATTTTACAGGTGATGTCTTTCAAGGAATGTGTAAGTTGATGGGAATTGATAGCAAGCTGCACACTCCATACCGTCCACAGGCGAGTGCGAAGGTAGAAAGAGTGAACAGCACTATTAAAAATAAACTGAGCAAAGTTATGGCAGAAACAGGATTGCCATGGCCAGAAGCTTTACCCATTGTACTGTACAGCATCAGAACCACTCCCAGATCCCCTCTTAATCTGTCTCCCTTTGAAATCTTGTTTGGTCGACAACCGCATGTTATGATTAACCCTCAGGATGATTTGAAGTGTAACAATGAAGTGACTGTAAAGTACCTGGTTAATATGAGTAAACAGCTAAGGAATCAAAATGATAATTTGAAGTTAGTGATTCCTGATTTACCAGATAGTAATTGTCATGACATTGAACCTGGGGATTATGTAATGATACGGAATTTTCTACGCTCAGGTTGCCTTATTGACAGATGGGAAGGACCATACCAAGTCTTATTGACTAGCACTACAGCATTGAAAGTTGCCGAGAGAGAGACTTGGGTTCATTCGTCCCATTGTAAGAAGGTTGCTGATCCAGAGAGGTCCCGTGATAAGGAACAGACGGTAGAGGAAGTTGTATCACTGGAGTGTCTGTTCCAGGAGGACTGAGGCGGCACCTGAGCATTGAGAATCACAAGATAAAAAGCAGTTGTCGATTCCCTGTTCCCTTTTATTGTTTTTCTCCACTTCCCATCCCCTCTCCCTCAAATTATTTTTCCCCCTTCTCATTCTTCTTTGTTTCCTCCTATAAGATGGACTTGCCCCAAGAGACTGTGATCCGGATTTTCCTGTTGACCATGATGTTAACCAGAGCAGTCTGTTCCGGCGAGAGTACCATGGAGGTCGAGAGAGGTTCTGGAATGGGTTCTGATGACAGAGATGGAGGCATAGTTTTCCAAGAACAACATAACCAACAAGCAAAGGCGAGTATCAGAAAACGATCCGATAGCATTGACCATAGAAGGAATTGTGAAGGATTGTTAGCTGAAGAAAACTGTATCTGTAGGCTCTGTGACAACGTAGTCGAGGATGGGTGCATTAAGAAATGCCAATCCAGTTTTAATATCCACATGGACCGGCATCCATTGAGTGACTATCACTCCTTAGTGGGTAGTGTGCTAAATCAAACAGATTGTTGGGTATGCTCTCAAGTACCTCAAGGTCATAGCAAATCAGGACTAGTACCATTTCCTTTAACGATAGGGGAGGTACTTGAGCTAAGTGGTGGGAGGCCGGTGGACAGGAGGTTTAATATCTCCAGTCCTCCTAGTTTGAAGCTCCACCAATATCATGTGGATAGATCCCTCATATGTTTTAACATTTCCAATCCCCGAAAGCCGGGAAATTGGGAAGTGTCATGGAGTAACCAAACCATGACCTTTTCATATAGAGCAGATAGAATGCCGACAGATACAGAACTTATACGCCACATAGCCAGTAGAGGAAAATCTTTCCGATATAGGTATACCCTAGGAAGTAGGATTACGAGAGTTGGAGAGGTATCACCAGGATACTGTGCACATATCGTACAAACTGATACGTGTACTAGACAGATGGGAGAATTAGGGTTAGGAGATTTCACATGGAAGATGTGTAATATGGTTATGTCCTACTCCGTCCCATATGTTCTCCCCGATGATGCATATTTCATATGCGGGAGGAAGGCGTATAAGTGGCTTGCCCCAAACTCTGAAGGATTGTGTTATATTGGAAAAGTACTGCCTGAAGTAATGACTGTATCACATGCCAAAATGAAAGATATACATCGTGTTGCCCAAGCTCCTTATACTCACACCCATTACGAGCACGTAGTTAAACGGCACCTGATAGAAAGAACAGAGCATCCGGCCTCTGACATGATCCATGAATCCACCGGGATTCAGGTTCTAATCGCGTTAGATTTCACTCGCACCGCCAGAGGAGTGTTGAATTATAAATACATATCTGCGCTCGCAAATTTGTTAGACAATATCACAGAAATGTATGATGACACGTTTAGGTATACTGGAAGAGAACTTCAAGCTTATAAAACAGAACTGGTTCAGCATAGAATGATTCTCAATTATCTCACGGCAGTAACAGGTGGATATTGTGTCACACTGGCAACGCAGTACGGCGTGAAATGCTGCACATATATAACAAATAGTACCGAGGACCCGGTCGAGGTCATAGACCAAAAGATGGACGATATTCTCCAATTGAAGTGGGAATTTCGCAGGAGACACAATCTCACCCTTGCTGCTGTGGGTAATGAGCTGACTAGTTGGGTGTCATGGTTGAACCCGCAAAATTGGTTCTCCGGTTTAGGAGAATGGGCTCAAGGAATCATAATGGATGTAGGGAAGTTTCTCCTATGTATCTTAGGTGTTATCATAACGATTGGCTTGATATTTAGATGCGGTCAGGCTTTAACGAAGTGCAAGCGAAGTACCAGGGTGATGAGTTTAAGGAGTGAGGAAACTGTAATTCCCATGGATTTGATTTATGACCCGACGGTAGAAACAATGATGTAATGAAAATGCGATTATACGGTCCGTTTCTTTCACCTGTTTTTCCGTTTTCTCCAAGGTAAAAAGACCCACTTGGACGAGGAATTTGATGAGCCGATATACAGACAACAGATGGATTAAAGAAGAAGTTTTGACAACCTGATACACAGATTTTTGATGAACTTTGCCATAGATCCCCAGTTTCCCTAGAAATTTTAAAATTACGCTAGCCCAACACTTTTGTAAATCTATGGACATTGACAAAGCTTTTGCTCGCACCTTATGGGCAAAAGCACAAAGAAGACTGCATTCAACAGACACCAAACAAGACTTCAACCGACAAATGTTCATTTACCTGACATAGAATACCACTGCATTTACCGTAATTATGTCTTTTCTTCATCTCTACAACCTTCAGGTAATTACACACATAGTATAGGGAATACAGGCACAGATATCAGCAATCACATATTCCCCCATTCATGTATCATCAACTAAAATGTGCTCCCCATTTTGTTCCGAAAAGAGCTCGGTAAAGTTTGACAGCCCATCCACAGACCCGTACCACGGGATAAGAAGGAATTCAAATGTATACTTCGCAATACCTCGAAGCTTGATTTAAAACACGTACGGCACGATGATACATGACCCCCAAACATGGATTCATACACACATGCTTCTGCTATCTCACTAGGTCATACCCTTTTCCTACCTTCTCCTCTCCTCCCCTACCCAACCATGTAAATGTATTAACCCCTGACATATATTTTTCTCGTTTTGAAATGTTTTAGGAAGTGGCAGTTATTGTTGACTGCCAAAGGGTGGACTGTCAAAGTCAGAAAAATATCTCTATGCACACTGCCATATTTGCACCTCACACAGGTCTGCGCTGCGCATGCGTGCGCTCTCCCGTGCGTGCGCATACTCGCTGTTGCGGGCACCCGCGGGCGCGCGGTATGTGCATTTATGGTAGAGTTCATGTGTTCGTAGCGTGCGACTCAATCGTTACATATTTCCACTATATAATGTATTTTGTAGATCATGGTCCCTTTGATAGAATCTGAATGTTTGGTTAATGTAGAATGTTCATGGACAGAGAAATCCCCCTTTGTTTGATACGAAGGGTCAGACAGGAGTAATACAGTGGTGTTTAGTATCCATCGGAAGAGTATCTAATTAGCAATATTCCGGTGTTGGTTTGAAGCGGATTAATCGCTCGTGCGAATAGTTATGGACATAAGAAGTTTATGAACATTTACTGTATTTGCACTTACTTATCCATGCGGCGGGAAACCCAGTTTCCCTCCCACCTGAGCTGTTGGAAATAGTCACAGCCCACCTGTATGAATCAACCTATGACCTTTTGTTATAATGCGAGGAGGAATTCCTGTGTCCAATGAACAATGAGATTGTAGGGACCATTGAATTGTATTGTGTGTGGGGCATAAATAGACAAGCCGATCACATCCAGCTCTCACTCTTCAACGGTTATCATTGCTGAAAATCGGGAGCTGGATGTCCAGAGGCGCATGCGATCGTTTCCTTTGTGCGTAAGTTTTCTCCGCAATCATATTGTCTTTCTTTTGGTTATGGGCCATATCTCTCTCTCTCTCTCTTCTCCTCTTTCTCTCGTAGTCTCTTAAACGTAATAGTATTGTATTGTATTTCCTGTGTAGTTATCTGGTTAGGTAGTCTATGTTATATTGTAGTGTATGACTTGTATTGTATTAATTCTTTTGCAAGTATAACATTCATAATATATATATTAGGCGTTGGACCCTAAGCACGGTATCTGTGTATTTCTTATAGTGTTAAGTATTCTCAGAGCGTCGGTGACGCTCAAACAGCTTTTAAGTTAATAAGGTTACACTGTGTTGCATCTACACCCTATCTCTACACTAAGGTTTTACAGCATATTACATTGTTTATGGTTTAGATATAAAGGTTTAACATTGTGAGCGTCTGCGCCGCTCGTGATCTCCTCGTGGTCTCGAGCGTCCGCTACGCTGATAGCGTGGCATTACGGTAGTCGCTCACCTATAAGTGTGCCCGATACCAACAGCGTATTCTCGTGAGCGTCTGTATCGCTCGAGCAGCCCGCTCCCGATACAGCGCCCGTTACGCTATAGTGAACCATTACGTTAGTCAGTAGCCAATAGCGTGCCTGCCTGTGATCTCTTGGCCGTGAGCGAACGTGACGCTTGAGCGTCTCGACCACGGCTAAGCGATTGTTACGCAACGAGCGTACCCTTACGGTACTTCATACGTAAATAGCGTACAGTGTTCTTAGACCTCATAAAGGGTTTTATATAAGATAAATATTTAGCTTTATCAATCTCCAACCTCATCTCTACACACACTCGCTCCTGCCCACTAGGCTGCCAAAAACTGCCCCCTCTCCTTCTCCTCCCTGATCACATCTTCCTACCCCTGCCTTCAGAAATTCTCCCACGCTGCTCCCACCCTCTGGAATGCAGAGCCGTAACTATACATTTTGATGCCCTGTGGCAGAAAGAGAATCTGTGCCCCTGCCCCCCCCCCCCCCATATCTGAAATAGGGATAGTGCATGCCAAAAATACAGGGGCATGATTTTGTGGGAAAGGGGTGTGGACACAGAATAGTAGCAATTCATATTACACCACACAGTAGTGTCTGTTAATCACACCACACAGTAGTGCCCCTTATACCTGGTAGACCACACAGTAGTGCCCCTTATACACATTATGCCACAGTAGAACCCCTCCTCCCCTTTCCTCCCTTCTCAACATCATCATCATTCCTTCTCCTCATTCCTGACAGTATAATTTAGATTGGTGATATTAGGTAACATTGTACAGCACTCATCCCCCCCAATCTCTGTGACTGAGGGCAGGAGTGGGGGGATACACAGTGACTGGGCGCCGCTGCTCCTCTGCGTAGTACACTGTGGGAATGGACTGTGATAGACATCATGACGTCTCTCCCAGTCGCAAGAAACACTGCAGGAGACGGGAAGATGGTGGACCAAAAGTGGTAATGGTGGCAGTGTGCCCCGCAGAAAAGGAGACGGGGTAGAACGCTACTATTATACAATGCAGAGGGCGGTAGACAGCAGATGGCGGTGCACACAAAGGCATTCATTGGTGGATGTAGCCGGTTCCGCTCACAGGGCATATGCTCTATGTGCAGAGCACTGTCCGCACCACCCTAGTTACGGCCCTGCTGGAATACATCCCAATAAGACGTACGACAAGCCTCCCAGCCTTTCCTTACTCTGTAGCCCGCTACATTGCCATTCTCTCTCCCTATTTGTGTCCACCCATTTCCCTTTTACAGTGATAGCCCTTGCCCTCTTTTTTCTCAATGTAATTATGTAATTCCTAGTTATGTAATCTTGTATACATGTTAAATTGGGAACTTCAATGAAAAAAACAAAATAAGGGACACTTACATATTAAACAAGCCAAATGAATTGCCTCCTGGTTACCCAGCACACTGACAATTCATCTGGTTTCACTCTGGATCTACCATCTAATTGCCGACATTCTACTACTTGTGTCTGAAAAATAGCCGCTAGGAGCTGATTGGTTGGTACTTTATCTCTCTCCACTTTGTCTATCTCCAAGCCTTTGGAGAGAGACAAAGTGGAGAAAGATAAAGTACAAACCAATCAGCTCCTAACTGTCATTTTTCAAACACAGCCTGTAACATGGCAGTTGGGAGCTGATTGGTTAGTGCTGTATTTGTAGCAACCCTAATCTACATACGTCGCAAACCTGTCTGTGGCTGTAATTTGTCCACCTTGCATTTTGCAATTTTGTTCTATGTTCTATCCCTATGTACGACACTACGGTATCATCCTTAGACACCTCAGCCCAACCCCCCCAACCCACAAACGCCCCCCCCCCCCACCCCACAACACACACACGAGCTATCACTATGGCAGCCAGATTGTAGAACGGATCTACGTCAGCCTAATCATTGATCGCTTTCTCGTGTAGGAATAGATTTAAAGATAAGTGTCTCCAATTTCTTCCTGGATGCCAAATATTGGGAAGAAGTGAGAAAAGCAGAAATACAATTGTGTATCTTGCTATATCTGGATAATGAAGTGATGCATCAGGTTTCTCTGGATACGCTGTGGGTTGTGTGATCTGTTATACAGTACGTGTGTGTGCATTACAGGAGTGCTGGTTACAAAGCAGAGATCTGATGCTGCTGTGTATTGTATATTCCAGTACAGTCAGTGCCAGGCTTCTTGGTGGTAAGACGAAACTCTCGTCAAGGTATTATTAGTGCAGATGAAGTGTTATATCTGTGTAAGCGCACACTCACTTCATTCTCAGGGTATACCTGTGCTTATTCCAAATATTCCGCATTTATCTACCGCTGTCTTTCCAATTAGAGCACATCTGCCTAAAGATTGTTCCAAGACTATTTTACAGATATGTTTTCTAGCAGTACTCCAGGGCTTTCCCCAACCAGACAGCGTCCTCCTCCCATTTACTATATCTTACATTGCAAAATACGCTTCATGTCCTTAATCTCTCTAAGATATATGTATATAGAATAAGCTCTATGTGTTCAGATCTAGGATTCCGCTCTATAATGTGATGTAATAAACAGTAAATAACTTGGATGTGGCGTGAAATGTGCGTACTGTAACCGTGAACTTCCCCAGATGTGTTATTCTCCTAGTAATTCTGGAACGTGGGCACCGATGCCCAACCAGAATCTACCCCCAGTACCTCCACGCTGCGGAGAACACAGCGGGGGGGAGACCGGTTCAGGAGGGGTTTACTGTGTCTTGCCAGTCCTGGGTGGGAAAAGGGGGGGGGCGTGAGGAGGAACTGCCTCATAATGGTGTACAGTCACTGATTCGACAATAACTATGTCGTCCAGGGGCGTATTAAGAGAGGAGGGAGCCCGTGTGCATCCACCTCCGCCCGTGCCCCCTCACCTCTAGCCGGCAGCCGGGAAGCACAGTA
Source organism: Pseudophryne corroboree (assembly GCF_028390025.1). NCBI lineage: Eukaryota > Metazoa > Chordata > Amphibia > Anura > Myobatrachidae > Pseudophryne > Pseudophryne corroboree. The sequence goes on from NC_086447.1 coordinate 49,100,618, forward strand.
AAATCTGACCACTAGGGCTCGTGATTTCCGCAGAGCTATCCTTACTGCGCATACGCCAAACACCTGGGAAATCGGCTTGCTGATTCGAGGAGAGTTCCTGCTACCGGGTACGGGTCGTTGGATAGACACAACTTAGGTAGACAGTCATTAGGTCGACCATGGAAGGTCGACAGGTCAAAAGGACAATTTTTTTTTTTTTACTGTTTTTGGCGTCGTTTTCTTCGTAAAGTGACGGGGAACCCCAATTAGTGCACCGTATCCCCTCGGTGCACCGTGTCCCCTTGCTTCAGGCAAGGTGCCTCCCTCTGCTACCGCTTCGCTCGGCACAGGTTACCGCTCCAATTGTAGTCCATATGGATCGTTAAGAATGGAAAAAAAAAAAGGCGAAAAACTCATGTCGACCTAGCACATGTCAACCTAATGACCATGTCGTCCCATTGACCATGTCGACCTAATGCATGTTGACCTTCAGTGGTCGACCTAATGACTGTTGACCTAAGCTGTGTCGACCTAACGACCGTATCCCTTGCCGCCAACCAGGGTTCTCCAGAGAGGTGACTTTTTAAAAAAATGGGTGCAGGGTGTGTAGTGTTGGACCCCCTGCACCCATTATAGACGTGCCACTGACGTCGACATTCATAAAGTCAACACCAGAATGTCCACAGATATGATGTTATGATGTCGATATGGTTAAAATGTTGACACCTGACTTGTCGACATCTGCAAAGTTTCAGCATGGTCAGAAAGTCATGTATGAAATGCCGACATAGTGAAAATGTCACATGAGGGTTAGGATTAGTGTTAGGCTTACCTGAAAAAGACACTGTCGACATTCTGACCATGTTCACTGGTGTCGACATGTTGTCAACACGACCAAAGTTATAATAATATACCGAACCCCTATAACAGATCACATTCTACTATACTCTAGTAAAAACCTTTGCATCTGTAATATATCCCCTCTGATATCCTGCGATTGTCCCTGTCCTCAAGTTCCTCTCTTTGGGTCTAATTCAGACCTTATCGCAGCAGCAACTTTGTTAGCAGTTGGGCAAAACCATGGTGGTAATTCCAAGTTGATCGCAGCAGGAAATTTTTTAGCAGTTGTGCAAAACCATTTGCACTGCAGGGGAGGCAGATGTAACATGTGCAGAGAGAGTTAGAGTTGGGTGGGTTATTTTGTTTCTGTGCAGGGTAAATACTGGCTGCTTTATTTTTACACTGCAATTTAGATTTCACTTTGAACACACCTCACCCAAACTCTCTCTGCACATGTTACATCTGCCCCTAAATTTGCTGCTACGATCAGGTCTGAATTAGGCCCTTAGGTAGATCCATGATCTGTCCATATCCCATTAATATTAGCTGTTTGCATTGTATAGAATCAGTTTCTAGCTGCGGGTTGCCAGGAAATATAAATACCCCCTGATAGGACCCCCAGAGTTCTGTGCATACCTCTCTCCCCTCACTGGTGGCGCTATATAAATAAACAATGATTATAATAATCTGTCTACAGTCCCCGGCCACCTCGTGTCCTCCCACCGTGGAATAAAACCCGTCCGCTGCTATTATCCCTATGTGAACGGTCCCTGTCTGCGCTAACATTACATCTATAAACCTTTTTCGCTATTATAAGTAGTTTTTCTAGAGCGCGCTGCTTAAACACACACATCAGCTGACATATGCTAGCAGTACTTTATGTGACACTGCCTCACGGATGCCAAAATTACATTGGATTCACATCAGAAGCTTCTGCCAGCCTGAATCTGGCCGCAGATTTATCTGGTTACTTTTTCTCCTTCAGAGTATTTTATTGCAGACATAAGAAACACAGTTGTCAGAGAAACTAATGTAAAATAAATGACGCTATTAAATTATCTATATGTCTGTAGCGGGGTAACGTACTGTACGACGGCGTGATCTGTTCTCAGTTACGCTGCATGTTACAGGGGGCGGAGCCCCTGGCTGAGTCGCAGTTATTTATTGCAATTGGCCGGGGACTCAGCAGCGGTGGGGCGAATCGGGCCGGTGAGGGCACACCGGGATAAGATGTGTGCTGAGCACGTGCCGGGAACCCCAGACAGCTGCCATAAACATGGAGACGCAGCTGAAAATCCCGTCATATTTCAAAATAATGGCATAAATGAAAACATCATTAATAATATTGTAGTACTATAGTACTGTACGATAGACAGGCCTAGCAACAATTCAGTGCTTACAGATATATATATATATATATATATATATATATATATATATATATATAAAATGTAATTAGGTGTAGGGCTGCCAAGGCATTGTGAAGGCCAGGTGCTGTGGGGGTGTCCGGAGGGGGCACGGCTACGCCCTTATGGGTATATGCTAATGCTTGTGCAGCGCTAATAAATAAATGTTAGTTTCAGCCTTCCCCAGGGTTGGATTGGAACACCGGAGAACAGGGGAAATCCCCAGAGGGTTCCACTGTCTGAGGGCCTCATCCCTTCCTCTAATGTCAGGTCCAGACTGCACACTCAGATTATAAATTGTTACTCTGCCCACACCCTCTGTGTTAATTGACCACACCCCTTAAGCATGGGCCCCTACCACTGCATCCCCTTGTGGGCCATTCATGCCCCAGTACGACACTACAGATGCCCAATTTCAAAATCTGTGTACAGTGCAACTCTGCCTGTGGTTGTGAACACTCCACCACTGGCGCAGCAATGTGTGCACCACTAATTATTACACCAGCCTATGTCAGGTGCAGCGTCTTCTGAGATTCCTGTAAACATGTGGCCTCTGTGGCTGCTGATCAGCATTTGGGAAATGCAGCCTGTGCCACTCCCGTAACACGCCCATGATACTGACTTTTATTAATCCACTGCAGTCCCCGCCCAGGAACGCGCATGGTTGTGCACCACCAGTTCTAATGCCAGAATCTCCATACGCAACTGTGGTCTCTTGCAAACATTCAGAGGAACGCACACACCATAGGGGTTTTCACTTTTAATGCATGCGCAGTAGCAAATAATCACTCAACTGCGCAAACATCGGCATTGCATGCACCACTGACTCAGTACCACTGTAGTGTTGTAAATTGGTGTGGTGCAGCGGGGCATGGGTGGAACAACATAAGGGGGGTGGTTATGCCAACTCTACATTCTGGGGCCCCATTACAGGCACTGGTACTTTATACCCTTCTCTCAGCACCTGATTAGGGGTGCCTTTTTCAGAGGGGACTATAATGGGGATAAATGAGACAGCTGAGGTTCCTAATGGAAGCCAATGAACCTGGTCCTATCTAAGCCGGAAAGAGCAAAGGTAGAGTAGGGCAGGTGATTGAATGGACCAATAGCTATCCATTAGTCTATGTGTTCACACCCCTATATTAGGCAGGCTCCATGGGGGTGGGGCTAAGGAAACCTTTGCCCCAGTCCCCGAGTTTCCTATTGAAAGTCTGGATTGTCTGATTTTGATGCAGAAGCAACAGAAAGAGGGATGGATCTAGGTGGGACATAATATTGCACATTGTCTATGTGTCGACCCCGGATGATCGACTAAGGCGTAAAGTTTTAGGGAGTGACAAAATCACTGGATTAGTGACATAATGGGCACCTCCCACAGCACAGGGAAAAGGGAATATAAAAGAGCATTTAAATGTAGTATCCTCAGCAGACCCTGTCAAATGTCACCAGTAGGAACGTTCATGCCGATCTGTGCCACCTCCTCAGTGGATCAGTGTCTCAGAGAACCGACATCTCGTTTCCATCATCCCGAAGTCCCTTCCAGTTTAGAGAGGACTATTTGCTACAAAAAAATAATGGCTGATTAATTATTTTTAATACTGATGAAGAGTTGGGAGAGGATTCAGCAGTCCAGGGGTTTCTGCCGGTGCCCCAGCTAGTATAATAGTGGTCACATCAAGTATAATGGTGTGCACTATTAGTAGTGGATACTAATGGTATACACGGGGAGGGCACAATTCCGGTTCACTACTTAGCATAATGGGTGGACACTGCCGTTATAACAGTGAGTAATGATATTATTATGGTGAGTCCCAGCTAGTATAATGATGGGCACTGCCAAGCCCTTTTATGTGTTAGGAATGATGTGTGCACAGGTGCTGATACTTCAGGGTCACATAGACACACACTTGCAGATGATTCAAACTAGAGATGAGCGGGAGAACCGACCCCCTCCTGAGAATCTAACACCCCGAACTTCACGCTCCGCGCCGGTATCCGAGCTCGGCTCGGGACTTCCCGCCAGACTCGGAAAACAGAACGAGGCAAAACGTCATTATCCCGCTGTCGGATTCTTGCGGGTTTTGGATTCCATATAAACAGCCGCGCGTCGCCGCCATTTTCACTCCGGACTTGGAGAGTGAGGGAGACAGACCTCTGTCTCTCTCTGTGGGTGGTGGCGTCGGGTGGGGTCAGTGTGTGTTCTGTAGGGGTGCTACTGCAGTCACTGTGGTATACCTGTGATGTTAGGGGTGCTGGCCTGGCTGTCACTGGTGTTTCATGTGCTCTTACGGGTGCTGCAGCTGTACATGGGTGTTGCTGTCCTGGCTGTCACTGTGTTGTACAGGGGGCAGGGGCACTGTCCTCTTGTATGCTGTAAAATATAGGTGTGCTGCTGTTAAAAATTCAGGGGTGCAGTTGTTAAAAATTAAAAGCACACTGGTCCTGTATCCTGTAAAAATATAGGTGTGCTGCTATCAAAATAACATTACACTGGCCCTGTATGCTGTAATAATTCAACGGTGCAGATGTTAAAATAAAAGTACTCTGGTCCTGTATGCTGTAAGAATACAGGGGTGCTGTGAAAATAAAGGGGCACTGTTCTGTGTGCTGTAATAATAAAGGGGTGCTGTCCTGTGAAATGGAGAACAACAATTTGGAGGGAAAAAAAGTGGAAGATCAGGAACCACTTCCAGTTCCTAGTACTAGTGCTAAAGCTGCTGCTGCCACCAGTCATGACATTGACGATGCAATTCCATCAATGTCATCTGCTAAGGTCAATGCCCAATGTCATAGAGGGCATGTAAAACCCAAGAAGCAAAAATTAAGAACCAAAAAAAAAGAAATGATCTGATAAGAAACGTAAAATTGACAATATGCCATTCACGACATGAAGTGGCAAGGAAAGGCTAAGGCCTTGGCCTATGTTCATGACTGGTGGCTCAGCTTCTCATGAAGATGGAAGCCCTCCTCCCTCTTGAAAAAAAATAAAATTGTTAAAGCACAGGAAAATACAACTGTGCGTTCAGAGATATCACAAATCCCCAAGGAGAGTCCAAGTGTGGCCGTGGTTGTGATATCTAGGCCTGACCTTCCCAAGACTGTATGGAAAGAGGAGGCTCCTACCACCATTTGCATGCCCCCTGCAAGTGCTGGGAAGAGCACCGCCAGTCTAGTTGCTGATATTGAAATTGAGGATGTCACTGTAGAAGTACATCAGGATGAGGAGGATATTGATGTAGCTGGTGTTGAGGAGGAAATTGACAATGAGGATTCTGATGGTGATGTGGTTTGTTTGAATAAGGCACCAGTGGAGACAGTTTATCTCCGTGGGATGAAAACGCCCATTGTCATGCCTGGGCAAAATACCAAAAAAGCCACCTCTTCGGTGTGGAATTATTTCTCCACAAATCCGGACAACAGGTGTCAAGCCGTGTGTTGCCTTTGTTAATCCATAATAAGTAGGGGAAAGGATGTTAACCACCTAGGAACATCCTCCCTTATACGTCACCTGCAGCGCATTCATCAGAAGTCATTGTCAAGTTCAGAAACTTTGGGTAAGAGCGTAAGCAGTCCACTGGCACCTAAATCCCTTCTTCCTGTTGTACTCAAGTTCCCTTGAGTGGTACGCCTACTACTGCTGCTGCCGCTGCTGTTGTTGTGTTGGGAGTCGATCGTCATCCCAGAGGGGAAGTCGGAAGACCACTTGTACTACTTCAACTAAGCAATTGACTGTCCGACAGTCCTTTGAGAGGAAGATGAAATATCACAGCAGTCATCCTGTTGCAAAGCGGATTACTGAGGCCATAACAACTATGCTGGTGTTTGACGTGCGTCCGGTGTCCGCCATTAGTGCAGTGGGATATACACAGTTGATGGACATACTGTGTCCCCGGTAACAAATCCCGTCTAGATTCCACTTCACTAGGCAGGCGATTCCCGGACTGTACAGGGACATTAAGAAAAGTGTCCTCAGTGTCCTGAAAAATGCAGTTGTACCCAGTGTCCACTTAACCACGGACATGTGGACAAGTGGAGCAGGGAAAACTAAGGACTACATGACTGTGACAGCCCACTGCGTAGATGTATTGCTTCCCGCTGCAACAACAGCAGCGGCAACAGTAGCAGCATCTCAGAAACGCCAACTCGTTCCTAGGCAGGCTACGCTGTGTATCACCAGTTTCCGTAAGAGGCACACAGCTGACAACCTCTTGCGGAAACTGAGGGACATCATCGCACAATGGTTTACCCCACTTAGACTCTCCTGGGGATTTGTGATATCGGACAACGCCACCAATATTGTGCGTACATTACATCTGGGCAAATTCCAGCACGTCCCATGTTTTGCACATACAGTACAATTAATTTGGTGGGGCAGAATTTTTTGAAAAATGACAGGGGCGTGCAGGAGATGCTGTTGGTGGCCCGAAAAATTGCGGGCCACTTTCGACATTCAGCGACTGCGTGCAAAGACTGGAGCACCAGCAAACACTCCTGAACCTCCTCTGCTATCACCTGAAGCAAGAGGTGGTAATGAGGTGGAATTCAACACTCTATATGCTTCAGAGGATGGAGGAGCAGCAAAAGGCCATTCAAGCCTATATATCCACCTACGATATAGGCAAAAGAGGGGGAATGCACCTGACTCAAGCGCAGTGGAGAATGATTTCAACGTTGTGCAAGGTTCTCCAACACTTCGAACTTGCCACATGTGAAGTCAGTTCAGACACTGCCATCTTGAGTCAGGTCATTCCCATCATCAGGATTTTGCAGAAGCAGCTGGAGAAATTGAAAGAGGAGCTAAGATGGAGCGATTCTGCTAAGTACTCTATGTGGGACTTGTGGATGGAGCCCTTCATTCCCTTTGCCAGGATTAAAGGGTGGTCAATCTGTTGAAATCAGAGCACTACATTTTGGCCACCATGCTCGATCCTAGGTTTAAAGCCTATGTTGTATCTCTCTTTCTGGCAGACACAAGTCTGAAGAGGTTCAAAGACCTGCTATGAGAAAAATGTCAACTCAAGCGGAACGTGGCCCGTCAACAGCTACTCCTTCATTTTCTCCCGCAACTGGGGCTGCGAGGAAAAAGATAAAATTTCCTAGCCCACCCGCTGGCGGTGATGCAGGGAAGTCAGGAGCAAGTATTGACATCTGGTCCGGACTGAAGGACCTGCCAGCGATTACTGACATGTCGTCTACTGTCACTGCATATGATTCTGTCACCATTGAAAGAATGGTGGAGGATTTTATGAGTGACCGCATCCAAGTAGGCCTGTCAGACAGTCTGTATGTATACTGGCAGGATAAAGAGGCAATTTGGAGGCCCTTGCACAAACTGGCTTTATTTTACCTAAGTTGCCTCCCCTCCAGTTTTTCCCCCACAAGAGTGTTTAGTGCAGCTGGTAACCTTGTCAGTGATCGGCGTAGGAGGTTACTTCCAGAAAATGTGGAGAAGATGATGTTCATCAAAAGGAATTATAAATTCCTCCAGGAAGACATTTACCAGCAATTGCGTCCAGAAAGTACACAGGGACCTGTGATGGTGGATTCCAGTGGGGACGAATTAATACTCTGTGAGGCGGACGATGACACACTGAAAGGGGTGAGGAATTGGAGGATGAGGACATCTTGCCTCTGTAGAGCCAGTTTGTGCAAGGAGAGATTGATTGCTTCTTTTTTTGTGGGGGCCCAAACAAACCAGTCATTTCAGCCACAGTCGTGTGGCAGATCCTGTCACTGAAATTATGGGTTCGTTAAAGTGTGCATGTCCTGTTTATACAACATAAGGGTGGGTGGGAGGGCCCAAGGACAATTCCATCTTGCACATCTTATTTTTCTCTTTGCATTATGTGCTCTTTGGGGCCTAGTTTTTAAAACTGCCATCCTGTCTACCACTGCAGTGCCACTCCTAGCTGGACCAGGTGTTTGTGCCGCCCACTTGGGTCGCTTAGCTTAGTCATCCAGCGACCTTGGTGCAACCTTTTAGCCTAAAAACAATATTGTGAGGTGTTCAGAATAGACTGGAGATGAGTGGAAATGAACATTATTGAGGTTAATAATACCGTAGGATCAAAAGTACCCCCCCAAGTCTGTGATTTTAGCTGTTTTTATGTTGTTGTTTTTAAATCATCCAGATCCAAAACCCGAAAGGGTGGTTTGGCCAAAACCAATCTTGATCCAAAACACGAGCGGGGATCCAGGACCAAAACCAAAACCCAAAACCCGAAAAGTGTCCGCAGCACATCTCTAATTCAAACTAAAAACATCCCAGTTACTAAACCAGTGGTGTTGGTTTATTGCAGGTCTCTTTGAAGCTACAGTACGTAGGAGACTTCTGTCTCCCACAGGGTCACACTACACAGTTAACAGACAAAGTGGACTATGCAGATGTTCAGTAGAGATCTAGGTGGCCATCTTGGTATAGGGCATGAAGCCTCACTGGAGAGCAGGAAGACTGGAGTATGCACTGTAGCGCACTCTTCTTTCAACATTATGTACAGTGGCGCCAAGGGGGGGGGGGGGAGAGATAGTACTAATTACCCGGGCCCAGGTCACTACTCAAACGTTGGAACGTATTGGTAATAATGGCAGCCACTGCTCATACAGTACGGTGTGCAGTGAGACTGATGGTCTCATGGATCCGTTTGGAATATTTCACAGCACTGATTGGAAATTGTTACTCATCTCCGACCCCAGCTATTGTGAGGGGATTATCACACCTCGGTCAGATAGACAGAAGGGCCCTATTAGGAGCTAAAGGAATTCTGGGGGAGAGAAATCAAACAATGGAACTGTGATTGCTGCAATGAGACTAAACAAGCACAATATAGAAATGAGTTTTAGTCTTATGACAAGTACACGTTACACGTGCATTAATATTTGTATTAGAATAGGAAAATACAGGGCTACAGCCCCTTTAATTCTCAGTTTGTCAGTGTCAAATGCTCATAGTCCAGCAGCCTCAGAAATATCCTAAACAAAAAAATCTAGGAAAAAAAATAACTTGGATATGAGGTCACCAATAAAAGTAAAAATAGCCGACATGTGAGACAATCTTGGCACGTGCCATGTTTACACGTAACGGGCTCGCTGTGTTCCCGAATGGCGGGCGTAGTGGGTGCTGAGCCTGATACATTCTCTGAGACCAACGTAGCCCCTTCCTGCTGACCGCGCTGCAGCCAACTCATACTGTGTTCCTTCCAGAGGATGCAATCCTCCAAGTCTGCACTTGGCCGCAGCTGCGATCTTCACACTTTTAGTAACCCCAAATATCTAATTGAGTGAGTGTATACACTTTAAATGAATTATTGTGTAACTCTAACCACACTCGCCAAGCATCAAGATTGTATTTATTCTAAACTTCCTAAGCAGTAACATGTGGCGGAAGGATAGTTGTTACCTAGAGGAAACACATGGAAGAGGTCGTCTGTGCAACCCCCCGAATACACCTCTAGCCTGTAGCCGTGGGGCTCAGTGATCAAGGTGCACGTCTGCGTCCTGCATTCTGGACTACCTCCGCATAGGTAAAAAGAAGTTTCTTGCATAAGTATTCAACCCCATATGCAGTGGAAGCTCCAAGTTTATACAGATTAAAGATATTGCCCTAATACTGTAGTTGGTTTTCAATTAGCCACTTCCTGTGAATCATTAAAAAGAAGATCAACGTTTATGGATAAAAGATCCCATAATTACAAATTTCATTGGTCATACTGTGAATCTGAAGCTGGGACAATGACAGTAAAAAGCATTCAAAAAAATGAAAGATAAATGTGCGGGAGCTACAGAACTCAGTGGCTGAGACTGGAGTGAGGGTGCACCAGTCACCATATCAGGGGCTCTGCATACACCTGGCTGTATGGCAGGGTGGCTAGGAAGAAGCCGCTATCACTGTGCAGGATACAGAGCTCAGTGGCTGAGACTGGGGTGAGGGTGCACCAGTCACCATATCAGGGGCTCTGTATACACCTGGCTGTATGGGAGGGTGGCTAGGAAGAGGCCGCTATCACTGTGCAGGATACAGAGCTCAGTGGCTGAGACTGGGGTGAGGGTGCACCAGTCACCATATCAGGGGCTCTGTATACACCTGGCTGTATGGGAGGGCGGCTAGGAAGAGGCCGCTATCACTGTGCAGGATACAGAGCTCAGTGGGTGAGACTGGGGTGAGGGTGCACCAGTCACCATATCAGGGGCTCTGCATACACCTGGCTGTATGGGAGGGTGGCTAGGAAGAAGCCGCTATCACTGTGCAGGATACAGAGCTCAGTGGCTGAGACTGGGGTGAGGGTGCACCAGTCACCATATCAGGGGCTCTGTATACACCTGGCTGTATGGGAGGGTGGCTAGGAAGAGGCCGCTATCACTGTGCAGGATACAGAGCTCAGTGGCTGAGACTGGGGTGAGGGTGCACCAGTCACCATATCAGGGGCTCTGTATACACCTGGCTGTATGGGAGGGCGGCTAGGAAGAGGCCGCTATCACTGTGCAGGATACAGAGCTCAGTGGGTGAGACTGGGGTGAGGGTGCACCAGTCACCATATCAGGGGCTCTGCATACACCTGGCTGTATAGGAGGGTGGCTAGGAAGAGGCCGCTATCACTGTGCAGGAGATACAGAGCTCAGTGGCTGAGACTGGGGTGAGGGTGCACCAGTCACCATATAAGGGGCTCTGCATACACCTGGCTGTATGGGAGGGTGACTAGGAAGAGGCCGCTATCACTGTGCAGGATACAGAGCTCAGTGGCTGAGACTGGGGTGAGGGTGCACCAGTCACCATATCAGGGGCTCTGCATACACCTGGCTGTATGGGAGGGTGGCTAGGAAGAGGCCGCTATCACTGTGCAGGATACAGAGCTCAGTGGCTGAGACTGGGGTGAGGGTGCACCAGTCACCATATCAGGGGCTCTGCATACACCTGGCTGTATGGGAGGGTGGCTAGGAAGAGGCCGCTATCACTGTGCAGGATACAGAGCTCAGTGGCTGAGACTGGGGTGAGGGTGCACCAGTCACCATATCAGGGGCTCTGTATACACCTGGCTGTATGGGAGGGTGGCTAGGAAGAGGCCGCTATCACTGTGCAGGATACAGAGCTCAGTGGCTGAGACTGGGGTGAGGGTGCACCAGTCACCATATCAGGGGCTCTGTATACACCTGGCTGTATGGGAGGGTGGCTAGGAAGAGACCGCTATCACTGTGCAGGAGATACAGAGCTCAGTGGCTGAGACTGGGGTGAGGGTGCACCAGTCACCATATCAGGGGCTCTGCATACACCTGGCTGTATGGGAGGGTGGCTAGGAAGAGGCCGCTATCACTGTGCAGGATACAGAGCTCAGTGGCTGAGACTGGGGTGAGGGTGCACCAGTCACCATATCAGGGGCTCTGCATACACCTGGCTGTATGGGAGGGTGGCTAGGAAGAGGCCGCTATCACTGTGCAGGATACAGAGCTCAGTGGTGAGACTGGGGTGAGGGTGTACCAGTCACCATATCAGGGGCTCTGCATACACCTGGCTGTATGGGAGGGTGGCTAGGAAGAGGCCGCTATCACTGTGCAGGATACAGAGCTCAGTGGGTGAGACTGGGGTGAGGGTGCACCAGTCACCATATCAGGGGCTCTGAATACACCTGGCTGTATGGGAGGGTGGCTAGGAAGAGGCCGCTATCACTGTGCAGGAGATACAGAGCTCAGTGGCTGAGACTGGGGTGAGGGTGCACCAGTCACCCATATCAGGGGCTCTGCATACACCTGGCTGTATGGGAGGGTGGCTAGGAAGAGGCCGCTATCACTGTGCAGGAGATACAGAGCTCAGTGGGTGAGACTGGGGTGAGGGTGCACCAGTCACCATATCAGGGGCTCTGCATACACCTGGCTGTATGGGAGGGTGGCTAGGAAGAGGCCGCTATCACTGTGCAGGATACAGAGCTCAGTGGCTGAGACTGGGGTGAGGGTGCACCAGTCACCATATCAGGAGCTCTGCATACACCTGGCTGTATGGGAGGGTGGCTAGGAAGAGGCCGCTATCACTGTGCAGGAGATACAGAGCTCAGTGGGTGAGACTGGGGTGAGGGTGCACCAGTCACCCATATCAGGGGCTCTGCATACACCTGGCTGTATGGGAGGGTGGCTAGGAAGAGGTCGCTATCACTGTGCAGGATACAGAGCTCAGTGGCTGAGACTGGGGTGAGGGTGCACCAGTCACCATATCAGGGGCTCTGCATACACCTGGCTGTATGGGAGGGTGGCTAGGAAGAGGTCGCTATCACTGTGCAGGAGATACAGAGCTCAGTGGCTGAGACTGGGGTGAGGGTGCACCAGTCACCCATATCAGGGGCTCTGCATACACCAGGCTGTATGGGAGGGTGGCTAGGAAGAGGCCGCTATCACTGTGCAGGATACAGAGCTCAGTGGCTGAGACTGGGGTGAGGGTGCACCAGTCACCATATCAGGGGCTCTGCATACACCTGGCTGTATGGGAGGGTGGCTAGGAAGAGGCCGCTATCACTGTGCAGGAGATACAGAGCTCAGTGGCTGAGACTGGGGTGAGGGTGCACCAGTCACCCATATCAGGGGCTCTGCATACACCTGGCTGTATAGGAGGGCGGCTAGGAAGAGGCCGCTATCACTGTGCAGGAGATACAGAGCTCAGTGGCTGAGACTGGGGTGAGGGTGCACCAGTCACCATATCAGGGGCTCTGCATACACCTGGCTGTATGGGGGGGTGGCTAGGAAGAGGCCGCTATCACTGTGCAGGATACAGAGCTCAGTGGGTGAGACTGGGGTGAGGGTGCACCAGTCACCATATAAGGGGCTCTGCATACACTTGGCTGTATGGGAGGGTGGCTAGGAAGAGGCCGCTATCACTGTGCAGGATACAGAGCTCAGTGGCTGAGACTGGGGTGAGGGTGCACCAGTCACCATATCAGGGGCTCTGCATACACCTGGCTGTATGGGAGGGTGGCTAGGAAGAGGCCGCTATCACTGTGCAGGAGATACAGAGCTCAGTGGCTGAGACTGGGGTGAGGGTGCACCAGTCACCCATATCAGTGGTACTGCATTCACCAGGCCTGCCGGGGAGGGGGGCTTGAAAAAAAAGAAATTACAAAAGGAAGAAACACATCACACCACATCTGGAGGTTATCAGAAAACATCAGTGTCTCAGCTAATACGTGGGATAAGGTTTTGTGATGTGATGAGAAAAAAATATTGCTTTATGGCCCCAATTAAAACATGTGGTGAAAACCTAACACTGTTTATTCCTCAGAAGACACCTTCCCAACAGTGAGTTATAGGGTGGCAGGATCATGGTGTGGGGATGATTTCCTCAGCAGGGACTGGGCAACACTGAAGGATCGATGGATTGTAAAAAATACAGGCAGAGACTCCGTCAGTCAGCTAGAAAACTAAAACTTGGGAGAACGTTCCCCTGTCATCAGGACAATGATCCCAAACACAAGGCCAAACTAACACGGGGCGGCTGCACAACAAAAAGGCCAAGTCAACGTCCAGATATCATTCCAACCGCAGCCCACATGCGTCATCTGACCAACCTGGAGCAGATCTGCAAGGAAGACTGGGTAACACTCACTCCCAAACAGTGTGTGTAAAGATGTGCCCTGTGGGCACATCTGTGTTGCTGTCCCTAGCTGGGGGCAGCGCTGGGGCAGCTTGTCTGTCCCCAGCGCTGGGTGCGTGGCGGCGGGTGTCCGGTGCAGGGATTACCCTTTTCCCTGCACCGGACAGGAGGCTGCTGGAGGATTCAAATGTTGGTGCCCTCCGGGAGCCAATCGCGGCTCCCGGAGCGGCAGCCAGTCAGAGAGGGACGCGGCGAGCCAATCGGCGCTCGCCGCGTCATAGGCCCCGCCCCCGGCGTCTGACGTCAGACGCCGGGCGGGAGCCGAAGAGACCGCGCGCGCGGAAGAGCGCGGAGAAGAAAGAAGAGGACGGGCGGGAACAGCGAGGGCGGTCGTCGGCGCGCCGGAGCGCAGAAGATCCCGGCGGCGCGAGGAAGAAGACGGAGCTCGGGTGGCCGCGGAAGAGGCCTGAAGACTCCAGCACTGGGAAAGAAGATGTCCATCGGCGGCTGGACGCGGCGATGCGACGGCGGCGCCGCTGGCCAGGACGGGCCAGCGGCCGAAGAGGGCACCGAAGATCCCTGGAGCAGGTGAGGCCTCAGTGAGGCAACTTCACCCCCTCCCTTTTCCTCCCTCGACCACCAGGGACGGGCATTAGGCCCGAGGGCACAAGTCAGGCACTAGGCCTGTGGCACAGGTAGGAGAGTGGGGGCCATTTTCTGATTAGGTGGTTTGGGCATTAGGCCCAAGCCACCCTCTCCCGGTGGCACCAGTTAGGCGGGCACTAGGCCCGGGGGCATATCAGGCAATAGGCCTGTGGGGCATTAGAGGGCGCTAGGCCCTAGTGTATTTTGGCCAAGTAGGTACATATAAGGTGACCCTGGGCACAAGGCCCAGGTAACCCAACGGGCAGCAAGTTAGGCGGGCGCTAGGCCCGTGGGCGAAGTCAGGCCTCCGGCCTGTGCGCAGTCAGGGGGCGCTAGGCCCAGCGAGTAAGTACCCCCCAAGGTGAATAAAGGTGGCACTGGGCACTAGGCTCGGGCCACCCAGAGGTGTTTAGGTGGGCAGGCCGTGTGGCACCCACCCCCTTCCAGCGGCAGGTAGGGATTTAAAGGGACAACACCGTGTGATCTTGCATTCTGATATTGTGATATATGTTGTTACCGTGCAGGGCAAATTGTCTGTGTTTGCATAGTTTTGTTGCACCACACCCACAGAGCTAGTTTTAGGGCTCTGCCGTTGTAGTTAGTATAGGGTGTGACACTAGGGTAGAGTTAGGCCCTGCACGGCTGTTTCTCTTTGCCTCCTTACAGGGACCTGTAAGTGGAGAAGATCGGAGTGCAAGACTTGTGATGGTGAGTAGCATCCGTGTACGTTTGTCCCCGAGCGCCGGAGTCAGGATTGCTCACGGACGTGAGAATCCCTTTCATCACACTACGTGCGAGAGCGCGAGTGTGTGAAAGCTGGGTGGCTGAGGCTTTGTGCCAGTGATGACCTTTCACCCAACCGGTGAAGGTCGCGGTCACCCCTGGGGTATCCCCTGTTCCAGTGGAAGAAGGGTCGATACCCCCCCTTAAGGTAAACCATTCTCTCCTCAGCTTGGTCGTCGGTCAGCTCCGAGAGGGAATCGCCGTGTCCGGATCCGACTGAAGATTTCAAGGTCCGTTGAAGGTTCCGGTACCTGAAGGTGAGAGAGAGCGGCGCCTGGTGAGTACCGAGTCTACACCTGCACGGCAGCAGGCACCACCACACAGCAGCCGCACCTCTCACATGTGCACAACTGGTAGACACTTAACCCAACAGGCTTATGTCATTGCAGAAAAAAAGTAGTCTGCATGGGTTTGAATACTTCTGCAAACAGCATTTTTACAGTTTGCGTTAGGAAAAAATAATAATAATAATAATAATAATAATAATAATAATAATGTGCAGAATGAACTATGAGTTTAAACATTTACTTTAAGAGCCTACTACTAAAAATACTGCCAAATCTGTTGTTGACTTTTTAAGGGGTGGAATATTTTTGCAAGTCATTTATAATAGAAAACAGTAGAGATGTGCGCCAACCCCCTTGTTTTGGTTCGAATTTGTCACTTCACGTGTTTTGGTTTTGGTTTTGGATCTGTATTTTTTCAAATACTTGTTTCGTACTACAGTATTATTAACCTCAAGGACATTCACTTCCAGTCATTTCCAGTCAATTTTGACCACCTCATAGCTCATAATATTGTTTTCGCCAATACTGGCCAAAGGCTGCAGCGAGCTGGCTGGTAACTAAGTGACAGAGCAGCGACACAAACACACCGCAGTTTATAGCACCTCTTTGAAACACTGCCACACCGCAGTGGCAGGAAAGAAAATTGGGGGAAAATGGAATTGTCCTTGGGCCGTCCTACCCACCCTGTCCTTGGGCCATCCCACCGGGTTCACTACGGGTGGCCGGCGGTCGGGCTCCCGGCGACCAGCATCCCGGCGCCGGGAGCCCGACCGCCGGCTTACCGACAGCTTGGCGAGCGCAAATGAGCCCCTTGCGGGCTCGCTGCGCTCGCCACGCTACGGGCACGGTGGCGCGCTACGCGCGCCACACTATTTTATTCTCCCTCTATGGGGGTCGTGGACCCCCACGAGGGAAAATAAGTGTCGGTAAGCCGGCGGTCGGGCTCCCGGCGCCGGTATACTGAGCGCCGGGAGCCCGACCGGCGGCAAACAGAAGACCACCCATCCCACCCACCCTTATGGTGGTTATTAAGAAGGACATGCACAGTTTAACAAACCAAGCACTTGACTGCCAGTTTTGTGGCTAAAGTGCTTGGTTTGTTTGGGGCCCAATAAAAATATTTTTGGGGGGATGGACTACATCTGATCACTAATAAGGAGGATGATGATAAGGGTGTTAATTACAAAGTATTATAATTTTGAAAAATACATTTCATGAACTTGCCACAAACGTTGTAACATGGAGGAGGTGCCTAGGTGGTTAACATCCCTATCTCTACTAACTTTGGCCTTACAAATGGAGCAGATATACTCTCCCACTGGATCTCCCCAGATCCCGTACCCATTGCACTACTCTACCCCAGAATTTCTTTTTTATTTTACTTAGGCTGGACCAACACCACACTTCACAAAGAAAAACTATCGGAGAAACAATTTGACACATGGCTCCCATACGTTCATACACTACCTCCGTTGCTAAGATAGGCCTTATGGAAATGTTTTCAAAACACTGATTGGTACAATCGGACAGGGATATACTCTGGTGTTCCGTTCTAACTTGCCCCTGGATAGGGATATCATTTCCCCTCCCAAAGCTGTACTCTGAACATATTATATCTGTGTCCTACACCTTATGTTTTACCCAGTTCATGCTCTTGACTTTCTTATGTTCTACTGTTTCTTCCCTTGATTGATTGCTGTAATATTCTACAAAACAACTCCATTTTCGTTCTGTATATTTGTGCAGTATATGTGTATTGATTGTATTGCTTTTGCCTGTCAATAAACTTTTTAACAAAAACAAATGGAGCAGATGCCTTCATAAAGTTGTCAGAATTTGTGTAAAAATAATCCCTCACCTAAGAGGTGTTTTTTTGGGCCTCATGTCTAGGCATCACAATGGCTTTCTTTTTATCACAGGCAAGAACTGCTTGCCACTGGTGACCTCATTAGCATCAGTACACAAATATCCCCCTCATCCTGTTCCACATGCCCACACTAGCATCCTCAATTTCTATTATGTCATCATCACCATCTTTACTTATACAGCTCACCCCCACATTTGCAGAGGGTGCAGAAATTGTGTAAGGAGGTAAATAAGGCTTCTCTACAAATACAGTGTGAGAAATGTCAGACTCACACATAGCTAACGTGGACACCCCTAGACTCAGGGATCTGTGAACACAGTTTGTGCTCTTCAGTCTTAGTGGGATTTCTTTCTTTGGGGGGGGTCACTAATTTGTCAGTTTTGACTTTGACACTGCAACCACCTTTAATAGATGCCGTAGTACTATAGTGGCCGGCCAGCCACAGCACTAGTACTTGGTTGCTGCTCCTGCTCTTTTTTCGACTTATTGTGATCCATATCGACTCAGCGCTACAGTGGCACGGCAACTACTAAGCTTTATTGAATGCACAAGTTGTACAAAAAAAGAACATAATTTTTTTTCACAAATGTCAACTCCGGTGCTTATATTTATGAACGCAGTGGGGTACAGCATCTACAGCACACACGTTGAACTAAAAATGTTTTTTTTTTCTTTTCACAAATGACAACTCACACTGCAGAGTCACAGTGCTTCTATTTATGAACACAGTGCGGTACGGTACCTATAGCACAAACAAGTTGTAAACAAAAACAACATTTTTTTTCTGTACAAATAACAATAACTTTACCAAAAAACTTTTGCGGCCAACAGCGTTCCTGTGCACCAAAAAAGGGTTAAAACTACCCTGTATTAGGAGCTCTTGGCTACAATGTATACTAGGAACTGATAAACCCCCCCCCCCCTCCTTACCAGTTTACACAAAGGGTTAATGCTGCCTATATGGAGCTCTGGGCTGCAATGTAGGCAGTGACAAAAAATACACAAGTGTGCACTGTGCACTAAGGGTTAATACTGCCCCTGTATTAGAAGACCCGGCAGTGATAAAAATACACCAACAGCGTGCTGTGCCCCAATAAAGGGTTAATGATGGTTAATGCTGCCCTCAGGAACTCTGGGCTGTCCACCAGTATAATACAAGACTGATATATTAATGAATTTCTGCTCTGGCAGTCTAGCGTGTACTTAGGATCTCTTGCCTGTGCAACAGTATTATTCAGGACTGATACTGAATATTAATTCATTTCTGCGCTGGCAGTCTACTGGGTGCTCTCCGTCCGGTGTCTGGTATGAAACGTTTCCCGAATCACCACAGGAGGGACTTATATTGAATCCAAGACTCACGAGATCTGATTCTGGGAGGATGATGTTTTGCCTTGATTTGGAATTTGAGCCTGGCAGGAAAACCTTCAGATCCCTGACGTTCATGTGAGCTCAGTTCTTGGAGAACCGAGCCTGCTCATCTCTAGAAAACAGTAACATTGCTCACCACTTCCAGAATCTTGAGGCACACTAACAGTCCCGGTTTTAAGGATATCCATGCTTCAGCACCAATGATTAAACCAAAACAACTTATTATGTCACCTGTGCTCAATTACAAGACCCGAAGGGTTAAGTGATTAGCTTTATGTTAGCTTATATCATTATCATTACCCTCATTTAAATCTACGACCCTATTTCTTCAATCCGATCCTGTGCAGATCCAAAACCCCCCACCCTACTCAATTACAGTATGGCTATCCTTAAAACCCGGACTGCTAGTGTAACATCAGGACAGTGATTGAGAAATACTGGTTTACTCAATTAATTCCTTTTTCACATTCAGCATGGACCCAGATGAAAGGCTTATGCTAATATGCCTTGGTGCACTTAGGTGCAGCAGAGAAGCCTAACTGACCGAGGCTCCATCTGTATGACTACTGGAGGGACAGTCTGTCACATACAGTCATTATGTGGAAATTAGCCAGCCTTCCTGTAAGGGTCAGAGGCTAATGATCTCATAACTTTCCCATTACACTTATCCGAATATACGATTTCCCTCCAGCGACGGAAGAGAAAATAGTGAATACTTACATCCATCACACAGATTCATCTTAGACAGGTTCTTCCCATCAAAGGATTCCTCGAATATGGAACCATTTTCCTTCTCATCAAACGTATGTAGGTACATCCCCTTATTGTCCATCGCGTTTCGCCACCTCTATCTACAATAATAATAAGAGACAAACCTATTACTTTAGTCCAGTATTCCTTGTGGGTGTAACTTCTATAGGTAAATGTTAAATGAATAAATTAATAACCAGATTCATTTTTACATACAATATTTGCAATTTGCGCCATTTATTTCCGGACATGGAATGCTGTCACACAAGTATTGTGCAGGTGGAGTAAGGAGATATTTACCAGCTATTTAAGTAATGAGCAGGAGGAAGTTGGCGAATGTTGTACTTGTAACCGTTATGCATATTATGCCGGAGAAAGAGGTGTTAATAACTGTGGCAGGGGAGGTACTTTGCCACCTGTAAGCTACACACAGGGTCCTGGGGTGGATGGGAAGTGTGGATGGACCGGGTTCCCATCCATTTGGCCCAGACCAGGTCTTATAGGCTTCTTAGCCCAAGAAGCTTGCTTCATCAGCCAGCACCTGGGTGCTGGGTTTAAAGCAGAGTCTCTCCCATGAGTCAGGGCTCCTGAAGGCAGTTAGTGTCCAGGTGATAGGCCTGCTAGGGACAGTGGGATCCGGAGGGCTAGGCCACTAGTGTCAGGATGCCGGGGCCTGAAGGGTTCCTTATTTAGTAAGAGGAAGTGAGGCAGGGCCTAACCTCCCTGGTAGACTATACTAAAGACAGTGATCTTTGTTTTATGTATATCTTTGTTTTTGAGCTACCTGAATAAAAGGTATTTGTTGTTTTTGCACAAGCCTGGAGTCGGTCGTTGGTGGATTTTTGTAGCAGAGCACATTCTAGCAAGACTCATGTTACACAACGTTATTGTTTCATTCTCTGAAGTCTGGTGCCCATCATTCTTTAACATACACTGCACCTTTTGTCAACATGCGTCCCATCCACTAGGTTCTCCAGTACATGCAAGCTCCCTAGTATTCACGGGCCCTTCTGGTTTTGTACGCCATACCCATGCCATAGACAGAGCAAAATAGAGTTATCACTAGGGTGTAAAACCTGAAACCTCAAATAGGTGTATCCCAACACTGGTAGGGTTCATACTTTGCATGAGGAACCATCGTAGGAGTGCCCTGGTGAAGGCACACTGACAGCTTCCCCCAGGTGGGCTACAAGGTTGGCTTGTGTGACCAACAAGTACTACTGTATAGAAAATAAACACATGCATTAGCAAACAGATACTGAATCACAGGGATAAGCAACTTTGCGCAGAATTTTGAGAGAATCTAATTTTGTGGCAGATCAGGTGGTGCAAAATTCCGGTAATTCTGTGAAACGCCAACCCACGCTCTATTTGTACGTTCTGCATTCCACGTTTAGCAGCGTTTACACTAAATGGGTCTGGGGCACTGACGGTGTCAGTTCATTTCTGTGGTGAGGTTGAGGTATAACATAAAGCTAAATGGTAAAACAGAGTAACGTGACATAATGCAACCTAGGGCAAACGTTCCATGGAAGAGCTGTAGACATTGGTCTCTGCTGCATGAGAAGAGGTGAATAGATTAATGAAGGCAATTGCCTTAAACATTTCTCTAGCAGAATATCTTAATGAAGCTAATCCGGAATTTCCGATGAGGCCGGGAGATAGTCTAGGATGACCAGCCACTGTCTGCTGGGCTAACGTGTCTGTAGATTGGGTGTACTTTGTTCTGTTCTTTAACTATTTTTTATTTTTTGACGCCTGGAAAGTTACAGAATGAGGAGGGTGCAAGAGCCTGAACATATAATAACTGAGTGTCTTAGCTGTAGGTCAGGGAGAGATTTGCTGTCACATTAGAGTTACAGGGACTGTGACTTGAGTTTGTGCCATACCTGCCTACTGTCCAGAAACGCCAGGAGACTCCCGAAAACCTGGTGGCTTTTCCTGGCCACTCTGAAGAGTCCTCAACCTGCTGGTAGCCACCCACTTACCGAGCGAAAGTGGGTGGCGCAAGCGGTTAATGCCGCGGCGTGCTATTTGTAATAAGGTACATTTTAAAAACTTGGTGCAAAAGGAAACAGGTACAGTATTGTAGCCCATAGTATCCAATCAGAAATTTGTTGCCATTTTCTAAATTCTGCTGGAAAAAGTCCTGATTTTTTCATTCAGAAATGTCCCCTAATTCCAGACTCTATACATTATCTCTCTGAGATGCGTATGATGGTTTGTGTGCAATACCTAAGTAACACAACGTCTCTCTTACACACATACCATCGGTATTAGCTATATGTAAGATGACACGGGTTGTATTAGGCAAAACTAAAATGAAATGAAGAGAAAATGAACTTAATAAGAATTCCTAGTAATGGCAGATACCGGGAATAATTGTTTATAATATGACGGTGCTTTTACAGCTGAGAGCGGTCACCAGAGAATGCTAATGTGTAGCACTTTCATTATATGTAATATTACTGTGTTTGTGCAGCTGACCGGGACCCACAGACGCTGGAAGTGATGAGGAAATTAATGAAAGTCAATATGGAGGGGAAAGACCTGGTGGATGCAGTTACAGCGCGTCGTATCCAGGACTGCGGGTACTGCAGACCTACAATAACCCAGAGGGGGCAATAGAAAAATGTCCTGGATGCTGAGATAACCCATTCTGTACTTCCCCTGTCACAGGGTGGATGCGGCTCATTATTATCAGTAGGTGCAAGCCGGCTAACAAGCCAAACCATTAAAGAGACCTTCTTTTATTTGTTAAATGACTCCATGCAACTTGCACTAAGGGGGTCATTCCGAGTTGACCGCTAGCTGCCGTTGTTTGCAGCGCAGCGATCAGGCTAAAAATCGGCATTTCTGCGCATGCGTATGCACCGCAATGCGCAGGGGCGTCATACGGGTACAATGAGCATCGTGGGTTTGCACAGAGTGTAACGAACATTCCAGTCGCACGGCCGAACGCAGGAAGATTGACATGAAGTGGGCGTTTCTGGGTGTCAACTGACCGTGCTTAGAAAAATACAGGCGTGGCAGAAAAAACGCAGGCGTGGCTGGGCGTTCGCTGGGCGGGTGTGTGACGTCAAAAGTCATCCCACCGTTGTTAGAATCAACGCACACGAAGAGTAACTACAGGGCTGGTCTTGTTTTGCACAAAAAGATTTTGCAGGCGCTCTGCTGCACAGGCGTTCGCACTCCTGCAAAGCGAAAATACACTCCCCAGTGGGCGGCGATAATGCGTTTGCACGGCTGCTAAAAACTGCTAGCGAGCGATCAACTCAGAATGACCCCCCCAAACCCATTGCGTTATTTTTCTGCATTCATTGGGGGGGTATTCAATTAGCTTAGGGTTTACTCCTCGGCTACTTGCACGCCTAAAATACCTGTGGAATGGGGGGGGGGGGGGGGGTTAGATGAAGCAATTCTCTGTACACTGCATTATCACAGTGCTGCCCCCTTGCTGCACTGTGTTGTATACAGGACGGGCCAAATGTGGCAATTGGCACACCCTGTCTCCGCAGTGGCAACCTGCACCTCCAAGGCGGGATCACTCCTGTAATAAAATCTGTTATTAGTCTGTCTGTGTCTGAACAGCATTATTAGTAAATACCAAGTAGCATGCAGACACAAGTGTGACATGACAATACTAATTCAGTTAATTTAAATGCAAACTGCTGTGTTCCTCATTAAAATGAAATGGAAACCTGCTTCTCACATTCCAGTCATATAAATAATGGTAACAGATTGCAGGGTTTACATATGATTTGCCGGCTGACGGGAAGCCGGCTGTCACTATCCCGACAGCAGCATCCTGCCCGCCAGAATGCCGGCAGCGGGATGAGCGCTATCAGTCCCCTTGCGGGCTCGTTGCACTCACCACAGGATCTTTTCCTACTCTATGGTGGGAATAGCCCTGTTGCGTCGGGATTCCAGCTGTTGGCATTGTCGGCTGTCGGGATTCCGGCGTCGGTATCCTTACCGTCGGGATCCCAACCGCCGGTGAATTAACTGCATCCCGATTGCAGAAGCCACATTAATATTAGTGACAGTATAACCCTGTCCCTGTGTAGCTGTGTGAGGTGCGTGGATAGGGGAGCCTCTGCCTGTAGCTCCCCCCATAGTGCTGGAAGTCTCCACCTCTCTTATCTATAGCAACCCTCTAATATATTTATAGCATCTCTTTACTATGTCACAGCTCTGCATAAGAAGCCCACTGTCCAATGATGGCTGGCCATCCGCCATCTAAACTATCGATGTGACGGTAACAGTCCATAGCAGTCAGTGGCGGCTACCATTGGAAAGCTGCCATCAAATGGTGGAACTACACTACTACCATCGAAATAAAAACATCGATGGTGTTGAACTATTGAAAACCAGTTTCCATCCCTATTCTGCATTTCCTTATCACAGCTCTGCATCCTTTTCAGTGGAGCCTATTTATCAAATAATATTTGCGGGATATTCCCTGAAAACAGACATTTTTTGGTGAGATAATGGCAAATATTATTATGTATCCACCTAATGTACCACGGAGGGATCACAGCAGATATCACTGGTCTCTAATATCTGATGCAGTGCCTCCATTTCTGACAGCTGCAGGCCCCATACTGTAAGTCCCTATCTAATTTTACCATGATACACTGCGGTAATTTAGCATTACTATGATACACTGTGGTAATCTATCTTTACCATGATACACTGCGGTAATCTAGTTTTACCATGATACACTGTGGTAATAAAGTCTTACCATGATACACTGCGGTAATGTAGCCTTACCATGATACACTGCGGTAATCTAGTTTTACCTTGGTACACTGGGTTAATAAAGTTTCACCATGATACAATGCGGTAATCTAGCCATACCATGATACACTGCGGTAATGTAGTCTTACCATGATACACTGCGGTAATCTAGTTTTACCTTGGTACACTGCGTTAATAAAGTTTTACCATGATACAATGCGGTAATCTACCCATACCATGATACACTGCGGTAATGTAGTCTTACCATGATACACTGCGGTAATCTAGTTTTACCTTGGTACACTGCGTTAATAAAGTCTTACCATGATACAATGCGGTAATCTAGCCATACTATGATACACTGCGGTAATGTAGTCTTACCATGATACACTGCAGTAATCTAGTTTTACCATCATACACACTTTACACCATACTTGCTACCTGACCCTCTTCATGAGGGAGAAAATGCTCTGTTCCTGGACTTTCCTGGTAATGTATGATTGCCATCACCTGTGGTGAGCTAGTTAATTGAATCCTGAATTTTAGGCAGGGGAAGAAGGCTATTTATTTGATTAACCTTTTCCCCCGCCTAAAATTCAGGATTCAGGCGCAGAAACTCACTGATTACGTGTAAACTTCTATGTTTTTTCCTGCACGTGAACCCAATTTTGCAGTTTTTGTGTGGACTTCAGATTGGAGCTGCGGGGTTCAGCCTGACTTCGAGGATTTACACACAGGGCAATCACCACTGATTAGATTGCTCCAGCGCAACAATTAGCCTGAATACCTCTTCTTATGTGCCTTTATGCCATGTATTTATATTATCAGGTTGTATTACATGTGCCTGATGACATCACTGTGCTCATTGCATTGGATACAATTATATCTAATGAGCAGCTGTGTGACCTATCACAAACACTTGACTGAAAAGCATAGACTGAAGGTGGGAAGCAAATGCACTGCATTCAGGGGAAGGTATATTAGGAATTGTATAAGTACATAGGCTTACCATGCTATCCCTTTAAACTGGGACACTATAAACCGGGATGAAATCAATGTAAAAAATTAGGTCAAACCCCCGAAAATGTCAGCTTTCAGAGATTTGACCTAATTTTTTTTTACATTAATTCCATCCTGCCCATAACGTGTGTAAAGTGTGCATCATGGTAAAACTAGATTACTGCAGTGTATCATGGTATGGCTAGATTACCGCATTGTATCATGGTAAGACTTTATTAACGCAGTGTACCAAGGTAAAACTAGATTACCGCAGTGTATCATGGTAAGGCTACATTACCGCAGTGTATCATGGTAAGGCTACATTACCGCAGTGTATCATGGTAAGACTTTATTACCACAGTGTATCATGGTAAAACTAGATTACCGAAGTGTATCATGGTAAACCTAGATTACCGCAGTGTAGCATGGTAAAGACAGATTACTGTAGTGTATCATGGTAAGACTACATTACCGCAGTGTATCATGGTAAGATTTTATTACCGCAGTGTATCATGGTAAAACTACATTACCGAAGTGTATCATGGCAACACTACATTACTACGGTGTATCATGGTAAACCTAGATTACCGCAGTGTATCATGGTAAAGATAAATTACTGCAGTGTATCGTGGTAAGGCTAGATTACCGCAGTGTATCATGGTAAAGATAGATTACCGCTGTGTATCATGGTAATGCTAAATTACCACAGTGTATCATGGTAAAACTAGATAGGGACTTACAGTATGGGGCCTGCAGCTGTTGTCAGAAATGGAGGCACTGCATCAGATATCGGAGACCAGTGATATCTGCTGTGATCCCTCCATGGTACATTAGGTGAATACATAATAATATTTGCAGTTATCTCCCCCCAAAAATGTCTGTTTTCAGGGAGTATTCCGCAAATATTATTTGATAAATAGGCTCCACTGAAAAGGATGCAGAGCTGTGATAAGGAAATGCAGAATAGGGATGGAAACTGGTTTTCAATAGTTCAACACCATCGATGTTTTTCTTTCGATGGTAGTAGTGTAGTTCCACCATTTGATGGCAGCTTTCCAATGGTAGCCGCCACCGACTGTTATGGACTGTTACCGTCACATCGATAGTTTAGATGGCGGATGGCCAGCCATCATTGGACAGTGGGCTTCTTATGCAGAGCTGTGACATAGTAACGAGATGCTATAAATATATTAGAGGGTTGCTATAGATAAGAGAGGTGGAGACTTCCAGCACTATGGGGGGAGCTACAGGCAGAGGCTCCCCTATCCATGCACCTCACACAGCTACACAGGGACAGGGTTACACTGTCACTAATATTAATGTGGCTTCTGCAATCGGGATGCAGTTAATTCACCGGCGGTTGGGATCCCGCCGGTAAGGATACTGACGCCGGAATCCCGACAGCCGACAATGCCAACAGCTGGAATCCCGACGCAACAGGGCTATTCCCACCATAGAGTAGGAAAAGATCCTGTGGTGAGTGCAGCGAGCCCGCAAGGGGACTGATAGCGCTCATCTCGCTACCGGTATTCTGGCGGGCGGGATGCTGCTGTCGAGGATAGTGCTGCAGCAGTGTATAATAGGTAGAGGCTGCAGTAGTGTATAAGCTATAATTAGTAGAGGCTGCAACAGTGCAGAGGCTGCAGTAGTGTATAATAGGTAGAGGCTGCAGTAGTGTATAATAGGTAGAGGGTGCAGTAGTGTATAAGCTATAATAAGTAGAGGCTGCAACAGTGCAGAGGCTGCAGTAGTGTATCATAGGTAGAGGCTGCAATAGTGCATAATAGGTAGAGGCTGCAATAGTGTATAATAGGCAGAGGCTGCAGCAGTGTGTAATAGGTAGAGGCTGCAGTGGTGTATAATTGGTAGAGGCTGCAGCAGTGTGTAATAGGCAGAGGTTGCAGCAGTGTATAATAGGTAGAGGCTGCAGTAGTGTATAATAGGTAGAGGCTGCAGTGGTGTATAATAGGTAGGGGCTGCAGTAGTGTATAATAGGTAGAGGCTGCAATAATGTAGAGGCTGCAGTAGTGTATAATAGGTAGAGGCTGCAGTAGTGTATAATAGGTAGAGGCTGCAGTGGTGTATAATAGGTAGAGGCTGCAGTAGTGTATAATAGGTAGAGGCTGCAGTAGTGTATAATAGGTAGAGGCTGCAGTGGTGTATAATAGATAGAGGCTGCAGTAGTGTATAATAGGTAGAGGCTGCAGTAGTGTATAATAGGTAGAGGCTGCAGTGGTGTATAATTGGTAGAGGCTGCAGCAGTGTGTAATAGGCAGAGGTTGCAGCAGTGTATAATAGGTAGAGGCTGCAGTAGTGTATAATAGGTAGAGGCTGCAGTAGTGTATAATAGGTAGAGGCTGCAGTGGTGTATAATTGGTAGAGGCTGCAGCAGTGTGTAATAGGCAGAGGTTGCAGCAGTGTATAATAGGTAGAGGCTGCAGTAGTGTATAATAGGTAGAGGCTGCAGTGGTGTATAATAGGTAGGGGCTGCAGTAGTGTATAATAGGTAGAGGCTGCAATAATGTAGAGGCTGCAGTAGTGTATAATAGGTAGAGGCTGCAGTAGTGTATAATAGGTAGAGGCTGCAGCAGTGTGTAATAGGTAGAGGCTGCAGTGGTGTATAATTGGTAGAGGCTGCAGCAGTGTGTAACAGGCAGAGGTTGCAGCAGTGTGTAATAGGCAGAGGTTGCAGCAGTGTGTAATAGGCAGAGGCTGCAGCAGTGTATAATAGGTAGAGGGTGCAGTAGTGTATAATAGGTAGAGGCTGCAGCAGTGTGTAATAGGTAGAGGCTGCAGTGGTGTATAATTGGTAGAGACTGCAGCAGTGTGTAATAGGCAGAGGTTGCAGCAGTGTATAATAGGTAGAGGCTGCAGTAGTTTATAATAGGTAGAGGCTGCAGTGGTGTATAATAGGTAGGGGCTGCAGTAGTGTATAATAGGTAGAGGCTGCAATAATGTAGAGGCTGCAGTAGTGTATAATAGGTAGAGGCTGCAGTAGTGTATAATAGGTAGAGGCTGCAGTGGTGTATAATAGGTAGAGGCTGCAGTAGTGTATAATAGGTAGAGGCTGCAGTAGTGTATAATAGGTAGACGCTGCAGTAGTGTATAATAGGTAGAGGCTGCAGTACTGTATAATAGGTAGAGGCTGCAGTAGCGTATAATAGGTAGAGGATGCAGTAGTGTAAAGGCTGCATGGTGTAGAGGCTGCAGCAGTGTATAATATAGGATGCAGTAGTGTAGAGGCTGCAGCAGTGTATAATAGGTAGAGGCTGCAGTAGTGTATAATAAGTAGAGGCTGCAACAGTGTATAGGCTGCAGTAATGTATAATAGGTAGAGGCTGTAGTAGTGTATAATACGTAGAGGCTGCAGCAGTGTATAATAGGTAGAGGCTGCAGTAGTGTATAATAGGTAGAGGCTGCAGTGGTGTATAATAGGTAGAAGCTGCAGTAGTGTATAATAGGCAGAGGCTGCAGTAGTGTATAATAGGTAGAGGCTGCAGTAGTGTATAATTGGTAGAGGCTGCAGTAATGTATAATAGAGGATGCAGTAGTGTATAATAGAGGATGCAGTAGTGTATAATAGGCAGAGGCTGCAGTAGTGTATAATAGAGGATGCAGTAGTGTATAAAAGAGGATGCAGTAGTGTATAATAGGCAGAGGCTGCAGTAGTGTATAATAGAGGATGCAGTAGTGTATAATAGGCAGAGGATGCAGTAGTGTATAATAGGCAGAGGCTGCAGTAGTGTATAATAGAGGATGCAGTAGTGTATAATAGAGGATGCAGTAGTGTATAATAGGCAGAGGCTGCAGTAGTGTATAACAGAGGATGCAGTAGTGTATAATAGAGGATGCAGTAGTGTATAATAGGTAGAGGCTGCAGTGGTGTATAATTGGTAGAGGCTGCAGTAGTGTATAATAGAGGATGCAGTAGTGTATAATAGAGGATGCAGCAGTGTATAATAGGCAGAGGCTGCAGTAGTGTATAATAGAGGATGCAGTAGTGTATAATAGAGGATGCAGTAGTGTATAATAGGTAGAGGCTGCAGTAGTGTATAACAGGTAGAGGCTGCAATAGTGTATAATAGGCAGAGGCTGCAGCAGTGTGTAATAGGTAGAGGCTGCAGTGGTGTATAATTGGTAGAGGCTGCAGCAGTGTGTAATAGGCAGAGGTTGCAGCAGTGTATAATAGGTAGAGGCTGCAGTAGTGTATAATAGGTAGAGGCTGCAGTAGTGTATAATAGGTAGAGACTGCAGTGGTGTATAATTGGTAGAGGCTGCAGCAGTGTGTAATAGGCAGAGGTTGCAGCAGTGTATAATAGGTAGAGGCTGCAGTAGTGTATAATAGGTAGAGGCTGCAGTGGTGTATAATAGGTAGGGGCTGCAGTAGTGTATAATAGTTAGAGGCTGCAATAATGTAGAGGCTGCAGTAGTGTATAATAGGTAGAGGCTGCAGTAGTGTATAATAGGTAGAGGCTGCAGCAGTGTGTAATAGGTAGAGGCTGCAGTGGTGTATAATTGGTAGAGGCTGCAGCAGTAGTGTAATAGGCAGAGGTTGCAGCAGTGTGTAATAGGCAGAGGTTGCAGCAGTGTATAATAGGTAGAGGCTGCAGTGGTGTATAATAGGTAGAGGGTGCAGTAGTGTATAATAGGTAGAGGCTGCAGCAGTGTGTAATAGGTAGAGGCTGCAGTGGTGTATAATTGGTAGAGGCTGCAGCAGTGTGTAATAGGCAGAGGTTGCAGCAGTGTATAATAGGTAGGGGCTGCAGTAGTGTATAATAGGTAGAGGCTGCAATAATGTAGAGGCTGCAGTAGTGTATAATAGGTAGAGGCTGCAGTAGTGTATAATAGGTAGAGGCTGCAGTGGTGTATAATAGGTAGAGGCTGCAGTAGTGTATAATAGGTAGAGGCTGCAGTAGTGTATAATAGGTAGACGCTGCAGTAGTGTATAATAGGTAGAGGCTGCAGTACTGTATAATAGGTAGAGGCTGCAGTAGCGTATAATAGGTAGAGGATGCAGTAGTGTAGAGGCTGCATGGTGTAGAGGCTGCAGCAGTGTATAATATAGGATGCAGTAGTGTAGAGGCTGCAGCAGTGTATAATAGGTAGAGGCTGCAGTAGTGTATAATAGGTAGAGGCTGCAACAGTGTATAGGCTGCAGTAATGTATAATAGGTAGAGGCTGTAGTAGTGTATAATACGTAGAGGCTGCAGCAGTGTATAATAGGTAGAGGCTGCAGTAGTGTATAATAGGTAGAGGCTGCAGTGGTGTATAATAGGTAGAAGCTGCAGTAGTGTATAATAGGCAGAGGCTGCAGTAGTGTATAATAGGTAGAGGCTGCAGTAGTGTGTAATTGGTAGAGGCTGCAGTAATGTATAATAGAGGATGCAGTAGTGTATAATAGAGGATGCAGTAGTGTATAATAGGCAGAGGCTGCAGTAGTGTATAATAGAGGATGCAATAGTGTATAATAGAGGATGCAGTAGTGTATAATAGGCAGAGGCTGCAGTAGTGTATAATAGAGGATGCAGTAGTGTATAATAGAGGATGCAGTAGTGTATAATAGGCAGAGGCTGCAGTAGTGTATAATAGAGGATGCAGTAGTGTATAATAGGCAGAGGATGCAGTAGTGTATAATAGGCAGAGGCTGCAGTAGTGTATAATAGAGGATGCAGTAGTGTATAATAGAGGATGCAGTAGTGTATAATAGGCAGAGGCTGCAGTAGTGTATAACAGAGGATGCAGTAGTGTATAATAGAGGATGCAGTAGTGTATAATAGGTAGAGGCTGCAGTGGTGTATAATTGGTAGAGGCTGCAGTAGTGTATAATAGAGGATGCAGTAGTGTATAATAGAGGATGCAGCAGTGTATAATAGGCAGAGGCTGTAGTAGTGTATAATAGAGGATGCAGTAGTGTATAATAGAGGATGCAGTAGTGTATAATAGGCAGAGGCTGCAGTAGTGTATAATAGAGGATGCAATAGTGTATAATAGAGGATGCAGTAGTGTATAATAGAGGATGCAGTGGTGTATAATAGGCAGAGGCTGCAGTAGTGTATAATAGAGGATGCAGTAGTGTATAATAGAGGATGCAGTAGTGTATAATAGGCAGAGGCTGCAGTAGTGTATAATAGAGGATGCAGTAGTGTATAATAGAGGCTGCAGTAGTGTATAATAGAGGATGCAGTAGTGTAGAATAGAGGATGCAGTAGTGTATAATAGGTAGAGGCTGAAGTAGTGTATAATAGAGGATGCAGTAGTGTATAATAGAGGATGCAGTAGTGTATAATAGGCAGAGGCTGCAGTAGTGAATAATAGAGGATGCAGTAGTGTAGAGGCTGTAGTAGAGGATGCAGTAGTGTATAACAGAGGATGCAGTAGTGTATAACAGAGGATGCAGTAGTGTATAATAGAGGATGCAGTAGTGTATAATAGGCAGAGGCTACAGTAGTGTATAATAGAGGATGCAGTAGTGTATAATAGGTAGAGGGTGCAGTAGTGTATAATAGAGGATGCAGTAGTGTATAATAGGTAGAGGGTGCAGTAGTGTATAATAGAGGATGCAGTAGTGTATAATAGAGGATGCAGTAGTGTATAATAGGCAGAGGCTACAGTAGTGTATAATAGAGGATGCAGTAGTGTATAATAGGCAGAGGCTGCAGTAGTGTATAATAGAGGACGCAGTAGTGTATAATAGAGGATGCAGTAGTGTATAATTGGTAGAGGCTGCAGTAGTGTATAACAGAGGATGCAGTAATGTAGAGGCTGTAGTAGAGGCTGCAGCAGTGTAGAGGCTGGATATGTGCAGAGGATCAGCTGGCAGCTGATAACAGCAATGATCAGTATGTAAGAGTCGCTGTGCAGTATGTTCCTACTTGATATAAAGTCCCGGCAGCCCTCACTGCTCCTGTCGCTCCTAGAGATGAG
Organism: Pseudophryne corroboree; assembly: GCF_028390025.1. Lineage (NCBI taxonomy): Eukaryota > Metazoa > Chordata > Amphibia > Anura > Myobatrachidae > Pseudophryne > Pseudophryne corroboree. The sequence continues at coordinate 49,132,775 of NC_086447.1, forward strand.
CGGGTTCGGTTTCTCTGAATCCGAACCCGCACGAACTTCATGTTTTTTTCACGGGTCCGAGCAGACTCGGATCCTCCCGCCTTGCTCGGTTAACCCGAGCGCGCCCGAACGTCATCATGACGCTGTCGGATTCTCGCGAGACTCGGATTCTATATAAGGAGCCGCGCGTCGCCGCCATTTTCACACGTGCATTGAGATTGATAGGGAGAGGACGTGGCTGGCGTCCTCTCCATTTAGATTAGGGTTGAGAGAGAGAGAGAGAGATTGACCTGAGGCTGTGATACTGTAGAAGAGAGAGAGTTTAGTGACTGACGACCACAGTGACCACCAGACAGTGCAGTTTGTTTTATTTAATATATCCGTTCTCTGCCTGAAAAAAACGATACACACAGTGACTCAGTCACATACCATATCTGTGTGCACTGCTCAGCCCAGTGTGCTGCATCAATGTATATATATATCTGACTGTGCTCAGCTCACACAGCTTATAATTGTGGGGGAGACTGGGGAGCACTGCAGTGCCAGTTATAGGTTATAGCAGGAGCCAGGAGTACATAATATTATATTAAAATTAAACAGTGCACACTTTTGCTGCAGGAGTGCCACTGCCAGTGTGACTAGTGACCAGTGACCTGACCACCAGTATATATAATATTAGTAGTATACTATCTCTTTATCAACCAGTCTATATTAGCAGCAGACACAGTACAGTGCGGTAGTTCACGGCTGTGGCTACCTCTGTGTCGGCACTCGGCAGCCCGTCCATAATTGTATATACCACCTAACCGTGGTTTTTTTTTTCTTTCTTTATAGTCATACTAGTTACGAGTATACTATCTCTTTATCAACCAGTCTATATTAGCAGCAGACACAGTACAGTGCGGTAGTTCACGGCTGTGGCTACCTCTGTGTCGGCACTCGGCAGCCCGTCCATAATTGTATATACCACCTAACCGTGTTTTTTTTTTCTTTCTTTATACATACATACTAGTTACGAGTATACTATCTCTTTATCAACCAGTCTATATTAGCAGCAGACACAGTACAGTGCGGTAGTTCACGGCTGTGGCTACCTCTGTGTCGGCACTCGGCAGCCCGTCCATAATTGTATATACCACCTAACCGTGGTTTTTTTTTCTTTCTTTATACATACATACTAGTTACGAGTATACTATCTCTTTATCAACCAGTCTATATTAGCAGCAGACACAGTACAGTGCGGTAGTTCACGGCTGTGGCTACCTCTGTGTCGGCACTCGGCAGCCCGTCCATAATTGTATATACCACCTAACCGTGGTTTTTTTTTCTTTCTTTATACATACATACTAGTTACGAGTATACTATCTCTTTATCAACCAGTCTATATATTAGCAGCAGACACAGTACAGTGCGGTAGTTCACGGCTGTGGCTACCTCTGTGTCGGCACTCGGCAGCCCGTCCATAATTGTATATACCACCTAACCGTGGTTTTTTTTTCTTTCTTTATACATACATACTAGTTACGAGTATACTATCTCTTTATCAACCAGTCTATATATTAGCAGCAGACACAGTACAGTGCGGTAGTTCACGGCTGTGGCTACCTCTGTGTCGGCACTCGGCAGTCCGTCCATAATTGTATATACCACCTAACCGTGGTTTTTTTTTCTTTCTTTATACATACATACTAGTTACGAGTATACTATCTCTTTATCAACCAGTCTATATTAGCAGCAGACACAGTACAGTGCGGTAGTTCACGGCTGTGGCTACCTCTGTGTCGGCACTCGGCAGCCCGTCCATAATTGTATATACCACCTAACCGTGGTTTTTTTTTCTTTCTTTATACATACATACTAGTTACGAGTATACTATCTCTTTATCAACCAGTCTATATTAGCAGCAGACACAGTACAGTGCGGTAGTTCACGGCTGTGGCTACCTCTGTGTCGGCACTCGGCAGCCCGTCCATAATTGTATATACCACCTAACCGTGGTTTTTTTTTCTTTCTTTATACATACATACTAGTTACGAGTATACTATCTCTTTATCAACCAGTCTATATATTAGCAGCAGACACAGTACAGTGCGGTAGTTCACGGCTGTGGCTACCTCTGTGTCGGCACTCGGCAGCCCGTCCATAATTGTATATACCACCTAACCGTGGTTTTTTTTTCTTTCTTTATACATACATACTAGTTACGAGTATACTATCTCTTTATCAACCAGTCTATATATTAGCAGCAGACACAGTACAGTGCGGTAGTTCACGGCTGTGGCTACCTCTGTGTCGGCACTCGGCAGCCCGTCCATAATTGTATATACCACCTAACCGTGGTTTTTTTTTCTTTCTTTATACATACATACTAGTTACGAGTATACTATCTCTTTATCAACCAGTCTATATATTAGCAGCAGACACAGTACAGTGCGGTAGTTCACGGCTGTGGCTACCTCTGTGTCGGCACTCGGCAGCCCGTCCATAATTGTATATACCACCTAACCGTGGTTTTTTTTTCTTTCTTTATACATACATACTAGTTACGAGTATACTATCTCTTTATCAACCAGTCTATATATTAGCAGCAGACACAGTACAGTGCGGTAGTTCACGGCTGTGGCTACCTCTGTGTCGGCACTCGGCAGCCCGTCCATAATTGTATATACCACCTAACCGTGGTTTTTTTTTCTTTCTTTATACATACATACTAGTTACGAGTATACTATCTCTTTATCAACCAGTCTATATTAGCAGCAGACACAGTACAGTGCGGTAGTTCACGGCTGTGGCTACCTCTGTGTCGGCACTCGGCAGCCCGTCCATAATTGTATATACCACCTAACCGTGGTTTTTTTTTCTTTCTTTATACATACATACTAGTTACGAGTATACTATCTCTTTATCAACCAGTCTATATTAGCAGCAGACACAGTACAGTGCGGTAGTTCACGGCTGTGGCTACCTCTGTGTCGGCACTCGGCAGTCCGTCCATAATTGTATACTAGTATCCAATCCATCCATCTCCATTGTTTACCTGAGGTGCCTTTTAGTTGTGCCTATTAAAATATGGAGAACAAAAATGTTGAGGTTCCAAAATTAGGGAAAGATCAAGATCCACTTCCACCTCGTGCTGAAGCTGCTGCCACTAGTCATGGCCGAGACGATGAAATGCCAGCAACGTCGTCTGCCAAGGCCGATGCCCAATGTCATAGTACAGAGCATGTCAAATCCAAAACACCAAATATCAGTAAAAAAAGGACTCCAAAACCTAAAATAAAATTGTCGGAGGAGAAGCGTAAACTTGCCAATATGCCATTTACCACACGGAGTGGCAAGGAACGGCTGAGGCCCTGGCCTATGTTCATGGCTAGTGGTTCAGCTTCACATGAGGATGGAAGCACTCAGCCTCTCGCTAGAAAAATGAAAAGACTAAAGCTGGCAAAAGCAGTAGCACCGCAAAGAACTGTGCGTTCTTCGAAATCCCAAATCCACAAGGAGAGTCCGACTCCAATTGTGTCGGTTGCGATGCCTGACCTTCCCAACACTGGACGTGAAGAGCATGCGCCTTCCACCATTTGCACGCCCCCTGCAAGTGATGGAAGGAGCACCCACAGTCCAGTTCCTGATAGTCAGATTGAAGATGTCAGTGTTGAAGTACACCAGGATGAGGAGGATATGGGTGTTGCTGGCGCTGGGGAGGAAATTGACCAGGAGGATTCTGATGGTGAGGTGGTTTGTTTAAGTCAGGCACCCGGGGAGACACCTGTTGTCCGTGGTAGGAATATGGCCGTTGACATGCCTGGTGAAAATACCAAAAAAATCAGCTCTTCGGTGTGGAAGTATTTCACCAGAAATGCGGACAACAGGTGTCAAGCCGTGTGTTCCCTTTGTCAAGCTGTAATAAGTAGGGGTAAGGACGTTAACCACCTCGGAACATCCTCCCTTATACGTCACCTGCAGCGCATTCATAATAAGTCAGTGACAAGTTCAAAAACTTGGGCCGACAGCGGAAGCAGTCCACTGACCAGTAAATCCCTTCCTCTTGTAACCAAGCTCACGCAAACCACCCCACCAACTCCCTCAGTGTCAATTTCCTCCTTCCCCAGGAATGCCAATAGTCCTGCAGGCCATGTCACTGGCAATTCTGACGAGTCCTCTCCTGCCTGGGATTCCTCCGATGCATCCTTGCGTGTAACGCCTACTGCTGCTGGCGCTGCTGTTGTTGCTGCTGGGAGTCGATGGTCATCCCAGAGGGGAAGTCGTAAGACCACTTTTACTACTTCCACCAAGCAATTGACTGTCCAACAGTCCTTTGCGAGGAAGATGAAATATCACAGCAGTCATCCTACTGCAAAGCGGATAACTGAGGCCTTGACATCCTGGGTGGTGAGAAACGTGGTTCCGGTATCCATCATTACTGCAGAGCCAACTAGAGACTTGTTGGAGGTACTGTGTCCCCGGTACCAAATACCATCTAGGTTCCATTTCTCTAGGCAGGCGATACCGAAAATGTACACAGACCTCAGAAAAAGAGTCACCAGTGTCCTAAAAAATGCAGCTGTACCCAATGTCCACTTAACCACGGACATGTGGACAAGTGGAGCAGGGCAGGGTCAGGACTATATGACTGTGACAGCCCACTGGGTAGATGTATGGACTCCCGCCGCAAGAACAGCAGCGGCGGCACCAGTAGCAGCATCTCGCAAACGCCAACTCTTTCCTAGGCAGGCTACGCTTTGTATCACCGGTTTCCAGAATACGCACACAGCTGAAAACCTCTTACGGCAACTGAGGAAGATCATCGCGGAATGGACTCTCCTGTGGATTTGTGGCATCGGACAACGCCAGCAATATTGTGTGTGCATTAAATCTGGGCCAATTCCAGCACGTCCCATGTTTTGCACATACCTTGAATTTGGTGGTGCAGAATTTTTTAAAAAACGACAGGGGCGTGCAAGAGATGCTGTCGGTGGCCAGAAGAATTGCGGGACACTTTCGGCGTACAGGCACCACGTACAGAAAACTGGAGCACCACCAAAAACTACTGAACCTGCCCTGCCATCATCTGAAGCAAGAAGTGGTAACGAGGTGGAATTCAACCCTGTATATGCTTCAGAGGTTGGAGGAGCAGCAAAAGGCCATTCAAGCCTATACAATTGAGCACGATATAGGAGGTGGGATGCACCTGTCTCAAGCGCAGTGGAGAATGATTTCAACGTTGTGCAAGGTTCTGATGCCCTTTGAACTTGCCACACGTGAAGTCAGTTCAGACACTGCCAGCCTGAGTCAGGTCATTCCCCTCATCAGGCTTTTGCAGAAGAAGCTGGAGACATTGAAGGAGGAGCTAACACGGAGCGATTCCGCTAGGCATGTGGGACTTGTGGATGGAGCCCTTAATTCGCTTAACAAGGATTCACGGGTGGTCAATCTGTTGAAATCAGAGCACTACATTTTGGCCACCGTGCTCGATCCTAGATTTAAAGCCTACCTTGGATCTCTCTTTCCGGCAGACACAAGTCTGCTGGGGTTCAAACACCTGCTGGTGAGTAAATTGTCAAGTCAAGCGGAACGCGACCTGTCAACAACATCTCCTCCTTCACATTCTCCCGCAACTGGGGGTGCGAGGAAAAGGCTCAGAATTCCGAGCCCACCCGCTGGCGGTGATGCAGGGCAGTCTGGAGCGACTGCTGATGCTGACATCTGGTCCGGACTGAAGGACCTGACAACGATTACGGACATGTCGTCTACTGTCACTGCATATGATTCTCTCACCATTGAAAGAATGGTGGAGGATTATATGAGTGACCGCATCCAAGTAGGCACGTCACACAGTCCGTACTTATACTGGCAGGAAAAAGAGGCAATTTGGAGGCCCTTGCACAAACTGGCTTTATTCTACCTAAGTTGCCCTCCCACAAGTGTGTACTCCGAAAGAGTGTTTAGTGCCGCCGCTCACCTTGTCAGCAATCGGCGTACGAGGTTACATCCAGAAAATGTGGAGAAGATGATGTTCATTAAAATGAATTATAATCAATTCCTCCGTGGAGACATTGACCAGCAGCAATTGCCTCCACAAAGTACACAGGGAGCTGAGATGGTGGATTCCAGTGGGGACGAATTGATAATCTGTGAGGAGGGGGATGTACACGGTGATATATCGGAGGATGATGATGAGGTGGACATCTTGCCTCTGTAGAGCCAGTTTGTGCAAGGAGAGATTAATTGCTTCTTTTTTGGTGGGGGTCCAAACCAACCCGTCATATCAGTCACAGTCGTGTGGCAGACCCTGTCACTGAAATGATGGGTTGGTTAAAGTGTGCATGTCCTGTTTATACAACATAAGGGTGGGTGGGAGGGCCCAAGGACAATTCCATCTTGCACCTCTTTTTTCTTTTCTTTTTCTTTGCGTCATGTGCTGTTTGGGGAGGGTTTTTTGGAAGGGACATCCTGCGTGACACTGCAGTGCCACTCCTAGATGGGCCCGGTGTTTGTGTCGGCCACTAGGGTCGCTTATCTTACTCACACAGTCAGCTACCTCATTGCGCCTCTTTTTTTCTTTGCGTCATGTGCTGTTTGGGGAGGGTTTTTTGGAAGGGACATCCTGCGTGACACTGCAGTGCCACTCCTAGATGGGCCCGGTGTTTGTGTCGGCCACTAGGGTCGCTTATCTTACTCACACAGCTACCTCATTGCGCCTCTTTTTTTCTTTGCGTCATGTGCTGTTTGGGGAGGGTTTTTTGGAAGGGACATCCTGCGTGACACTGCAGTGCCACTCCTAGATGGGCCCGGTGTTTGTGTCGGCCACTAGGGTCGCTAATCTTACTCACACAGCTACCTCATTGCGCCTCTTTTTTTCTTTGCGTCATGTGCTGTTTGGGGAGGGTTTTTTGGAAGGGCCATCCTGCGTGACACTGCAGTGCCACTCCTAGATGGGCCCGGTGTTTGTGTCGGCCACTAGGGTCGCTTATCTTACTCACACAGCGACCTCGGTGCAAATTTTAGGACTAAAAATAATATTGTGAGGTGTGAGGTATTCAGAATAGACTGAAAATGAGTGGAAATTATGGTTTTTGAGGTTAATAATACTTTGGGATCAAAATGACCGCCAAATTCTATGATTTAAGCTGTTTTTTAGGTTTTTTGGAAAAAAACACCCGAATCCAAAACACACCCGAATCCGACAAAAAAAATTCGGTGAGGTTTTGCCAAAACGCGGTCGAACCCAAAACACGGCCGCGGAACCGAACCCAAAACCAAAACACAAAACCCGAAAAATTTCCGGCGCTCATCTCTAGTCGCTCCCTCACACCAATTTGCTACATACAGAATACGCCGCTCTGCACAATCTCTCAGTACACAGTACAACAGCTAATCACAGTGAGGAAAGCCAAATGTATCAGACCTGTACACTGGTCACGGGTGTGTGAGCTGAGTGTAATGTGAGCGGAGGTCCCTGCAGATCTATTTATTTTCATGTGTGTAGAATAAGCAACACGCCATTGTGCTCCGGGGCCCGGCTAAGCCACATTACCTAACCCTTCCCACGCTGGGACCGTAACGTTATCATAATGCTGTGTTCTGTATAATCCTGTATCCCTATATTATTTACATTACACAGCGCTGCACAGAGAACACAGGGCCTCCTGCAGATATTGGAAGTAATACTGTACCGGGGTAATACCATGCTGCTCTGCAGGTGGGGCAGATGTAAGATGTGCAGAGAGAGTTAGATTTGAGTGAGGTGTGTCCAAACTGAAATCTAAATTACAGTGTAATAATAAAGCTGACCAGCATGTGTGGGCTACATGCAAAAGCAGCCAGTATTTACCCAGCATGCAAAATATGTTTGTATGTATATGCTCCCCTTACACAGAGCCGGCCCTAACCAATATGATGCCCTAGGCAAGATTTTGGCTGGTGCCCCCTAGCACCGCCGCTGGTTCCGCCTCTGACCTTGCACCTCTTTCCAAGCACCATCACCCCTCACCCACAGCAATCCTAATATTGTTGTTCCATCCCCCTATATTTTAAATGAACATTGCGCATTTGGTGCACAGTCCAAAAAGGGGTGTGTTCTTGCTGGGAAGGGGCATGGCCACACAATAGTAACCCCAATTCAAATTATTTTTTCACACACAAATTAGCCATAACAAATCTACTGATTGGCTGTAATGTTAAACATACTTCCTGTTTATTCATGCTGATTAGTTGAAAGCTATTAAAATCATTGGAATACATTAATAATTTGATTATAGTTATGTTTAATATATCCCATCCGAAGTAGGTCTGTCTATGATGTATGTTTGCTCTAATTTAATGCATATTTTCCTAGTGATTATGTAACAATGCTATCAGGTGCTACCAGGGGCTAATTAGCAACCATATTGAAAGGGTATATAAACCCCGCATGTTCAAACTATGGATACCTTTGATAAAGCTGCAAGCTGACTGCAGCGAAACGCGTCAGGTGTACAACGGACCCCCGCCAGGAACCTTTCTAAAGGAGGACCGGACCATCCCCAAACCTTGTCCAGACTATCCATTTCAACTCTGAGAATCCAAATAGCAATAACTGCACGAAGGGACTGCATCAACCGTATTGCATGAGGAGCTCTTTACCAAAAGACCCCGAAGCATACTATCCTCTAACGGTAATTTGCCTATCCACTGGATATTGCTTATCTCTGAGACTTGCTAATGCTGGACTCTAGCTTTATAGGGGAAAAAAATTTAACAGCCACCTTAATATTCTAATATCCTATATCCTGGCGAATTGGGTAATCCCATTCAACAATCAATCAAACATATATCATCAATTATCTGTTTCTGATATGCATGCATTTTTTATTATGTATTCATTTTCGAATTGTAAAACACAATATTGTTTTTAGGAATAAAATGTGTTTTTATTAATTCTAATACTATTGTTGTCATATTGATCAAATATAGAGCAGCCTCAACCCCCCTCTTTTTGCATTGTAAACGGGAGTGACTTCCCTTTTCTTAGAGGCTGCTGCTTGGTGAAACATCTCCTATCCAAAGCGCTCGAGCACCCTTGGGTAACCTATTTTTATATACTGTATGCGACTGCGGCTGTATCTGCATATGAAATGCTACGTTAGTGATTTCCGGAAATACACTGTAACGTAGCATTTCATATGCAGATACAGCCGCAGTCACACATAGAATATAGGCATGCTGCATATCATTTTAATCAGCAGAAGCTGCTTGTGCCCCTGGGCATAGCAAATGCCCTAGGCATTAGCCTAGTTTGGCCGGCTCTGCCCTTACATTGCAGCACGGTTTGCCCAGGTGCAGTTACTTATTCTTTCTTACTCTATTCCCAAATCAGAACCAGGCCCACTGTAGAATTTATACACTGTGAGCATGACTGCCATAGGAAGGTCAGGCCCCAGGACTTGGTACCCACACTTCCCACCTCCCTTGATTGCAGGGCCCATTCAGGGCACATGCTGGGGGGCCAGTTAATAAAATATTTTTTTATTAGCACTGAAAGAAACTATAACCGCTGCCATAATTTCCTCAGAAGATGACTGGGCACCATATACCCAAGTGCCACGGCCGGGGTGTGGCTGCATAGAAATATTGCCCGGTCACTCTCCTTTCAGCCTGTGCGTTCTGACTGCTGATTGCGATTCTGCACCAGGGCAGGTGGCTGCTGCTAACTGTCCAGCACCTTTGTATCCCCCAAGTCACCGACTTGAAATGAGCAGGAACATGACAGCGTGCGGAATAAAAACGATGAATCATTTCATCAGTGGCCGTTGGGATCTGACGCTCAGGGATGAAAAACGTAGTTCTGAAAGGGAATTGACATTAGTCTGTTGCTGGTGTCACAGAAACATGTGTGATGCCGAGGGGGGGGGGGGGGGGCAGGGAATACTTACCCGGGCCCAGGCATGATGGAGCCCCCTCCCCTTTTACCTGGCAGCAGCACGTGCAGCTCTTCTCCTCAGCCCAGTACACGCTGGTGTACGCTGGGCTGCAGTATGGCAAGTAGGCCACACCCCCTGAAAAGTACCTGGGCCCGGCTAGGCTCTTTACTGCCCTGGCCATGACATCTTGTATAGGCAGAGGCAGCTTTATTTTCATCATCACTGGACTTCATATAGTGGCGGCAAGTATCCAGGCCTGATATCTCTATAGCGGCGTCACTGACTGTCCCCAACTCCCACATATTCCCTAATAAACTTCACTCCAATGAGGAAATCAGTCTCCTCTTTGCCCAAATACTTCTAATTTTTCATTCCTTCCCGTCCGTATCCCCAGGGCACAGGCTGCGATTACACAGCAGACAGTTCAGCGTCAAACTAATGAGACAGATTATTAATCACTGATTCCAATAGTTGCAAATCCGTCCCGTAACCGTGTATTTATTAGCTTTATCACTTATTCATTTGGTGGGAGTTGAACCCAAGACCTCAGTGACGCGAGGCAGCCCCACTTTTGTTGCTGCTTTGGGTGAACAGTCTCGTGTGGTAACACAATAATGAATTTAATCGGACAGTGTTTCCATAAGAGATTACCCGCATACGTTTTATTCATGGAGCCAAAATATCTCGTCAGTCACCCCAGCCCCAACATCTCTCTCTATCAGATATCTTTCAGCTGCGACAAGTTCTTCCTTATTTAAGCATCATAACATTTAATCATGTTGTCAAGTCTATAAAAGGAAAGACCCTCCAATCCCCCCCTCCCCACCGCCAGCTCTCCCATTAGCTCCCCCTTCCTCTCCTTTCATGTGTAATAGTCTATAGAGCGTCCTCTCCTTATCTCTCCTCTGGTTTCCTGCTACATCCACTACAGCTTAGTTTTCACTCTATATTATACACAGGCAGCGCTTCATCAAGGGGCCCACTCGTGGCTAAATCCACTCTTGTCATTAATAGAAGCCATGAAGGAGGTTAAGTAGAGTTTGCTTTTAGCAGGAACAGCTTAGAAAGTTATATTTCCTGTCATCTCTCCGCACACCAAGGCATTATTATTTATTTATCAACAGTTTCTTTTGTAGCGCAGCAAATTCCCTTGCGCTTTACAATTATTCTAGGTGGTGCCTCCTGAGAGGTGCGTTGTTGCCTGGCATTGGAACTATGCCCAGGGAAACCGGCCGGCGCCATGGCATCTTTTGCGGTGCACACTGAGTGCCAGTCCCAGCCTGCTCACCAATCACAGGAAATATCTGCTGGCTTGTTATTAAACACAAACATTGGGCAGCACGGTTGGCACAGTAGTTAGCAATATTATCTCACAGCCACAAGGTTGTTGATTCCTGCCAAGACCCTATCTGTGTGGGGTTTGTATGCTGTACCTGTGATCGCGCGAGTTTTCCCCAGGTTAGGGATGGCCATCGACCATCAATGATTCAGTCAGTCAGTCAAAGAACGGGTATGACCTTCGGTGGGTGAAACCATTGATGGTCATCCATTACATGTTTGACAACCATCGATGGCTACTTGCCATATTACCATCAATGGTAACCACACTATGGCTCCTAACTGCCATGGAACAGGCTGTGTTTTAAAAATGACAGTTGGGAGCTGGTTAGCTGTTACTTTATCTCTCTCCAAAGCTTAGTACATACTGTTGACCCCCACTGACATAGGGGTCTATCTACTAAGCCTTGGAGAGAGATAAAGTACCAGCCAACCAGCTGCTGTCATTTTTTAAACACAGCCTGTAACATGGCAGATAGGAGCTGATTAGATGGTACTTTATCTCTCTTCCACTTTATCTCATTCCAAGGTTTAGTACACAGACCCCCTATATTCCTTATTAAGCGCTGCGGAATATGTGCGCGCTATATAAATAACCGTCAATAAATTAATACAGAATGAACAGTTTCGGCATGTCACTTAATAGGTTATTGGTAAGATTTGTTACTTCCAGTCATTAGTAAGCGGCGTGCATCAATCAGTAGTGTATAGACATCCTCCAAATATATATACTGTACATGTAATACACATATCTACAGGTGCCCTACGTGAGGGATATATGTCTCCAAGCACACATGCAATATGATAATATATAACCAATCTCCACAATTAAAAAAAAAACAAAACGCAGTACGGTTCTCAGGTGGGGGAGAAGGATAGTGGGGAAACTGGCAGCGCGTAGCTGACCGACACTTGCCGACCCCCACCGACATCTGTCAGACCGGGCATACAGCCCAAAGTCATACAGTACATTTAAATACTCTTTAGGTGTCAAACGTAGGTGAGAATGAAACCAATCATTTAGATAAGACCCCACCAGAAAACAACAGCAATCAATACTTTGGTTTCAGCAGGTTTTGCTTATTATCTGTATTGTATAAGAGATAATAATAATAATAATAATAATAATAATAATAATAATAGAGTTAGCAGACAGTAAGGGGGGGGGGGGGGGGGTCACTGTATGATCACACAGCTAAAGAACAACCTATGTGCACTCTACTTTCCACTTATATCAGTAGTTCTCAGCTCCAGTCCACAAGTACCCCCAACAGGTCATGTTTTCTGAATGTCTCCAACCATGCACAGGTGAATCAATCTATTTTGCTAAGTCACTACTTATCCCACCTGCTTCCACAGACAGAAATCCTGGCATTATGAGCTGTTGGAAGAACGAGTTGAGAATCACAGGCAAAGGCAATACCCTACTGCAGAGATTCCCAGTCCAGGTTTTAAGGAATATCCATGTTTTAGTCTAGATGGTTAAATCAAATTGACTAAGGTACTAATTAAGTCACCTGTGGTCAAGCATTGAAGTGCTTAAAGCCTGGAATGTAATGTCGGCGTTTGGGAAACTCTGCCCTACTGTGTCCATTAATACACCTTAATCATAAGGATGCACCTGCCATGAATTAGGAGAGGTTACAGAAGAACACTTGTACGTCCCCACTGTTTAGCACAGCATGTGACTATAACACGTGTGTGTGTGTGTGTGTGTGTGTGTGTGTGTGTGTGTGTGTGTGTGTGTGTGTGTGTGTGTGTGTGTGTGTGTGTGTGTGTGTGTGTGTGTGTGTGTGTGTGTTGTGCTAGCTGTACTAAATCATGGATACAGTGTACATTGAAAGTTAATAAGTATCCTGCGAGATAGCTAGGAAAATATACACATTTATTACACTGCATCTGTAACCTGTCTGACTCATGATGTGACACAACCAGATGTGTGGATTCAGGTTCTCCTTGTTTGAGCAATGGCAAGGCAGAATTCCTGATAACGTAACATTAAGATACTTTATGAATCAAAAATGATCATCTCAAAATAAACAACAATTAAAATGTGTTACTGTTGGCAAAGGACATGGAAATAAAGTTTTTGAATGCCATTTTAAAGTCTACTCACCTATGACTGTTCCTAGGTTCCCTTGTGCTGTAGCACCGTGAAATATAAAATGTAGTAATATATATACAGTATATGTAGTTTTACTCTTCCCAAAATACCACTCCAAGAACCGGTGCTGTTCCTGTGATTACCAGAAATTATTTGTTCTCCCCTCTGTCCCAAGTTCTCAAAGTTTCTCAGTGCTGAAATTTTGTAAGAAGTTGAGTTTACTGTACCTTGTTTTGGAAAAGAAGAAAAAGGGCTTTATTTCTTATTTGACAAACCACACAATGCAGCCTCCCCCTTTTTTTTTTTTAAAGGAGGAAAAAAAAATTCTAAGTTGTATTGATGAGCTCTTAACATGTGCAGTTCCAAATTTCATATGTTCAGTAGTTGCTGGATGTGTTTTCTTGCAGATATGGAGCAGATTGTGGAGACACTGCCCTCTTGTGGCCTTTCTGTATAACGGTAAATACTGTACTTTCATATGAGGAATTTTCCCTAAATGCTCAACTTCTTTTCTAAGCTACAGTATGTTATTACATTTATTACCCAGTGTTTGCAAAACAACCATATTTACTGTACTATATAACTCCTTATATACAGAGTAACATTATGAGACATTTAGGGGGATATTTACTAAGCAGTGATAAGAGCGGAGAAGTGAGCCAGTGGAGAAATTGCCCCATCAACCAATCAGCAGCTCTGTATCATTTTATAGTATGCAAATTATAGATGTTACTTCAGTGCTGATTGGTTGCCATGGGCAACTTCTCCACTGGTTCACTTCTCCACTCTTATCACTGCTTAGTAAATGTCCCCCTTAGTTACCAAAAGTAACCTTCAACACTGACGGCAGAAAGACCTGAGGCAGGGGAGGCCGAGAAGGGGAGATAAGGGGACATACTGAGAAATTTAGGCAATTTAGTTAGCAAACAAGACATGGAGAACGTTAAAAAATTGTAATTATCCCACGCCCCAAACAACAGGTGCGGCACAATCTAAACAACTACCACCAATCGTCAAATGTGAACATGTACTAAAGATGTAAATCCAATTGGGACAAATATGATATGTTATATGTACACAGTCTCAGTGGCGAAGTCCTTTATACAGTATACGCAGACTTAAATGAGAAGTTCTTTCAAGAATTTATTCCTTTCTTTTAGAGAAGGGACTCTTTGTTAATGTGCCTTGAATCTAGTTTCTTGATTACCTCAAAGACACAAACGAACCACTATGCATAGTGCACATCAATAAGTTAAATGGTGTACCACAATATATACAATTTATTTCGTACCTTCTTAAGGCTTGGATTAGGCCTATATAATCGCATATTAGGTAGAGATATTCTAATCGTCAGTACTTCTGTCTAGTTCCTTTAGACCATCAACATTTTCATCCAGTTTTTCAACCTTAAAGAAATGTAAAATGGCCTCTCATAGGGGTATATTTACTAAGATTCGTAATTTTCCGAAAAAGGTAAAAGTTCAATCACGAATGACATCGAAAGTGTAAAATTGCAACTTTTTGAATTGATTACGACTAATTTACTAAGCTGTCGTATTCTGCATTTTCGTTTGTTCCGATGTCGATGTCATTCGTTTTTTTTTCCTGTGTTTTACGTGAGTGATTAGCAAAACACTGCCGACTTTAACACAATGAATCACGGCCGGATCTGTGAGATCCGTGCTGGGGTTCATTGTGCATTTAAAAAAAAAAAAAAAATAGTGTAAAACCAAAAAAAAAAATTGCGTGGGGTCCCCCCTCCTAAGCATAACCAGCCTCGGGCTCTTTGAGCCGATCCTGGTTGCAGAAATATGGGAAAAAAATGGACAGGGGTTCCCCCATATTTAAGCAACCAGCATCGGGCTCTGCGCCTGGTCCTGGTTCCAAAAATACGGGGGACAAAAAGCGTAGGGGTCCCCCGTATTTTTGAAACCAGCACCGGGCTCCACTAGCTGGACAGATAATGCCACAGCCGGGGGTCACTTTTATACAGTGCCCTGCGGCCGTGGCATCAAATATCCAACTAGTCACCCCTGGCCGGGGTACCCTGGGGGAGTGGGGACCCCTTCAATCAAGGGGTCCACCCCCCCAGCCACCCAAGGGCCAGGGGTGAAGCCCGAGGCTGTCCCCCCCATCCAATGGGCTGCGGATGGGGGGCTGATAGCCTTTTTGGATAGTTATGAATATTGTTTTTAGTAGCAGTACTACAAGTCCCAGCAAGCCTCCCCCGCAAGCTGGTACTTGGAGAACCACAAGTACCAGCATGCGGCGGAAAAACTGGGCCGCTGGTACCTGTAGAACTACTACTAAAAAAATACCCCAAAAATGACAAAACACACACACCTTGAAAGTAAAGTTTTAATACATCCATCCACACAAACATATACACATACTTACCTTATGTTCACACGCAGGTCGGTCCTCTTCTCCAGTAGAATCCATGGTGTACCTGTTGAAAAAATTATACTCACAAAATCCAGTGTAGATCGGTCCTCTTCAAATCCATTTGTAATCCACGTACTTGAGAAAATAAAAAAACGAATACCCGACCACGAACTGAAAGGGGCCCCATGTTTTCACATGGGATCCCTTTCCCCAAATGCCAGAAACCCACTTTGACTTCTGTCTAAGTGGGTTTCTTCAGCCAATCAGGGAGCGCCACGTTGTGGCACCCTCCTGATCGGCTGTGTGCTCCTGTACTGAGTGACAGGCGGCACACGGCAGTGTTACAATGTAGCGCCTATGCGCTCCATTGTAACCAATGGTGGGAACTTTCTGCTCAGCGGTTGACCGAAAGTGACCTCACCGCTGACCACAAAGTTCCCACCATTGGTTACAATGTAGCGCATAGGCGCTACATTGTAACACTGCCGTGTGCCGCCTGTCAGTCAGTACAGGAGCACACAGCCGATCAGGAGGGTGCCACAACGTGGCGCTCCCTGATTGGCTGAAGAAACCCACTTAGACAGAAGTCAAAGTGGGTTTCTGGCATTCGGGGAAAGGGGTCCCATGTGAAAACATGGGGCCCCTTTCAGTTCGTGGTCGGGTATTCGTTTTTTTATTTTCTCAAGTACGTGGATTACAAATGGATTTGAAGAGGACCGATCTACACTGGATTTTGTGAGTATAATTTTTTCAACAGGTACACCATGGATTCTACTGGAGAAGAGGACCGACCTGCGTGTGAACATAAGGTAAGTATGTGTATATGTTTGTGTGGATGGATGGATGGATGTATTAAAACTTTACTTTCAAAGTGTGTGTGTTTTGTCATTTTTGGGGTATTTTTTTAGTAGTAGTTCTACAGGTACCAGCGGCCCAGTTTTTCCGCCGCATGCTGGTACTTGTGGTTCTCCAACTACCAGCTTGCGGGGGAGGCTTGCTGGGACTTGTAGTACTGCTACTAAAAACAATATTCATAACTATCCAAAAAGGCTATCAGCCCCCCCATCCGCAGCCCATTGGATGGGGGGGGACAGCCTCGGGCTTCACCCCTGGCCCTTGGGTGGCTGGGGGGGGGAGGACCCCTTGATTGAAGGGGTCCCCACTCCCCCAGGGTACCCCGGCCAGGGGTGACTAGTTGGATATTTGATGCCACGGCCGCAGGGCACTGTATAAAAGTGACCCCCGGCTGTGGCATTATCTGTCCAGCTAGTGGAGCCCGGTGCTGGTTTCAAAAATACGGGGGACCCCTACGCTTTTTGTCCCCCGTATTTTTGGAACCAGGACCAGGCGCAGAGCCCGATGCTGGTTGCTTAAATATGGGGGAACCCCTGTCCATTTTTCCCCCATATTTCTGCAACCAGGGTCGGCTCAAAGAGCCCGAGGCTGGTTATGCTTAGGAGGGGGGACCCCACGCAATTTTTTGTGTGAAAAATAACACTTTCCCACCCCTTCCCACTGATATACATGCACGGATCTCATGGATCCGTGCATGCCTATCCAATCACGGCTCAAAAAAGCAGGTCTGGTTTTTTTTAGCACTTTTTTACGAATTTAACTTTTTCACGGCAGTGTTTGGCTCTTTTGAGATTTGCACTTTTTAGTAAATGACCGAGTTCTGCTAATTTGCAGGCGTATTTGACCGATGGTGTATTCATTCGTATTTTTTTTCTTGGACTTCCAAAAAAATACGAATGCCCTCATCACTGCCGTGATTTGAGTTTAGTAAATGACCGAGATGACACTTTGAAGAAAAAACGGCATCTCGGTCAAAATCGGGACCTTAGTAAATATACCCCATAGGGCCTAATTCAAGGTTGATTGCAAAACAACATTTTCCACTAATGGGCAAAACCATGTGCAGTGCAGGTGGGGCAGATGTAACATGTGCAGATAGGGTTAGATGTGGGTGGGGTGTGTTCAAACTGAAATCTATATTGCAGTGTAAAAATAAAGCAGCCAGTATTTACCCTGCACAGAAACAATATAACCCACCCAAATCTAACTTTCTCTGCTCATGTTATATCTGCCCCCACCTGCAATGCACATGGTTTTGCTCATTAAAGGAAAATGTTGTTTTGCAATCAATATTGAATTAGGCCCATAGTGTATAATTGTAATATTTATTCAATTTAAACAGATAAAAAATAACCACAAAATAAAAGAATTGGCTTAGTACGGTGCAGGGCCTTTGTTCCAAAGGCACAGACAGCAGCAGACAAGGTTGATGTTAAACATCTCTCCCATTGAATCAATGTTAGATCATAAGGTCCTGCTTGGCCTCGAAAGACAATTCCTCCAAACCACCAACGCGTTTCAACTAGATAGTCTTCCTCAGGGTGTATTGAGGTGGTCTCCAAACTCCATATTTATATCTTATACAATTATCCCTCCTACTTCCTGTTTGTTCAGGGGAGGGGTTTAGCAAAAACATATAAACTCATTTTAAAAATTCTAAAACTGGATCTGCCCTAATCCTTATATCAGGATGGGATAATCCTCATAAATTTGCCGTTTTATAAACACTAAAAAACATTTTCATAACATGAATTAAAAAGGCATATATATACTAGAGATGAGCGGGTTCGGTTCCTCTGAATCCGAACCCGCCCGAACTTCAGCTTTTTTTTCACGGGTCCGAGCAGGCTCGGATCCTCCCGCCTTGCTCGGTTAACCCGAGCGTGCCCGAACGTCATCATCCCGCTGTCGGATTCTCACGAGACTCGGATTCTATATAAGGAGCCGCGCGTCGCCGCCATTTTCACACGTGCATTGAGATTGATAGGGAGAGGACGTGGCTGGCGTCCTCTCCGTTTAGATTAGACAGTCCACTTGAGTTGATTGATTGATTTACTAATTTGGGGGAGCATTAGGAGGAGTACTACTACTCAGTACAGTGCAGCAGAGTTTTGCTGATAGTGTGACCAGTGACCACCAGTTTAATTAATCCGTTCTCTGCCTGAAAAAAAACGATACAGTCACAGTCACATACCATATCTGTGCTCAGCCTGAGCAGTCTCAGTGTGCTGCATGATATATCATCTATGTATGTATATTATAATATAATTATCTGACTGTGCTGAGTGCTCACTGCTCACACAGCTTAATTGTGGGGGAGACTGGGGAGCAGTTATAGCAGTAGTACAGTGCACACTTTTGCTGCCAGTGTGACCACTGAGACTGACCACCAGTATATTGTTTGTCTGCCTGAAAAAGTTAAACAAATAACAAACACTCCTGTGGTGTTTTTTTAATTTATTCTATAAACGCATTCTGCTGACAGTGTCCAGCAGTTCCGTCATTCATTATATTATATAAATATTTACCTGCAGTAGTGTTATATTTTTTTTGTTCATCTCTATCATCTTTATCATCTCTATATTAGCAGACGCAGTACGGTAGTCCATGGCTGTGGCTACCTCTGTGTCGTCAGTGCTCGTCCATAATTGTATACCTACCTGTGGTGGGTTTTTTTTTTCTATCTTCTTCATACTAGTAGTTCAGCAGTCTACTGACAGTGTCCAGCAGGTCCGTTATTATATTATATATACCTGCAGTAGTGATATATATATATTTTTTATATCATTATCATCTCTATACTAGCAGACACAGTACGGTAGTCCACGGCTGTGGCTACCTCTGTGTCGTCAGTGCTCGTCCATAATTGTATACCTACCTGTGGTTGGGTTTTTTTTTCTATCTTCTTCATACTAGTAGTTCAGCAGTCTGCTGACAGTGTCCAGCAGGTCCGTCATTATATTATATATACCTGCAGTAGTGATATATATATATTTTTTATATCATTATCTCTATACTAGCAGACACAGTACGGTAGTCCACGGCTGTGGCTACCTCTGTGTCGTCAGTGCTCGTCCATAATTGTATACCTACCTGTGGTTGGGGTTTTTTTCTATCTTCTTCATACTAGTAGTTCAGCAGTCTGCTGACAGTGTCCAGCAGGTCCGTCATTATATTATATATACCTGCAGTAGTGATATATATATATATATTTTATATCATTATCATCTCTATACTAGCAGACGCAGTACGGTAGTCCACGGCTGTAGCTACCTCTGTGTCGTCAGTGCTCGTCCATAATTGTATACCTACCTGTGGTTGGTTTTTTTTTTCTATCTTCTTCATACTAGTAGTTCAGCAGTCTGCTGACAGTGTCCAGCAGGTCCGTCATTATATTATATATACCTGCAGTAGTGATATATATATATTTTTTATATCATTATCTCTATACTAGCAGACACAGTACGGTAGTCCACGGCTGTAGCTACCTCTGTGTCGTCAGTCACTCGTCATCCATAAGTATACTAGTATCCATCCATCCATCTCCATTGTTTACCTGAGGTGCCTTTTAGTTGTGCCTATTAAAATATGGAGAACAAAAATGTTGAGGTTCCAAAAATAGGGAAAGATGAAGATCCACTTCCACCTCGTGCTGAAGCTGCTGCCACTAGTCATGGCCAAGACGATGAAATTCCATCAACGTCGTCTGCCAAGGCCGATGCCCAATGTCATAGTACAGAGCATGTAAAATCCAAAACACAAAATATCAGTAAAAAAAGGACTCAAAAATCTAAAATAAAATCGTCGTCGGAGAAGCGTAAACTTGCCAATATGCCATTTACCACACGGAGTGGCAAGGAACGGCTGAGGCCCTGGCCTATGTTCATGGCTAGTGGTTCAGCTTCACATGAGGATGGAAGCACTCAGCCTCTCGCTAGAAAAATGAAAAGACTTAAGCTGGCAAAAGCACAGCAAAGAACTGTGCGTTCTTCGAAATCACAAATCCACAAGGAGAGTCCAATTGTGTCGTTGCGATGCCTGACCTTTCCAACACTGGACGTGAAGAGCATGCGCCTTCCACCATTTGCACGCCCCCTGCAAGTGCTGGAAGGAGCACCCGCTGTCCAGTTCCTGATAGTCAGATTGAAGATGTCAGTGTTGAAGTACACCAGGATGAGGAGGATATGGGTGTTGCTGGCGCTGGGGAGGAAATTGACCAGGAGGATTCTGATGTTGAGGTGGTTTGTTTAAGTCAGGCACCCGGGGAGACACCTGTTGTCCGTGGGAGGAATATGGCCATTGACATGCCTGGTGAAAATACCAAAAAAAATCAGCTCTTCGGTGTGGAAGTATTTCAACAGAAATGCGGACAACAGGTGTCAAGCCGTGTGTTGCCTTTGTCAAGCTGTAATAAGTAGGGGTAAGGACGTTAACCACCTCGGAACATCCTCCCTTATACGTCACCTGCAGCGCATTCATAAAAAGTCAGTGACAAGTTCAAAAACTTTGGGCGACAGCGGAAGCAGTCCACTGACCAGTAAATCCCTTCCTCTTGTAACCAAGCTCACGCAAACCACCCCACCAACTCCCTCAGTGTCAATTTCCTCCTTCCCCAGGAATGCCAATAGTCCTGCAGGCCATGTCACTGGCAATTCTGACGAGTCCTCTCCTGCCTGGGATTCCTCCGATGCATCCTTGAGTGTAACGCCTACTGCTGCTGGCGCTGCTGTTGTTGCTGCTGGGAGTCGATCGTCATCCCAGAGGGGAAGTCGTAAGACCACTTTTACTACTTCCACCAAGCAATTGACTGTCCAACAGTCCTTTGCGAGGAAGATGAAATATCACAGCAGTCATCCTGCTGCAAAGCGGATAACTGAGGCCTTGGCATCCTGGGCGGTGAGAAACGTGGTTCCGGTATCCATCATTACTGCAGAGCCAACTATAGACTTGTTTGAGGTACTGTGTCCCCGGTACCAAATACCATCTAGGTTCCATTTCTCTAGGCAGGCGATACCGAAAATGTACACAGACCTCAGAAAAAGACTCACCAGTGTCCTAAAAAATGCAGTTGTACCCAATGTCCACTTAACCACGGACATGTGGACAAGTGGAGCAGGGCAGACTCAGGACTATATGACTGTGACAGCCCACTGGGTAGATGTATGGACTCCCGCCGCAAGAACAGCAGCGGCGGCACCAGTAGCAGCATCTCACAAACGCCAATTCTTTCCTAGGCAGGCTACGCTTTGTATCACCGCTTTCCAGAATACGCACACAGCTGAAAACCTCTTACGGCAACTGAGGAAGATCATCGCAGAATGGCTTACCCCAATTGGACTCTCCTGTGGATTTGTGGCATCGGACAACGCCAGCAATATTGTGCGTGCATTATATCTGGGCAAATTCCAGCACGTCCCATGTTTTGCACATACCTTGAATTTGGTGGTGCAGAATTATTTAAAAAACGACAGGGGCGTGCAAGAGATGCTGTCGGTGGCCAGAAGAATTGCGGGACACTTTCGGAGTACAGGCACCACGTACAGAAGACTGGAGCAACACCAAAAACGCCTGAACCTGCCCTGCCATCATCTGAAGCAAGAAGTGGTAACGAGGTGGAATTCAACCCTCTATATGCTTCAGAGGTTGGAGGAGCAGCAAAAGGCCATTCAAGCCTATACATCTGACCACGATATAGGAGGTGGAATGCACCTGTCTCAAGCGCAGTGGAGAATGATTTCAACGTTGTGCAAGGTTCTGCAACCTTTTGAACTTGCCACACGTGAAGTCAGTTCAGACACTGCCAGCCTGAGTCAGGTGATTCCCCTCATCAGGCTTTTGCAGAAGAAGCTGGAGACATTGAAGGAGGAGCTAAGACAGAGCGATTCCGCTAGGCATGTGGGACTTGTGGATGGAGCCCTTCATTCGCTTAACCAGGATTCACGGGTGGTCAATCTGTTGAAATCAGAGCACTACATTTTGGCCACCGTGCTCGATCCTAGATTTAAAACCTACGTTGTATCTCTCTTTCCGGCAGACACAAGTCTGCAGGGGTTGAAAGACCTGCTGGTGAGAAAATTATCAAGTCAAGTGGAACTTGATCGGTCAACAGCTCCTCCTTCACATTCTCCCGCAATTGGGGGTGCGAGGAAAAGGCTCAGAATTCCGAGCCCACCCGCTGGCGGTGATGCAGGGCAGTCTGGAGCGACTGCTGATGCTGACATCTGGTCCGGACTGAAGGACCTGCCAACGATTACGGACATGTCGTCTACTGTCACTGCATATGATTCTCTCACCATTGAAAGAATGGTGGAGGATTATATGAGTGACCGCATCCAAGTAGGCACGTCAGACAGTCCGTACGTATACTGGCAGGAAAAAGAGGCAATTTGGAGGCCCTTGCACAAACTGGCTTTATTCTACCTAAGTTGCCCTCCCACAAGTGTGTACTCCGAAAGAGTGTTTAGTGCCGCCGCTCACCTTGTCAGCAATCGGCGTACGAGGTTACTTCCAGAAAATGTGGAGAAGATGATGTTCATTAAAATGAATTATAATCAATTCCTCCGTGGAGACATTCACCAGCAGCAATTGCCTCCACAAAGTACACAGGGAGCTGAGATGGTGGATTCCAGTGGGGACGAATTGATAATCTGTGAGGAGGGGGATGTACACGGTGATATATCGGAGGATGATGATGAGGTGGACATCTTGCCTCTGTAGAGCCAGTTTGTGCAAGGAGAGATTAATTGCTTCTTTTTTGGTGGGGGTCCAAACCAACCCGTCATTTCAGTCACAGTCGTGTGGCAGACCCTGTCACTGAAATGATGGGTTGGTTAAAGTGTGCATGTCCTGTTTATACAACATAAGGGTGGGTGGGAGGGCCCAAGGACAATTCCATCTTGCACCTCTTTTTTCTTTCATTTTTCTTTGCGTCATGTGCTGTTTGGGGAGTGTTTTTTGGAAGGGCCATCCTGCGTGACACTGCAGTGCCACTCCTAGATGGGCCAGGTGTTTGTGTCGGCCACTAGGGTCGCTTATCTTAGTCACACAGCTACCTCATTGCGCCTCTTTTTTTTCTTCTTTGCGTCATGTGCTGTTTGGGGAGTGTTTTTTGGAAGGGCCATCCTGCCTGACACTGCAGTGCCACTCCTAGATGGGCCAGGTGATTGTGTCGGCCACTAGGGTCGCTTAGCTTACTCACACAGCTACCTCATTGCGCCTCTTTTCTTTCGTCTTTGCGTCATGTGCTGTTTGGGGAGTAGTTTTTTGAAGGGCCAGCCTGCGTGACACTGCAGTGCCACTCCTAGATGGGCCAGGTGTTTGTGTCGGCCACTTGGGTCGCTTAGCTTAGTCATCCAGCGACCTCGGTGCAAATTTTAGGACTAAAAATAATATTGTGAGGTGTTCAGAATAGACTGAAAATGAGTGGAAATTATGGTTATTGAGGTTAATAATACTTTGGGATCAAAATGACCCCCAAATTCTATGATTTAAGCTGTTTTTTAGGGTTTTTTGAAAAAAACACTCGAATCCAAAACACACCCGAATCCGACAAAAAAAATTCGTTGAGGTTTTGCCAAAACGCGTTCGAACCCAAAACACGGCCACGGAACCGAACCCAAAACCAAAACACAAAACCCGAAAAATTTCCGGTGCACATCACTAATATACAGACAGGAAGTGTGTATGTTCCCCGCACGTTACTTCCTCTGGATGTACTGTTTTCAGATGCTTATAATACACTATTCACTCAGAAACTAAAGTATTTGTATAGGCTTTTTCTTAACAACCTAATTCATTGGTATAGACAAAGAGTGGTGAATATATCTACCTCATATGCGATTATATTGGCATAATCCAGGCCTTAAGCGGGTACGTTAGTGGTTTGTTTGTGTCTTTGAGGTAATCAAGAAACCAACATCAAGGTCAAAAAGACCTTTCTCTAAAAGAAAGAAAGAAATTCATGGATGGACTTCTCATTTAAGACCGTGTATATAAAGGTCTGGGCCCCGTGTACATGTAACATATCATATTTGTCCCGATTGGGAGCGTATGATCTACATCTTTAGTACAAGACATGGAGAACATCATGAGGTGGACAGGCATTTATGTCATGGACAAAATAATACAAGTGGGACAGTCAGGGTCAATATTTAAGCGTGGTGGAAAAGGGGTCCGGTTGACCACTATTGGTCGACAGTAACTAGGTCGACAGGGTGACTAGGTTGACATGTTCTAGGTCGACAGGTCAAAAGGTTGAAATGAGTTTTTCACGATTTTTTACTTTTTTTGAACCTTTTCATACTTAACGATCCACGTGAGCTACGACTGGAACGGTAATCTGTGCTGAGCGAAGCGGTAGCGGAGCGAAGCACCTTGCCCGAAGCATGGCGAACGAAGCGAGCCATGCAAGGGGACACGGTGCACTAACTGGGGTTCCCGGTCACTCTACAAAGAAGACGACACAAACCCACCCCATAAAAAACTCATGTCGACCTTTTGACCTGTCGACCTAGACCCTGTTGACCTAAAGACCCTGTTGACCTAGAGACCCTGTTGACCTAGTTACTGTCGACCAATAGTGGTCGACCTAGACACTGTCGACCTAGTTACTACAGGTTGAGTATCCCTTATCCAAAATGCTTGGGACCAGAAGTATTTTGGATATCGGATTTTTCCGTATTTTGGAATAATTGCATACCATAATGAGATATCATGGTGATGGGACCTAAATCTAAGCACAGAATGCATTTATGTTTCATATACGCCTTATACACACAGCCTGAAGTTCATTTTAGCCAATATTTTTTATAACTTTGTGCATTAAACAAAGTGTGTCTACATTCACACAATTCATTTATGTTTCATATACACCTTATATACACAGCCTAAAGGTCATTTAATACAATATTTTTAATAACTTTGTGTATTAAACAAAGTTTGTGTACATTGAGCCATCAAAAAACAAAGGTTTCACTATCTCATTCTCACTCAAAAAAGTCCGTATTTCGGAATATTTGGATATGGGATACTCAACCTGTATTTACCTTCCATACCACACCCAGTGGAAAATAATCAGGGATACAAAATGTGCTGAAAATTTCTGTCCCATGTCCGCTATATAACAGCCTCACGGAGAGCATATTTAAATTACTGTTATATGCCGACCTTTTTCCCATGTCATCCTTGTGCATGTCGACCGTTTGGCATTGGCTATAAGGCGCAATGATCCCCATGGCCACATGCATTTTTCAAGTAAGGCTTCTCAGGGCCACCCGAGAGTTTATATATGAGCCAAGCTATAACTGCCTAGGGTCTGGGTTACATTTGGGTGTAAGTATGTGTTATAAAGCGTTTCTCAGACAGTACACGGCCCTTTACTGCCGCCCTCATACAGATGGAGCCATCTTTATCTTGACCTTTAATAGGAATAACTGAGCTAGGGCAGTTGAACTTAATCCCCTGCTGTAATTACTTAATCCCCTGCTGTATTGTTCTCTCTGTATTGTATTGCAGCTGAGAACAATAGATGAAAGGCTTATGCTAATAAACCTTGGTGTGCCTAGGCGCAGCAGAGAAGCCTAGATGATCGTGGCTCCATCTGTAGGTGGTTTCACAGTCTCCCAGAAATGCTTTTTCCAAAGTAGGCCAGTGTGAGATACACAGGTATGTATGGTGAAGGCCTTGTGTCTTGTTTTCATGTGTAGGCAAGACAATTTTATGGCACGCCTGACAGACTGACCACTACACGTCCACGATAAAACCACGCTCATGGCTGCTGCATCCACAATCTCCCTGAAACGCTTTCAAAAGTAGGCCAGTACGATCTATGGGGTATATATTATATACTGCAGTACGGTTTATCAAAGCATCCAAACGTTTTGGTCCCTTAGAAGGACTTTTATCCAGACACATAACATCTATACCCCACTAATAACTAGGGATGAGCGGGTTCGGTTCCTCGGAATCTGAACCCGCCCGAACTTCATGTTTTTTTACATGGGGCCGAGCGACTCGGATCTTTCCGCCTTGCTCGGTTAACCCGAGCGCGCCCGAACGTCATCATCCCGCTGTTGGATTCTCGCGAGGCTCGGATTCTATCGCGAGACTCGGATTCTATATAAGGAGCCGCGCGTCGCCGCCATTTTCACACGTGCATTGAGATTCATAGGGAGAGGACGTGGCTGGCGTCCTCTCCGTTTATAGAGAAGAGAGTGAGACAGTAGAGAGAGACACAGTAGTAATTTTGGGGAGCATTAGGAGGAGTACTAGTTACTTGCTGAAGTGATAGATAGTGTGACTGTATATTATCTGACTTGTGGGGGAGACACTGACAGTGGGGAGCAGTTAGAGTCTGAGAGCAGGACTCAGGAGTACATATAACGTACAGTGCACACTTTTGCTGCCAGAGTGCCACACTGCCATTGTGACCACACTGACCACCAGTATAATATATATTGTGATTGTCTGCTTAGGAGTACTACTTGCAAGTTGCTGATAGTGTGACCAGTGACCTGACCACCAGTCACCACCAGTTTAATATATATATATATATATATATATATATATATATAATTGTATATAATATATATATAATATTGTATACCACCTACCCGTGGTTTTTTTTTTTCTTTCTTCTTTATACATACTACTATAGCAGCTTACTGTAGCAGTCTGCGGTGCTGCTGAGCTGACTGTGTCCAGCAGGTCCGTCATCAGTCATTACATAATAAATATATATACCTGTCCGGCTGCAGTACTAGTGATATGATATATATACATATATATATTGATTTCATCTCATTATCATCCAGTCTATATTAGCAGCAGACACAGTACGGTAGTCCACGGCTGTAGCTACCTCTGTGTCGGCAGTCGCTGGTCCATCCATAATTGTATACCACCTACCCGTGGTTTTTTTTTTTCTTTCTTCTTCTTTATACATACTACTATAGTAGCTTACTGTAGCAGTCTGCGGTGCTGCTGAGCTGACAGTGTCCAGCAGGTCCGTCATCAGTCATTACATAATAAATATATATACCTGTCCGGCTGCAGTACTAGTGATATTATATATATATATATTGATTTCATCTCATTATCATCCAGTCTATATTAGCAGCAGACACAGTACGGTAGTCCACGGCTGTAGCTACCTCTGTGTCGGCAGTCGCTGGTCCATCCATAATTGTATACCACCTACCCGTGGTTTTTTTTTTTTTCTTTCTTCTTTATACATACTACTATAGTAGCTTACTGTAGCAGTCTGCGGTGCTGCTGAGCTGACTGTGTCCAGCAGGTCCGTCATCAGTCATTACATAATAAATATATATACCTGTCCGGCTGCAGTACTAGTGATATTATATATATATATTGATTTCATCTCATTATCATCCAGTCTATATTAGCAGCAGACACAGTACGGTAGTCCACGGCTGTAGCTACCTCTGTGTCGGCAGTCGCTGGTCCATCCATAATTGTATACCACCTACCCGTGGTTTTTTTTTTTTTCTTTCTTCTTTATACATACTACTATAGTAGCTTACTGTAGCAGTCTGCGGTGCTGCTGAGCTGACAGTGTCCAGCAGGTCCGTCATCAGTCATTACATAATAAATATATATACCTGTCCGGCTGCAGTACTAGTGATATTATATATATATATATATATATATATATTGATTTCATCTCATTATCATCCAGTCTATATTAGCAGCAGACACAGTACGGTAGTCCACGGCTGTAGCTACCTCTGTGTCGGCAGTCGCTGGTCCATCCATAATTGTATACCACCTACCCGTGGTTTTTTTTTTTTTCTTTCTTCTTTATACATACTACTATAGTAGCTTACTGTAGCAGTCTGCGGTGCTGCTGAGCTGACTGTGTCCAGCAGGTCCGTCATCAGTCATTACATAATAAATATATATACCTGTACGGCTGCAGTACTAGTGATATTATATATATATATATATATATATATATATTGATTTCATCTCATTATCATCCAGTCTATATTAGCAGCAGACACAGTACGGTAGTCCACGGCTGTAGCTACCTCTGTGTCGGCAGTCGCTCGTCCATCCATAAGTATACTAGTATCCATCCATCTCCATTGTTTACCTGAGGTGCCTTTTAGTTGTGCCTATTAAAATATGGAGAACAAAAATGTTGAGGTTCCAAAATTAGGGAAAGATCAAGATCCACTTCCACCTCGTGCTGAAGCTGCTGCCACTAGTCATGGCCGAGACGATGAAATGCCAGCAACGTCGTCTGCCAAGGCCGATGCCC
Source organism: Pseudophryne corroboree (assembly GCF_028390025.1). NCBI lineage: Eukaryota > Metazoa > Chordata > Amphibia > Anura > Myobatrachidae > Pseudophryne > Pseudophryne corroboree. Next base: position 49,161,615 of record NC_086447.1, read on the forward strand.
AATGTCATAGTACAGAGCATGTAAAATCCAAAACACCAAATATCAGTAAAAAAAAGACTCCAAAATCTAAAATAAAATTGTCGGAGGAGAAGCGTAAACTTGCCAATATGCCATTTACCACACGGAGTGGCAAGGAACGGCTGAGGCCCTGGCCTATGTTCATGGCTAGTGGTTCAGCTTCACATGAGGATGGAAGCACTCAGCCTCTCGCTAGAAAAATGAAAAGACTCAAGCTGGCAAAAGCACCGCAAAGAACTGTGCGTTCTTCGAAATCCCAAATCCACAAGGAGAGTCCAATTGTGTCGGTTGCGATGCCTGACCTTCCCAACACTGGACGTGAAGAGCATGCGCCTTCCACCATTTGCACGCCCCCTGCAAGTGCTGGAAGGAGCACCCGCAGTCCAGTTCCTGATAGTCAGATTGAAGATGTCAGTGTTGAAGTACACCAGGATGAGGAGGATATGGGTGTTGCTGGCGCTGGGGAGGAAATTGACAAGGAGGATTCTGATGGTGAGGTGGTTTGTTTAAGTCAGGCACCCGGGGAGACACCTGTTGTCCGTGGGAGGAATAGGGCCGTTGACATGCCTGGTGAAAATACCCAAAAAATCAGCTCTTCGGTGTGGAAGTATTTCACCAGAAATGCGGACAACATTTGTCAAGCCATGTGTTGCCTTTGTCAAGCTGTAATAAGTAGGGGTAAGGACGTTAACCACCTCGGAACATCCTCCCTTATACGTCACCTGCAGCGCATTCATAATAAGTCAGTGACAAGTTCAAAAACTTTGGGCGACAGCGGAAGCAGTCCACTGACCAGTAAATCCCTTTCTCTTGTAACCAAGCTCACGCAAACCACCCCACCAACTCCCTCAGTGTCAATTTCCTCCTTCCCCAGGAATGCCAATAGTCCTGCAGGCCATGTCACTGGCAATTCTGACGAGTCCTCTCCTGCCTGGGATTCCTCCGATGCATCCTTGAGTGTAACGCCTACTGCTGCTGGCGCTGCTGTTGTTGCTGCTGGGAGTCGATCGTCATCCCAGAGGGGAAGTCGTAAGACCACTTTTACTACTTCCACCAAGCAATTGACTGTCCAACAGTCCTTTGCGAGGAAGATGAAATATCACAGCAGTCATCCTGCTGCAAAGCGGATAACTGAGGCCTTGGCATCCTGGGCGGTGAGAAACGTGGTTCCGGTATCCATCATTACTGCAGAGCCAACTATAGACTTGTTTGAGGTACTGTGTCCCCGGTACCAAATACCATCTAGGTTCCATTTCTCTAGGCAGGCGATACCGAAAATGTACACAGACCTCAGAAAAAGACTCACCAGTGTCCTAAAAAATGCAGTTGTACCCAATGTCCACTTAACCACGGACATGTGGACAAGTGGAGCAGGGCAGACTCAGGACTATATGACTGTGACAGCCCACTGGGTAGATGTATGGACTCCCGCCGCAAGAACAGCAGCGGCGGCACCAGTAGCAGCATCTCACAAACGCCAATTCTTTCCTAGGCAGGCTACGCTTTGTATCACCGCTTTCCAGAATACGCACACAGCTGAAAACCTCTTACGGCAACTGAGGAAGATCATCGCAGAATGGCTTACCCCAATTGGACTCTCCTGTGGATTTGTGGCATCGGACAACGCCAGCAATATTGTGCGTGCATTATATCTGGGCAAATTCCAGCACGTCCCATGTTTTGCACATACCTTGAATTTGGTGGTGCAGAATTATTTAAAAAACGACAGGGGCGTGCAAGAGATGCTGTCGGTGGCCAGAAGAATTGCGGGACACTTTCGGAGTACAGGCACCACGTACAGAAGACTGGAGCAACACCAAAAACGCCTGAACCTGCCCTGCCATCATCTGAAGCAAGAAGTGGTAACGAGGTGGAATTCAACCCTCTATATGCTTCAGAGGTTGGAGGAGCAGCAAAAGGCCATTCAAGCCTATACATCTGACCACGATATAGGAGGTGGAATGCACCTGTCTCAAGCGCAGTGGAGAATGATTTCAACGTTGTGCAAGGTTCTGCAACCTTTTGAACTTGCCACACGTGAAGTCAGTTCAGACACTGCCAGCCTGAGTCAGGTGATTCCCCTCATCAGGCTTTTGCAGAAGAAGCTGGAGACATTGAAGGAGGAGCTAAGACAGAGCGATTCCGCTAGGCATGTGGGACTTGTGGATGGAGCCCTTCATTCGCTTAACCAGGATTCACGGGTGGTCAATCTGTTGAAATCAGAGCACTACATTTTGGCCACCGTGCTCGATCCTAGATTTAAAACCTACGTTGTATCTCTCTTTCCGGCAGACACAAGTCTGCAGGGGTTGAAAGACCTGCTGGTGAGAAAATTATCAAGTCAAGTGGAACTTGATCGGTCAACAGCTCCTCCTTCACATTCTCCCGCAATTGGGGGTGCGAGGAAAAGGCTCAGAATTCCGAGCCCACCCGCTGGCGGTGATGCAGGGCAGTCTGGAGCGACTGCTGATGCTGACATCTGGTCCGGACTGAAGGACCTGCCAACGATTACGGACATGTCGTCTACTGTCACTGCATATGATTCTCTCACCATTGAAAGAATGGTGGAGGATTATATGAGTGACCGCATCCAAGTAGGCACGTCAGACAGTCCGTACGTATACTGGCAGGAAAAAGAGGCAATTTGGAGGCCCTTGCACAAACTGGCTTTATTCTACCTAAGTTGCCCTCCCACAAGTGTGTACTCCGAAAGAGTGTTTAGTGCCGCCGCTCACCTTGTCAGCAATCGGCGTACGAGGTTACTTCCAGAAAATGTGGAGAAGATGATGTTCATTAAAATGAATTATAATCAATTCCTCCGTGGAGACATTCACCAGCAGCAATTGCCTCCACAAAGTACACAGGGAGCTGAGATGGTGGATTCCAGTGGGGACGAATTGATAATCTGTGAGGAGGGGGATGTACACGGTGATATATCGGAGGATGATGATGAGGTGGACATCTTGCCTCTGTAGAGCCAGTTTGTGCAAGGAGAGATTAATTGCTTCTTTTTTGGTGGGGGTCCAAACCAACCCGTCATTTCAGTCACAGTCGTGTGGCAGACCCTGTCACTGAAATGATGGGTTGGTTAAAGTGTGCATGTCCTGTTTATACAACATAAGGGTGGGTGGGAGGGCCCAAGGACAATTCCATCTTGCACCTCTTTTTTCTTTCATTTTTCTTTGCGTCATGTGCTGTTTGGGGAGTGTTTTTTGGAAGGGCCATCCTGCGTGACACTGCAGTGCCACTCCTAGATGGGCCAGGTGTTTGTGTCGGCCACTAGGGTCGCTTATCTTAGTCACACAGCTACCTCATTGCGCCTCTTTTTTTTCTTCTTTGCGTCATGTGCTGTTTGGGGAGTGTTTTTTGGAAGGGCCATCCTGCCTGACACTGCAGTGCCACTCCTAGATGGGCCAGGTGATTGTGTCGGCCACTAGGGTCGCTTAGCTTACTCACACAGCTACCTCATTGCGCCTCTTTTCTTTCGTCTTTGCGTCATGTGCTGTTTGGGGAGTAGTTTTTTGAAGGGCCAGCCTGCGTGACACTGCAGTGCCACTCCTAGATGGGCCAGGTGTTTGTGTCGGCCACTTGGGTCGCTTAGCTTAGTCATCCAGCGACCTCGGTGCAAATTTTAGGACTAAAAATAATATTGTGAGGTGTTCAGAATAGACTGAAAATGAGTGGAAATTATGGTTATTGAGGTTAATAATACTTTGGGATCAAAATGACCCCCAAATTCTATGATTTAAGCTGTTTTTTAGGGTTTTTTGAAAAAAACACTCGAATCCAAAACACACCCGAATCCGACAAAAAAAATTCGTTGAGGTTTTGCCAAAACGCGTTCGAACCCAAAACACGGCCACGGAACCGAACCCAAAACCAAAACACAAAACCCGAAAAATTTCCGGTGCACATCACTAATATACAGACAGGAAGTGTGTATGTTCCCCGCACGTTACTTCCTCTGGATGTACTGTTTTCAGATGCTTATAATACACTATTCACTCAGAAACTAAAGTATTTGTATAGGCTTTTTCTTAACAACCTAATTCATTGGTATAGACAAAGAGTGGTGAATATATCTACCTCATATGCGATTATATTGGCATAATCCAGGCCTTAAGCGGGTACGTTAGTGGTTTGTTTGTGTCTTTGAGGTAATCAAGAAACCAACATCAAGGTCAAAAAGACCTTTCTCTAAAAGAAAGAAAGAAATTCATGGATGGACTTCTCATTTAAGACCGTGTATATAAAGGTCTGGGCCCCGTGTACATGTAACATATCATATTTGTCCCGATTGGGAGCGTATGATCTACATCTTTAGTACAAGACATGGAGAACATCATGAGGTGGACAGGCATTTATGTCATGGACAAAATAATACAAGTGGGACAGTCAGGGTCAATATTTAAGCGTGGTGGAAAAGGGGTCCGGTTGACCACTATTGGTCGACAGTAACTAGGTCGACAGGGTGACTAGGTTGACATGTTCTAGGTCGACAGGTCAAAAGGTTGAAATGAGTTTTTCACGATTTTTTACTTTTTTTGAACCTTTTCATACTTAACGATCCACGTGAGCTACGACTGGAACGGTAATCTGTGCTGAGCGAAGCGGTAGCGGAGCGAAGCACCTTGCCCGAAGCATGGCGAACGAAGCGAGCCATGCAAGGGGACACGGTGCACTAACTGGGGTTCCCGGTCACTCTACAAAGAAGACGACACAAACCCACCCCATAAAAAACTCATGTCGACCTTTTGACCTGTCGACCTAGACCCTGTTGACCTAAAGACCCTGTTGACCTAGAGACCCTGTTGACCTAGTTACTGTCGACCAATAGTGGTCGACCTAGACACTGTCGACCTAGTTACTACAGGTTGAGTATCCCTTATCCAAAATGCTTGGGACCAGAAGTATTTTGGATATCGGATTTTTCCGTATTTTGGAATAATTGCATACCATAATGAGATATCATGGTGATGGGACCTAAATCTAAGCACAGAATGCATTTATGTTTCATATACGCCTTATACACACAGCCTGAAGTTCATTTTAGCCAATATTTTTTATAACTTTGTGCATTAAACAAAGTGTGTCTACATTCACACAATTCATTTATGTTTCATATACACCTTATATACACAGCCTAAAGGTCATTTAATACAATATTTTTAATAACTTTGTGTATTAAACAAAGTTTGTGTACATTGAGCCATCAAAAAACAAAGGTTTCACTATCTCATTCTCACTCAAAAAAGTCCGTATTTCGGAATATTTGGATATGGGATACTCAACCTGTATTTACCTTCCATACCACACCCAGTGGAAAATAATCAGGGATACAAAATGTGCTGAAAATTTCTGTCCCATGTCCGCTATATAACAGCCTCACGGAGAGCATATTTAAATTACTGTTATATGCCGACCTTTTTCCCATGTCATCCTTGTGCATGTCGACCGTTTGGCATTGGCTATAAGGCGCAATGATCCCCATGGCCACATGCATTTTTCAAGTAAGGCTTCTCAGGGCCACCCGAGAGTTTATATATGAGCCAAGCTATAACTGCCTAGGGTCTGGGTTACATTTGGGTGTAAGTATGTGTTATAAAGCGTTTCTCAGACAGTACACGGCCCTTTACTGCCGCCCTCATACAGATGGAGCCATCTTTATCTTGACCTTTAATAGGAATAACTGAGCTAGGGCAGTTGAACTTAATCCCCTGCTGTAATTACTTAATCCCCTGCTGTATTGTTCTCTCTGTATTGTATTGCAGCTGAGAACAATAGATGAAAGGCTTATGCTAATAAACCTTGGTGTGCCTAGGCGCAGCAGAGAAGCCTAGATGATCGTGGCTCCATCTGTAGGTGGTTTCACAGTCTCCCAGAAATGCTTTTTCCAAAGTAGGCCAGTGTGAGATACACAGGTATGTATGGTGAAGGCCTTGTGTCTTGTTTTCATGTGTAGGCAAGACAATTTTATGGCACGCCTGACAGACTGACCACTACACGTCCACGATAAAACCACGCTCATGGCTGCTGCATCCACAATCTCCCTGAAACGCTTTCAAAAGTAGGCCAGTACGATCTATGGGGTATATATTATATACTGCAGTACGGTTTATCAAAGCATCCAAACGTTTTGGTCCCTTAGAAGGACTTTTATCCAGACACATAACATCTATACCCCACTAATAACTAGGGATGAGCGGGTTCGGTTCCTCGGAATCTGAACCCGCCCGAACTTCATGTTTTTTTACATGGGGCCGAGCGACTCGGATCTTTCCGCCTTGCTCGGTTAACCCGAGCGCGCCCGAACGTCATCATCCCGCTGTTGGATTCTCGCGAGGCTCGGATTCTATCGCGAGACTCGGATTCTATATAAGGAGCCGCGCGTCGCCGCCATTTTCACACGTGCATTGAGATTCATAGGGAGAGGACGTGGCTGGCGTCCTCTCCGTTTATAGAGAAGAGAGTGAGACAGTAGAGAGAGACACAGTAGTAATTTTGGGGAGCATTAGGAGGAGTACTAGTTACTTGCTGAAGTGATAGATAGTGTGACTGTATATTATCTGACTTGTGGGGGAGACACTGACAGTGGGGAGCAGTTAGAGTCTGAGAGCAGGACTCAGGAGTACATATAACGTACAGTGCACACTTTTGCTGCCAGAGTGCCACACTGCCATTGTGACCACACTGACCACCAGTATAATATATATTGTGATTGTCTGCTTAGGAGTACTACTTGCAAGTTGCTGATAGTGTGACCAGTGACCTGACCACCAGTCACCACCAGTTTAATATATATATATATATATATATATATATATATATATAATTGTATATAATATATATATAATATTGTATACCACCTACCCGTGGTTTTTTTTTTTCTTTCTTCTTTATACATACTACTATAGCAGCTTACTGTAGCAGTCTGCGGTGCTGCTGAGCTGACTGTGTCCAGCAGGTCCGTCATCAGTCATTACATAATAAATATATATACCTGTCCGGCTGCAGTACTAGTGATATGATATATATACATATATATATTGATTTCATCTCATTATCATCCAGTCTATATTAGCAGCAGACACAGTACGGTAGTCCACGGCTGTAGCTACCTCTGTGTCGGCAGTCGCTGGTCCATCCATAATTGTATACCACCTACCCGTGGTTTTTTTTTTTCTTTCTTCTTCTTTATACATACTACTATAGTAGCTTACTGTAGCAGTCTGCGGTGCTGCTGAGCTGACAGTGTCCAGCAGGTCCGTCATCAGTCATTACATAATAAATATATATACCTGTCCGGCTGCAGTACTAGTGATATTATATATATATATATTGATTTCATCTCATTATCATCCAGTCTATATTAGCAGCAGACACAGTACGGTAGTCCACGGCTGTAGCTACCTCTGTGTCGGCAGTCGCTGGTCCATCCATAATTGTATACCACCTACCCGTGGTTTTTTTTTTTTTCTTTCTTCTTTATACATACTACTATAGTAGCTTACTGTAGCAGTCTGCGGTGCTGCTGAGCTGACTGTGTCCAGCAGGTCCGTCATCAGTCATTACATAATAAATATATATACCTGTCCGGCTGCAGTACTAGTGATATTATATATATATATTGATTTCATCTCATTATCATCCAGTCTATATTAGCAGCAGACACAGTACGGTAGTCCACGGCTGTAGCTACCTCTGTGTCGGCAGTCGCTGGTCCATCCATAATTGTATACCACCTACCCGTGGTTTTTTTTTTTTTCTTTCTTCTTTATACATACTACTATAGTAGCTTACTGTAGCAGTCTGCGGTGCTGCTGAGCTGACAGTGTCCAGCAGGTCCGTCATCAGTCATTACATAATAAATATATATACCTGTCCGGCTGCAGTACTAGTGATATTATATATATATATATATATATATATATTGATTTCATCTCATTATCATCCAGTCTATATTAGCAGCAGACACAGTACGGTAGTCCACGGCTGTAGCTACCTCTGTGTCGGCAGTCGCTGGTCCATCCATAATTGTATACCACCTACCCGTGGTTTTTTTTTTTTTTCTTTCTTCTTTATACATACTACTATAGTAGCTTACTGTAGCAGTCTGCGGTGCTGCTGAGCTGACTGTGTCCAGCAGGTCCGTCATCAGTCATTACATAATAAATATATATACCTGTACGGCTGCAGTACTAGTGATATTATATATATATATATATATATATATTGATTTCATCTCATTATCATCCAGTCTATATTAGCAGCAGACACAGTACGGTAGTCCACGGCTGTAGCTACCTCTGTGTCGGCAGTCGCTCGTCCATCCATAAGTATACTAGTATCCATCCATCTCCATTGTTTACCTGAGGTGCCTTTTAGTTGTGCCTATTAAAATATGGAGAACAAAAATGTTGAGGTTCCAAAATTAGGGAAAGATCAAGATCCACTTCCACCTCGTGCTGAAGCTGCTGCCACTAGTCATGGCCGAGACGATGAAATGCCAGCAACGTCGTCTGCCAAGGCCGATGCCCAATGTCATAGTACAGAGCATGTAAAATCCAAAACACCAAATATCAGTAAAAAAAAGACTCCAAAATCTAAAATAAAATTGTCGGAGGAGAAGCGTAAACTTGCCAATATGCCATTTACCACACGGAGTGGCAAGGAACGGCTGAGGCCCTGGCCTATGTTCATGGCTAGTGGTTCAGCTTCACATGAGGATGGAAGCACTCAGCCTCTCGCTAGAAAAATGAAAAGACTCAAGCTGGCAAAAGCACCGCAAAGAACTGTGCGTTCTTCGAAATCCCAAATCCACAAGGAGAGTCCAATTGTGTCGGTTGCGATGCCTGACCTTCCCAACACTGGACGTGAAGAGCATGCGCCTTCCACCATTTGCACGCCCCCTGCAAGTGCTGGAAGGAGCACCCGCAGTCCAGTTCCTGATAGTCAGATTGAAGATGTCAGTGTTGAAGTACACCAGGATGAGGAGGATATGGGTGTTGCTGGCGCTGGGGAGGAAATTGACAAGGAGGATTCTGATGGTGAGGTGGTTTGTTTAAGTCAGGCACCCGGGGAGACACCTGTTGTCCGTGGGAGGAATAGGGCCGTTGACATGCCTGGTGAAAATACCCAAAAAATCAGCTCTTCGGTGTGGAAGTATTTCACCAGAAATGCGGACAACATTTGTCAAGCCATGTGTTGCCTTTGTCAAGCTGTAATAAGTAGGGGTAAGGACGTTAACCACCTCGGAACATCCTCCCTTATACGTCACCTGCAGCGCATTCATAATAAGTCAGTGACAAGTTCAAAAACTTTGGGCGACAGCGGAAGCAGTCCACTGACCAGTAAATCCCTTTCTCTTGTAACCAAGCTCACGCAAACCACCCCACCAACTCCCTCAGTGTCAATTTCCTCCTTCCCCAGGAATGCCAATAGTCCTGCATGCCATGTCACTGGCAATTCTGACGAGTCCTCTCCTGCCTGGGATTCCTCCGATGCATCCTTGCGTGTAACGCCTACTGCTGCTGGCGCTGCTGTTGTTGCTGCTGGGAGTCGATGGTCATCCCAGAGGGGAAGTCGTAAGCCCACTTTTACTACTTCCACCAAGCAATTGACTGTCCAACAGTCCTTTGCGAGGAAGATGAAATATCACAGCAGTCATCCTGTTGCAAAGCGGATAACTGAGGCCTTGACAACTATGTTGGTGTTAGACGTGCGTCCGGTATCCGCTGTTAGTTCACAGGGAACTAGACAATTTATTGAGGCAGTGTGCCCCCGTTACCAAATACCATCTAGGTTCCACTTCTCTAGGCAGGCGATACCGAGAATGTACACGGACGTCAGAAGAAGACTCACCAGTGTCCTAAAAAATGCAGTTGTACCCAATGTCCACTTAACCACGGACATGTGGACAAGTGGAGCAGGGCAGGGTCAGGACTATATGACTGTGACAGCCCACTGGGTAGATGTATGGACTCCCGCCGCAAGAACAGCAGCGGCGGCACCAGTAGCAGCATCTCGCAAACGCCAACTCTTTCCTAGGCAGGCTACGCTTTGTATCACCGCTTTCCAGAATATGCACACAGCTGAAAACCTCTTACGGCAACTGAGGAAGATCATCGCGGAATGGCTTACCCCAATTGGACTCTCCTGTGGATTTGTGGCATCGGACAACGCCAGTAATATTGTGTGTGCATTAAATATGGGCAAATTCCAGCACGTCCCATGTTTTGCACATACCTTGAATTTGGTGGTGCAGAATTTTTAAAAAAACGACAGGGGCGTGCAAGAGATGCTGTCGGTGGCCAGAAGAATTGCGGGACACTTTCGGCGTACAGGCACCACGTACAGAAGACTGGAGCACCACCAAAAACGCCTGAACCTGCCCTGCCATCATCTGAAGCAAGAAGTGGTAACGAGGTGGAATTCAACCCTCTATATGCTTCAGAGGTTGGAGGAGCAGCAAAAGGCCATTCAAGCCTATACAATTGAGCACGATATAGGAGGTGGAGTGTACCTGTCTCAAGCGCAGTGGAGAATGATTTCAACGTTGTGCAAGGTTCTGCAACCTTTTGAACTTGCCACACGTGAAGTCAGTTCAGACACTGCCAGCCTGAGTCAGGTCATTCCCCTCATCAGGCTTTTGCAGAAGAAGCTGGAGGCATTGAAGGAGGAGCTAAAAGGGAGCGATTCCGCTAGGCATGTGGGACTTGTGGATGGAGCCCTTAATTCGCTTAACAAGGATTCACGGGTGGTCAATCTGTTGAAATCAGAGCACTACATTTTGGCCACCGTGCTCGATCCTAGATTTAAAAACTTCCTTGGATCTCTCTTTCCGGCAGACACAAGTCTGCTGGGGTTCAAAGACCTGCTGGTGACAAAATTGTCAAGTCAAGCGGAACGCGACCTGTCAACATCTCCTCCTTCACATTCTCCCGCAACTGGGGGTGCGAGGAAAAGGCTCAGAATTCCGAGCCCACCCGCTGGCGGTGATGCAGGGCAGTCTGGAGCGAGTGCTGATGCTGACATCTGGTCCGGACTGAAGGACCTGACAACGATTACGGACATGTCGTCTACTGTCACTGCATATGATTCTCTCACCATTGAAAGAATGGTGGAGGATTATATGAGTGACCGCATCCAAGTAGGCACGTCAGACAGTCCGTACTTATACTGGCAGGAAAAAGAGGCAATTTGGAGGCCCTTGCACAAACTGGCTTTATTCTACCTAAGTTGCCCTCCCACAAGTGTGTACTCCGAAAGAGTGTTTAGTGCCGCCGCTCACCTTGTCAGCAATCGGCGTACGAGGTTACTTCCAGAAAATGTGGAGAAGATGATGTTCATTAAAATGAATTATAATCAATTCCTCCGTGGAGACATTGACCAGCAGCAATTGCCTCCACAAAGTACACAGGGAGCTGAGATGGTGGATTCCAGTGGGGACGAATTGATAATCTGTGAGGAGCGGGATGTACACGGTGATATATCGGAGGATGATGATGAGGTGGACATCTTGCCTCTGTAGAGCCAGTTTGTGCAAGGAGAGATTAATTGCTTCTTTTTCGGTGGGGGTCCAAACCAACCCGTCATTTCAGTCACAGTCGTGTGGCAGACCCTGTCACTGAAATGATGGGTTGGTTAAAGTGTGCATGTCCTGTTTATACAACATAAGGGTGGGTGGGAGGGCCCAAGGACAATTCCATCTTGCGGGTGGGTGGGAGGGCCCAAGGACAATTCCATCTTGCACCTCTTTTTTCTTTCATTTTTATTTGCGTCATGTGCTGTTTGGGGAGTGTTTTTTGGAAGGGCCATCCTGCGTGACACTGCAGTGCCACTCCTAGATGGGCCAGGTGTTTGTGTCGGCCACTAGGGTCGCTTAGCTTACTCACACAGCTACCTCATTGCGCCTCTTTTTTTCTTCTTTGCGTCATGTGCTGTTTGGGGAGTGTTTTTTGGAAGGGCCATCCTGCGTGACACTGCAGTGACACTCCTAGATGGGCCAGGTGTTTGTGTCGGCCACTAGGATCGCTTAGCTTAGTCATCCAGCGACCTCGGTGCAAATTTTAGGACTAAAAATAATATTGTGAGGTGTGAGGTATTCAGAATAGACTGAAAATGAGTGGAAATTATGGTTTTTGAGGTTAATAATACTTTGGGATCAAAATGACCCCCAAATTCTATGATTTAAGCTGTTTTTTAGGGTTTTTTGAAAAAAACACCCGAATCCAAAACACACCCGAATCCGACAAAATAAATTCGGTGAGGTTTTGCCAAAACGCGGTCGAACCCAAAACACGGCCGCGGAACCGAACCCAAAACCAAAACACAAAACCCGAAAAATTGCAAGTGCACATCCCTACTAATAACACTACTAAACCCCCCCTCCCCCATTTAATAAAAAAAACAGCACCAAATTTTGGTAACCAGAAGTGGGCCATTTGCATTTTGTCTTGTTTATGTTTGTGTTTGCCGCACAGGTACAAAAACGCAGCACGGCGGCCGCACAGTTACAAAAGCATCGCACGGCGGCTATGCTTTTGTACCTGAATAGTAGCTCCTTACCAGCGCAGCTCTTGCGCGCTGGCAGGGAGCTACCTGTTGCACTCCGGGTCGCAGCGGCTTTGTGTGATGTCACGCAGCTGCCGCGGAGCCTGCGCATGCGCAGTTCAGACCAGATCACCCTCTGTGTGAAAATGCACAGCTGCGATCAGGTCTGAATTACTGTAGCCCCCAATAACTGACCTGCTGAGTTACATTAAGTATAGATTTTGTAATCAGATGATCATCGACTGACCACAAATGAATGCTCTTTGGATGTCTTCTCCATTCTTCTTGGATTGCCCTAAATATTTGGATGCAATAAGCAGATCTGCAATGCTGGATGTGACGGACCATTTTATTTTTGCTCGTTTGTGAATTAATGTGGGGTTAATGGCAGCTGGTGAGTGGAACGCCGAGTCTCAGCTCTGATTTTATTGAATTTATAGCACAAGTTAGAATCCTTATAAACATTGCTTTTATCCTTTATTTTCTATTACAGTTTTTGCTTTTATAGATGTGTCCTGATACTGTACAGTACATCTAGCCTCAATATGCCATGTGGCATGAGTGAGCCACCAGCTCTTGTGCATCTCTGCTAGCGCCGGGTGTCTTTTTGCCCAAAAATGTGTCCTTGCCGCAGTGCACCAGGAGACTGCTGATTCATTTCATATGCAACACTTGTATATCTCTGTGCGACTGAGTCTGTATACAGAGTACAATGTAACTTGGCATGAAAAAAATATCCATCACTGCGCTCTTCCTCCTGACACTGGACATGTAATAATGGAGGGTGAGAGGAGCAGGTAGTACTGTGGTGACAGCAGGAGGAAGCAGAGAGTGACACAGAGACCCGTCACTGCGCTCTTCCTCCTGACATTGGACATGTAATAATGGAGGTTGGGAGGAGCAGGTAGTACTGCAGTGACAGCAGGAGGTAGCAGAGAGTGACACAGAGACCCGTCACTGCGCTCTTCCTCCTGACATTGGACATGTAATAATGGAGGTTGGGAGGAGCAGGTAGTACTGCAGTGACAGCAGGAGGAAGCAGAGAGTGACACAGAGACCCGTCACTGCGCTCTTCCTCCTGACATTGGACATGTAATAATGGAGGTTGGGAGGAGCAGGTAGTACTGTGGTGACAGCAGGAGGAAGCAGAGAGTGACACACAGACCCGTCACTGCGCTCTTCCTCATGACACTGGTCATGTAATAATGGAGGGTGGGAGGAGCAGGTAGTACTGCAGTGACAGCAGGAGGAAGCAGAGAGTGACACAGAGACCCATCACTGCGCTCTTCCTCCTGAAATTGGACATGTAATAATGGAGGGTTAGAGAGGAGCAGGTAGTACTGCAGTGACAGCAGGAGGAAGCAGAGAGTGACACACAGACCCGTCACTGCGCTCTTCCTCATGACACTGGACATGTAATAATGGAGGGTGAGAGGAGCAGGTAGTACTGCGGTGACAGCAGGAGGAAGCAGAGAGTGACACACAGACCCGTCACTGCGCTCTTCCTCCTGACACTGGACATGTAATAATGGAGGGTGAGAGGAGCAGGTAGTACTGCAGTGACAGCAGGAGGAAGCAGAGAGTGACACACAGACCCGTCACTGCGCTCTTCCTCATGACACTGGTCATGTAATAATGGAGGGTGAGAGGAGCAGGTAGTACTGTGGTGACAGCAGGAGGAAGCAGAGAGTGACACAGAGACCCGTCACTGCGCTCTTCCTCCTGACACTGGACATGTAATAATGGAGGGTGAGAGGAGCAGGTAGTACTGCGGTGACAGCAGGAGGAAGCAGAGAGTGACACACAGACCCGTCACTGCGCTCTTCCTCCTGACACTGGACATGTAATAATGGAGGGTGAGAGGAGCAGGTAGTACTGCAGTGACAGCAGGAGGAAGCAGAGAGTGACACACAGACCCGTCACTGCGCTCTTCCTCATAACACTGGTCATGTAATAATGGAGGGTGAGAGGAGCAGGTAGTACTGTGGTGACAGCAGGAGGAAGCAGAGAGTGACACAGAGACCCGTCACTGCGCTCTTCCTCCTGACACTGGACATGTAATAATGGAGGTTGGGAGGAGCAGGTAGTACTGCAGTGACAGCAGGAGGAAGCAGAGAGTGACACAGAGACCCGTCACTGCGCTCTTCCTCCTGACATTGGACATGTAATAATGGAGGTTGGGAGGAGCAGGTAGTACTGCGGTGACAGCAGGAGGAAGCAGAGAGTGACACAGAGACCCGTCACTGCGCTCTTCCTCCTGACATTGGACATGTAATAATGGAGGGTGAGAGGAGCAGGTAGTACTGCAGTGACAGCAGGAGGAAGCAGAGAGTGACACAGAGACCCGTCACTGCGCTCTTCCTCCTGACATTGGACATGTAATAATGGAGGGTGAGAGGAGCAGGTAGTACTGCAGTGACAGCAGGAGGAAGCAGAGAGTGACACAGAGACCCGTCACTGCGCTCTTCCTCCTGACATTGGACATGTAATAATGGAGGTTGGGAGGAGCAGGTAGTACTGCAGTGACAGCAGGAGGAAGCAGAGAGTGACACAGAGACCCGTCACTGCGCTCTTCCTCCTGACACTGGACATGTAATAATGGAGGTTGGGAGGAGCAGGTAGTACTGCAGTGACAGCAGGAGGAAGCAGAGAGTGACACAGAGACCCGTCACTGCGCTCTTCCTTCTGACATTGGACATGTAATAATGGAGGTTGGGAGGAGCAGGTAGTACTGCAGTGACAGCAGGAGGAAGCAGAGAGTGACACAGAGACCCGTCACTGCGCTCTTCCTCCTGACATTGGACATGTAATAATGGAGGTTGGGAGGAGCACGTAGTACTGCAGTGACAGCAGGAGGAAGCAGAGAGTGACACAGAGACCCGTCACTGCCCTCTTCCTCATGACACTGGTCATGTAATAATGGAGGGTGGGAGGAGCAGGTAGTACTGCAGTGACAGCAGGAGGAAGCAGAGAGTGACACAGAGACCCATCACTGCGCTCTTCCTCCTGACATTGGACATGTAATAATGGAGGGTGAGAGGAGCAGGTAGTACTGCAGTGACAGCAGGAGGAAGCAGAGAGTGACACACAGACCCGTCACTGCGCTCTTCCTCCTGACACTGGACATGTAATAATGGAGGGTGAGAGGAGCAGGTAGTACTGCAGTGACAGCAGGAGGAAGCAGAGAGTGACACACAGACCCGTCACTGCGCTCTTCCTCATGACACTGGTCATGTAATAATGGAGGGTGAGAGGAGCAGGTAGTACTGTGGTGACAGCAGGAGGAAGCAGAGAGTGACACAGAGACCCGTCACTGCGCTCTTCCTCCTGACACTGGACATGTAATAATGGAGGGTGAGAGGAGCAGGTAGTACTGCGGTGACAGCAGGAGGAAGCAGAGAGTGACACACAGACCCGTCACTGCGCTCTTCCTCCTGACACTGGACATGTAATAATGGAGGGTGAGAGGAGCAGGTAGTACTGCAGTGACAGCAGGAGGAAGCAGAGAGTGACACACAGACCCGTCACTGCGCTCTTCCTCATGACACTGGTCATGTAATAATGGAGGGTGAGAGGAGCAGGTAGTACTGTGGTGACAGCAGGAGGAAGCAGAGAGTGACACAGAGACCCGTCACTGCGCTCTTGCTCCTGACACTGGACATGTAATAATGGAGGTTGGGAGGAGCAGGTAGTACTGCAGTGACAGCAGGAGGAAGCAGAGAGTGACACAGAGACCCGTCACTGCGCTCTTCCTCCTGACATTGGACATGTAATAATGGAGGTTGGGAGGAGCAGGTAGTACTGCGGTGACAGCAGGAGGAAGCAGAGAGTGACACAGAGACCCGTCACTGCGCTCTTCCTCCTGACATTGGACATGTAATAATGGAGGGTGAGAGGAGCAGGTAGTACTGCAGTGACAGCAGGAGGAAGCAGAGAGTGACACAGAGACCCGTCACTGCGCTCTTCCTCCTGACATTGGACATGTAATAATGGAGGTTGGGAGGAGCAGGTAGTACTGCAGTGACAGCAGGAGGAAGCAGAGAGTGACACAGAGACCCGTCACTGCGCTCTTCCTCCTGACATTGGACATGTAATAATGGAGGGTGAGAGGAGCAGGTAGTACTGCAGTGACAGCAGGAGGAAGCAGAGAGTGACACAGAGACCCGTCACTGCGCTCTTCCTCCTGACATTGGACATGTAATAATGGAGGTTGGGAGGAGCAGGTAGTACTGCAGTGACAGCAGGAGGAAGCAGAGAGTGACACAGAGACCCGTCACTGCGCTCTTCCTCCTGACATTGGACATGTAATAATGGAGGTTGGGAGGAGCACGTAGTACTGCAGTGACAGCAGGAGGAAGCAGAGAGTGACACAGAGACCCGTCACTGCGCTCTTCCTCCTGACATTGGACATGTAATAATGGAGGTTGGGAGGAGCAGGTAGTACTGCGGTGACAGCAGGACGAAGCAGAGAGTGACACAGAGACCTGTCACTGCGCTCTTCCTCCTGACATTGGATATGTAATAATGGAGGATTAGAGGAGCAGGTAGTACTGTGGTGACAGCAAGAGGAAGCAGGGAGTGACACAGAGACCCGTCACTGCGCTCTTCCTCCTGACACTGGACATGTAATAATGAGGATGAGAGGAGCAGGTAGTACTGTGGTGACAGCAGGAGGAAGCAGAGAGTGACACAGAGAACCGTCATTGCGCTCTTCCTCCTGACATTGGACATGTAATAATGAGGATGAGAGGAGCAGGTAGTACTGTGGTGACAGCAGGAGGAAGCAGAGAGTGACACAGAGAACCGTCACTGCGCTCTTCCTCCTGACATTGGACATGTAATAATGAGGATGAGAGGAGCAGGTAGTACTGTGGTGACAGCAGGAGGTAGCAGAGAGTGACGCAGAGACCCGACACTGCGCTCTTCCTACTGACATTGGACATGTAATAATGGAGGTTGGGAGGAGCAGGTAGTACTGCGGTGACAGCAGGAGGAAGCAGAGAGTGACACAGAGACCAGTCACTGCGCTCTTCCTCCTGACATTGGACATGTAATAATGAGGATGAGAGGAGCAGGTAGTACTGTGGTGACAGCAGGAGGAAGCAGAGAGTGATACAGAGACCCATCACTGCGCTCTTCCTCCTGACACTGGACATGTAATAATGGAGGTTGGGAGGAGCAGGTAGTACTGTGGTGACAGCAGGAGGAAGTAGAGAGTGACACAGAGACCCGTCGCTGCGCTCATCCTCCTGACATTGGACATGTAATAATGGAGGATGAGAGGAGCGGGTAGCACTGCGGTGACAGCAGGAGGAAGCAGGGAGTGATACACAGACCCGTCACTGCGCTCTTCCTCATGACACTGGTCATGTAATAATGGAGGGTGGGAGGAGCAGGTAGCACTGCGGTGACAGCAGGAGGAAGCAGGGAGTGATACACAGACCCGTCACTGCGCTCTTCCTCCTGACATTGGACATGTAATAATGAGGATGAGAGGAGCAGGTAGTACTGCGGTGACAGCAGGAGGAAGCAGAGAGTGACACAGAGACCCGTCACTGCGCTCTTCCTCCTGACACTGGACATGTAATAATGGAGGGTGAGAGGAGCAGGTAGTACTGTGGTGACAGCAGGAGGAAGCAGAGAGTGACACAGAGACCCGTCACTGCGCTCTTCCTCCTGACACTGGACATGTAATAATGGAGGTTGGGAGGAGCAGGTAGTACTGCAGTGACAGCAGGAGGAAGCAGAGAGTGACACAGAGACCCGTCACTGCGCTCTTCCTCCTGACATTGGACATGTAATAATGAGGATGAGAGGAGCAGGTAGTACTGTGGTGACAGCAGGAGGAAGCAGAGAGTGACACAGAGACCCGTCACTGCGCTCTTCCTCCTGACATTGGATATGTAATAATGGAGGGTGAGAGGAGCAGGTAGTACTGCAGTGACAGCAGGATGAAGCAGGGAGTGACACAGAGACCCGTCACTGCGCTCTTCCTCCTGACATTGGATATGTAATAATGGAGGGTGAGAGGAGCAGGTAGTAGTGTGGTGACAGCAGGAGGAAGCTGAGAGTGACACAGAGACCTGTCACTGCGCTCTTCCTCCTGACATTGGACTTGTAATAATGGAGGTTGGGAGGAGCAGGTAGTACTGCAGTGACAGCAGGAGGAAGCAGAGAGTGACACAGAGACCCGTCACTCCGCTTTTCCTCCTGACATTGGATATGTAATAATGAAGGTTGGGAGGAGCAGGTAGTACTGCAGTGACAGCAGGAGGAAGCAGAGAGTGACACAGAGACCCGACACTGCGCTCTTCCTCCTGACATTGGACATGTAATAATGGAGGTTGGGAGGAGCAGGTAGTACTGCGGTGACAGCAGGAGGAAGCAGAGAGTGACACAGAGACCCGACACTGCGCTCTTCCTCCTGACATTGGACATGTAATAATGGAGGGGGAGAGGAGCAGGTAGTACTGTGGTGACAGCAGGAGGAAGCAGAGAGTGACACAGAGACCCGTCACTGCGCTCTTCCTCCTGACATTGGATATGTAATAATGGAGGGTGAGAGGAGCAGGTAGTACTGTGGTGACAGCAGGAGGAAGCAGAGAGTGACACAGAGACCCGACACTGCGCTCTTCCTCCTGACATTGGATATGTAATAATGGAGGGTGAGAGGAGCAGGTAGTACTGTGGTGACAGCAGGAGGAAGCAGAGAGTGACACAGAGACCCGACACTGCGCTCTTCCTCCTGACATTGGATATGTAATAATGGAGGGTGAGAGGAGCAGGTAGTACTGTGGTGACAGCAGGAGGAAGCAGAGAGTGACACAGAGAACTGTCACTGCGCTCTTCCTCCTGACATTGGACATGTAATAATGAGGATGAGAGGAGCAGGTAGTACTGTGGTGACAGCAGGAGGAAGCAGAGAGTGACACAGAGACCCGTCACTGCGCTCTTCCTTCTGACATTGGACATGTAATAATGGAGGTTGGGAGGAGCAGGTAGTACTGTGGTGACAGCAGGAGGAAGCAGAGAGTGACACAGAGACCCATCACTGCCCTCTTCCTCCTGACATTGGACTTGTAATAATGGAGGTTGGGAGGAGCAGGTAGTACTGCAGTGACAGCAGGAGGAAGCAGAGAGTGACACAGAGACCCGTCACTGCGCTCTTCCTCCTGACATTGGACATGTAATAATGGAGGATGAGAGGAGCAGGTAGTACTGCGGTGACAGCAGGAGGAAGCAGTGAGTGACACACAGACCCGTCACTGCGCTCTTCCTCCTGACACTGGTCATGTAATAATGGAGGATGAGAGGAGCAGGTAGTACTGCGGTGACAGCAGGAGGAAGCAGAGAGTGACACAGAGAACCGTCACTGCGCTCTTCCTCCTGACATTGGACATGTAATAATGAGGATGAGAGGAGCAGGTAGTACTGTGGTGACAGCAGGAGGAAGCAGAGAGTGATGCAGAGACCCGACACTGCGCTCTTCCTACTGACATTGGACATGTAATAATGGAGGTTGGGAGGAGCAGGTAGTACTGCGGTGACAGCAGGAGGAAGCAGAGAGTGACACAGAGACCAGTCACTGCGCTCTTCCTCCTGACATTGGACATGTAATAATGAGGATGAGAGGAGCAGGTAGTACTGTGGTGACAGCAGGAGGAAGCAGAGAGTGATACAGAGACCCATCACTGCGCTCTTCCTCCTGACACTGGACATGTAATAATGGAGGTTGGGAGGAGCAGGTAGTACTGTGGTGACAGCAGGAGGAAGTAGAGAGTGACACAGAGACCCGTCGCTGCGCTCATCCTCCTGACATTGGACATGTAATAATGGAGGATGAGAGGAGCGGGTAGCACTGCGGTGACAGCAGGAGGAAGCAGGGAGTGATACACAGACCCGTCACTGCGCTCTTCCTCATGACACTGGTCATGTAATAATGGAGGGTGGGAGGAGCAGGTAGCACTGCGGTGACAGCAGGAGGAAGCAGGGAGTGATACACAGACCCGTCACTGCGCTCTTCCTCCTGACATTGGACATGTAATAATGAGGATGAGAGGAGCAGGTAGTACTGCGGTGACAGCAGGAGGAAGCAGAGAGTGACACAGAGACCCGTCACTGCGCTCTTCCTCCTGACACTGGACATGTAATAATGGAGGGTGAGAGGAGCAGGTAGTACTGTGGTGACAGCAGGAGGAAGCAGAGAGTGACACAGAGACCCGTCACTGCGCTCTTCCTCCTGACACTGGACATGTAATAATGGAGGTTGGGAGGAGCAGGTAGTACTGCAGTGACAGCAGGAGGAAGCAGAGAGTGACACAGAGACCCGTCACTGCGCTCTTCCTCCTGACATTGGACATGTAATAATGAGGATGAGAGGAGCAGGTAGTACTGTGGTGACAGCAGGAGGAAGCAGAGAGTGACACAGAGACCCGTCACTGCGCTCTTCCTCCTGACATTGGATATGTAATAATGGAGGGTGAGAGGAGCAGGTAGTACTGCAGTGACAGCAGGATGAAGCAGGGAGTGACACAGAGACCCGTCACTGCGCTCTTCCTCCTGACATTGGATATGTAATAATGGAGGGTGAGAGGAGCAGGTAGTAGTGTGGTGACAGCAGGAGGAAGCAGAGAGTGACACAGAGACCTGTCACTGCGCTCTTCCTCCTGACATTGGACTTGTAATAATGGAGGTTGGGAGGAGCAGGTAGTACTGCAGTGACAGCAGGAGGAAGCAGAGAGTGACACAGAGACCCGTCACTCCGCTTTTCCTCCTGACATTGGATATGTAATAATGAAGGTTGGGAGGAGCAGGTAGTACTGCAGTGACAGCAGGAGGAAGCAGAGAGTGACACAGAGACCCGACACTGCGCTCTTCCTCCTGACATTGGACATGTAATAATGGAGGTTGGGAGGAGCAGGTAGTACTGCGGTGACAGCAGGAGGAAGCAGAGAGTGACACAGAGACCCGACACTGCGCTCTTCCTCCTGACATTGGACATGTAATAATGGAGGGGGAGAGGAGCAGGTAGTACTGTGGTGACAGCAGGAGGAAGCAGAGAGTGACACAGAGACCCGTCACTGCGCTCTTCCTCCTGACATTGGATATGTAATAATGGAGGGTGAGAGGAGCAGGTAGTACTGTGGTGACAGCAGGAGGAAGCAGAGAGTGACACAGAGACCCGACACTGCGCTCTTCCTCCTGACATTGGATATGTAATAATGGAGGGTGAGAGGAGCAGGTAGTACTGTGGTGACAGCAGGAGGAAGCAGAGAGTGACACAGAGACCCGACACTGCGCTCTTCCTCCTGACATTGGATATGTAATAATGGAGGGTGAGAGGAGCAGGTAGTACTGTGGTGACAGCAGGAGGAAGCAGAGAGTGACACAGAGAACTGTCACTGCGCTCTTCCTCCTGACATTGGACATGTAATAATGAGGATGAGAGGAGCAGGTAGTACTGTGGTGACAGCAGGAGGAAGCAGAGAGTGACACAGAGACCCGTCACTGCGCTCTTCCTCCTGACATTGGACATGTAATAATGGAGGTTGGGAGGAGCAGGTAGTACTGTGGTGACAGCAGGAGGAAGCAGAGAGTGACACAGAGACCTGTCACTGCGCTCTTCCTCCTGACATTGGACATGTAATAATGGAGGTTGGGAGGAGCAGGTAGTGCTGTGGTGACAGCAGGAGGAAGCAGAGAGTGACACAGAGACCCGTCACTGCGCTCTTCCTCCTGACATTGGACATGTAATAATGGAGGTTGGGAGGAGCAGGTAGTACTGCAGTGACAGCAGGAGGAAGCAGAGAGTGACACAGAGACCCGTCACTGCGCTCTTCCTCCTGACATTGGACATGTAATAATGGAGGTTGGGAGGAGCAGGTAGTACTGTGGTGACAGCAGGAGGAAGCAGAGAGTGACACAGAGACCCGTCACTGCGCTCTTCCTCCTGACATTGGACATGTAATAATGGAGGTTGGGAGGAGCAGGTAGTACTGCAGTGACAGCAGGAGGAAGCAGAGAGTGACACAGAGACCAGTCACTGCGCTCTTCCTCCTCACATTGGACATGTAATAATGGAGGTTGGGAGGAGCAGGTAGTACTGTGATGACAGCAGGAGGAAGCAGAGAGTGACACAGAGAGACCCGTCACTGCGCTCTTCCTCCTGACATTGGATATGTAATAATGGAGGGTGAGAGGAGCAGGTAGTACTGCAGTGACAGCAGGATGAAGCAGGGAGTGACACAGAGACCCGTCACTGCGCTCTTCCTCCTGACATTGGATATGTAATAATGGAGGGTGAGAGGAGCAGGTAGTACTGTGGTGACAGCAGGAGGAAGCAGAGAGTGACACAGAGACCTGTCACTGCGCTCTTCCTCCTGACATTGGACTTGTAATAATGGAGGTTGGGAGGAGCAGGTAGTACTGCAGTGACAGCAGGAGGAAGCAGAGAGTGACACAGAGACCCGTCACTCCGCTTTTCCTCCTGACATTGGATATGTAATAATGAAGGTTGGGAGGAGCAGGTAGTACTGCAGTGACAGCAGGAGGAAGCAGAGAGTGACACACAGACCCATCACTGCGCTCTTCCTCCTGACATTGGACATGTAATAATGGAGGTTGGGAGGAGCAGGTAGTACTGCGGTGACAGCAGGAGGAAGCAGAGAGTGACACAGAGACCCGACACTGCGCTCTTCCTCCTGACATTGGACATGTAATAATGGAGGGGGAGAGGAGCAGGTAGTACTGTGGTGACAGCAGGAGGAAGCAGAGAGTGACACAGAGACCCGTCACTGCGCTCTTCCTCCTGACATTGGATATGTAATAATGGAGGGTGAGAGGAGCAGGTAGTACTGTGGTGACAGCAGGAGGAAGCAGAGAGTGACACAGAGACCCGACACTGCGCTCTTCCTCCTGACATTGGATATGTAATAATGGAGGGTGAGAGGAGCAGGTAGTACTGTGGTGACAGCAGGAGGAAGCAGAGAGTGACACAGAGACCCGACACTGCGCTCTTCCTCCTGACATTGGATATGTAATAATGGAGGGTGAGAGGAGCAGGTAGTACTGTGGTGACAGCAGGAGGAAGCAGAGAGTGACACAGAGAACTGTCACTGCGCTCTTCCTCCTGACATTGGACATGTAATAATGAGGATGAGAGGAGCAGGTAGTACTGTGGTGACAGCAGGAGGAAGCAGAGAGTGACACAGAGACCCGTCACTGCGCTCTTCCTCCTGACATTGGACATGTAATAATGGAGGTTGGGAGGAGCAGGTAGTACTGTGGTGACAGCAGGAGGAAGCAGAGAGTGACACAGAGACCCATCACTGCCCTCTTCCTCCTGACATTGGACTTGTAATAATGGAGGTTGGGAGGAGCAGGTAGTACTGCAGTGACAGCAGGAGGAAGCAGAGAGTGACACAGAGACCCGTCACTGCGCTCTTCCTCCTGACATTGGACATGTAATAATGGAGGTTGGGAGGAGCACGTAGTACTGCAGTGACAGCAGGAGGAAGCAGAGAGTGACACAGAGACCCGTCACTGCGCTCTTCCTCCTGACATTGGACATGTAATAATGGAGGTTGGGAGGAGCAGGTAGTACTGCGGTGACAGCAGGACGAAGCAGAGAGTGACACAGAGACCTGTCACTGCGCTCTTCTTCCTGACATTGGATATGTAATAATGGCGGATTAGAGGAGCAGGTAGTACTGTGGTGACAGCAAGAGGAAGCAGGGAGTGACACAGAGACCCGTCACTGCGCTCTTCCTCCTGACACTGGACATGTAATAATGAGGATGAGAGGAGCAGGTAGTACTGTGGTGACAGCAGGAGGAAGCAGAGAGTGACACAGAGAACCGTCATTGCGCTCTTCCTCCTGACATTGGACATGTAATAATGAGGATGAGAGGAGCAGGTAGTACTGTGGTGACAGCAGGAGGAAGCAGAGAGTGACACAGAGAACCGTCACTGCGCTCTTCCTCCTGACATTGGACATGTAATAATGAGGATGAGAGGAGCAGGTAGTACTGTGGTGACAGCAGGAGGTAGCAGAGAGTGACGCAGAGACCCGACACTGCGCTCTTCCTACTGACATTGGACATGTAATAATGGAGGTTGGGAGGAGCAGGTAGTACTGCGGTGACAGCAGGAGGAAGCAGAGAGTGACACAGAGACCAGTCACTGCGCTCTTCCTCCTGACATTGGACATGTAATAATGAGGATGAGAGGAGCAGGTAGTACTGTGGTGACAGCAGGAGGAAGCAGAGAGTGATACAGAGACCCATCACTGCGCTCTTCCTCCTGACACTGGACATGTAATAATGGAGGTTGGGAGGAGCAGGTAGTACTGTGGTGACAGCAGGAGGAAGTAGAGAGTGACACAGAGACCCGTCGCTGCGCTCATCCTCCTGACATTGGACATGTAATAATGGAGGATGAGAGGAGCGGGTAGCACTGCGGTGACAGCAGGAGGAAGCAGGGAGTGATACACAGACCCGTCACTGCGCTCTTCCTCATGACACTGGTCATGTAATAATGGAGGGTGGGAGGAGCAGGTAGCACTGCGGTGACAGCAGGAGGAAGCAGGGAGTGATACACAGACCCGTCACTGCGCTCTTCCTCCTGACATTGGACATGTAATAATGAGGATGAGAGGAGCAGGTAGTACTGCGGTGACAGCAGGAGGAAGCAGAGAGTGACACAGAGACCCGTCACTGCGCTCTTCCTCCTGACACTGGACATGTAATAATGGAGGGTGAGAGGAGCAGGTAGTACTGTGGTGACAGCAGGAGGAAGCAGAGAGTGACACAGAGACCCGTCACTGCGCTCTTCCTCCTGACACTGGACATGTAATAATGGAGGTTGGGAGGAGCAGGTAGTACTGCAGTGACAGCAGGAGGAAGCAGAGAGTGACACAGAGACCCGTCGCTGCGCTCATCCTCCTGACATTGGACATGTAATAATGGAGGATGAGAGGAGCGGGTAGCACTGCGGTGACAGCAGGAGGAAGCAGGGAGTGATACACAGACCCGTCACTGCGCTCTTCCTCATGACACTGGTCATGTAATAATGGAGGGTGGGAGGAGCAGGTAGCACTGCGGTGACAGCAGGAGGAAGCAGGGAGTGATACACAGACCCGTCACTGCGCTCTTCCTCCTGACACTGGACATGTAATAATGGAGGGTGAGAGGAGCAGGTAGTACTGTGGTGACAGCAGGAGGAAGCAGAGAGTGACACAGAGACCCGTCACTGCGCTCTTCCTCCTGACACTGGACATGTAATAATGGAGGTTGGGAGGAGCAGGTAGTACTGCAGTGACAGCAGGAGGAAGCAGAGAGTGACACAGAGACCCGTCACTGCGCTCTTCCTCCTGACATTGGATATGTAATAATGGAGGGTGAGAGGAGCAGGTAGTACTGCAGTGACAGCAGGATGAAGCAGGGAGTGACACAGAGACCCGTCACTGCGCTCTTCCTCCTGACATTGGATATGTAATAATGGAGGGTGAGAGGAGCAGGTAGTAGTGTGGTGACAGCAGGAGGAAGCTGAGAGTGACACAGAGACCTGTCACTGCGCTCTTCCTCCTGACATTGGACTTGTAATAATGGAGGTTGGGAGGAGCAGGTAGTACTGCAGTGACAGCAGGAGGAAGCAGAGAGTGACACAGAGACCCGTCACTCCGCTTTTCCTCCTGACATTGGATATGTAATAATGAAGGTTGGGAGGAGCAGGTAGTACTGCAGTGACAGCAGGAGGAAGCAGAGAGTGACACAGAGACCCGACACTGCGCTCTTCCTCCTGACATTGGACATGTAATAATGGAGGTTGGGAGGAGCAGGTAGTACTGCGGTGACAGCAGGAGGAAG
Source organism: Pseudophryne corroboree (assembly GCF_028390025.1). Taxonomy (NCBI): domain Eukaryota; kingdom Metazoa; phylum Chordata; class Amphibia; order Anura; family Myobatrachidae; genus Pseudophryne; species Pseudophryne corroboree. The sequence goes on from NC_086447.1 coordinate 49,188,050, forward strand.
CAGAGAGTGACACAGAGACCCGACACTGCGCTCTTCCTCCTGACATTGGACATGTAATAATGGAGGGGGAGAGGAGCAGGTAGTACTGTGGTGACAGCAGGAGGAAGCAGAGAGTGACACAGAGACCCGTCACTGCGCTCTTCCTCCTGACATTGGATATGTAATAATGGAGGGTGAGAGGAGCAGGTAGTACTGTGGTGACAGCAGGAGGAAGCAGAGAGTGACACAGAGACCCGACACTGCGCTCTTCCTCCTGACATTGGATATGTAATAATGGAGGGTGAGAGGAGCAGGTAGTACTGTGGTGACAGCAGGAGGAAGCAGAGAGTGACACAGAGACCCGACACTGCGCTCTTCCTCCTGACATTGGATATGTAATAATGGAGGGTGAGAGGAGCAGGTAGTACTGTGGTGACAGCAGGAGGAAGCAGAGAGTGACACAGAGAACTGTCACTGCGCTCTTCCTCCTGACATTGGACATGTAATAATGAGGATGAGAGGAGCAGGTAGTACTGTGGTGACAGCAGGAGGAAGCAGAGAGTGACACAGAGACCCGTCACTGCGCTCTTCCTCCTGACATTGGACATGTAATAATGGAGGTTGGGAGGAGCAGGTAGTACTGTGGTGACAGCAGGAGGAAGCAGAGAGTGACACAGAGACCCATCACTGCCCTCTTCCTCCTGACATTGGACTTGTAATAATGGAGGTTGGGAGGAGCAGGTAGTACTGCAGTGACAGCAGGAGGAAGCAGAGAGTGACACAGAGACCCGTCACTGCGCTCTTCCTCCTGACATTGGACATGTAATAATGGAGGATGAGAGGAGCAGGTAGTACTGCGGTGACAGCAGGAGGAAGCAGTGAGTGACACACAGACCCGTCACTGCGCTCTTCCTCCTGACACTGGTCATGTAATAATGGAGGATGAGAGGAGCAGGTAGTACTGCGGTGACAGCAGGAGGAAGCAGAGAGTGACACAGAGAACCGTCACTGCGCTCTTCCTCCTGACATTGGACATGTAATAATGAGGATGAGAGGAGCAGGTAGTACTGTGGTGACAGCAGGAGGAAGCAGAGAGTGACGCAGAGACCCGACACTGCGCTCTTCCTACTGACATTGGACATGTAATAATGGAGGTTGGGAGGAGCAGGTAGTACTGCGGTGACAGCAGGAGGAAGCAGAGAGTGACACAGAGACCAGTCACTGCGCTCTTCCTCCTGACATTGGACATGTAATAATGAGGATGAGAGGAGCAGGTAGTACTGTGGTGACAGCAGGAGGAAGCAGAGAGTGATACAGAGACCCATCACTGCGCTCTTCCTCCTGACACTGGACATGTAATAATGGAGGTTGGGAGGAGCAGGTAGTACTGTGGTGACAGCAGGAGGAAGTAGAGAGTGACACAGAGACCCGTCGCTGCGCTCATCCTCCTGACATTGGACATGTAATAATGGAGGATGAGAGGAGCGGGTAGCACTGCGGTGACAGCAGGAGGAAGCAGGGAGTGATACACAGACCCGTCACTGCGCTCTTCCTCATGACACTGGTCATGTAATAATGGAGGGTGGGAGGAGCAGGTAGCACTGCGGTGACAGCAGGAGGAAGCAGGGAGTGATACACAGACCCGTCACTGCGCTCTTCCTCCTGACATTGGACATGTAATAATGAGGATGAGAGGAGCAGGTAGTACTGCGGTGACAGCAGGAGGAAGCAGAGAGTGACACAGAGACCCGTCACTGCGCTCTTCCTCCTGACACTGGACATGTAATAATGGAGGGTGAGAGGAGCAGGTAGTACTGTGGTGACAGCAGGAGGAAGCAGAGAGTGACACAGAGACCCGTCACTGCGCTCTTCCTCCTGACACTGGACATGTAATAATGGAGGTTGGGAGGAGCAGGTAGTACTGCAGTGACAGCAGGAGGAAGCAGAGAGTGACACAGAGACCCGTCACTGCGCTCTTCCTCCTGACATTGGACATGTAATAATGAGGATGAGAGGAGCAGGTAGTACTGTGGTGACAGCAGGAGGAAGCAGAGAGTGACACAGAGACCCGTCACTGCGCTCTTCCTCCTGACATTGGATATGTAATAATGGAGGGTGAGAGGAGCAGGTAGTACTGCAGTGACAGCAGGATGAAGCAGGGAGTGACACAGAGACCCGTCACTGCGCTCTTCCTCCTGACATTGGATATGTAATAATGGAGGGTGAGAGGAGCAGGTAGTAGTGTGGTGACAGCAGGAGGAAGCAGAGAGTGACACAGAGACCTGTCACTGCGCTCTTCCTCCTGACATTGGACTTGTAATAATGGAGGTTGGGAGGAGCAGGTAGTACTGCAGTGACAGCAGGAGGAAGCAGAGAGTGACACAGAGACCCGTCACTCCGCTTTTCCTCCTGACATTGGATATGTAATAATGAAGGTTGGGAGGAGCAGGTAGTACTGCAGTGACAGCAGGAGGAAGCAGAGAGTGACACAGAGACCCGACACTGCGCTCTTCCTCCTGACATTGGACATGTAATAATGGAGGTTGGGAGGAGCAGGTAGTACTGCGGTGACAGCAGGAGGAAGCAGAGAGTGACACAGAGACCCGACACTGCGCTCTTCCTCCTGACATTGGACATGTAATAATGGAGGGGGAGAGGAGCAGGTAGTACTGTGGTGACAGCAGGAGGAAGCAGAGAGTGACACAGAGACCCGTCACTGCGCTCTTCCTCCTGACATTGGATATGTAATAATGGAGGGTGAGAGGAGCAGGTAGTACTGTGGTGACAGCAGGAGGAAGCAGAGAGTGACACAGAGACCCGACACTGCGCTCTTCCTCCTGACATTGGATATGTAATAATGGAGGGTGAGAGGAGCAGGTAGTACTGTGGTGACAGCAGGAGGAAGCAGAGAGTGACACAGAGACCCGACACTGCGCTCTTCCTCCTGACATTGGATATGTAATAATGGAGGGTGAGAGGAGCAGGTAGTACTGTGGTGACAGCAGGAGGAAGCAGAGAGTGACACAGAGAACTGTCACTGCGCTCTTCCTCCTGACATTGGACATGTAATAATGAGGATGAGAGGAGCAGGTAGTACTGTGGTGACAGCAGGAGGAAGCAGAGAGTGACACAGAGACCCGTCACTGCGCTCTTCCTCCTGACATTGGACATGTAATAATGGAGGTTGGGAGGAGCAGGTAGTACTGTGGTGACAGCAGGAGGAAGCAGAGAGTGACACAGAGACCTGTCACTGCGCTCTTCCTCCTGACATTGGACATGTAATAATGGAGGTTGGGAGGAGCAGGTAGTACTGTGGTGACAGCAGGAGGAAGCAGAGAGTGACACAGAGACCCGTCACTGCGCTCTTCCTCCTGACATTGGACATGTAATAATGGAGGTTGGGAGGAGCAGGTAGTACTGCAGTGACAGCAGGAGGAAGCAGAGAGTGACACAGAGACCCGTCACTGCGCTCTTCCTCCTGACATTGGACATGTAATAATGGAGGTTGGGAGGAGCAGGTAGTACTGCAGTGACAGCAGGAGGAAGCAGAGAGTGACACAGAGACCAGTCACTGCGCTCTTCCTCCTCACATTGGACATGTAATAATGGAGGTTGGGAGGAGCAGGTAGTACTGTGGTGACAGCAGGAGGAAGCAGAGAGTGACACAGAGAGACCCGTCACTGCGCTCTTCCTCCTGACATTGGATATGTAATAATGGAGGGTGAGAGGAGCAGGTAGTACTGCAGTGACAGCAGGATGAAGCAGGGAGTGACACAGAGACCCGTCACTGCGCTCTTCCTCCTGACATTGGATATGTAATAATGGAGGGTGAGAGGAGCAGGTAGTAGTGTGGTGACAGCAGGAGGAAGCAGAGAGTGACACAGAGACCTGTCACTGCGCTCTTCCTCCTGACATTGGACTTGTAATAATGGAGGTTGGGAGGAGCAGGTAGTACTGCAGTTACAGCAGGAGGAAGCAGAGAGTGACACAGAGACCCGTCACTCCGCTTTTCCTCCTGACATTGGATATGTAATAATGAAGGTTGGGAGGAGCAGGTAGTACTGCAGTGACAGCAGGAGGAAGCAGAGAGTGACACAGAGACCCGACACTGCGCTCTTCCTCCTGACATTGGACATGTAATAATGGAGGTTGGGAGGAGCAGGTAGTACTGCGGTGACAGCAGGAGGAAGCAGAGAGTGACACAGAGACCCGACACTGCGCTCTTCCTCCTGACATTGGACATGTAATAATGGAGGGGGAGAGGAGCAGGTAGTACTGTGGTGACAGCAGGAGGAAGCAGAGAGTGACACAGAGACCCGTCACTGCGCTCTTCCTCCTGACATTGGATATGTAATAATGGAGGGTGAGAGGAGCAGGTAGTACTGTGGTGACAGCAGGAGGAAGCAGAGAGTGACACAGAGACCCGACACTGCGCTCTTCCTCCTGACATTGGATATGTAATAATGGAGGGTGAGAGGAGCAGGTAGTACTGTGGTGACAGCAGGAGGAAGCAGAGAGTGACACAGAGAACTGTCACTGCGCTCTTCCTCCTGACATTGGACATGTAATAATGGAGGATGAGAGGAGCAGGTAGTACTGCAGTGACAGCAGGAGGAAGCAGAGAGTGACACAGAGACCCGTCACTGCGCTCTTCCTCCTGACATTGGACATGTAATAATGGAGGATGAGAGGAGCAGGTAGTACTGTGGTGACAGCAGGAGGAAGCAGAGAGTGACACAGAGACCTGTCACTGCGCTCTTCCTCCTGACATTGGACATGTAATAATGGAGGTTGGGAGGAGCAGGTAGTACTGTGGTGACAGCAGGAGGAAGCAGAGAGTGACACAGAGACCCGTCACTGCGCTCTTCCTCCTGACATTGGACATGTAATAATGGAGGTTGGGAGGAGCAGGTAGTACTGCAGTGACAGCAGGAGGAAGCAGAGAGTGACACAGAGACCCGTCACTGCGCTCTTCCTCCTGACATTGGACATGTAATAATGGAGGTTGGGAGGAGCAGGTAGTACTGCAGTGACAGCAGGAGGAAGCAGAGAGTGACACAGAGACCAGTCACTGCGCTCTTCCTCCTCACATTGGACATGTAATAATGGAGGTTGGGAGGAGCAGGTAGTACTGTGGTGACAGCAGGAGGAAGCAGAGAGTGACACAGAGACCCGTCACTGCGCTCTTCCTCCTGACATTGGACATGTAATAATGGAGGTTGGGAGGAGCAGGTAGTACTGCAGTGACAGCAGGAGGAAGCAGAGAGTGACACAGAGACCCGTCACTGCGCTCTTCCTCCTGACATTGGACATGTAATAATGGAGGTTGGGAGGAGCAGGTAGTACTGCAGTGACAGCAGGAGGAAGCAGAGAGTGACACAGAGACCAGTCACTGCGCTCTTCCTCCTCACAATGGACATGTAATAATGGAGGGTGAGGAGAGCAGGTAGTACTGCGGTAACAGCAACAGGAAGCAGAGAGTGACACAGAGACCCGTCACTGCGCTCTTCCTCCTGACATTGGACATGTAATAATGAGGATGAGAGGAGCAGGTAGTACTGTGGTGACAGCAGGAGGAAGCAGAGAGTGATACAGAGACCCATCACTGCGCTCTTCCTCCTGACACTGGACATGTAATAATGGAGGTTGGGAGGAGCAGGTAGTACTGTGGTGACAGCAGGAGGAAGTAGAGAGTGACACAGAGACCCGTCGCTGCGCTCATCCTCCTGACATTGGACATGTAATAATGGAGGATGAGAGGAGCGGGTAGCACTGCGGTGACAGCAGGAGGAAGCAGGGAGTGATACACAGACCCGTCACTGCGCTCTTCCTCATGACACTGGTCATGTAATAATGGAGGGTGGGAGGAGCAGGTAGCACTGCGGTGACAGCAGGAGGAAGCAGGGAGTGATACACAGACCCGTCACTGCGCTCTTCCTCCTGACATTGGACATGTAATAATGAGGATGAGAGGAGCAGGTAGTACTGCGGTGACAGCAGGAGGAAGCAGAGAGTGACACAGAGACCCGTCACTGCGCTCTTCCTCCTGACACTGGACATGTAATAATGGAGGGTGAGAGGAGCAGGTAGTACTGTGGTGACAGCAGGAGGAAGCAGAGAGTGACACAGAGACCCGTCACTGCGCTCTTCCTCCTGACACTGGACATGTAATAATGGAGGTTGGGAGGAGCAGGTAGTACTGCAGTGACAGCAGGAGGAAGCAGAGAGTGACACAGAGACCCGTCACTGCGCTCTTCCTCCTGACATTGGACATGTAATAATGAGGATGAGAGGAGCAGGTAGTACTGTGGTGACAGCAGGAGGAAGCAGAGAGTGACACAGAGACCCGTCACTGCGCTCTTCCTCCTGACATTGGATATGTAATAATGGAGGGTGAGAGGAGCAGGTAGTACTGCAGTGACAGCAGGATGAAGCAGGGAGTGACACAGAGACCCGTCACTGCGCTCTTCCTCCTGACATTGGATATGTAATAATGGAGGGTGAGAGGAGCAGGTAGTAGTGTGGTGACAGCAGGAGGAAGCTGAGAGTGACACAGAGACCTGTCACTGCGCTCTTCCTCCTGACATTGGACTTGTAATAATGGAGGTTGGGAGGAGCAGGTAGTACTGCAGTGACAGCAGGAGGAAGCAGAGAGTGACACAGAGACCCGTCACTCCACTTTTCCTCCTGACATTGGATATGTAATAATGAAGGATGGGAGGAGCAGGTAGTACTGCAGTGACAGCAGGAGGAAGCAGAGAGTGACACAGAGACCCGACACTGCGCTCTTCCTCCTGACATTGGACATGTAATAATGGAGGTTGGGAGGAGCAGGTAGTACTGCGGTGACAGCAGGAGGAAGCAGAGAGTGACACAGAGACCCGACACTGCGCTCTTCCTCCTGACATTGGACATGTAATAATGGAGGGGGAGAGGAGCAGGTAGTACTGTGGTGACAGCAGGAGGAAGCAGAGAGTGACACAGAGACCCGACACTGCGCTCTTCCTCCTGACATTGGATATGTAATAATGGAGGGTGAGAGGAGCAGGTAGTACTGTGGTGACAGCAGGAGGAAGCAGAGAGTGACACAGAGAACTGTCACTGCGCTCTTCCTCCTGACATTGGACATGTAATAATGAGGATGAGAGGAGCAGGTAGTACTGTGGTGACAGCAGGAGGAAGCAGAGAGTGACACAGAGACCCGTCACTGCGCTCTTCCTCCTGACATTGGACATGTAATAATGGAGGTTGGGAGGAGCAGGTAGTACTGTGGTGACAGCAGGAGGAAGCAGAGAGTGACACAGAGACCCATCACTGCCCTCTTCCTCCTGACATTGGACTTGTAATAATGGAGGTTGGGAGGAGCAGGTAGTACTGCAGTGACAGCAGGAGGAAGCAGAGAGTGACACAGAGACCCGTCACTGCGCTCTTCCTCCTGACATTGGACATGTAATAATGGAGGATGAGAGGAGCAGGTAGTACTGCGGTGACAGCAGGAGGAAGCAGTGAGTGACACACAGACCCGTCACTGCGCTCTTCCTCCTGACACTGGTCATGTAATAATGGAGGATGAGAGGAGCAGGTAGTACTGCGGTGACAGCAGGAGGAAGCAGAGAGTGACACAGAGAACCGTCACTGCGCTCTTCCTCCTGACATTGGACATGTAATAATGAGGATGAGAGGAGCAGGTAGTACTGTGGTGACAGCAGGAGGAAGCAGAGAGTGACGCAGAGACCCGACACTGCACTCTTCCTACTGACATTGGACATGTAATAATGGAGGTTGGGAGGAGCAGGTAGTACTGCGGTGACAGCAGGAGGAAGCAGAGAGTGACACAGAGACCAGTCACTGCGCTCTTCCTCCTGACATTGGACATGTAATAATGAGGATGAGAGGAGCAGGTAGTACTGTGGTGACAGCAGGAGGAAGCAGAGAGTGATACAGAGACCCATCACTGCGCTCTTCCTCCTGACACTGGACATGTAATAATGGAGGTTGGGAGGAGCAGGTAGTACTGTGGTGACAGCAGGAGGAAGTAGAGAGTGACACAGAGACCCGTCGCTGCGCTCATCCTCCTGACATTGGACATGTAATAATGGAGGATGAGAGGAGCGGGTAGCACTGCGGTGACAGCAGGAGGAAGCAGGGAGTGATACACAGACCCGTCACTGCGCTCTTCCTCATGACACTGGTCATGTAATAATGGAGGGTGGGAGGAGCAGGTAGCACTGCGGTGACAGCAGGAGGAAGCAGGGAGTGATACACAGACCCGTCACTGCGCTCTTCCTCCTGACATTGGACATGTAATAATGAGGATGAGAGGAGCAGGTAGTACTGCGGTGACAGCAGGAGGAAGCAGAGAGTGACACAGAGACCCGTCACTGCGCTCTTCCTCCTGACACTGGACATGTAATAATGGAGGGTGAGAGGAGCAGGTAGTACTGTGGTGACAGCAGGAGGAAGCAGAGAGTGACACAGAGACCCGTCACTGCGCTCTTCCTCCTGACACTGGACATGTAATAATGGAGGTTGGGAGGAGCAGGTAGTACTGCAGTGACAGCAGGAGGAAGCAGAGAGTGACACAGAGACCCGTCACTGCGCTCTTCCTCCTGACATTGGACATGTAATAATGAGGATGAGAGGAGCAGGTAGTACTGTGGTGACAGCAGGAGGAAGCAGAGAGTGACACAGAGACCCGTCACTGCGCTCTTCCTCCTGACATTGGATATGTAATAATGGAGGGTGAGAGGAGCAGGTAGTAGTGTGGTGACAGCAGGAGGAAGCAGAGAGTGACACAGAGACCTGTCACTGCGCTCTTCCTCCTGACATTGGACTTGTAATAATGGAGGTTGGGAGGAGCAGGTAGTACTGCAGTGACAGCAGGAGGAAGCAGAGAGTGACACAGAGACCCGTCACTCCGCTTTTCCTCCTGACATTGGACATGTAATAATGGAGGGTGAGAGGAGCAGGTAGTACTGCAGTGACAGCAGGATGAAGCAGGGAGTGACACAGAGACCCGTCACTGCGCTCTTCCTCCTGACATTGGATATGTAATAATGGAGGGTGAGAGGAGCAGGTAGTAGTGTGGTGACAGCAGGAGGAAGCAGAGAGTGACACAGAGACCCGTCACTGCGCTCTTCCTCCTGACATTGGACATGTAATAATGGAGGTTGGGAGGAGCAGGTAGTACTGCAGTGACAGCAGGAGGAAGCAGAGAGTGACACAGAGACCAGTCACTGCGCTCTTCCTCCTCACATTGGACATGTAATAATGGAGGTTGGGAGGAGCAGGTAGTACTGTGGTGACAGCAGGAGGAAGCAGAGAGTGACACAGAGAGACCCGTCACTGCGCTCTTCCTCCTGACATTGGATATGTAATAATGGAGGGTGAGAGGAGCAGGTAGTACTGCAGTGACAGCAGGATGAAGCAGGGAGTGACACAGAGACCCGTCACTGCGCTCTTCCTCCTGACATTGGATATGTAATAATGGAGGGTGAGAGGAGCAGGTAGTAGTGTGGTGACAGCAGGAGGAAGCAGAGAGTGACACAGAGACCTGTCACTGCGCTCTTCCTCCTGACATTGGACTTGTAATAATGGAGGTTGGGAGGAGCAGGTAGTACTGCAGTTACAGCAGGAGGAAGCAGAGAGTGACACAGAGACCCGTCACTCCGCTTTTCCTCCTGACATTGGATATGTAATAATGAAGGTTGGGAGGAGCAGGTAGTACTGCAGTGACAGCAGGAGGAAGCAGAGAGTGACACAGAGACCCGACACTGCGCTCTTCCTCCTGACATTGGACATGTAATAATGGAGGTTGGGAGGAGCAGGTAGTACTGCGGTGACAGCAGGAGGAAGCAGAGAGTGACACAGAGACCCGACACTGCGCTCTTCCTCCTGACATTGGACATGTAATAATGGAGGGGGAGAGGAGCAGGTAGTACTGTGGTGACAGCAGGAGGAAGCAGAGAGTGACACAGAGACCCGTCACTGCGCTCTTCCTCCTGACATTGGATATGTAATAATGGAGGGTGAGAGGAGCAGGTAGTACTGTGGTGACAGCAGGAGGAAGCAGAGAGTGACACAGAGACCCGACACTGCGCTCTTCCTCCTGACATTGGATATGTAATAATGGAGGGTGAGAGGAGCAGGTAGTACTGTGGTGACAGCAGGAGGAAGCAGAGAGTGACACAGAGACCCGACACTGCGCTCTTCCTCCTGACATTGGATATGTAATAATGGAGGGTGAGAGGAGCAGGTAGTACTGTGGTGACAGCAGGAGGAAGCAGAGAGTGACACAGAGAACTGTCACTGCGCTCTTCTTCCTGACATTGGACATGTAATAATGAGGATGAGAGGAGCAGGTAGTACTGTGGTGACAGCAGGAGGAAGCAGAGAGTGACACAGAGACCCGTCACTGCGCTCTTCCTCCTGACATTGGACATGTAATAATGGAGGTTGGGAGGAGCAGGTAGTACTGTGGTGACAGCAGGAGGAAGCAGAGAGTGACACAGAGACCCATCACTGCCCTCTTCCTCCTGACATTGGACTTGTAATAATGGAGGTTGGGAGGAGCAGGTAGTACTGCAGTGACAGCAGGAGGAAGCAGAGAGTGACACAGAGACCCGTCACTGCGCTCTTCCTCCTGACATTGGACATGTAATAATGGAGGATGAGAGGAGCAGGTAGTACTGTGGTGACAGCAGGAGGAAGCAGAGAGTGACACAGAGACCTGTCACTGCGCTCTTCCTCCTGACATTGGACATGTAATAATGGAGGTTGGGAGGAGCAGGTAGTACTGTGGTGACAGCAGGAGGAAGCAGAGAGTGACACAGAGACCCATCACTGCGCTCTTCCTCCTGACATTGGACATGTAATAATGGAGGTTGGGAGGAGCAGGTAGTACTGCAGTGACAGCAGGAGGAAGCAGAGAGTGACACAGAGACCCGTCACTGCGCTCTTCCTCCTGACATTGGACATGTAATAATGGAGGTTGGGAGGAGCAGGTAGTACTGCAGTGACAGCAGGAGGAAGCAGAGAGTGACACAGAGACCAGTCACTGCGCTCTTCCTCCTCACATTGGACATGTAATAATGGAGGTTGGGAGGAGCAGGTAGTACTGTGGTGACAGCAGGAGGAAGCAGAGAGTGACACAGAGACCCGTCACTGCGCTCTTCCTCCTGACATTGGACATGTAATAATGGAGGTTGGGAGGAGCAGGTAGTACTGCAGTGACAGCAGGAGGAAGCAGAGAGTGACACAGAGACCCGTCACTGCGCTCTTCCTCCTGACATTGGACATGTAATAATGGAGGTTGGGAGGAGCAGGTAGTACTGCAGTGACAGCAGGAGGAAGCAGAGAGTGACACAGAGACCAGTCACTGCGCTCTTCCTCCTCACAATGGACATGTAATAATGGAGGGTGAGGAGAGCAGGTAGTACTGCGGTAACAGCAACAGGAAGCAGAGAGTGACACAGAGACCCGTCACTGCGCTCTTCCTCCTGACATTGGACATGTAATAATGGAGGGTGAGAGGAGCAGGTAGTACTGCAGTGACAGCAGGAGGATGCAGTGAGTGACACACAGACCCGTCACTGCGCTCTTCCTCCTGACACTGGACATGTAATAATGGAGGATGAGAGGAGCAGGTAGTACTGCAGTGACAGCAGGAGGAAGCAGAGAGTGACACAGAGACCCGTCACTGCGCTCTTCCTCCTGACATTGGACATGTAATAATGGAGGTTGGGAGGAGCAGGTAGTACTGTGGTGACAGCAGGAGGAAGCAGTGAGTGACACACAGACCCGTCACTGCGCTCTTCCTCCTGACACTGGACATGTAATAATGGAGGATGAGAGGAGCAGGTAGTACTGCAGTGACAGCAGGAGGAAGCAGAGAGTGACACAGAGACCCGTCACTGCGCTCTTCCTCCAGACATTGGACATGTAATAATGGAGGTTGGGAGGAGCAGGTAGTACTGTGGTGACAGCAGGAGGAAGCAGAGAGTGACACAGAGACCCGTCACTGCGCTCTTCCTCCTGACAGTGGACATGTAATAATGGAGATTGGGAGGAGCACGTAGTACTGTGGTGACAGCAGGAGGATGCAGGGAGTGACACACAGACCCGTCACTGCGCTCTTCCTCCTGACATTGGACATGTAATAATGGAGGTTGGGAGGAGCAGTGACTGCGGTGACAGCAGGAGGAAGCAGAGAGTGACACAGAGACCCATCACTGCGCTCTTCCTCCTGACACTGGTCATGTAATAATGGAGGGTGAGAGGAGCAGGTAGTACTGTGGTGACAGCAGGAGGAAGCAGAGAGTGACACAGAGACACAGAGACCCGTCACTGCGCTCTTCCTCCGGACACTGGTCATGTAATAATGGAGGGTGGGAGGAGCAGTCATACTGCAGTGACAGCAGGAGGAAGCAGAGAGTGACACAGAGACCCATCACTGCACTCTTCCTCCTGACACTGGACATGTAATAATGGAGGTTGGGAGGAGCAGGTAGTACTGCAGTGACAGCAGGAGGAATACGGGAGTGACACAAAAGACACACTAGTGAGTTTTAAAATGATGACTATTTGAACAAGCGGATTCATGGGGCAGTGCGGCTGCCTAGATGTATACAAGTCCCGTCGAAGTAAAAAATATTACATAGAAAGAACATACAGACTCCACACATATAAGTCGCTATACTTGCAAATACACGCAGAGAGCACAGCAATATATGGTAACACACGCATTTACACGGACATGCCACAGAGATGGATTTGACACTTATTTCATACAGCACATAATTATAATAATATCAAGCGCCAGACATCATGATGATTTAAAATTATATAATGGAGTAATGTCATGTATGTGTATTAATTGAACGAAGCAAGATAGACCTGTCATATTTGGTATTAAAGCAAGCAGATTAATGTGTAGATTCATTTGATGCTTGTTTTTAAGTTGTAGGACATTGCAACAAATAGTTATGATTAAATGTATGAAAGCTAAAATCACTTTTATTAGAACAATAGACATTCCAAACAGGTGGCGGACAGGAAACTCAGACCAGCCCCTTTTGATGTCTTCAAGGCTGAACCTGTTTAGCATACGAACAGACCAGTGACTCATCATGAATGAGAAAGTTTCCTCCCTTAAACTAGATAACACATTACAGAGACACACAGTTGTTAGCTGCTGTTTTGTCCCAGACGATGATGGAGATGCTGTCTGCCCAGTTCCTGCATGATTTTACAGAGAGAGAGAGAGAGTGATATGGAGGGACAAATTTATATGAGAAAGCTATGGTAATTGTATCGCTGGCCTATAACTGTATGTATTAACTGCTTACTGTATAAATTGTAACCATGTAACTATATGTATACTGTACATTGTGATATATTGAATACATATCCTTTTAATAACAAATATATACATCAATGAGCTTTAGGACTCAGATAATGTGTGGGTGTATTGTTTTCTCTTATGGGATGCAGTGTTTTGCGATGTATAGCACACATTCATGGCACATGGTAATAAGAGGTGCAGGCATTTACAATATATATTAGAGCGGGCATTTTAAATATTTGTTAGAAAGCAATTTGGTATTTACAGATGAGGGCTTGTCCACGATATCACGGTCTTAATGATGCACTGTACATTACAAATGCAACGCTGTGGTCGTTCAGCTTGTGGTGGACGCATCGTGACGCTGAAAAAATCATATACGTGTGTTCTGTTGTGTTATCAGTAAGCCGATGATATGAAAAATTCAAGGGACAATGTGTTTCTCATAATATTTAAAATGCTAAAATTTATTTTTATTGTTGCGAAACAAAGTTCAAATAAGTCATATTGTGTTTGATTCAGATTGGATTGTTTATATGTTAAGTAGATTTAAAAGTACATTTAAAGGTTGCTGCATAGCCTTGATATAGTTGTTTTTTGTTAACTCAGGCCTAAAGCACTTTAACTTCTGGTGCTTGTATAATTTGTGATTTGTGACAAAGGTAGCCGCATGGTCTGGCCTCCATTTTGGACTAACCACATGGCCTGTCCACCATCTTGTGTAAACCTCATGGATGTGGAAGGGGGAGGAGCAGTGGCCATTTTAGCAAGGTCACTTTCTAAATAGCTGATTTTCAGTCTGCTCAGAACAATCAGTTTCCTTTGTCACATCAAGCACCATTTATGACTTAACAATGCATTTATTTAACCCATGCCATAGTCAATTACAAATAGTTTCAATTGGGCCTAGTGAGAGTAAATGGTGAGATAAATGCTTGGCTTGGTGTAAGAAATTGCACACAGAAAAAAAAATACTTTTTTTTTCTTCTTTTCCAGGATTTAGTTAACTCTCTGTTTTCTATAAGATAGTCATTGAAATGTTAATTAACTGGTTCAACCACTAGTACAGGCAGGCAAAACATCTTTGATATGCAAATTAGAAGCACTGAATGGGTGAAGGTGTCTCATAGAAGGCCAGTGAATTATACATATATATAATATTATTATAATTATGTGTATATTTATATCAGTGTATGTTCTGCAAGATAGCTATCCAATCTGAATCATATCATTAAAATTATAGATTATTGCAGTCATTATAGATCTGTGTGAAATCGGATACATTTGTTTGCTATACAGATACATTTTAAATAAATGTATTTAAGGGAGTAATTATAGACATGAAACGCAGTTCTGGCCTGGTTGTTAAGAAAAAACTGGGTGTTGTGTTAAGTGAGCGATTATAGTTAGTATTGCTCACATTTATAGAGTTGTCTGATTTGTTTTATTGCGTACGCACATTGGTACACGTGGTATGGAACGCGAGGACAGCGTACAAAAACGTGCATGTGGCGCAAGGCCGCACACGTGGCTTTGGGGTACGCACGGTTGCATTATTACGCAAGCTTGCATAGGGTTGTTTGTGCATGATAAAAGCACACAATATTTGTTCAATTAAGGTGGGATTGTAGACATTTAATACAATAGCACATAACTATCTGATTTCAAAAGCAGGTTATGCTAAAATTTAGTTTAAAAACTGTAAGCACCTCTGGAGTAAAGCTGCCGATCAGCACGAGTGAAATTTTCTGTACAGAAAAACAAAGCGTATTTGAGTGAGTGAAAGCGGAGCAAGTGGAGCTGAACCCAGGAACTGAAGTGGTCTAAGTGGCTGGAGTGGTAACACTGGGTTAGTAGAGGCCCGGTGGCGTAGGGTTCGCTACCTTGCTTGATTAGAACTAAGGGATCTGAAGTGGTCTAGGTGTCCCATACAGCTAGGTGATCTGGAGTGGTCTAGACTAGGTGGTCTACAGCAATCGTAGGGCATATAGATAACTAGTAGCTATAGGCTGTGCTTTTGCATCGCATGTCCGTGTGTTCTACACAGCACAACGTGATACCATTGTGTTATATGTGGAAAGGCATACGCAGACGTGATTGTATAGACAAAGGGGTTTTTCTTTTATAACATCGGGAAATCTCCCTGGTGGCCTTTCACTGGAAAGGGTGAAGGATAGTTATCTAATTTCTCTGTTTTTCACCCTACAAACAATTCCAGTTGAAAGATACCGAAAATACATTTTTCGTTGCCTCTCTCAGGAAAATATTCCAACAGAACTTCCACCGAAAGAAATTACGGTGCTGTAAGGTCTGATAGGAGCCCTAAGTTGGGTACATCGCCTTCGCTATCGACAGTGTATGGTAGTACTGGCCAACGTGGGTGAGAGTGGGTGAAAGCGCTCTAAAAACTTTCACCGTCTACTTACATTGAGTATTTTGGTGTTTGTGGGAATTTTTTTTAGTTATTAAAAAGACCCACAAATATGGGAGCCAGTTGCTCAAGTGAGAGACGTTTGTGTAGGGTTCAGGTTGAAGAGGTGCGACCAAAAAGGTCAGCAAGGTTTATCATGTGTGAAAAATATGGTTCACACACGGAAGTTTTATGCAATGAGTGGGTACGTATGACTGACAAAGATAGGGTACCATTCCCTAGGGTGGGCAGCTTTGAGCCAGAGGTATTGCAGAACTTAAGGATAAGGATATGTCTGATAAAATCCAGAAAACAAAGGGTCAGACATACAGATTGTTTAAACCTGTGGCAGCAAGAGGGGATGGTGAGTTTGATCCTAAGGTATTGCAGGTGGTATGTCTAACCAAAGTCATATAAGACAAGAATGGAAATATAAGAACTGTTTGAACTTGTAGCAACAATAAACAAGTAGGAAAAAAAAAGAGAATGCAAGTACACCGCCATATGTAGAAGTGGAAGCAGTTACGGCCAGCATACAAACTATAGAAAATATGAAAAATATGACTGTAACCTATATATGTACTAATGAATGTTGAAGTTTATTTAGGAGGAGAAGGTGACCTGATTGTTTTCAGCCATTTCTCATGCACTCAGAGGAGTATCAACCGGTAAAAGAAGAGCAGTAGCCTGTGGGGGAAGTGGCTGAGACCAGTGGAACTGGTAAGTATGGTATAATTCGTGTACATATATAGTAAAACCCAAAAATAAAACAAAAATCAAGAAAGTAACATCAGAAATGGAGAAAAACCTGTCCGCACATTAGTATTTGCCAGTAGGAAAGCGGGCAGAGACAAGGTAACCCCCGGGTATTTCTTTCAGTTACCATATAAGAAGTATTCATTCCTAGTAATGCCCCTAGTAAAGATGAGCTCGGAAATGTTTGTTGGACCATGTACAGACCCTTAATACGGGATGAGAAGGATTGAATGAATACTTCGAATGACCTAAAAGCTTGTTAAACTTCTTTTTTTTTTTGTCTTTTGCAGTAATAGAAAACTCTCCATCTGGATAAGATCACTGGTAAACACTAAGGCCCTCATTCCGAGTTGTTCGCTCGGTAAATTTCTTCGCATCGCAGCGATTTTCTGTTTAGTGCGCATGCGCAATGTTCGCACTGCGACTGCGCCAAATAAATTTGCTATGCAGTTAGGTATTTTACTCACGTTTTTTTCTTCGTTCTGGTGATCGTAATGTGATTGACAGGAAGTGGGTGTTTCTGGGCGGAAACAGGCCGTTTTATGGGGGTGTGCGAAAAAACGCTACCGTTTCTGGGAAAAACGCGGGAGTGGCTGAAGAAACGGAGGAGTGTCTGGGCGAACGCTGGGTGTGTTTGTGACGTCAAACCAGGAACGACAAGCACTGAACTGATCGCAGATGCCGAGTAAGTCTGGAGCTACTCAGAAACTGCTAAGAGGTGTGTAGTCGCAATTTTGAGAATCTTTCGTTCGCAATTTTACTATGCTAAGATTCACTCCCAGTAAGCGGCGGCTTAGCGTGTGCAATGCTGCTAAAAGCAGCTTGCGAGCGTACAACTCGGAATGAGGGCCTAATTCGGCAAATGGGAGGTGGCTGTCTCTGTGCTAATGGACGGGCTCAATTAGGCATTAGCTGATCAGTTTGTTAAAGCCAGAATAAAGAAAAATCAAAGGTCTACTAGTTATGGAGTTCGGAGGTAATCAGGAACAATCAGACAATGGCTATTCACACATTGCAGATAAAGAGCTCATTAATATATGTGGAAGAAAGGTTTATGAGTTGCTCTCCCCGAACTCCGAAGGTTTATGTTATTTAGGAAGGACCCTACTTATAACCCTTGTTCAATTATTAAACAGACCTAGCATACGTTCCAGAAATGGAAACAATGTTCAGAAAATTATAGGAATATGTAGATCATGAAAATTTTATATGTCACTTTCACGATTTGTTTGTGTCTTCTTCATCTACCCAGCAGAACCTCAATCGAATCCAAACATCAGTGTACAAAGACGTAGGTACATGCATGTGTGAAATGTTTGTCGCAAATCCGACATTATACGCCAAAGCACTGTCCCAGCATACTCTATAGGTTGAATGTTGTCCTACACCCAACCAGTGGTCCCGTGACCGCTGAGTGCATATAGAGGATCACCCGTTTTCAACCGCTGCATGTGTGACTGTGTCTCTGGCCGCTTCTGCCGCTCCTGCCGTTCTCAGTTGTGCCGGTCTTTTGCCGCTCATCTCTGCCGCATCCATCTTCGGCTGCCGCTCACGGTGTGTGCTATACACCGAGGACATTTACATCTACGGCTCATTACTATTGTGGCTCTTTGGACGCTGCTCGGTGCAGCCCCGACTGCCTGCTAAAGTCTCCATTGCCTCTGATTGTGTGCTTACAAACGCTGCCCGTCAGCCTGGAACTCCCTAAGGTATTTACCTGAAAAATTAATCCCTGCACTTGTGCTATAGTGCTGTAGTGGAGGACATTTCCAGGAAAGGGTAATTATTAACCCCGTTTGATCGGGCAAAACACATTATGAAGGACTAATCCTGCACTGGGACGCCAGTGACAGGTTAAGCGGAGACATTTATTCAATCATTTATATATTTACAAACTGGCATTTAGTAATGAGAATTATGTGGCATTAACGGCAAATGAAATAATTGATTACTGTTTCTTATTAATTGGATATCTTTGTAAGAAATATTGGTTTAATTAATTATAAGTCAAAGTGGCTTTTTATTATAGCAGTTTCAGAGTAGCTTCAGACTTACTCGGCATCTGCGATCAGTTCAGTGCTTATCGTTCCTGGTTTGACGTCACAAACACACCCAGCGTTCGCCCAGACACTCCTCCGTTTCTCCAGCCACTCCCGCGTTCTTTCCGGAAACGGTAGCGTTTTTCCCCACACGCCCATAAAACGGCCTGTTTCCGCCCAGTAACACCCATTTCCTGTCAATCACCCTACGATCGCCTGAGCGAAGAAAAAGCCATGAGTAAAAATCCAAACTTCATAGCAAATTTACTTGGCGCAGTCGCAGTGCGGACATTGCGCATGCGCACTAAGCGGAAAAATGCTGCGATGCGAAGAAATTTTCCAAGCGAACGACTTGGAATGACCTCCTTTATTGTGTATTTTAACAAGTGTATTTATTTAAAGTGTAACATTAATTGTTTCTAGTAAAAGAATATATTAAAACAAGTCTCTTGGTTTTTTAGTAAAGGCAAACATTCACTTTATTACCACTGTATTTGGAGTCACTGAAGCGCACAGACACCCCCGATTGTGCATATAGAGGATGTCTCGTCCTCCTCACTGTCTTCCCCAAATATAGTCAAGTGTCTGATTTGTGAAATGAATAAATTCTTGTGTCTAGGTCACCGATTATTGTCTGAAATATTTTTTCTTATGTTAATAATTGATGGCAGTTATTGTTTATTGCCAAAGGGTGGACTGTCGAAGTAAAAACTATTACATAGAAAGAACATACAGACTCCACACATATAAGTCGCTATACTTGCAAATACACGCAGAGAGCACAGCAATATATGGTAATACACGCATTTACACGGACATGCCACAGAGATGGATTCAACACTTATTTCATACAGAAAATAATTATAATAATATCAAGCGCCAGACATCATGATGATTTAAAATTCTATAATGGAGTAATGTCATGTATGCATATTATTTGAACGAAGGAAGATAGATGTCGTATTTGGTATTAAAGCAAGCAGATTAATGTGTAGATTCATTTGATGCTTGTTATTAAGTTTTAGGACATTGCAACAAATAGTTATGATTAAATGTATGAAAGCTAAAATCACTTTTATTAGAACAATAGACATTCCAAACAGGTGGTGGACAGGAAACTCAGGCCAGCCCCTGTTGATGTTTTCAAGGCTGAACCTGTTTAGCATACGAACAGACCAGTGACTCATCATGAATGAGAAAGTTCCCTCCCTTAAACTAGATAATAAGAATTTACTTACCGATAATTCTATTTCTCGGAGTCCGTAGTGGATGCTGGGGTTCCTGAAAGGACCATGGGGAATAGCGGCTCCGCAGGAGACAGGGCACAAAAAGTAAAGCTTTCCGATCAGGTGGTGTGCACTGGCTCCTCCCCCTATGACCCTCCTCCAGACTCCAGTTAGGTACTGTGCCCGGACGAGCGTACACAATAAGGGAGGAATTTTGAATCCCGGGTAAGACTCATACCAGCCACACCAATCACACTGTACAACCTGTGATCTGAACCCAGTTAACAGTATGATAACAGCGGAGCCTCTGAAAAGATGGCTCACAACAACAATAACCCGATTTAGTTAGCAATAACTATGTACAAGTATTGCAGATAATCCGCACTTGGGATGGGCGCCCAGCATCCACTACGGACTCCGAGAGATAGAATTATCGGTAAGTAAATTCTTATTTTCTCTATCGTCCTTGTGGATGCTGGGGTTCCTGAAAGGACCATGGGGATTATACCAAAGCTCCCAAACGGGCGGGAGAGTGCGGATGACTCTGCAGCACCGAATGAGAGAACTCCAGGTCCTCTTTTGCCAGGGTATCAAATTTGTAGAATTTTACAAACGTGTTCTCCCCCGACCACGTAGCTGCTCGGCAAAGTTGTAATGCCGAGACCCCTCGGGCAGCCGCCCAAGATGAGCCCACCTTCCTTGTGGAATGGGCCTTAACAGATTTAGACTGTGGCAGGCCTGCCACAGAATGTGCAAGTTGAATTGTGCTACCAATCCCACGAGCAATCGACTGCTTAGAAGCAGAAGCACCCAGCATTGTTGGGTGCATACAGGATAAACAGCAAGTCAGATTTCCTGACTCCAGCCAACCTGGAAACTATATTTTCAGGGCCCTGATAACATCCAGCAACTTGGAGTCCTCCAAGTCCCTAGTAGCCGCAGGTACCACAATAAGCTGGTTCAGGTGAAACGCTGACACCACCTTAAGGAGAAACTGGGGACGAGTCCGCAGCTTTGCTCTGTCCGAATGGACAATCAGATATGGCTTTGTGAGATAAAGCCGCCAATTCTGACACTCGCCTGGCCGAGGCCAGGACCAACAGCATGGTCATTTTCCATGTGAGATATATCAAATCCACAGATTTGAGTTGTTTAAACCAATGTGATTTTTTAGGAATCCCAAAACTACGTTGAGATCGCCCAGTGCCACTGGAGACATCAAAGGGGCTGTATATGCAGTACTCCCTTAACAACTTCTGGACTTCAGGAACTGAAGCCAATTTCTTTCTGGAAGAAAATCAACAGGCCGAAATTTGAACCTTAATGGACCAATTTTGAGACCCATAGACACTCCTGTTTGCAGGAAATGTAGAAATTAACCTAGTTGAAATTCTTCCGTGGAGCCTTCCTGGACTCACACCCCGGCACATATTTTCACCTAAGTGGTGATAATGTTGTGCGGTCACCTCCTTCCTGGCTCTGACCAGGGTAGGGATGACCTCTTCCGGAATGCCTCTTTCCCTTAGGATCCGGCGTTCACCCGCCTTGGCGTCAACGCAGCTGCGGTAAGTCCCGGAACAGACACGGTTCTTGCCGAATCAAGACCCTTCTTAGTATCTCTTGAAGTTCCGGGTACCAAGTCCTTCTTGGCCAAACCGGAGCCACGAGTATAGTTCTTACTCCTCTCCTTCCTATCATTTTCAATACATTGGGTATGAAAAGCAGAGGATGGAACACATACACCGACTGGTACACCGACGGTGTTACCAGAGCGTCCCAGCTATTGCCTGAGTGTCTCTTGACCTGGCGCTTCAGGTGGGACGCCATCATAACCACCTTTGGTCTTTCCCAACGGTTTACAATCATGTGGAAACTTCCAGATTAAGTTTCCACTTTTCCGGGTGGAATTCATTTATGCTGAGGAAATCTTCCCAGTTGCCCACTCCCGGAATGAACACTGCTG
Organism: Pseudophryne corroboree; assembly: GCF_028390025.1. Taxonomy (NCBI): domain Eukaryota; kingdom Metazoa; phylum Chordata; class Amphibia; order Anura; family Myobatrachidae; genus Pseudophryne; species Pseudophryne corroboree. The sequence goes on from NC_086447.1 coordinate 49,209,765, forward strand.
ACAGTGTTATCACATGATTTTCCGCCCAGCGAAGAATCCTTGCTGTCATTGCCCTCCTGCTTCTTGTGTCGCCCCGTCTGATAACGTGGGCGACCGCCATGATGATGTCCTACTGGATCAGCACCGGTTGACTTTGAAGCAGGAGTCTTCCTAGGCTCAGAGCATTGTAAATTGCCCTTAGCTCCAGTATATTCATGTGGAGAGAAGTCTCCAGACTTGACCACACTTCCTTGGAAATTTTTTCCCTGTGTGACTACTCCCCAGCCTCTCAGGCTGGTATCCGTGGTCCCCAGAACACAGTCCTGAATGCTGAGTGTGCTGCCCTCTAAAAGATGAGCACTCTGCAGCCCCCACAGAAGAGACACCCTTGTCCTTGGAGACAGGATTATCCGCTGATGCATCTGAAAATGCGATCCGGACCATTCGTCCAGCAAATCCCCTGAGATCTGCCGAATGGAATCGCTTCGTAAGAAGCCACCATTTTTCCCAGGACTCCTGTGCATTGATGCACTGATACTTGGCCTGGTCTTAGGAGGTTTCTGACTAGGTCGAATAACTCCTTGGCTTTTTCCTCCCGGAGGAACACCTTTTTCTGGACTATGCCCAGAATCATTCCTAGGAACAGCAGACGTATCGTCGGAAAACAGCTGCGATTCTTGGAATATTTAGAATCCAGTCGTGCTGTCGTAGAACTACTTTAGATAGTGCTCTTCCGACCTCCAACTGTTCTCTGGAACTTGCCCTTTTCAGGATATCGTCCAAGTAAGGGATAATTTAGATGCCTTTTTTCTTTGAAGAAACATCTTTTCGGCCATTACCTTGGTAAAAGGCCCGGGGTGCCGTGGATAATTCAAACGGCATCGTCTGAAACTGATATTGACAGTTCTGTACCACGAACCAGAGGTACCCTTGTTGAGAAGGGCAAATTTGGACATGGAGGTAATCCTTGATGTCCAGGGACACCATATAGTCCCCTTTTTTCCGGTTCGCTATCACTGCTCTGAGTGACTCCATCTCGATTTGAACCTTTTATGTAAGTGTTCAAAGATTTCAGTTTAGACTATGTCTCACCAAGCCGTCTGGCGTCAGTACCACAATATAGTGTGGAAAAATAATACCCTTTTCCTTGTTGTAGGAGGGGTACTTTGATTATCACCTGCTGGATATACAGCTTGTGAATTGTTTCCAATGCTGCCTCCCTGTCGGAGGGAGCCGTTGGTAAAGCAGACTTCAGAAACCTGCGAGGAGAAGATGTCTCGACTCTCCAATCTGTACCCCTGGGATAATACTTGTACTATCTAGGGGTCAACCTGCGAGTGATCCCACTGCGCGCTGAGACTCTTGAGACTACCCCCCCACCTTGAGTCCGCTTGCATGGCCCCAGCGTCATGCTGAGGACTTGGCAGACGCGGTGGAGGGCTTCTTTTCCTGGGAAGGGGCTGCCTGCTGCAGTCTACTTCCCTTACCTCTATGTCTGGGCAGATATGACTGGCCTTTTGCCTGCATGCCCTCATGGGAAAGGAAGGATTGAGGCTGAAAAGACGGTGTCTTTTTCAGCTGAGATGTAACTTGGGGTAAAAAGGTTGGATTTCCCAGCTGTTGCCGTGGTCCCCAGGTCCGATGGACCGACCCCACTAACTCCTTCCCTTTATACGGCAATACTTCCATGTGCCGTATGGGATCTGTATCACCTGACCACTGTCGTGTCCATGACATCTTCTGGGTGATATGGACAACGTACTTATCTTGATGCCAGAGAGCAAATATCCCTCTGTGCATCTCACGTACATATATATAGAATGCATCCTATTAAATGCTCTATATGAATAAAATATTTTCAGTCAGGGAATCCGACCAAGCCAACCCAGCACTGCATCTCCAGGCTGATGGCGATCGCTGGTCGCAGTATAACCACCGTATGTGTGTATATACTTTTTAGGATATCTTTCCAGCTTCCTATCAGCTGGCTCCTTGAGGGCGGCCGTATCTGGAGACGGTAACGCCACTTGATAAGCGTGTGAGCGCCTTATCACCCTAAGGGGTGTTTCCCAACGCGCCCTAATTTCTGGCGGGAAAGGGTATAACGCCAATATTTGCTATCGGGGTAACCCCACGCATCATCACACACTTCATTTTATTTTATCTGATTCAGGAAAAACTACAGGTAGTTTTTTCACTCCCACATAATACCCTTTTTTGTGGTACTTGTAGTATCAGAAATATGCAACACCTCCTTCATTGCCCTTAACGTGTGGCCCTAATGAGAAATACGTTTGTTTATTCACCGTCGACACTGGATTCAGTGTCCGTGTCTGTGTCTGTGTCGACCGACTGAGGTAAATGGGCGTTTTTAACGCCCCTGACGGTGTTTCTGAGACGCCTGGACCGGTACTAATAGTTTGTCGGCCGTCTCACGTCGTCAACCGACCTTGCAGCGTGTTGACATTCTCACGTAATTCCCTAAATAAGCCATCCATTCCGGTGTCGACTCCCTAGAGAGTGACATCACCATTACAGGCAATTTCTCCGCCTCCTCACCAACATCGTCCTCATACATGTCGACACACACGTACCGACACACAGCACACACACCGGGAATGCTCTGACAGAGGACAGGACCCACACTAGCCCTTTGGGGAGACAGAGGGAGAGTTTGCCAGCACACACCAAAACGCTATAATTATATAGGGACAACCTTATATAAGTGTTTTCCCTTATAGCATCTTTATATATATCTCAATATCGCCAAAATCAGTGCCCCCCCTCTCTGTTTTAACCCTGTTTCTGTAGTGCAGTGCAGGGGAGAGCCTGGGAGCCTTCTCTCCAGGCTTTCTGTGAGAGAAAATGGCGCTGTGTGCTGAGGAGATAGGCCCCGCCCCTTTTTCGGCGGGCTCGTCTCCCGCTATTTAGTGAATCTTGGCAGGGGTTAAATATCTCCATATAGCCTCTGGGGGCTATATGTGAGGTATTTTTCGCCAAAAAAGGTTTTCATTTGCCTCCCAGGGCGCCCCCCTCCCAGCGCCCTGCACCCTCAGTGACTGCCGTGTGAAGTGTGCTGAGAGGAAAATGGCGCACAGCTGCAGTGCTGTGCGCTACCTTTAGAAGACTGCAGGAGTCTTCAGCCGCCGATTCTGGACCTCTTCTTACTTCAGCATCTGCAAGGGGGCCGGCGGCGCGGCTCCGGTGACCATCCAGGCTGTACCTGTGATCGTCCCTCTGGAGCTGATGTCCAGTAGCCAAGAAGCCAATCCATCCTGCACGCAGGTGAGTTCACTCCTTCTCCCCTAAGTCCCTCGTTGCAGTGATCCTGTTGCCAGCAGGACTCACTGTAAAATAAAAAACCTAAGCTAAACTTTCTCTAAGCAGCTCTTTAGGAGAGCCACCTAGATTGCACCCTTCTCGGCCGGGCACAAAAATCTAACTGGAGTCTGGAGGAGGGTCATAGGGGGAGGAGCCAGTGCACACCACCTGATCGGAAAGCTTTACTTTTTGTGCCCTGTCTCCTGCGGAGCCGCTATTCCCCATGGTCCTTTCAGGAACCCCAGCATCCACAAGGACGATAGAGAAAACACATTACAGAGACACACAGTTGTTAGTTGATGTTTTGTCACGGACGATGATGGAGATGCTGTCTGCCCAGTTCCTGCATGATTTTACAGAGAGAGAGTGATATGGAGGGATGAATTTATATGAGAAAGCTATGGTAATTGTATCGCTGGCCTGTAACTGTATGTATTAACTGCATACTGTATAAATTGTAACCATGTAACTATATGTATACTGTACATTGTGATATACTGAATATATATCCTTTTAATAACAAATATATACATCAATGAGCTTTGGAACTCAGATAATGTGTGGGTGTATTGTTTTCTCTTGTGGGATGCAGTGTTTTGCGATGTATAGCGCACATTCATGGCACATGGTAATAAGAGGTGCAGGCGTTTACAATATATATTAGAGCGGGCATTTTAAATATATGTTAGAAAGCAATTTGGTATTTACAGTCCGTATACAGGTGAATATCTGCATCAAGGTCCCTGCGCGTAACCTGTGCAGTTGTGGCTGACTTGTGTAGTACAACAATACTAAATTTGAAGCAGGAGCTAATAAAAATAAACTAGTCTACAAAAAAAAAACCTTCAAAAAGGTAAATGGAAATGGAGAAGAAACTCATAAATATTTATTTCCAGCACATAAAGAGGACATAACGTTGAGCACATTTTTGAAAAGAAAACAAAAAATAAAACCAGAAAACTTTTCCTATGTAATATGTGCCCATAACACATGTTTAACAATAAATGTTGATTTAAAGTATTTGTATTTGTGATAATATTGCTGATAAATCTACTGACAAAAACGCTTAACCCAGGTATGTTTATTTTGAAATAAAAATATCACTTTAAATTAAAGCAGAGTTATCAGCAGTTCCAGGTATGAGAATCGTATTGTCTCCAGTGACTGCGTCTCTTAGTCGGTGCGGTGACAGCAGGAGAGGAAACAGGAAGTGACACAGAGACCCATCACTGCGCTCTTCCTCCTGACATTGGACATGTAATAATGGAGGATGAGAGGAGCAGGTAGTACTGCGGTGACAGCAGGAGGAAGCCGAGAGTGACACAGAAACCCGTCACTGCGCACATCCTCCTGACATTGGACATGTAATAATGGAGGTTGGGAGGAGCAGGTAGTACTGCGGTGACAGCAGGAGGAAGTAGAGAGTGACACACAGACCCGTCACTGCGCTCTTCCTCCTGACACTGGACATGTAATAATGGAGGGTGAGAGGAGCAGGTAGTACTGCGGTGACAACAGGAGGAAGTAGAGAGTGACACAGAGATCCGTCACTGCGCTCTTGCTCCTGACACTGGACATGTAATAATGGAGGTTGGGAGGAGCAGGTAGTACTGCGGTGACAGCAGGAGGAAGCAGAGAGTGACACAGAGACCAGTCACTGCGCTCTTCCTCCTGACACTGGTCATGTAATAATGGAGGATGAGAGGAACAGGTAGTACTGCAGTGACAGCAGGAGGAAGCAGAGAGTGACACAGAGACCCGTCACTGCGCTCTTCCTCCTGACACTGGTCATGTAATAATGGAGGTTGGGAGGAGCAGGTAGTACTGCGGTGACAGCAGGAGGAAGCAGAGAGTGACACAGAGACCCGTCACTGCGCTCTTCCTCCTGACATTGGACATGTAATAATGGAGGGTGGGAGGAGCAGGTAGTACTGCTGGGAGAGCAGCAGGAGGAAGCAGAGAGTGACACAAAGACCCTCCTGACACTGGACATGTAATAATGGAGGTTGGGAGGAGCAGGTAGTACTGCGGTGACAGCAGGAGGAAGCAGAGAGTGACACAGAGACCCGTCACTGCCCTCTTCCTCCTGACACTGGACATGTAATAATGGAGGATGAGAGGAGCAGGTAGTACTGCAATGAATCTCACTGGGCACAGTAGGGAAGACAGTCCATACGTCTGTGAAAAATTCTGTCAAATTCCAGCTATATTTGATATGTGGGCTGGAAAGTTCTGTGAGTGAAACCTCAGGAAGGGTCACTCATCTCTCATCAGATGTTGATCGGTTCTGTGGCGGAATGTGCAGATTTAGTAGAAGACATTTTGTTGACTGCGAGGGTTTTTTTCTTCTTAGTAGAAGACTTTCTCCAGATACGTGTTCAGGAACATGCCCGTCGGGTCAAGTTTCTCTCTGATGCTGTTGAATTTGGCAAATCCTGGGTACATCTTCTCAAAATCCTTCCGAGTACATGTGTGAGCCTGGGACACAAAGGGAGAACAAGATAATACCATAGATTTAGCAATCTGAAAATCTGAAGAACCCTTTGTAATATTCTAATTCAGGGGAGTCTCACACAGAGTGGATGTAGGTGTGGTTGGCCACGGACCCTGATTTACTGCCTGATGTTACATCAACTTCCACAACCCTCTGTCCATTTTACAAGACCTTGCAATGAGAACACTACACCACCACTGATCTATCCAATGGGGCTTTCTCTGATGCGGTCGCCTGCCTAGCGCAGAATGGATCTCCTCCTGCTTGTCCGGCAGTGATGTAGCGTTCTTTGACCGCCAACATTGTACGCCGATTTTGTGTCCCAAAATAAAGTGATAAAGTGGAGACTGATAAAGAGTGATAACGCAACGGCCAATCAGCTTCCAATCGTCATCTTTCAAACACATCCTGTAACATGACAGTTAGGAAGCTGATTGGCTGGTGCGTTATCACTCTTTATCAGTCTCCACTTTATCACTTTTTAAAGCTTAATACATTTGGGCCCCAGAATGCTGTGAGAATCACAATACTGTGTGAATGGGGAGCAACAAAAGTGCAAAGAGGTTCACTCTGAGCACAATAGATCTTACCAGCTGCATCAGGGGGAGATCATCAGTTACCCCCTGAGACAATGGGACAGGGCCACACTTGCCATCTGGCACTTCTGGAAAATGCTGGAAGGGGCGACGCCCATATGGGCCGGTCTGGCCACACAGAGAATGGAGCTGGCCGAGCAGCGCAGCCTCCCAGTGCTCTGTTTGGCCACCCGGCATACATATAGGTGGGGTCATGCCCCTGTAACTCGTGGCATGATCCCGTGAGTCGTGGATGCACCCCCTTCAGCCATGGCCATCTCAGCCGTGGCCTCTCACCCTTGTCGTGCGCGTGTGTGCAGTGCGTCCCTGCCCTGGGGGGCTGTAATATCATGGAGAGGGGGATGTAGTGCCACTTCGGGGGGATTTATGGCCACTGAGGAAAGGGAGGGTGAGGTAATGTTGCATTACACATCCCCAGAGTGGTGCTAGACACCCCCTAGCTGTTTTTCCCCCCCTAAAATAGTTAAATAAGTTCTAAAAATAGATGTTCTTCTAATTATTGTTACATCCCTGGTGGTAAAGTCACAGGATTACTATAAAAAGCGAGCACAGTACATTGGGGCAGATGTATTAACCTGGAGAAGTGATAAAGCAGTGATAAGTGCAAGGTGATACCGCACCAGCCAGTCATTACAGATTTGATAAATGACAGTTAGGAGCTGATTGGCTGGTGCGTTAACACCTTCCACTTATCACTGCTTTATCACTTCTCCAGGCTTAATACATCTGCACCATTGTCGGAAGAGATGCAGCTCCTGGCGTCCACTTCTGTCTGCTTTCCCTAACCCTGCTCTGGAATTTGGGATTCACACTGTGTTGGGAGTGTTTTATTGCTGTCACTGAACACATCTGATGCTTCATTTATCCCCTGCGTAGGCTTAGCAGACACTTTATATCAGAGATACAAACCCAAGAGTCATTATTACCTTAGCCCAGTGAGGCCTTCCTCCAACGCGTTTCATAATCTTCTCATACTCCGACCAGTAATCCTTGTGTTCCACGTCTTTTCCATATGGCCTAAGCAGAGAGAAATCAGAGTATATTATACAAGGCCACCTAGATTTCTAACTAGAGGAAAATCATATTGTGCATATATCTACATACTGTATATGCGTGATCATTCCAAGTTGATCGCTAGCTGCATTTGTTCGCAGCGCAGCGATCAGGCTAAAAATTGGCTGGTCTGCGCATGCGTATGCGGCATAATGCGCACACGCGACGTACGGGCACAACGAGTTATGTCGTTTTGCACAGGTTCTAGCGATGCAATTCAGTCGCACTGCTGGCCGCAGAGTGATTGACAGGAAGTGGGCGTTTCTGGGTGTCAACTGACCGTTTTCAGGGAGTGTTCGGAAAATGCAGGCGTGCCAGGGAAAACGCAGGCGTGGCTGGGCGAATGCTGGGCGTGTTTGTGACGTCAAATCCGTAACTGAATAGTCTGAAGTGATCGCAAGCGCTGAGTAGGTTTTGAGCTACTCTAAAACTGCACAAAAAAACTTTGCAGCCGCTCTGCGATCCTTTCGTTCGCACTTCTGCTAAGCTAAAATACACTCCCAGTGGGCGGCGGCATAGCGTTTGCACGACTGCTAAAAACTGCTAGCGAACAAACAACTCTGAATGACCCCCATAGTCAGTACAAAGTTTGTGGCACTCACGGGACTTGGAAACATCCAAAAGTTAAATCTGCATCCTAGCAGTGCACTCCATGATGAATGATAAATCGTCACCGCACCATGGAGTGCACTGCTAGGATGCAGGTTTAATTTATGGATGTTCCCAAGTCCCGTGAGTACCACAATATATGTACTGACTAACTCTATTCATTGGAGGCACTGGGGCGAATGCCTTTCCCTGGAAAACTTGGAGTCCCGGTCACCAACCTGTATGTATATATTATTTTATTTTTTATTTTTTCCTGAATTCTTTTATTTTTTTCAAAACGCCCAGACTGCCAGGAAAGGGGTATGGGTCATTAGGTCAACCACTATTAGACGACATGTACTAGGTCAACAGGGTCATTAGGTTGACATGGAAAAAAGTCGACATGAGTTGTTTTTTACTTTTTTGGTGTCGTTTTCTCCGTAATGTGATGGGGAACCCCAATTAATGCACCGTGTCCTCTCGCATGGCTCGCTTCGCTCTCCATGCTTCGGGCAAGGTGTCTCGCTCCGCTACCGCTGCGCTCGGCACAAGTTACTATTCACAATCATAGTCCACGTGGATCGTAAAGTATGAAAAAGTTCAAAAAATGGGGAAAAAATTTGAAAAACTCATGTCGACCTTTTTCCATGACCTAGTGCATGTCGACCTAATGACCGTAAGGCCAGTAATGTATTAGATTACAGATTGGTAAATGACGTCTCTCCAGCTGGAGAGTCACAGGCCTAGATAGCTGGAGAGTCACAGGCCTAGATAGCTGGAGAGTCACAGGCCTAGCTAGCTGGAGAGTCACAGGCCTAGATAGCTGGAGAGTCACAGGCCTAGATAGCTGGAGAGTCACAGGCCTAGATAGCTGGAGAGTCACAGGCCTTGATAGCTGGAGAGTCACAGGCCTAGATAGCTGGAGAGTCACAGGCCTAGATAGCTGGAGAGTCACAGGCCTAGATAGCTGGAGAGTCACAGGCCTAGATAGCTGGAGAGTCACAGGCCTAGATAGCTGGAGAGTCACAGGCCTAGATAGCTGGAGAGTCACAGGCCTTGATAGCTGGAGAGTCACAGGCCTAGATAGCTGGAGAGTCACAGGCCTAGATAGCTGGAGAGTCACAGGCCTAGATAGCTGGAGAGTCACAGGCCTAGATAGCTGGAGAGTCACAGGCCTAGATAGCTGGAGAGTCACAGGCCTAGATAGCTGGAGAGTCACAGGCCTAGATAGCTGGAGAGTCACAGGCCTTGATAGCTGGAGAGTCACAGGCCTAGATAGCTGGAGAGTCACAGGCCTAGATAGCTGGAGAGTCACAGGCCTAGATAGCTGGAGAGTCACAGGCCTAGATAGCTATAGCTGGAGAGTCACAGGCCTAGATAGCTGGAGAGTCACAGGCCTAGATAGCTGGAGAGTCACAGGCCTAGATAGCTGGAGAGTCACAGGCCTAGATAGCTGGAGAGTCACAGGCCTAGATAGCTGGAGAGTCACAGGCCTTGATAGCTGGAGAGTCACAGGCCTAGATAGCTGGAGAGTCACAGGCCTAGATAGCTGGAGAGTCACAGGCCTAGATAGCTGGAGAGTCACAGGCCTAGATAGCTGGAGAGTCACAGGCCTAGATGAAGATCACAGTAGTTAGACGATAAAAGCAGCGGCATGGGTGTGACGTGTTCACTGGGCCTCATACCAAAATGTGCATGTCCATCCACTCCAGAGCCCCTGCTGCGTGTGAGCATATAGAGGGCCCCAGGCTAGCTGAATTGTCTGTTCCCGGGGTAGGGGCGACGCGTTTTGCCGAATAAATAATTATTCTCATTTAGGAGATCATGCAGTGTTGGATATTAGAATTGTGTGCTGTAAATATTCCGCACTGCCGCAGTATATAGGTGTGGGCATCCTCCTACTCCTGGAGAGACAGAACGGGGCTATCATAAGATGAGCACAGTAGGGATGCCTCTATTTAAGTGTAATATGCCCCATGGGAATGCCACCTAATGAGACACTTCCTCAGATACGGCTTCTGATTGGTTGCCTTCATACTGATAATACAGATGGAGCCCTGCTTATCTATCCCTTTAAATGGATTAATTGAGTCAGGGCAGTCGGACTTAATCCCCTGCTGTAATGACTTAATCCCCTGATGTATTGTTCTCTCTGTATTGTATTGCAGCTGAGAACAATAGATGAAAGGCTTATGCTAATAAACCTTGGTGCACCTAGGTGCAGCAGAGAAGAATGAGCGTGGCTTCCATTCATGTCACGGCTACAATATGACAAGTCACGTTCGTACAGTATATTAACATTTTTCATCTGTTTTTTACACTTGGACTGATGCAGGATAGAAGATTCCTAATGGATTCGTTAAGCAGTAATGGATGGATGTGCAGGTGTCTGTATTCCATTACATTTTATATGGAAACTGAGACTTCCCGCTTGGGATTCACGCACTGAACATACTGGGGGGAATCCAAATGTTTGAAAAGTAATTTTTTCCTGTCTATTAGATAGGAAAAAACAGACACCCAACTGACTTTTCAAACAATTGATTCTCCCCCCCCCCCCCCCCCCCCCCACAGTATGTAAGTCGGCAGTGTTTGTGGCAGAATTGTTACGCTTATTGTCATGATCCAGGCTATTTTAAGTAGGAATAGGCCTGTTAATAAATAGTGTGATATCAATGTAGGTAATATCAGGATATCCCAGTGACGTATCAATGGATGTGATGCCAATGCATCTGGGTTATATCGAAATGGGCATGATTGATACATTAATCTGAATAATACAAATTTCAATGTACCATTGCATAATACCAGTCAAATGTCTTTGCATGCTAAATGGTAGAGACTTAATTGGTCTGCTTGTATAGAGCTGTTTACTGTACAGAGGTGTCAGATACCCTTTGATGTAGGGAACCAGAGATGGCTTGGAGAATGCTTTTAAGTACTTGGGGGGAATCCCTCAGAGATGCTTTGGCCAGCAGGGTGTGACTGGCCTTCCTGGGATCCAGTTGTAAAAAAAGGCCTCATACTACAGCTGTAAAGGCAAGCCATAAAATATGAGAAAACCAGACCAACTCTCTAAGCATCAAACAAGCAATGGAAAGATAGGGCCATCCAGCCTGCTCTTATTTATAAGCTACATCACAGTAGAAGCGAGGGCTCACTTCACTGTGGCTTGGGAAGGGTTAACAAACTCTTCAGAAGGAGGGGGGCCTGTGAGTGAGCAGCAGCAGGTAGTTAAATATGAGGAACACAGGCTGGAAGGTGTTCGTCCCGCATGAGGCTATCAAAGGATACAAATGTTCCATAAGTCATCAACGGGAGGCCTCATCCCATAACTATTGAATCCAAAGATACTGGATTGGTTTGTTTTGTTTATTTCCCTATTTTTTTTATTTTATTTGAAACTGTATATTCTTGTAACTTTCTTTTTTCTGTAAGAATAAGCGTTAAAGTTTTTACTTGGATTAAAAATTCTTAATCTTATTTCTGGAATTTGTGTTTTCCAAACCCAAAGCCTCGAGAGGTCAGGTTACCTAATTTTTAAGTACTAATAACTTTGTGTGTGGGTGAGAGCAGAAGCTCGCCCTGGGCGTGGTTCCTCAAAGTTGCTTAGCCTGCCAGGGGCACCGACTGGTACTTCTGCTGGTGGAAGTTATCGCGTGGATTTACCACACACGCTGAGGTAATCAGTATGGTGTCACGGGCAGCGTTCTCAGATTGGCGTATCTAGAGAATCGCCGTGCCAGGATCATGACACTTATGTCCAGGACACAAAATAGATAATAAAGGTGAGCTATGCACTGAGCTCCATAGGGTCACAGTGTCCTACATGGCGTTTTTACGTGATTATTGCCTTTTTGTTTACTATGTAATATGTAAAATAAAACATGGATTCTCTTCTGTCACTCCACTTGTGCTCTCTCTATAAGCTATGGTCTCTCTATCCGCAGCCTCCTCAGAACCTCACAACAGGAAAGCAGGAGAGGTGCAAGGTACAAAGGTAAATTGCACAGCCTAAGCTGGCAAAGGCACTAGAAACCAGTGACAGGTTCTACTTCACCAACGACAGGACCCCTCTTTCACTTACACCCTAAAGATAAAAGATTCTAAATTATCTCGGTGGCATAGACGTCCAGGAACACACACTGATTGCACCATATGCTGCGGCCAAGTAGTACAAAAACACCCTGAGCCCGAAAGTTACCAACAAAACATGGAAACAGATATAATAAACTCTCCTCTCACCTATTTCATTTAATTATCTCTTATCAGCTGTATCTACGTTTTATCATACTCTCTTTGGTCTCTGCATACTGTGGCTGATGCCATATTGAGCACAATCCGGATACCTGACACAGCAGTTACCATAGCATCCTACCGGCTGTGATGTACCCACATGCATCAAGCTCTAGAAAGTTGCCTATACTGTGGAAGCGTATGGGCTTCTCATGGCAAGACTCCCCGCTAAGGGAGGACCTAAAGCAGTGGCGGAGTACCAAATAGACAGACTAGGTACCAGCCTATGGGCCCCGTGCTTTTTAGGGGCCCGAGACATCGGATCAAAATAATATTTATTTGAGCTTTGATTTTGAACTTTATACCAAAAAATCACCAAGCATTGAGGATAACAGATCCCAAACCTGTATTGTCTAATGAATATCCCCCGCCTGCCCCCGCCCAGCTATTAAACAGCCCATCTGGCAGCACGCTCTCACCTGTACATAATGATGTTCATGTAGCAGCTGTTTCTCTGGTAACAGGGACTCAGCAGAATGTCGTCACCGCGGGCAAAGCGGACTTCTACGGGGAAATGGGCCACCACGTGCGGATTCCTCTCCAGCCAGGCCTTCAGCTGTGTCAGGGCATGCTTCGTCTTCTCTCTAGTGATGGGAAACAGTTACTGGGATCCCTGGGGTTACACGCTGGTAACGGACAGAGCTGACGCTCTATCACATCTACCACGGTCACACTTGGTACACGGTGGTCCTTAAAACAGTAAGGCATAGCTTCAATTAGCCGTGGCTTGTGTAACAGCGACTTCTTCTCCCGGGGACAGTGCCTGAAGCCATTCTATAACATCCACCCACGAGCAGCCCCCAGGCAGCAGCTAATGCTGATCTCTGCTAATTCAATTTTAGGGTGGGTCTTAGCCGTAGTTATCACCCGGCATGTGGTTCTGCTCTAGTCCCTCCTCTGTGCATATCTACCAAAAGTCCTGATTTTTGGCACCAGGAACTGGCATGGGATAGTAGGCAGAAAAGCGTAGCCTATTATGCGTGTGGTTTGGGGAAGCGTTTTGATGGATCAGAGGTGTGGACTAATCTCTCCAGATTTTCCAGTGAGGAATATCAGTAGGTACAGTATGTCCCTGTACATGCAGCGCATGTCTGTAAGCACGGCTGCAAGCAAAGGTTTAAGGAGAAATGCAGGGCTACTGTGACATGTGGATAATAGAAGTCACCCCTGTGCTTTTATACCGTATCGCAGGTATAACATTTTTCTTTTTAGTAATATTGCATAAACGGTGACAGGATGTAGTCAGGTTCCCAGGGGTCAGCATCCTGAAGGTCACAATACAGATGAATCCCGACGGGATTAGGCTGCGGGAGGGGACAGTTACCGTAGTGTTAAACTGCAGGAAAGAAGGTTTAGACTGCAGGGGGGAGGGTTACGGTTAGGCTGCGAGAGGGGTGGGTTATGGTTAGGTTGCGGGATGGGTTGGTTAGGGTTAGGCTGCGGGAGGGGTGGGCTAGGGTTTGGTTGCGGGATGGGTTGGTTAGGGTTATGCTGCGGGAGAGGCGGGTTAGGATTCAGGAGGGGTGGGTTAGAGTTAGGCTGTGGCAGGGTTAGGCTGTGGTAGGGCAAGTTAGGGTTATTCTGTGGAAGGGATGGTTAGGGTTAGGCTGTCAGAGGAGAGGGTTAGGCTGTGAAAGGGGTGGGGTAGGCTGTGGGTAGGAATGGTAGGGTTAGGCTGCGGGAGGGGTGGGCTAGGGTTTGGTTGTGGGATGGGTTGCTTAGGGTTAGGCTGCGGGAGAGGTGGGTTAGGCTGCGGGAGGGGTGGGCTAGGGTTTGGTTTTCGGGATGGGTTGGTTAGGGTTAGGCTGCGGGAGAGGCTGGTTAGGCTGCAGGAGGGGTGGGTTAGAGTTAGGCTGTGGCAGGGTTATGCTGTGGGAGGGGAGGTTAGGGTTATTTTGAGGAATGGATGGTTAGGGTTAGGCTGTGAGAGGAGAGGGTTAGGCTGTAAGAGGGGTGGGTTAGGCTGTGGGAAGGGAGGATAGGGTTAGGCTGCGGGAGGGGTGAGTTAGGGTTAGGATGTGAGAGGATACAGTTAGGGTTAGGCTGCGGGAGGGGTGGGTTATGGTTAGGTTGCTGAATGGGTTGGTTAGAGTTAGGCTGTGGGAGAGGTGGGTTAGGCTGCAGGAGGGGTGGGTTAGGGTTAGGCTACGGGAGAGGTGGGTTAGGTTGTGAGAGGAGAGGGTTAGGCTGTGAGAGGGGTGGGTTAGGCTGCGGGAGGGGTGGGTTAGGTTGTGAGAGGAGAGGGTTAGGCTGTGAGGGGTGGGTTAGGCTGCGGGAAGGGTGGGTAGGGTTAGGCTGCGGGAGGGGTGGGTTAGGCTGCAGGACGGGTGAGTTAAGGTTATGATGTGAGAGGAGACAGTTAGGGTTAGGCTGTGGGAGGGGTGGGTTATGGTTAGGTTGCGGGATGGGTTGGTTAGGGTTAGGCTGCGGGGGAGGTGGGTTAGGCAGCAGGAGGGGTGGTTTAGGGTTTGGTTGTGGGAGGGGTGGGTTAAGGATAGGCTACGGGAGAGGTGGGTTAGGTTGTGAGAGGAGAGGGTTAGGTTGTGAGAGGGGTGGGTTAGGCTGCGGGAAGGGAGGGTAGGGTTAGGCTGCGGGAGGGGTGGGTTAGGGTTATGATGTGAAAGGAGACAGTTAGGGTTAGGCTGCGGGAGAGGTGGGGTATGGTTAGGTTGTGGGATGGGTTGGTTAGGGTTAGGCTGCGGGAGAGGCAGGTTTAGGCTGTGGGAGGGGAGATTAGGGTTATTCTGCGGAAGGGAGGGTTAGGGTTAGGCTGTGAGAGGGGTAGGTTAGGCTGCGGGAGGGGTGGGTTAGGGTTTGGTTGCAGGAGGGGTGGGTTAGGGTTAGGCTGCAGGAGTGGTGGGTTAGGCTGTGGGGGGGTTAGTGTTAGGCTGCAGGAGTGGTGGGTTAGGCTGTGGGAGGGGGGTTAGGGCTAGGCTGCAGGAGTGGTGGGTTAGGGTTAGAATAATCACCATATTTTGTTGAGATTGTGACCATTGGGATTCTGCTGCCAATACTATGATCGTCGGGATGGTAACTGCCGGGATATCGTACCCAACCCACGGTAACCAGCGTCACTAGAAGCAGTCATTAACGTTTTCACATTTTTTCTTTCTGAAGAACGACAGTGTGTTCCAGCAAATACTATACACACTGAACGTCACTTGTGAGTTATTCTATAGACACATCCAAATCCCTGCATTACTGGTTACCGGGCAGAAGCTGCAGCATACAATGAGGTAATGATTCCGCCATGTCAGCCCGGCTAGGCACACGCCTGGGTGGCACAACTATTGGGGCTGCTGAGAAATTACATTGGGCATGAGTTGCCCCCAGCAGCGTCTGTTGCCTGTTGCCCATCTACGACTTTACGCAAATGCCTCTACAATCTCCTTCCCTTATCTACATCCATGGGGGCAAATGTGCAAGGACTGAGACGTCCACATTTAGCTCCCGTGCACGCTGTAATACTGATTGGTGCGTCCTTATACGCCACCATCAGTCTCCCCATGGGAACTTATACTAGCGCTATGGCAGCTGCGGTGTCTCCATCTGACTGTGACCTTCTAAGGTTGCTGCTGTGCGGCTGGGAACATAAACGGAACATGACACGCGGCTCTGAATGAGGCCCATTGTGTTCAAGTTGTTACTTTCTTCTTCTGCTTTCACGTCTACCAGTTGTTTATCCATAGTACGGCGTGCGGGCAGGAGAACATAACAGCTACTAATGATGGGTACAGAGGCTCTTGTGTCAGAACCACAGGACAGTCTAAAGATGGTTACTCACATGGGGATGGCCCAATCCTGGACGTATTGCTTGAAAAGACAGTCGAAATTGAAGACCTTGTAGCTGACGTCCACACGCTCACTTCTACTCGAGAACAGCAGCCAGAAGAAGAACCGGTTTATTGCAGGGACCAAGCTGGATACAAATGAGCTGTAATAACAGAGCGAAGCGGTATAATACTCATCCCTCCAACAAACCTTACCCCAGCGTACATTATTACTGTATACATCAACAAATGACTCCAGAGACTATATATAATAATGCTGCAATAACAGAGCGAAGCGGTATAATACTCATCCCTCCAACAAACCTTACCCCAGCGTACATTATTACTGTATACATCAACAAATGACTCCAGAGACTGTATATAATAATGCTGGTAAGCATGTGTCCACAGCCCCACCACATCCCTCCCAACAGTCAATAAGTGAGGGAAGAAAGGTGTCCTTCAGAGGAATCCTGTCCTCTGATTTGCCGACACAAGTGCTACACTCCTTCTCTGAAATAGGGAGCACAGGGAGGAGCTAGGTGTTGTGAAGGGGACTGAGATAAGAGACAGGGGCAAGGGGACAGAGATGAGAGACATGGAGAGAGGTTGTGAGGGAGACAAATATGAGAGATGGAGAGCTTGTGAGGTAGTGGAATAGACATGAGTTGTGGAGGGGATGAGGAGGATAGATGGGAGATACTGTAGGAGTCTGAGGGGTGTGTGTGAGGGGGGCAGATATGGGAGACGGAGAGCTAGAGAGGTAGTGGAATAGACATGAGACGTGGAGGGGATGAGGAGGATAGATGGGAGATACTGTAGGAGTCTGAGGGGGCAGATATGGGTGATAGAGAGCTAGAGAGGTAGTGGAATAGAGATGAGACTGGGAGGGGATAAGGGAGCTAGATGTGAGTCAGGGGGATGAGGGGGTGACGGGGACATATATCAGAGATGGAGAGGTAAATGAGGGGGTGACGGGGACATATATCAGAGATGGAGAGGTAAATGAGGGGGTGACGGGGACATATATCAGAGATGGAGAGGTAAATGAGGGGGTGACGGGGACATATATCAGAGATGGAGAGGTAGAGAAGTAAAGATGAGACATGGAGTTGGTGAGGGCTACAGATAAGAGATGGGGGAGTGAGGGGCACAGATAAGATACAGGGAGAAAGGGAGGTAGAGGGACAGAGATGGTTGATGGGGGGTGATGGGACAGAGTCAAGAGATTGAGATGTAGGGAAATAAAGATGAGACAGGGAGTTTGTGAGGAGGGCAGATAAGAGACAGGAAGAAGTGGGGGTAGAGATGAGAGACTGTTGGAGTGAGGGCAACAGAGGCGAGATACACGGAGGTGGGGAAGTGAAGGGGACAGAAATGAGAGACAGGGAGATGGGGATGTGTGAGGGGGACAGAGATGAGAAATAGGGGGGTGAGGAAGACAGAAATGAAAGACCAAGATGGAGGAGACAGAAATAAATGACAGGAAGATGGGGTGTTAGAGGGACAGAGATGACAGATGGGAGGTTGAGAAAAAGAAACCTGCACAAAAATACTAGTTCTAACCATGAAGAGAGAGCAAATGTATTTTTCTATGTACTTGGGACACTTTAAAAAATGCAATTTTGGTATTGTCATTGTGAGACGTAAATAAATAATAATAATAATAATAACAACAACAAATATAATAGTAACTAGGGCCCTCATTCCGAGTTGTTCGCTCGCTAGCTGCTTTTAGCAGCATTGCACACGCTAAGCCGCCGCCTACTGGGAGTGAATCTTAGCTTAGCAGAATTGCGAATAGACACTTCTTAGCAGTTTCTGAGTAGCTCCACACTTACTCTGCCACTGCGATCAGTTCAGTCAGTTTCATTCCTGGTTTGACGTAACAAACACACCCAGCGTTCACCCAGACACTCCCCCGTTTCTTCAGACACGCCTGCGTTTTTTCGCACACACCCATAAAACGGCCAGTTTCCGCCCAGAAACACCCACTTCCTGTCAATCACACTACGATCACCAGAACGATGAAAAATCTTTGCTAAGCCGTGAGTAAAATACCAAACTTTTGTGCTAATTTACTTGGCGCAGACGCACTGCAAACATTGCGCATGCGCAGTTTGCGACTTATCGCACCGATGCGAAGAAAAAGAACGAGCAAACAACTCGGAATGAGGGCCAATAGCCATAATAATAATAATAATAATAATAATAATAATAATACTAGAGATGTTAAGTCAATAAATACTCTATTGTTATATGTGAAATGTGAGCTTACCGGTGTCTGCCATATGCCATGGTGCCAGTGACACAGAGCGGGGAATGTGTGAGAAATCTTCCTCAGGTAACGGAGTAATAGAGAAGGTGTCGCTTACAACACCCAATCACATTCATATAGTTATTTAAAAAAACAGGCCTAGTGTCTGATTGGTTGCAAATGCACATGACATCCAAGAGCCAATAAGATGCCGTTTTGAGATCCGGGGAAATCCGGGGAAATCCGAATCCGCTCACCTCTAATATTTATATGTCACCCTTGCACACCCTTTGCATCACTGTGGGGCCATTCCCAGCACTCTGAGATGCTGGGCTGCCTCTGGACTCTCTCCAAGGGAGTCATTCCGAGTTGATCGCTCGCTAGCAACTTTTTGCAGCGCTGCGATCAGGTTAAATCTCTGCAAAACTGCACATGCGCATGCACCGCATTGCGCAGGTGCGGCGTACGGGTACAAAGAGGATCGGTGCTGGGCGATGGATTTAACAAAGAATCCATTCACACAGCCGATCGCAAGGAGATTGACAGGAAGAGGGCGTTTATGGGTGTCAACTGACCGTTTTCTGAGACTGTTTGGAAAAACGCAGGCGTGTCCAAGCGTTTGCAGGGCGGGTGTCTGACGTCAATTCCGGCACCAAAAAGTCTGAAGTGATCGCAGCGGCTG
The DNA here is from genome assembly GCF_028390025.1 of Pseudophryne corroboree. Lineage (NCBI taxonomy): Eukaryota > Metazoa > Chordata > Amphibia > Anura > Myobatrachidae > Pseudophryne > Pseudophryne corroboree. Next base: position 49,228,801 of record NC_086447.1, read on the forward strand.
AGTAAGTCCAGAGCTACTCGGAAACTGCAAAAAACTTTTTTGTGCCGTCAGCTGCAAAAGCGTTCGCACACTCGCAAAGCGAAAATACACTCCCCCGTAGGCGCCGACTATCTGATCGCATCGCTGCTAAAAGTTGCTAGCGAGCGATCAACTCGGAATGACCCCCCAAAGCTTGATACATCTCCCCCTTACACTGCTCAGTTACAGTATGTGATATGGTTCTGTGTTCATTCTGCTGCAGAACCTTGTTGGCGTTAAGCACAGACTATGTGCAGAGAGACCCATATCATATGTTCATGTCAAGAAGAGTTAAATTATTACCCACATGAGACGTGACACTGTCACTAATCTGCCCCCAGGGGCAGCAGACAGATGTAGCGGCATCTGGAGAGGCAGCTGTGACTGTCCTGGGGCTGATCAGAGATAGAAATGTCTGGGAGATTCAGACAAGAAGACACATTTCTCTGACATGGATAACAGTCGTCTGTTCCGTATGTCATCGTTTGTCATCATCCTTTCTAGGGACTAAGGGGAACATTTACTAAGCAGTGATAAGAGCGGAGAAGTGAGCCAATGGAGAGGTTGCCCCATCAACCAATCAGCAGCTCTGTATAATTTTATAGTATGCAAATTATAGATGTTACTTCAGTGCTGATTGGTTGCCATGGGCAACTTCTCCACTGGCTCACTTCTCCGCTCTTATCACTGCTTAGTAAATGTCTCCCATAGATTCATGCTGTTATGTAAGAAGGTTCCCAGGAAGATTGCTATCATGTAGCTGTAACCCACCTATTACTGCCTTTCTTATGTCACAGGCTGCAGGTACATTGAGGTAAGTGTATTATGTGTCACTGCGGGTAAGTGTAGGGACCTGCGTGCTGCAGGAAACCTTGTAGGAACTGAGGTAGAGAGGAGACTGGTGAAGGGGGTGCAGACGTGACTCAAGGGGTAGCAAGGGCCTGATCTGGAGAGCTTACAGTCTAAAGGCAGAGGGTACTGCTGAGACAATAAATGCTAGTGGGGTGTGGAGTGGACCTGGGACCAGGGTTGCCACCTATGTCCCTGGATTTGAAAGCAATTGGATCCTGGAACCTACCATGTTGTAATGCAAGGAGTGTTTTTGCATGCAGGGTAAATACTGGCTGCTTTTGCATGTAGCCCACACATGCTGAGCAGCTTAACCTCTGGGTTAACATGCTTCAGCCGTAGGTTCACCACCCAGGAAAATGCATGATAAGTCAATATTGCAAAACAGGGCGTCGGCAGTTTCCCACGCACTGACCAATCAGTACGTCCTCATTCTTCAATATGGAGAATGTCCCCCAGTGACCTCTCATTTGTGACGGTGCTCCTGGAGGGGTGGCAGGGCAATTTTTTTTTTTTTGCCAAGTGTTGGGATGCTACATGCACTGAAAAGGACGTGACCCCAGGCTTGCTGGGACTTGTAGGCCACCTGTAAAAAAATATATATTATTTAACTATTTCATTACTATTACCTCCACACCCAAATCACAGGGGGGTATGGAGCTGGTTTTCCTTGGGGAAGGAGAAGCCAATTTGTTTTTTTATTTGGGGGTTGGGGGGGGGGGGGGAGTTTTCAGTAGGGATGCCATATTTGGGACTGGCTGCTGTTACAGCAAAGGTACTCCAAGCTGTGTGTCCCTCTGCTTTAAGGAGTTAAAGTACCAGCCAATCAGCTCCTGTCATTTTTCAAACATATGGCAGTTAGGAGCTGATTAGCTGGTACATTATCTCCATCCACTTTATCCCTCTGCAGGGCTTAGTAAATAGACCTCCATATATCATACCATATGCCCTTTCTGTACTTTCACTATGATCCGCTACAGTTGCCCACTTTCTGTGAGCCCACGCCTATTCTAGCACACGTGTCCCAGTAGTATTTAGTCAGGAACACATACATTACACAGGTTTTGTGGCCGGCTGACTTCAGTCTGCATTTCACCTGCTTTATATCAGCCACAGAACCTGTGTAATTCATACGTGTCCCTGAGATATTATCACATCTAGACAGTAAGCCTGTGACCGCCACCTCATCCCTTTCTGTCTGTCTGTTAATTCGCAGTGTCTTGATTTCCTACTGTATGTATTTCCCAATTGTACAGCACCGCGGCGTATGCCGGTGATCTAATGCTCAATGTTAATGAATTGCCCCCTTCACCCACTGCATATCCTGAGCGAGCAATTACTGAGACGGAACCCCGATTGTCCGCCCCTGTTTGGGGATCATCAGTGTAGTGTAGGGTTTTCCCATTCAGCGTCCTCAGAAGTGATAACATCATTAATGGGAATGCAGATTTGCATCTCGTCACAGGAGAGGAGCTGGAAAACTCTCCATAACCGGGTTCATTTCCGCCCAGTGAGCAGCTCGGACTACTATATATGTTGGTGGATACAATCAATATACTTAGTATATAGATAGAACATACAGAATTCTCTAGGATGCTTTGTTTCCTGCAGCAAAGAACGTACTGTATCTGGTTTACAACCCCTTCACCCAAACTCCTAGACATAATAAATCCACCTTGCGCAGCGACTCACATACCGTATAACACGGCTAAGGAGTGAGGTGGACAGCTAGGATGTACAAGACAGCGGCGGAGGCCTCCCAGGGCTGTGTCTGCATTGTAATGTGTCCGCTAAGCTGCAGGAAATAAGCTGCACACATTACAGAAACATACTGAGCTCACGTAACAGTACTGTGCAATAATGCCACACTGAGCTCACGCATTTAAGTACTGTACATATCACACTGTAATGTCAAAGCAGACTCCACAGTACTACAATCTCCATCGTGTTCACCTAGTTTTCAGCAGAACATTTATTTTCATGCATTTTAAATACTCTTTATCTTTACAAAATAATAGTAAGTTATAAAGCCCAGAGAATAATAATAATAGTAATGAATAATAATAATAATAATAATAATAATAATGCATCACAGCAGGAGTTGCATCAAACATGCAGTAAAATGCTTTTTTTACAGGGGTGACGAATATGTAACCCTGGGGCCAGTGATATCGGGCTGCTGTGTAATAGCAGCTACAGTACAGGACAGGAGACTGCTTGGCGCATTTCATTTAAGATGATTGCCCAAAAAAATATGACACCTTAATTTATGTAGAGACATCGCAGAGTGTAAAAATAAACGTGTTGTTTCGCAATGAGATCCCTGAGGCTGATTGCGCTGCTTGCCAGTACCGGAGTTAATTAGCCGCAGAATAAGGTAATGTACTATGTATGAAGTAAAAACACACATGGCCTTATGCTGGGCGCTAAGTAAAATGGGCATAAAATAAAAAAAATCCCAGGAAAATGGTGTATTTCTGCCCACGTACAGAGCTGCGCACATCTCAAGGTACGTAGGCTCCAAAATCATTCACTTCAGTGTCCCCTGTGTCCTCCTACAGTACTAGGCTTATTACATAACTACTGTATTGGTAACGGGGAACGGGACTGACCTCCCAGCCATGTAATGCTGACCGCAACATAGGGTAACATATGTACTAAACTGGAGAGAGAGCTAAAGTACAAAGCAACCAGCTACTGTCATTTTTCAAACACAGGGGTCTATTCATGAGCAGTGAAAAGTGTAGAAGTGAGGCTGTGGAGAAGTTGCCCATGGCAGCCAATCAGCTGCTCCGTTAAATTGTATAGTATGCAAATTATAAATGTTACGTCAATGCTGATTGGTTGCCATGGGCAACTTCTCCACTGGCTCACTTCTCCACCCTTTTCACTGCTTCATGAATAGACCCCACAGTCTGTAACAGGGCAGTTAGGAGCAGACTGTCTACAACTTTATCTCTCTCCACTTTATCTTCTCTATCTAAGGCTTAGTACATAGACCACATAACCCACCCCTCCCCTTCCCCTCGCCCCTGCTGCTTCTCCCCCTGCCCAAATTCAGAGAGACTGGTTGGGTTGCATGGAGGGAGGGTTAGGCACCATCAGGGATGGTTAGGGTTAGGCTGTGGTGGGTGGGGAGAATTAGGGTCAGGCTGCAAGGGGCGGGAGGGGGAGTTAGGGTTAGGGCGTTAGTGTAAGTACACTTACAAAACAGGTATCTGGATAACGCTGTCGATATTCTGACCGCTGGCATCCCAAGCGCCGGGATCCTGATACCAACCCATATACAATACATTAGGGAATGTAGACTGTAAGCTCCAATGGAGCAGGAACGGATATGAATGACAAATATTCTCTGTGCCCAGCTGTGTAAATCAGTGGTGCTATGTAAGTAAATACTGATGTCATACTAGCAATTAACCACAAGATGGCAGCAGCGCCCTGAGAATTCTTAGAACTCATTCTATGGTAACAGAGACTCAATGTACCGTATTTGCCGGCGTATAAGACGACTGGGCGTATAAGACGACCCCCCAACATTTCCACTCAAAATATAGAGTTTGTTATATACTCGCCATATAAGACTACCCCCTCTTCCGCACACCTTCCACACACCAAATAAAACGTAAAAGAACATCAGATTTGATTTGATTTCTCAGAAACACAGGCAGGCATTTTGCTATGCTATACTGTACTGTACAATGGTGCAGTACTGTGGTTGGCTGTTGGCTGTATACAAAGCCTGATTGGATTGGTCCCTGCCGTCTCTCTGTCACTAGCAGCTGTCTGGTCTGCCCTGTAGTACCAGTATTAAGCCCCCCTCACCTGCAGCTTCCCTGCAGTGCTGCCGCTGTCCCCCCTGCCTAAGCCGCTGTCCCCCCCCCCCCCTTCTTATGCATACCAAATCTCTTATACTGTAAGTGCTGCCGATGTCCGCCTGTCACTGCTGAATGTCGGCTCCTGCTCAGTGACATGAGCCGGGTGCTGCACTGTAACAATACGTGCAGCACCTGGCTCCTGTCCCTGTGTAGGAGCCGGACTTCACACAGCTTCACCCGTACACTCACCGTACAGATAGAGGCACTTCACGGGGGAAGTGGGGGGGGGGGCAGCCAACATCATCTTCTCAACCACCATTGCTGAAAACGGGGGTCCGCCCGCGAGGCCACGCCCCCTTATGCTAGGTCACGCCCCTGTTTCGCGACTTCCCACGCCGGGCGACTTCCCGCCCGGCGTATAAGACGACACCCGGCGTATAAGACGACCCCCCACTTGGAGGCATGTTTTTCAGGGGGAAAAAGTCGTCTTATACGCCGGCAAATACGGTAACTGTATCACAGACTTCAGTGCAATTTAATTGCTAATAAATGAATATACACTGCTCAAAAAAATAAAGGGAACACTAAAATAACACATCCTAGATCTGAATGAATGAAATATTCTTATGAAATACTTTGTTCTTTACATAGTTGAATGTGCTGACAACAAAACCACACAAAAATTATCAATGGAAATCAAATTTATTAACCCATGGAGGTCTGGATGTGGAGTCACCCTCAAAATTAAAGTGGAAAAACACACTACAGGCTGATCCAACTTTGATGTAATGTCCTTAAAACAAGTAAAAATGAGGCTCAGTAGTGTGTGTGGCCTCCACGTGCCTGTATGACCTCCCTACAACGCCTGGGCATGCTCCTGATGAGGTGGAGGATGCAGTGGCGTAACTAGAAATTTTTCTCCCCCAAGCCAAAAAATATTTGGCGCCCCCCCCCCCCCCCCCCTCCCGCCGCATAACTGGGAGCAAGAAAGGGACAAATATGCGCGCGCCGAAGGCGCGCGCTGCAAAAAAAGGGGCGTGGTTTTGTTGGAATGGGCGTGGTTTCTCGTAAAGGGGCGTGGTATTGCAGGAAAAGACTACCTTATACCCCAGTTTTGCAACCTGCACGCCCAGACGTTAGCCACCACAGGAAAGAAAAATAATCCTGATTCATGCCCCTTACATTATTTGTCATTTTTCCTCCTTATAGTAATGCCCAGTATACATTATGCCACATACTGCAATGGCCCTTAGACATTATGCCGCACACAACAATGCACATGACACAATATGCACACACTGTAATGCCCCCGACACATTATGCCACACACCGTAATGCCCCCGACACATTATGACAGGAATCGCAATGCCCGTTATACATTATGCTACACACTGCAATGCCCCTGATACATTATAGCACATACAATGCCTGTGACACATTATGACATACACTGCAATGTCCGTGATACATTATGCCACACACTGCAATGCCCCTGATACATTATAGCACATACAATGCCTGTGACACATTATGACACACACCGCAATGACCTTGAGACATTATACCACAATGCCCGTGATATAGTATACCATACACCGTAATGCCTGTGACACATACCGCAATGCCCTGCCCGTTATACCCTATGCCACACACCGCAATGCCCGTTATGTATTATGCCACACTGCAATGACCCTGAGACATTATACCACATACCACAATGCCCGTGATATAGTATACCACACACCGTAATGCCTGACACATTATGACACACACCGCAATGTCCGTGATACATTATGCCACACACTGCAATGACCCTGAGACATTATACCACATATCACAATGCCCGCGATATAGTATACCATACACCGTAATGCCTGTGACACATTATGACACACACCACAATGTCCGTGATACATTATGCCACACACCGTAATGCCCATTACACATTAAGTCCTACAGTAAGGCTTCTAATTACTTTTCAATTACCTTCTCGTTGTCAGGGGTTTCATGCACTGGGTGTCATGCTCGTTGCCAGGTGTTTCATGCACTGGGTGTCATGCTCGTTGTCAGGTGTTTCATGCACTGGGTGTCATGCTCGTTGCTAGGAGGTAGTCCTTGTTGCTAGGGCTGTGCTCCCAGTGCCACATATGTCCCCAGTGCCAGATATTTCCCCACGGTGCCAGGTACTCACATGCCCCCGGTGCCAAATATAGCCCCCCCCCCCATGTGCCAGGTACACATATACCCCCCCAGTGCCAGATATGCCCCCAGTGCCAGATATTCCCCCCCAGTGCCACATATGCCCCCAGTGCCAGATATTCCCCCCATGCCAGATATGCCGCCAGTGCCATATATTCCCCCCCAGTGCCACATATGCCCCCAGTGCCAGATATTCCCCCAGTGCCAGATATGCCGCCAGTGCCATATATTCCCCCCGAGTGCCATATATGCCCCCAGTGCCATATATCCCCAGTGACAGATATTCCCCCCCAGTGCCAGATATTCTCCCCCAGTGCCATATAAGCCCCAGGGCCAGATATTCCCTCCCAGTGCCAGATATCCCCCCCCCCCCCAGTGCCATATATCCACCCCGTGCCAGATATCCCCCCCCCCAGTGCCATATATGCCCCAGTGCCAGATATCCCCCCCAGTGCCAGACATCCCCCCCCCCCCAGTGCGATATGCCCTAGTGCCAGATATCCCCCCCCCCCCCAGTGCCATATATGCCCCAGTGCCAGATATCCCCCCCCCCCCCTTCCCCAGTGCCAGATATGCCCTAGTGCCAGATATCCCCCGCCCCCCCCCACAGTGTCATATATGCCCCAGTGCCGGATATCCCCCCTAGTGCCTGACATCCCCCCCCCAATGGCCATATATTCCCCGGTGCCAGACACCCTCTCCTCTCTCCCCCCCCCGTGACAGATATGCCGCAGTGCAGCCGCCGCTTGTTGGAGAACTTGGAGGGACACGGCGGGCGCAGCGTGTGCCTCTCCTGTGTCCCTCCTGAGTCCTGCATCATCTCCGGCGGCCGCGGGTCTGATAGGGGGAAGTGCCGTCCGTGAGCTCTAATTGGCTCACGGACGGCACTTCCCCCTATTAGACCCGCGGGCCGCCGGAGATGATGCAGGGCTCAGGAGGGACACAGGATAGGCACACGCTGCGCCCGCCGTGTCCCTCCAATAAAGCAGACTGACATGCGGACGTTCGTCCGCATGTCAGTCTGCTGTAATCAGTGGCGCCCCCGCAGCCCCTCGCCCCCAAGCCACCGCGAGGACTGCGGGGGCAGTAGTTACGCCACTGGGAGGATGGTCTCCTGAGGGATCTCCTCCTAGACCTGGACTAAAGCATCCGCCAACTCCTGGACAGTCTGTGGTGCAACGTGGTGTTGGTGGATGGAGCGAGACATGATGTCCCAGATGTGCTCAATTGGATTCAGGTCTGGGGAACGGGCGGGCCAGTCCATTGCATCAATGCCTTCGTCTTGCAGGAACTGCTGACACATTCCAGCCACATGAGGTCTAGCATTGTCTTGCATTAGGAGGAACCCAGGGCCAACCGCACCAGCATATGGTCTCACAAGGGGTCTGAGGATCTCCCCTCGGTACATAATGGCAGTCAGGCTACCTCTGGCGAGCACATGGACGGCTGTGCGGCCCCCCAAAGAAATGCCACCCCACACTATTACTGACCCACTGCCAAACCGGTCATGCTGGAGGATGTTGCAGGCAGCAGAACGTTCTCCTTGGCGTCTCCAGACTCTGTCACGTCTGTCTCATGTGCTCAGTGAGAACCTGCTTTCATCTGTGAAGAGCACAGGGCGCCAGTGGCGAATTTGCCAATCTTGGTGTTCTCTGGCAAATGCCAAACGTCCTGCACGGTGTAAGCACAACCAACACCTGTGAACGTCGGGCCCTCATACCACTCTCATGGAGTCTGTTTCTGATCGTTTGAGTAGACACATACACATGCACATTTGTCGCTTGCTGGAGGTCATTTTGCAGGGCTCTGGCAGTGCTCCTCCTGTTCCTCCTTGCACAAAGGCGGAGGTAGCGGTCCTGCTGCTGGGTTGTTGCCCTCCTACGGCCTCCTCCACGTCTCCTGATGTACTGGCCTGTCTCCTGGTAGCACCTCCATGCTCTGGACACTACGCTGACAGACACAGCAAACCTTCTTGCCACAGCTCGCATTGATGTGCCATCCTGGATGAGCTGCACTACCTGAGCCACTTGTGTGGGTTGTAGACTCTGTCTCATGCTACCACTAGAGTGAAAGCACCGCCAGCTTTCAAAAGTGACCAAAACATCAGCCAGAAAGCATAGGAGCTGAGAAGTGGTCTGTGGGCACCACCTGCAGAACAACTCCTTTATTGGGGGTGTCTTGCTAATTGCCTATAATTCCCACCTGTTGTCTATTCCATTTGCACAACAGCATGTGAAATTGATTGTCAATCAGTGTTGCTTCCTAAGTGGACAGTTTGATTTCACAGAAGTGTGATTGACTTGGAGTTACATTGTGTTGTTTAAGTGTTCCCTTTATTTTTTTGAGCAGTGTATTTAGAGTAGGCTTTGGCAACCTGCAGCTCTCTGCTCATTCCAGCTGGACAGGGCATGCTGGAATTTGTAGTATCCCAACTACAATTCTATAGTAGAACAGTAATTACCTGATCATATGATTATAAGATTAGCGGCACAGAAGCTGGGAGATGGTATAGGGGAGCTTTATGTATGTTTGCCCCACCACGATCCCTGTTACCAGCCAGGCAGTAGGGCCACAGTGGTCTCCTTTAGGAAGTAATCATTAAAACTGGCTGTCGGGTTTGATTTGTAAGTACGTAGTGACTGGGGTCTGACACACTAGTTATATAAATCTGTTACATCCATGAATAGAGATCAGACTCATTCAGATATTGGTAAATATAGGAACAGACATTTTTTTTACAAGGCATCAAACTAATCATTAGACAGTAAGAGGTTAATGGTCTAAAAAAGATGATGCCATATCCTTAGTGCACCTGTAGGGGGCGATCATTGTCCAGCAAAGGTAATGGTGGGGACAATTAGCAATACAAAATGCCTTTTGCGCTGTATGATATGTTTACGCTGATCGCCGGGGGGACTGGTGACATCAAAGAGGAGTTAGAGAGTCATCAGGACATTCCAGGCGGCTGCCAAGACTGCAGGATGCCTGACTGGAGCGTCTCAAAGACGCCCCGGCCACCTTTCCAGCAGAGATCCAGGCTGCATGTGACAGGGGCAGTGACATGATGTGAGGAGGGGAACGGAGGCAGCAGGAAGCCACAGACTGAGAGTTATATAGTGGGAGGAGCAGGGTCCCCAGCAGCACAGAGTATATCAGGAGATGTGTGATGTGTCAGTGAGGACAGGGCTGCATGTGGCAGGGGCAGTGACATGATGTGAGGAGGGGAATGGAGGTAGCAGGAAGCCACAGACTGAGAGTTATACAGTGGGAGGAGCAGGGTCCCCAGCAGCACAGAGTATATCAGGAGATGTATGATGTGTGAGGACAGGGCTGCATGTAACATGGGCAGTGACATGATGTGAGGAGGGGAATGGAGGCAGCAGGAAGCCACAGACTGAGAATTATACAGTGGAAGGAGCAGGGTCCCCAGCAGCACAGAGTATATCAGGAGAGGAGTGATGTGATAGGACAGGGCTGCATGTGACAGGGGCAGTGACATGATGTGAGGAGGGGAATGGAGGCAGCAGGAAGCCACAGACTGAGAATTATATAGTGGGAGGAGCAGGGTCCCCCGCAGCACAGAGTATATCAGGAGAGGAATGATGTGTCAGTGAGGACAGGGCTGAATGTGACAGGGGCAGTGACATGATGTGAGGAGGGGAATGGAGGCAGCAGGAAGCCACAGACTGAGAGTTATATAGTGGGAGTAGCAGGGTCCCCAGCAGCACAGAGTATATCAGGAGATGAGTGATGTGTCAGTGAGGACAGGGCTTCATGTGACAGGGGCAGTGACATGATGTGAGGAGGGGAATGGAGGCAGCAGGAAGCCACAGACTGAGAGTTATATAGTGGAGGAGCAGGGTCCCCAGCAGCACAGAGTATATCAGGAGATGAGTGATGTGTCAGTGAGGACAGGGCTGCATGTGACAAGGGCAAAGACATGATGTGAGGAGGGGAATGGAGGCAGCAGGGAGCCACAGACTGAGAGTTATATAGTGAGAGGAGCAGGGTCCCCCAGCAGTACAGAGTATATCAGGAGAGGAGTGATGTGTCAGTGAGGACAGGGCTGAATGTGACAGGGGCAGTGACATGATGTGAGGAGGGGAATGGAGGCAGCAGGAAGCCACAGACTGAGAGTTATATAGTGGGAGGAGCAGGGTCCCCCAGCAGCACAGAGTATATCAGGAGATGAGTACTGTGTCAGTGAGGACAAGGCTGCATGTGACAGGGGCAGTGACATGATGTGAGGAGGGGAATGGAGGCAGCAGGGAGCCACAGACTGAGAGTTATATAGTGGAAGGAGCAGGTCCCCCAGCAGCACAGAGTATATCAGGAGATGAGTGATGTGTCAGTGAGGACAGGGCTGCATGTGACAAGGGCAGTGACATGATGTGAGGAGGGGAATGGAGGCAGCAGGAAGACACAGACTGAGAGTTATATAGTGAGAGGAGCAGGGTCCCCCAGCAGCACAGAGTATATCAGGAGAGGAGTGATGTGTTAGTGAGGACAGGGCTGCATGTGACAGGGCAGTGACATGATGTGAGGAGGAGAATGGAGGCAGCAGGAAGCCACAGACTGAGAGTTATATAGTGGAAGGAGTAAATCCCCCAGCAGCACAGAGTATATCAGCTGTACAGTATTTTAATTTCCATCGCATCTAAGTTTGTGTCAATATCAGGCCATTTAGTGCCACTAAGCACTTGTACAGAATCTCACTAGAAGAAGGAAATAGGTGAGATCTAAAAACCAACGCTGCATTCTAATATTCCATCGCATAAAAAAAAAGTTCAAATCTCATTTTGGCCGGGGATTCATTCCACATCAATCAAGAAGGCCAGCTCAGCGCTGAAAGAGTTAACTGTGCGTGTGGCACCATTGATACAAAAAATATCAGCGCTATGCACCTAATGTGATTACAGTGAATGTATTTATATATTAGACAATATATAGCAATGTACTGTAAGCGTGCCGGAAGGGGTAAGTGCTGGGAAATGAGCAGCTGACATCTGTGCAGCATGTGGCGTCTCCGTTCTGGCAGCGGTGTATACTGTATATCACTATTGTCAGCGGCACAGGGTCCTGCCTGTATAATACTGTGAGGGAGAGAGACGGCACAAAGGCAGGGTGACCCCAGAGAGTGCATCGATAGGTAAGGGACCCTGACAATGGGACGCCTGAGACACAGCTAATAACAGGTTAATTAACCATGTGCTGTGAGGCCTGTGTCGCCTTTGTCCTAGTTACTCTTCTATTTTGCAGTTGCCTGTGGGAGATGTCTCAAATAAGGGAGCAGTCAACCGAGTGTTAAATACAGTTGCTGTTTAAATCCAAATAGATAATGTGAAATGCTTCCTGATGCTAAATATATAGGGGGAGATGTACTAAGCTTTGGAGAGAGATAAAGTAGCTGGCATTGCGCACGTGACTGGGGTAATAGCGACAGTAAATGAAATGTAGCCGCTGTTTGACTGACAGGAAGCCGGCATTTCTGGGCAGAAACCTGACGTTTTCTGGGTGTGACGGAAAAAATGCAGGCGTGCCCAGGCGTTTTCGGGGAGGGTCTGTGACGTCATGCTATAGGTAACATCACCATTCTGTTTTAGAAGCGTTGGTACATTTACCCCCTGGTTCAGACCAGACTGAGCCGCTCTGCGCCCGGAAGTCAGGTGATGTGTGTAGCTCATCCTGTACCATCTGTACGTAACACATTCCACTCTGTATACTGTATGTAACAGGGTGCAGTTAATCTGCTGGCTGTCGGAATTCTGCCGGTTAGGATACCGACGCCTGAATCCTTACAGCCGACTGCTGGAATCCCGGAGCACAGGGGCTATTCCCACTCGTGAGTGTCCTGGTATACTGGTGGCCGGCATCCCAGGCCGCCGATATCATACCGATCCCCTGTAACACACTGACTCAGGAGTGCCCCATCAACCAATCAGCAGCGCTGTATCATTTTATAGTATGCAAATGTTCTTATGTAAGAAGGTTCCCAGGAAGATTGCTATCATGTAGCTGTAACCCACCTATTACTGCCTATCTTATGTCACAGGCTGCCGGTACATTGAGGTAAGTGTATTATGTATCACTGCAGGTAAGTGTAGGGACCTGCGTGCTGCAGGAAACCTTGTAGGAACTGAACCCTTAAACCTCTATATTATGTTCATGGCATCTGTAAAGCGCTATATAAACAAAATTATTATTATTATTATTATTATTATTATTATTATTATTATTATTATTATATCCGTATTCCGGCTGTCCTGAGCGAGCCTGGTGTTTCTGAGCCCCCTCTGCTCGTTCCCAAAGCAGTTATGATCTAGACTCTACTGGAAAATGGAAACTGTGATATTTACAGTAGATGGCATTGCCTATAGACTCCTGTACACACGAATCCCCAGAGAAGGATCCAAAAGATTTCTCTCTGTCCTCGTCGTGGCTGGCACAAGCGCAATAGGGCTCCCGGATCATAAACCCAGAAGTACTCAGAACACAGAGGTCAGCTCTTATTGGGCAGGATGTACTTAATGGAAAATGAGGTGAACCGCTGTTGATCGCATTTTCTGAATGTATTAAAGCCCCAGCCGCCGGCTCTGTGCTGCAGAGGGGATCGCCAGCGGGCTTCTCTTCTCAGCGCTGGTGTGAGGGATTCGATCGGATCCCTCCCAGCATGCCCCGTTGCCGCCACCGTCACTCTGCATGCGCAGCCTGACTCCCGGGGACAACACCCGGAAGTCTGGCAGCCACCAGAGATTGCGAAGGACAGCTCTTATCGGAAGAGCCAACAGTCAGAACCACCACGAGGGGTGTGTGACCAGTGCTGCCACCCAGTGAGCAAGGAAGAGGGGGGCTGCACAATTGCTGCACCTACTGCTCCCATTTTGCACCTTACATGGTGTCTGGAGAGTACATAGAAAGGTGCTGAGCACAATTCTGAGCATAGGTAAATGCAGGGGGGGGGGGGGGGGGGTTCCAGTTGCTTGGAAACTCCACTTCCCCACAGCCTGTCCAGCAGTCACTACATGCAGTATAAAGGGTGGAATGGAGCTGCTGCACATGCCCAGTGTCAGTAGATTATCCTACCTAGTCTGCTGTGTGTGTCTGTGGATCTGAGTGCTCAGTCACCGCACCAGAGAGAGAATCTGGTAAGTGGGTTACTGTCATCATTGGGCCTGCATGTGTCTGATGTGCTGTATTACATGCACTGCACTGTGTCTGATGTGCTGTATTACATGCACTGCATGTGTCTGATGTGCTGTATTACATGCACAGCACTGTGTCTGATGTGCTGTATTACATGCACTGCATGTGTCTGATGTGCTGTATTACATGCACTGCATGTGTCTGATGTGCTGTATTACATGCACTGCATGTGTCTGATGTGCTGTATTACATGCACTGCATGTGTCTGATGTGCTGTATTACATGCACTGCACTGTGTCTGATGTGCTGTATAACATGCACTGCATGTGTCTGATGTGCTGTATAACATGCACTGCATGTGTCTGATGTGCTGTATTACATGCACTGCATGTGTCTGATGTGCTGTATTACATGCACTGCATGTGTCTGATGTGCTGTATTACATGCACTGCACTGTGTCTGATGTGCTGTATAACATGCACTGCACTGTGTCTGATGTGCTGTATTACATGCACTGCATGTGTCTGATGTGCTGTATTACATGCACTGCACTGTGTCTGATGTGCTGTATTACATGCACTGCATGTGTCTGATGTGCTGTATTACATGCACTGCACTGTGTCTGATGTGCTGTATAACATGCACTGCACTGTGTCTGATGTGCTGTATAACATGCACTGCATGTGTCTGATGTGCTGTATTACATGCACTGCACTGTGTCTGATGTGCTGTATTACATGCACTGCACTGTGTCTGATGTGCTGTATTACATGCACTGCATGTGTCTGATGTGCTGTATTACATGCACTGCATGTGTCTGATGTGCTGTATTACATGCACTGCATGTGTCTGATGTGCTGTATTACATGCACTGCATGTGTCTGATGTGCTGTATTACATGCACTGCATGTGTCTGATGTGCTGTATTACATGCACTGCACTGTGTCTGATGTGCTGTATTACATGCACTGCACTGTGTCTGATGTGCTGTATTACATGCACTGCGTCTGATGTGCTGTATTACATGCACTGCACTGTGTCTGATGTGCTGTATTACATGCACTGCGTCTGATGTGCTGTATTACATGCACTGCACTGTGTCTGATGTGCTGTATTACATGCACTGCATGTGTCTGATGTGCTGTATTACATGCACTGCACTGTGTCTGATGTGCTGTATTACATGCACTGCATGTGTCTGATGTGCTGTATTACATGCACTGCATGTGTCTGATGTGCTGTATAACATGCACTGCACTGTGTCTGATGTGCTGTATTACATGCACTGCACTGTGTCTGATGTGCTGTATTACATGCACTGCATGTGTCTGATGTGCTGTATTACATGCACTGCACTGTGTCTGATGTGCTGTATTACATGCACTGCGTCTGATGTGCTGTATAACATGCACTGCACTGTGTCTGATGTGCTGTATTACACGCACTGCATGTGTCTGATGTGCTGTATTACATGCACTGCACTGTGTCTGATGTGCTGTATTACATGCACTGCATGTGTCTGATGTGCTGTATAACATGCACTGCACTGTGTCTGATGTGCTGTATTACATGCACTGCATGTGTCTGATGTGCTGTATTACATGCACTGCACTGTGTCTGATGTGCTGTATTACATGCACTGCGTCTGATGTGCTGTATTACATGCACTGCACTGTGTCTGATGTGCTGTATTACATGCACTGCATGTGTCTGATGTGCTGTATTACATGCACTGCACTGTGTCTGATGTGCTGTATTACATGCACTGCATGTGTCTGATGTGCTGTATTACATGCACTGCACTGTGTCTGATGTGCTGTATTACATGCACTGCATGTGTCTGATGTGCTGTATAACATGCACTGCACTGTGTCTGATGTGCTGTATTACATGCACTGCATGTGTCTGATGTGCTGTATAACATGCACTGCACTGTGTCTGATGTGCTGTATTACATGCACTGCATGTGTCTGATGTGCTGTATTACATGCACTGCATGTGTCTGATGTGCTGTATTACATGCACTGCACTGTGTCTGATGTGCTGTATTACATGCACTGCATGTGTCTGATGTGCTGTATTACATGCACTGCATGTGTCTGATGTGCTGTATAACATGCACTGCACTGTGTCTGATGTGCTGTATTACATGCACTGCATGTGTCTGATGTGCTGTATTACATGCACTGCACTGTGTCTGATGTGCTGTATTACATGCACTGCATGTGTCTGATGTGCTGTATTACATGCACTGCACTGTGTCTGATGTGCTGTATTACATGCACTGCATGTGTCTGATGTGCTGTATTACATGCACTGCACTGTGTCTGATGTGCTGTATTACATGCACTGCGTCTGATGTGCTGTATAACATGCACTGCACTGTGTCTGATGTGCTGTATTACACGCACTGCATGTGTCTGATGTGCTGTATTACATGCACTGCACTGTGTCTGATGTGCTGTATTACATGCACTGCATGTGTCTGATGTGCTGTATAACATGCACTGCACTGTGTCTGATGTGCTGTATTACATGCACTGCATGTGTCTGATGTGCTGTATTACATGCACTGCACTGTGTCTGATGTGCTGTATTACATGCACTGCGTCTGATGTGCTGTATTACATGCACTGCACTGTGTCTGATGTGCTGTATTACATGCACTGCATGTGTCTGATGTGCTGTATTACATGCACTGCACTGTGTCTGATGTGCTGTATTACATGCACTGCATGTGTCTGATGTGCTGTATTACATGCACTGCACTGTGTCTGATGTGCTGTATTACATGCACTGCATGTGTCTGATGTGCTGTATTACATGCACTGCACTGTGTCTGATGTGCTGTATTACATGCACTGCATGTGTCTGATGTGCTGTATAACATGCACTGCACTGTGTCTGATGTGCTGTATTACATGCACTGCATGTGTCTGATGTGCTGTATAACATGCACTGCACTGTGTCTGATGTGCTGTATTACATGCACTGCATGTGTCTGATGGGCTGTATTACATGCACTGCATGTGTCTGATGTGCTGTATTACATGCACTGCACTGTGTCTGATGTGCTGTATTACATGCACTGCATGTGTCTGATGTGCTGTATAACATGCACTGCATGTGTCTGATGTGCTGTATTACATGCACTGCATGTGTCTGATGTGCTGTATAACATGCACTGCACTGTGTCTGATGTGCTGTATTACATGCACTGCATGTGTCTGATGTGCTGTATTACATGCACTGCATGTGTCTGATGTGCTGTATTACATGCACTGCACTGTGTCTGATGTGCTGTATTACATGCACTGCGTCTGATGTGCTGTATTACATGCACTGCGTCTGATGTGCTGTATTACATGCACTGCACTGTGTCTGATGTGCTGTATTACATGCACTGCATGTGTCTGATGTGCTGTATTACATGCACTGCATGTGTCTGATGTGCTGTATTACATGCACTGCATGTGTCTGATGTGCTGTATTATATGCACTGCACTGTGTCTGATGTGCTGAATTACATGCACTGCACTGTGTCTGATGTGCTGTATTACATGCACTGCACTGTGTCTGATGTGCTGTATTACATGCACTGCACTGTGTCTGATGTGCTGTATTACATGCACTGCACTGTGTCTGATGTGCTGTATTACATGCACTGCACTGTGTCTGATGTGCTGTATTACATGCACTGCATGTGTCTGATGTGCTGTATTACATGCACTGCACTGTGTCTGATGTGCTGTATTACATGCACTGCATGTGTCTGATGTGCTGTATTACATGCACTGCATGTGTCTGATGTGCTGTATTACATGCACTGCATGTGTCTGATGTGCTGTATTACATGCACTGCACTGTGTCTGATGTGCTGTATTACATGCACTGCATGTGTCTGATGTGCTGTATTACATGCACTGCATGTGTCTGATGTGCTGTATTACATGCACTGCATGTGTCTGATGTGCTGTATTATATGCACTGCACTGTGTCTGATGTGCTGAATTACATGCACTGCACTGTGTCTGATGTGCTGTATTACATGCACTGCACTGTGTCTGATGTGCTGTATTACATGCACTGCTTGTGTCTGATGTGCTGTATTACATGCACTGCATGTGTCTGATGTGCTGTATTACATGCACTGCATGTGTCTGATGTGCTGTATTACATGCACTGCACTGTGTCTGATGTGCTGTATTACATGCACTGCACTGTGTCTGATGTGCTGTATAACATGCACTGCACTGTGTCTGATGTGCTGTATTACATGCACTGCATGTGTCTGATGTGCTGTATTACATGCACTGCATGTGTCTGATGTGCTGTATTACATGCACTGCACTGTGTCTGATGTGCTGTATTACATGCACTGCACTGTGTCTGATGTGCTGTATTACATGCACTGCACTGTGTCTGATGTGCTGTATAACATGCACTGCACTGTGTCTGATGTGCTGTATTACATGCACTGCACTGTGTTTGGGGGGAATCAGTATTAATTGCCGGCGCATGGGATTACAGTGTGCATAATATTGCCGCCGGGATCCCGAAGAACGAAAACCCGACAGGGGTGAGTATAGGATACAGATGGAGCCATCTTCATCTTTGCCTTTAATAGGATTACCTGAGCTAGGGCCGTCGGACTTAATCCCCTGCTGTATTGTTCTCTGTATTGTATTGCAGCTGAGAACAATAGATGAAGGGCTTATGCTAATAAGCCATGGTGCGCCTAGGTGCAGCAGAGAAGCCTAGATGAGCGAGGCTCCATCTGTATTTCCCCCTCTCCTCTACCCTCTAACCCTCTGGTCCCGCAGCCTACACCTAACCTCCCCCATAAGTGCCTGACTCTAACCACCGCCCAGAGGTGCCTAAACCTAACCCCCCCCATCCCCGCTGCCTCAACCTAACCCCCCCCCATCCCCGCTGCCTCAACCTAACCCCCCCAAACCCGCGCTGCTTAAACATAAACCCCCCATCCCCGCTGCCTCAACCTAACCCCCCCATCCCCGCTGCCTCAACCTAACCCCCCCATCCCCGCTGCCTCAACCTAGCCTCCCCCATTAGTGCCTGACCCTAACCACCGCCCGGAGGTGCCTAAACCTAACCCCCCCATCCCCGCTGCCTCAACCTAACCCCCCCTTCCCCGCTGCCTCAACCTAACCCCCCATCCCCGCTGCCTCAACCTAACCCCCCCCATCCCCGCTGCCTCAACCTAACCCCCCCATCCCACGCAGCTTAAACCTAAACCCCCCATCCCCACTGCCTCAACCTAACCCCCCCCATCCCGCGATGCTTAAACCTAAACCCCCCATCCCCGCTGCCTCAACCTAACCCCCCCATCCCCGCTGCCTCAACCTAACCCCCCCATCCCGCGCTGCTTAAACCTAAACCCCCCATCCCCGCTGCCTTAACCTAACCCCCCCATCCCGCGCTGCTTAAACCTAAACCCCCCATCCCGGCTGCCTCAACCTAACCCCCCCCATCCCCGCTGCCTCAACCTAACCTCCCCCATTAGTGCCTGACCCTAACCACCACCCGGAGGTGCCTAAACCTAACCCCCCCATTCCCGCTGCCTCAACCTAACCCCCCCCATCCCCGCTGCCTCAACCTAACCTCCCCCATTAGTGCCTGACCCTAACCACCGCCCGGAGGTGCCTAAACCTAACCCCCCCTATCCCCGCTGCCTCAACCTAACCCCCCATCCCCGCTGCCTCAATCCACTCCCCCCATCCCCGCTGCCTCAACCTAACCCCCCCATCCCCGCTCCCTAAGCCTAACCTCCCCCATTAGTGCCTGACCCTAACCACCGCCTAGAGGTGCCTAAACCTAACCCCCCCATCCCCGCTGCCTCAACCTAACCCCCCCATCCACGCTGCCAAAACCTAACCCCCATCCTGCTGCATAAACCTGACCTCCCCCATTAGTGCCTGACCCTAACCAGTGCCCGAAGGTGCTTAAACCTAACCCCCCCATCCTTGCTGCCTAAACCTAACCCCCTATCCCCGCTGCCTAAACCTAACCCCCCCATCCCCGCTGCCTAAACCTAACCCTGCCTCCCCCCACTGCCTGACCCTAACTTCCCCCGGTGGCACCTAACCCAAACCCTCCCTCCCTGCAGTCTAACCCTAACCTCGCCACCACCACAGCCTAACGCTAACCCCCAGGGTGGCGACTAAACCTAACCCCCCCCCCCCCCCCCTTCCCTAAAGCTAACCTGCCAGCTGTAGTAATGATCGGGATCTCAAACTTCATTCTCCTGCCCCTTTCGGAGTTCTGACGTTAGGATTCCAATGCATCCCGTCCGGGGCAGACTATAGCTTGTTACATGCTAATTATACATCCTTCATGTGCTGGACAATCTCTCTAAACTTAAACATGTGGAATCCCCCCCTCCAGGAATCCTGCTTTTGCCCCTGCTGAGCACGTGCCCGGCTCCCATCACCCTGATGCAGTGCTCCCCCGGTGCTTGCCGAGAGCAGGACGTGCCTCTGGGCCCTGCTACAGCGTATTCAGCCACATTTAGGGATGGCTGACAAACATTGATGGCTAGCTACAGATGGTTAATGGTTTTGCCATCGATGGCAGAGAACCAATGTTTCTCTACTATCAATAGCTGAGTGGAACTGAATAGTTTTCCTTCCTGTGGGCACGGAGCTTAGCCACTCTCCTCAGCGTCCCGCTAAGCCCAGTCCCCATCTTTTATTGGCTCACGGCCCGGCCAGCGCCTCTCAGCGGTGGCCATCAAGTGGTGCTAACCATTGATGGTTCGCCATAGATGGTTTATGTGCCATCGATGGCAACCATAGATGTACAGCCCACAAATGGTTATCCCTAGCCACATTGCGTCACCTATCCTATACCTCACACAGGGCGTGCCTGCTCCCCTCAGCACTCTGAGAGAGGATTTGCACTTCCTGGAAAATAAATCTTGCTGCAGAAATGTATGCGACCAATAAACACCGATGTCCAGTCAGATAATTAGGTGCTAACAGATTTCCTAGGACTTTACCGTAAATGACCAGTTCCCTGTCTTTGAATGCAGAAAATAGCCCGCTTCGGGAAAAAAAAACACCTCAGCCTTAAACGCACAAAAATAACAAAGTGTAGATGTCATTAACCGACAGCGGTCTGCTCCCGTTACATTACACAGCAGGGCCCGGCGAGCACAGGCACCGTATAACCAGCGGAACTCTCTGCGCACTCTGCTTCCCACACAGCTCACAAAGTTCTTTTGAAAAGTCATTATGGGTTCAGTCTGTCAATTATCTGCAGCAAAAGGGGCTTTCAAGTCTCAGCGCCTGTGGTGTTACTTTGTCTGAGGAGGCTTTGCTAGCGAGCATCACCGCCGCTGTCTCCTACTCTCACCCTCTGTATTTCCTGACCTGGCAGCTTGCAGCAGATGCCTTCCTGTTACACAAGCAGCACAGATATAGCGTTCGTGTAACTGTCCAATGAGTGGGCCGATTCAGACCTGATCGCTGCTGAGCGTTTTCGTCAGAACTGCGCATGCGTATGCACCATAATGCACAGGCACAATTGGCCGCAGCGACGGGATGGTGCGAGAAAAGCGATCACATGGGCGATCGCAAGGTGACTGACAGGAAGAGGGCGTTTGTGGATGGCAACTGACCGTTTTAGAGGAGTGTCCGGAAAAACTCAGGCGGGACCAGGCATTTGGAGGGAGGGTTTCTGACGTCAGTTCCAGCCCCGATCATCGCACTGGAAGAGTAAGTCCTGGGCTGTGCAGAGACTGCATAAACTTCTGTTTGTGCAGCTCTCCTGCACATGCGATCGCACCCCTGCACAGCGATTTCCCCCTCCCCCTGTAGGCGGCGACTACCTGATCGCAGGAATGCAAAAAACGCACCCTAGCGATCAGGTCTGAATTAGGTCCAAGGTACGGCACACTGTACGAACAGCACCAGGCCCAACTCACACACAGTATGTACATCGCGGTGCTTCTCTGTCCCTAAAATGTGCCTTTATACCAAATAATAGCACCACTAAACAAAAACATTGAAATGTTCACGTGTACCCTGAAGGAGAAGTACACTGTTCAGTGCTACCCTGACATTTCACTGCAACATTTAACATTTTTAAAACATGTTATCTCCCTCATTCTTCTATAGAAGCTCCTCCTGCAGCTTTAGGACAAAGGCCCTCATTCCGAGTTGATCGCTCGCTAGCTATTTTTTGTAGAGCAGCGATCAGATAGTCGCCGCCTATAGGGGAGTGTATTTTCGCTTTGCAAGTGTGCGAACGCTTGTACAGCCGAGCGGTACGAAAAAGTTTTTTGCAGTTTCTGAGTAGCTCTGGACTTTCTCAGCCCTTGCGATCACTTCAGTCTGTCCGGGCCCGGAATTGGCGTCAGACACCCGCCCTGCAAACGCTTGGACACGCCTGCGCTTTCCCTTAAACTCACAGAAAACGGTCAGTTGACACCCATAAACGCCCTCTTTCTGTCAGTCTCCTTGTGATAGGTTGTGCGAATGGATTCGTCGCTAGAAGCATTGCACAGCAACGATGCTGTTTGTACCCGTACGACGCGCGTGCGCATTGCGGTGCATATGCATGCGCAGTAGTAACCTGATCGCTGCGCTGCAAAAAACGGCAGCGAGCGATCAATTGGGAATGAGGGCCCATGTGCCAATGAAATCTGATGGCAGGTCAGAATCCGGAGAATGCAGTCATGTGAGCTACTGTGACATAATTAGCTCCGCCCCTGGATATTAATTCCCCTATTGGACCATTTCTGCACGGGAGGTCTGTAAATCTATTACTCACTCTCTGGGGCTGATTCATCACAACTGTTGACGCTGAGAGGTATGCATTATAAATGCATACATTATTCTTGTCGACCTTTTGACTTCATCCCCTTTGAGATGTATTCATTATAAGTCATGTTTTTTCTTGCTCCTTAAATCTAGTATTGAAGAAAATCTATTTATGTCAGTGAAATAGTGCATGAAATTATTTATTTGCTTAATTTAGCCTGAAAATAAAAATAGAATTTTCGCATAAATGTGAAATCGCAAATAATATTTAATTGGAGAAATGGTTTAATGTTACCTCAGGGAGACTGTGCTGAGACCTCTGTCAGCAGATAGATGAGCAAGAGGAACAGTTGTTAGAGATACAGGTTGCCAGAGGAACAGTTGTTAGAGAAGCCAGTTATAGTACATTTGTCGTCTACACACACAGTGGAGGCCGCCATTTTGTCAGGTGAGCCCATATTCAGCTAGGAACCAGTGACATTGCTGGGACATGACCAAGTTATTATTTAACCACGACATGCTTTTTATATTTAACCTCATTTCATTACACCTGTGATATTCAATACTTAGTTTTTATATGAATAGCGAGTATAGCTATTCCACACCTCCCAACATAAAGAGAGAGATTCAGAAAATTTTCTAAATAGGAAAAAGTGGAGGTTGCGCCTCATAGTCAATCAGATTCTAGCTGTCATTTTATACAATGTACTAGATAAATGATAGGTATAACCTGATTGGCCCTCATTAGAAGGCTTGCTAAACCTCCCCCTTAGACATGAGATGAAATAAGAC
Source organism: Pseudophryne corroboree (assembly GCF_028390025.1). NCBI lineage: Eukaryota > Metazoa > Chordata > Amphibia > Anura > Myobatrachidae > Pseudophryne > Pseudophryne corroboree. The sequence continues at coordinate 49,252,403 of NC_086447.1, forward strand.
ACACCCACAATCTGCTCCCAACTGCCACGTTATAGGCTGGGTTTAAAATATGGCAGTTCGGAGCTGATTGGCTGCTACTTTATCTTTCTACACTTTATCTATCTCCAAGGCTTAGTACATAGACCCCATAACATTAATGGCTGCATGGTAGAGGTTGAGGGTTTGCATGGCAATCGCTCCTTATCCTGGTGATGAGGGAACCTCAGAGCAGCATCCTCCTTGCACAACATTTAGTGATCCTGAAGCACAGTGACATAGAGAAGAGACGCCATATCAGGGAGCTGCAGTGACAGCATTAGGGATGGAGCGGCCATGTGGTATGCAATAGGCAGCGTCTGTCAGGAGGCGCTGAGCTATATCCTACACATACATATGATAGATGTACTAGCTGGCAGTATGTCCCCAGTATCAGGGAGGAAGGACGAAGGATAATATACTGTAAGTCTGACAGGGACATAAAACCCCTCGGCCAATTACCGGACTGTATCTAGGAAATGTCCGAGGGGTTTTATGTCTTCTTATAATTTATAGTATATTATTATTATTAACCTTTGTCCTCCCTTCCTGATACTGGAAACATATTACCATCTAGTATTTATCATATGTATGTGTAGGGGATAACTCATCCTCTCCTGATAAACGCTGTCTATTGCATATCACATGGCAGTTACTTATTCTTCAGGCTCATTGTACATTGCTATCTCATATCTAATATCCATCTATCTCATTTCTTTCTGTCTGTCTATCTATTCATCTATCACATTTCTATCTATCATATGTATGTGTAGGGGATAACTCATCCTCTCCTGACAGATGCTGTCTATTGCATATCACATGGCAATTACTTATTCTTCAGGCTCACTGCATACTGCTATCTCATATCTAATATCCATCTATCTAATTTATTTCTATCTATTTATCACGTTTCTATCTATCTATCTATCTATCTATCTATCTATCTATCTATCTATCTATCTGTCTATCTAACTATCCATCTACAGTATCTCTTTAATTTCCATGTATCACGTTTCTATCTATCTATCTATCTATCTATCTATCTATCTATCTATCTATCTATCTATCTATCTATCTATCTATCCATCTACAGCGGGGGTGTCCAAACTTTTTGCAAAGAGGGCCAGATTCGGTGAGGTCAAAATGTGTGGGGCCGACCATTCCGCCTGACATTCTTTGAACCATTATTCACCTCAGAAGACTAACAAATAACTTGTCTTACCTGCTCTAATGTGAAGGGTGATACTGAGATCTCGACTGCAGTAAATAGGCCAGGTCTGGCTCAAAGACAGTGGTTTTGATGCGCAATATGTCACGCAGGTGAGAGTCACTTAGTCTTGTCCTCACGCGGTTTTTGTTATGGTTCATAACCGAGAATGTCTTCTCGCACAAGTATGTTGAGCCAAACAAGCTCAGCATTTTCTTGGCAAATGTTCGGGTCTCTTGGAACCTGCCTTTATCCAGCTGGCGGTAAAAGTTGACAAGGACCTAGAGGATGCTGGGGTCCATTTCATGACCATGGGGTATAGATGGTTCCGCAGGAGCCATGGGCACTTTAAGACTTTTCAAGGGTGTGAACTGGCTCCTCCCTCTATGCCCCTCCTCCAGACTCCAGTTTTAGAAATGTGCCCAGGCAGACTGGATGCATTCCAGAGGAGCTCTACTAAGTTTCTCTGAAAAGACTTATGTTAGGTTTTTTATTTTCAGGGAGAACTGTTGGCAACACTCTCCCTGCTTCGTGGGACTGAGGGGGCAGAAGTAGGAACCAACTTCCTAAAGAGTTTCATGGCTCTGCTTCTGGCTGACAGGACACCATTAGCTCCTGAAGGGAACTGAATGCTAGCCGTGCCTAGATGCTCACTCCCACAGCACGCCATCACCCCCCTCACAGAGCCAGAAGTCAGAAGACAGGTGAGTGTTAGAAGACAGATCTTCAATCAATAAAGTGACGGCTAAAGGTACCGCGCGGCTGGCGGGAGCGCAGTGCGCCATGTTGCCCACACATACACAGGCACTGCAGGGTGCAGGGCGCGGGGGTGGGGGGGGGTGCCCTGGGCAGCATGAAACCTATGGAAACTGGCATAAATAAGGGGCATAAGTTTCCGAGGCACAGTCCTACCCCCACCAGTATAAAAAATTACCTCATAAAAGCTGAGGAGAAACACGCCATTGAAGAGTGGAGCTTCCTCCTCAGTCAGCCAGCACACTGCTCAGCGCCATTTTCTCTCTCTCCTCAGGCTGCAGAGACAAGGCTGGTCCTCCTCCACTACTGAACAAGTATCAGGGTGCAAAACAGGGGGGGCCACAGTGAAGTTGGTGCGATATAATTGTGTGATTAGCATTATAAAAGCGCTGCATGTCAGTGGGCATTTTGTGTTCACAGACATTGTGTTACTGGCTCTGGGTTGTGAACTGGCAAATCCTATCTGTGTCCCTCTGACAGATTTTACTGTGGGTCTGTCCCCTATAAGTCCCGGAGTGTCTGTGGTGTGGTTGTGCACGTGTGTGACATGTCTGTGGCAGGGAATCTCTTCCTCTGTGAAAGACATGTTAGAGACACAGAGGTGTAATATGACACCAAGAGCCTGACTGGGTGAAAGGTTACATGATAGTGTGAATCACGACTGAATCTCATACAGAAAACTGAATATAATCTGTTGAAGATGTGATTTTTAATAATTCTGCCTTTCATCCACAGGGACCCCTCTGGGTCACATACAAATTTGCACAAGTAGTACAAACTGATACCGACACGGACTCTGATTCCTGTGTCGACACAGGTGATTCCAGGGGAATAGGTCCTAAGTTAGCAAAAAGCATTCAAAACATGTTTTAGCTATAAAGGAGGTGTTAGAAGTTACGAAGCCCCCTCTTTTACCATAAGTAGTAAAGAAGTAATATAATTTTCCCTCCACCTCAGAAGTTGAACAGTCTCTTGGAGGAAGTCTAATTTAACTTGAAAAGAAATGTCAGATTCCCAAAAGGAATTCAGGCAGCTTACCTTTTACCAAAAGGTGGGAGTCACCTTGCATTTTACACAGGGCCCTGTCATAAAAGAGAAAAGGTGTTTCTCCCTGCGCCTGGAATGGCTTCACTTAAGGAGCTGACAGACCGCAAGTGAGTGAGGTGATCTATTGATGTGGCCAATGGGACACTACTCAGGCCTACCATTTTCTGTGTGTGGGTGAGTAGTGCTATTGAAAAGTGGTCAGAAAACTTGTCATTAGACATTGACACAATAGATGGAGACGAGATACTCCTAACGTTAGGTCATATCAAAGACGCTGCTGTGTACGTACTAGAAACCATGAAATATATTGGTCTCTTGGGATCAAGACCCGCTACCATGGCAGTATTGGCTCGGTGGGCGTTGTGGATTCGCCAGTGGAATGCTGATGCAGATTCCCAAATAAATATGGAGGCTCTCCCGTATAAAGGTGAGGCCTTGTTTGGTGATGGGCTGGATGCGTTAGTCTTGGTGGCTACCGCAGGTAAGTCGACATTCTTGCCTTCTGCTCCTGCAGCAAAAAAAAAAAAAAAAAAGACACATCACTCTCACATGCAGTCCTTTCTGTTATGCACACCAGTGCCTGCAGGAATGTACTGGTGTCAGAACTGTTATGCACTCCAGTGCCTGCAGGAATGTACTGGTGTTTGAACTGTTATGCACACCAGTGCCTGCAGGAATGTACTGGTGTCTGAACGGATAGGTATGCAAAGCAAATGAACTCACAGACAGACACAGAAGGTGATAGGGTAACAAAATACACACAAAGTGAACAGAGAAGCCCAGAGGCTAAGGAACTGGGTGTCTCCCTAGTATTAGTAATGCTCAGATGGGAAAAGCAAGATGTTGTGTTTTAATACGTAGAGAACCCGAAATGCTGTTGCTAAGGGCAACAGCAAAACCCTAAAGGGTTACCAACGGGTGTGGCAGTAAACTCCTTGGTCAGAGATGGAATGATAGACACAAGGAGAGTCTCCACAATCCTAATTCTCACTTGCAGTGCACAGGTTCAGCTTACTGCCACTAAACTGACACCTGACACCTTGCACAGTGAGACAGGATTTAGGCAGGCAAGTCTGAGAATACAGCCGCAAACTTGCTAAGTTCACAGAGTAGTAAAAGAACCCCAGCAAGCTAAACGACTGACTCCAGTCTTACTGCTAGGTCTGGATTGGCAGAGTGTAGTACCAAATCCCCAGGCCTATTTGCAGTAAGCAACAACAAATACAAAGCTACACAGTACTGGCTAACTTTCAGGAACTGACTAACCAACAAAGATTCAGCAGCATCTGCTTAACCTGAGAAGAGGCCTTATAAAGCAGGTGCTGTCCACACCCCACTCAGACCTCACAGACTGTGGGCACAAAAACCAGCACCGGATCCCCTGCCGTGCACAGAGCCTGTAACCACTGCACAGCAAAAGACCCGAACCGGAGTATCAGCTGCGCTCAGGTTACTCCGCTAGCACTTGTCTCCCGGTTGCCATGACGACGTGGCAGCACAGGGCAGGAGACCCTAACAGTACCCACCTTCTGACGAGGGGTCAAAGAATCCCTACCACCGGGTTTATCGGGGAACTGCAAGAAGAAAGAGCGTATCAGTCTGGGGGCATGAAGATCACAACTGCGCACCCACGACCGCTCCTCCGGGCCATACCCCTTCCAGTGCACCAAAAATGACAGCCGACCCCGAACCATCTTGGAGTCAAGAATTCTTTCAACAACAAACTCCCTCTGGCCACGTATCAGAAGAGGGGAAGGTCTTCCACTGGAAGAAGGATTACTAATCGCCCGTTTTAAAAGGGAACAATGAAATGTTTTATTGATACCCAAAGAACGGGGCAGATCTAACTGAAATGCCACCGGATTGATAACCCTGGTGATCTTATAAGGGCCGATGAACCGGGGGCCTAACTTATGAGATGGCTGTCTCAACTTCAAATTCTTGGTAGACAACCAGACGAAGTCTCCTAATTTGAAGCTGCAGGGTCTTTTCCGCTTATCAAAAACCCTTTTGGTCACTAATGACACAGACACAAGGGCTTTCTTTACTTTCCGCCAAATACCTCTAAGGACCGAAACCACAGAGGAACCACCAGGCGTGGAGTCCAGGGGGTCAAAAGAATTGGCCTTAGGATGATGCCCATACACACAAAGGAAGGGAGAGATCCCTGTAGCAGAGTGAGCCGCGTTGTTATAGGCAAACTCCGCCATGGACAGATGAGCAACCCAGTCAGTCTGACACTTGGAGACATAACACCTGAGGAACTGCTCCAAGGACTGGTTCACCCTTTCAGTCTGCCCATTAGACTGCGGATGGTAGCCTGACGACAAGCTGACAGAAATCTGGAGATCGGAACAAAATGCCCTCCAGAATTTGGCCACAAACTGGGATCCGCGGTCAGAGACCACATCAAGTGGCAACCCGTGGAGACGCACAACATGCAGCATAAATAATTCAGACAGGCGTCTGGCCGATGGCAGCCCAACCAGTGGAACGAAGTGCGCCATCTTCGAAAACCTGTCAACGACAACCCAGATGGCTGTCATCCCTGAGGATTTGGGCAAGTCCACCACAAAATCCATTGAAATGTGGGTCCATGGCTTAGATGGGATAGAGAGTGGATGTAATGGGCCAACAGGAACCCCTCTAGGAGTCTTATTTCGGGCACAGATGTCACATGCCCGAACCCACTGATCCACATCCTTAGCCACCGAGGGCCACCACACCGCCCTAGATAGCAACTCCCGAGTTCTGGCAATACCCGGGTGGCCTGCCGACTTCTTGGCATGGAATTCCAGGAACACTCGCTGTCTTAACCTAGGAGGCACAAACAAAAGACCTACCGGAAGGTCTGGAGGAGCCTGCTCCTGTGCTCTAAGGACTAATGATAAGAGGTCCTGGGTAATGCCCACTTTAATACATGATGGGGACACAATGGGCAACGGCTCCTCGGTGGTCTCCTGGATTGGAGCAAAACTCCGCGAGAGCGCATCAGCCTTGATGTTTTTTGACCCAGGGCGATATGTTATCAAAAAATCAAAGCGAGCAAAAAACAAAGCCCATCGTGCCTGCCTGGCATTGAGACGCTTCGCTGACTCTAAATATGCCAGATTCTTATGGTCGGTGAGAATTGAGACCACAAACTTAGCCCCCTCAAGCCAGTGTCTCCACTCCTCGAGTGCATCCTTAATAGCCAACAATTCCCGGTTACCCACGTCATAATTCATCTCGGCAGGCAAAAATTTACGGGAAAAGTAAGCACAGGGATGAAGGCGATTATCAGACACTCCCATCTGAGAAAGCACTGCCCCAATACCCATCTCAGAGGCATCCACCTCCACCACAAAAGGACGCTCTGGATCTGGGTGTCGCAGCACCTTGGCCGATACAAATGCCCTTTTGAGATGGGCAAAAGCCGCTTTAGCCTCACAAGACCAGTGAGCAACATCCGCCCCTTTCTTAGTGAGTGCCACCAAAGGCGCCACTATAGACGAAAATCCAGCGATAAATCGTCTATAAAAATTCGCAAAGCCCAGGAAACGCTGAAGCGCCTTCAAACTAGTGGGCTGCACCCAATCCAGGACTGCCTGTACCTTGGAACCCTCCATTTGGAAACCTTCTGGGGAGATAATATATCCTAGAAATGCGATTTGCTGAACTTCAAATTCGCACTTCTCCAGCTTCGCCCCAAGCCGGTGGTCTCTGAGTTTCTGGAGGACTAAGCGTACATGCTTCCGATGTTCCTCCAGGGCATGGGAGAAGATTAGGATGTCATCTAAGTATACAACTAAGAATCTATCCAAATATTCCCTGAGCACATCATTCATGAAATCCTGGAAGACTGCCGGGGCATTACAGAGCCCAAAAGGCATCACCAAATATTCATAATGCCCTGAGTGGGTATTAAAGGCAGTCTTCCATTCATCCCCCTCTCTTATTCGGATTAGATTGTACGCACCGCGTAGGTCAATCTTAGAAAAAATGGTGGCAGTACGAAGCTGGTCAAACAAGACCAAAATGAGAGGCAGTGGGTATGAGTTTTTAATCGTGATACGGTTCAATTCCCTGAAGTCGATGCAGGGTCGCAACGAACCGTCCTTTTTACCCACGAAGAAGAACCCCGACCCAACTGGAGACTGTGAAGGTCTGATAAATCCCTTAGCCAAGTTCTCCTGAATGTACTCTGCCATAGCCTGAGTCTCAGGACGTGACAGGGAGTACAACCTGCTCTTGGGAAGCTTAGCATTTGGCAACAAATCAATGGCACAGTCATAGGGGCGATGGGGAGGTAGTACCTCTGCAACTTTTTTGGAGAACACGTCCGCAAAATCTGCATAACACCCTGGCAATCCTGGCAAACTTAGCTGCGAGAGCCTGACTGGAAGGCTCAAGCAACTCCTGAAACAATCAGTACCCCAACTAAGAATCTCCCCAGAGACCCAGTCAAATTGAGGATTGTGGGCCCTTAACCAGGGTAACCCCAACACCAATGGGGCAAAAGTACAGACAGTCACATAAAAGGACAATTTTTCAGAGTGTGTGGCTCCAATAAACAAAGAAATCTGGCTAGTGCAAGAGGTAATTTTACCTTGGGATAATGGTTCCCCGTTTAACCCACAAATCTCAATTTCCGATGCCAAGGGTACTAAGGGAACAGAGTGTTTCAGGGCGAATTGGCGGTCCATAAAAACCCCGTCGGCCCCACTGTCCACAAAGGCCTCAGTCTTGACAGTTTGACCGAGGATCTTCAAGGTCACCGGAATGATAAAAGTCTTCTTGGGAAATTCTGACTTCTGGCCTGACAGGATATTTCCCATCACCCTCAGGCCCTGAAGTTTTCCGGCTTTTCTGGGCATGATACTACCACATGACCTTTATTCCCACAGTACAAACACAACCCCTGCTGTCTCCTCCGCGTCTTCTCACGCGAGGAGAGGCGGGTAGCCCCAATCTGCATAGGCTCCTCGGAAAATTCCTCAGAGTCTGAGGTTCCCTTGGGAAAGAAGGAAACCTCAGTCTCCCTTTCAAGCCTACGCTCTCTCAGCCGTCTATCCACCCGGATGGATAACTGCATGAGCTGATCCAAGCTATCAGGCAAGGGATATTGTACCAGTTGGTCCTTTATCTGGTTAGAAAGACCTCTTCGGTACTGGTGTCTCAGGGCTGGGTCATTCCACTGGGTATCATGGGCCAACCTCCGAAACTCCGTACAGTAAACCTCAACTGGCCTTCGCCCTTGCTTAAGGATCGAAATCTGAGCCTCGGCTGAGGCCGTCTTGTCAGGGTCATCATACAACATGCCCAGTGCCGTAAAAAAAGCATCAACACTTTTAAGCGACGGACAGTCAGGCTGCAACCCATATGCCCAGACCTGTGGGTCTCCTTGTAGCAAGGAAATCACTATGCCCACCCGCTGAATCTCCGACCCAGAAGACTGAGGCCTAAGCCGGAAGTATAGCTTGCAGCTCTCCTTGAAACAAAAGAACTGCGAGCGATCTCCAGAAAAACGATCCGGGAGATTTACTTTCGGCTCCTTAACCCCTGAAGGTGCTGCTGCTGCAGGAGCTCCGCCAGCGGCCTGGGAGGTGTGCATTTTAATGGACAAATCATTAAATTGTCGAGTCAGGACCTGCACCCGATCGACCACCTGTTGCAACGTATTTTGAGGGGTATGCTCCATATTCCCACAAAATTTCAACAGGAGTATTAGGCTGCTGAATATGTTATGCACACCAGTGCCTGCAGGAATGTACTGGTGTCAGAACTGTTATGCACTCCAGTGCCTGCAGGAATGTACTGGTGTTTGAACTGTTATGCACACCAGTGCCTGCAGGAATGTACTGGTGTCTGAACGGATAGGTATGCAAAGCAAATGAACTCACAGACAGACACAGAAGGTGATAGGGTAACAAAATACACACAAAGTGAACAGAGAAGCCCAGAGGCTAAGGAACTGGGTGTCTCCCTAGTATTAGTAATGCTCAGATGGGAAAAGCAAGATGTTGTGTTTTAATACGTAGAGAACCCGAAATGCTGTTGCTAAGGGCAACAGCAAAACCCTAAAGGGTTACCAACGGGTGTGGCAGTAAACTCCTTGGTCAGAGATGGAATGATAGACACAAGGAGAGTCTCCACAATCCTAATTCTCACTTGCAGTGCACAGGTTCAGCTTACTGCCACTAAACTGACACCTGACACCTTGCACAGTGAGACAGGATTTAGGCAGGCAAGTCTTAGAATACAGCCGCAAACTTGCTAAGTTCACAGAGTAGTAAAAGAACCCCAGCAAGCTAAACGACTGACTTCAGTCTTACTGCTAGGAGTGGATTGGCAGAGTGTAGTACCAAATCCCCAGGCCTATTTGCAGTAAGCAACAACAAATACAAAGCTACACAGTACTGGCTAACTTTCAGGAACTGACTAACCAACAAAGATTCAGCAGCATCTGCTTAACCTGAGAAGAGGCCTTATAAAGCAGGTGCTGTCCACGCCCCACTCAGACCTCACAGACTGTGGGCACAAAAACCAGCACCGGATCCCCTGCCGTGCACAGAGCCTGTAACCACTGCACAGCAAAAGACCCGAACCGGAGTATCAGCTGCGCTCAGGTTACTCCGCTAGCACTTGTCTCCCGGTTGCCATGACGACGTGGCAGCACAGGGCAGGAGACCCTAACACTTTCGGCCCAACAATTACAAAAAGGCCAAAGGTTCCCCCTTCTTTGCAGGTAGGGGAAGGGGAAAAGGAAAGAAGTCTGCAGCGTCTCCTGGAGCAGAAGTCAACCCCTGCTCCCGCCAAATCTGCAGCATGACGCTGGGGCTCCCTTGCGGGAGTCCGCTCGGGTGGGAGCACGTCTGAAACTGTTCAGCCAAATCTGGATTCAATCTGGCCTGGACCCATGGGTCTCACAAATAGTGTCCCATGGGTACAAACTAGAGTTTCAAGACGTCCCCCCATGCCGATTTTTCAAATCAAGCTTGCCAGCTTCTCAGGAAGAGAGGCATTAACAACGGCAATTCAAAAATTATGTCAGGATCAGGTCATTGTCCTGGTACCCTTGTCACAGCAAGGAGAAGGTTTTTATTCAAGCCTCTTCGTAGCTCCGAAGCCGGACGGCTTGGTAAGACCGATTTTAAACCTGAAAAATCTGAATCTCTACCTGAAAAGGTTCAAGTTCAAGATGGAATCCCTGAGGGTAGTGATTTTCAGTCTGGAGGAGGGGGACTTCATGGTGTCAGTAGACATAAAGGATGCTTACTTGCATGTTCCCATTTATCCTCCTCACCAAGCTTATCTGAGATTCCCAGTACAGGATTGCCATTACCAGTTCCAGACGTTGCCGTTCGGACTCTCCACGGCACCGAGGGTATTCACCAAGGTGATGGCGGAGAAGATGGTCCTCCATCGTCAAATAGGAGTCAATTTAATTCCTTATCTGGACTATCTCCTGATAAAAGCGAGATCCAGGGAACAGTTGGTGCAGACAATGTAACAGCAGTCACGTACATAAACAGGCAAGGCGGAATGAAAAGCAGAGCGGCAATGGCAGAGGTGACAAGGATTCTCCTCTGGGCAGAAAGACATGTTAGAGCTCTGTCAGCAATTTTCATTCCGGGAGTGGACAACTGGGAAGACTTCCTCAGCAGACACGATTTCCATCCAGGAGAGTGGGTCCTCCACCAAGAAGTCTTCGCAGAGGTGACAAGTCTTTGGGGAGTTCCTCAAGTAGACATAATGGCATCTCGTCTAAACAAGAAGCTTCAGAGATATGTTTCCAGGTCGAGAGACCCTCAAGCAATAGCAGTGGATGCACTAGTGACCCAGTGGGTGTTTCAGTCGGTATATGTTTTACTTCCACTGATTCCAAAAGTTCTCAAAATAATAATAAGAACAAGAGTTTGAGCAATCGTCATTGCCCCAGACTGGCCAAGGAGGGCTTGGTATCCAGATCTTCAGGAGTTGCTCATAGGAGATCCTCAGCCTCTTCCTCCTCGAGAGGACCTACTACAGCAGGGGCCGTGTGTGTATCAAGACTTACCGCGGCTACGTTTGACGGCATGGCTGTTGAGAGTCGGATCCTAGCCTGAAAGGGTATTCCCAAGGAAGTCATCCCCACTCTTGTTCAGGCCAGGAAAGGAGTAACGTCTAAACATTACCACCGTATTTGGAGAAAATATGTGTCTTGGTGTGAATCCAAGAAGGCTCCTACGGAAGAGTTTGAGTTGGGACGTTTTTTCCATTTTCTGCAGGCTGGTGTGGATGCGGGCTTTAGATTGGGGTCAATCAAGGTCCAGATTTCGGCCTTATCAGTTTTCTTTCAAAAACAATTGGCTTCTCTTCCAGAAGTTCAGACCTTCGTGAAAGGGGTTTTACACATTCAGCCTCCATTTGTGCCTCCAGTGGCACCATGGGACCTTAATGTGATGTTGCAGTTCCTTCAATCGAGTTGGTTTGAAGTTCTTTGAACCTCTACAGGAGATAGAGTTGAAGTTTCTCACTTGGAAAGTGGTGATGCTTTTAGCCTTGGCATCCGCAAGGTGGGTGTCTGAGTTGGGGGACTTGTCTCACAAGAGCCCTTACCTGATCTTCCATGAAGATAGGGCGGAGTTGAGAACTCGCCAACATTTTCTTCCGAAGGTGGTTTCATCTTTCCACATAAACCAACCTATTGTGGTGCCAGTGGCTACTGACACATTCTCTGAGTCTGATTCTCTAGATGTGGTTAGGGCTTTGAAGATTTATGTCGCTAGAACAGCTCGGATATGGAAAACAGAGGGTCTGTTTGTCCTGTATGCTCCCAACAAGATTGGGTGTCCTGCTTCCAAGCAGACCATTGCGCGCTGGATCAGAGGTATGATTCAGCACGCTCATTCTTCGGCTGGTTTGCCGTTGCCGAAGTCGGTGAAGGCCCATTCTACAAGGAAGGTGGGGTCGTCCTGGGCGGCTGCCCGGGGGGTCTTGGCATTACAACTTTGCCGAGCAGCTACTTGGTCAGGGTCAAACACTTTTGCTAAATTTTATAAGTTTGACACTTTGGCCGATGAGGACCTCAAGTTTGGTCAATCGGTGCTGCAGGGTCATCCGCACTCTCCCGCCCGTACTGGAGCTTTGATATAAACCCCATGGCCATGAAATGGACCCCAGCATCCTCTAGGACGTATGAGAAAACAGGATTTTAATACCTACCGGTAAATCCTTTTCTCCTAGTCCGTAGAGGATGCTGGGCGCCCGACCCAGTGCGTACTTTACCTGCAGTTTTGTTCAGTTAGTTACACAAGTTGTGTTACATTTTTTTTCAGCATGTTGCTGTAAATGGTTCATGTCTGTTGCCGTGTGTTATGTTGAATGCCATGTTGAGCGGCATGGTTGAGGTGTGAGCTGGTATGATTCTCACCGTTAGTATAAATGTAAATCCTTTCCTCGAAATGTCCGTCTCCCTGGGCACAGTTCCTATAACTGAGGTCTGGAGGAGGGGCATAGAGGGAGGAGCCAGTTCACACCCTTGAAAAGTCTTAAAGTGCCCATGGCTCCTGCGGAACCGTCTATACCCCATGGTCATGAAATGGACCCCAGCATCCTCTACAGACTAGGAGAAAAGGATTTACCGGTAGGTATTAAAATCCTGTTTTCTTTTCATTTATGGTTTCATTTTCTTATTTTCAAGAAAAAGTATTCTTTGAGTCACTATAGTGTTACAGTAATGTTAGTATGTTTTATTGATGTCACTAAAATAGTCTAGAAAATACTTTTATACTATGTTTTTTAACGTTTTGTGTTTTATTATGTGAATCATAGGCCTAATAAGAAATAGGGTAACACAAATCAGACAATGTTTATATCTAAAAAATAAGAGATGACGGGCGGAAATAATGTTATACAGTATTTGAAATCAGCACACCAAACATACATAAAATCAGCTCAAAAATCCTCACCACCAAAACACGTGTTGGGCTGTGTTAGCGATGAGAAGCCCCTCCCCTGCCTTTCCGCCAGCCGTGCCTGGCTTGTAAGTGCTGCAGCCCATGCAGTCCTAGAAGAGCGCTTTTCCGTGCATGCCCGATATATGACTGTCTCTCCCCCCCCCCCCCCCACCTTGTTAGCTGTTTCGCTCATGGACAGTAAGTGGCCCATCGAGGCACTGACCTGCAACTCAGCACCCCCCCTAAAGTAAAAAAATAAGATCTGTCACTGGTAAATGCTGGTACAAAGGGGGTCATTCTGAGTTGATCGCTCGCTAGCTATTTTTGTGCAGTTCTGCGATCAGATAGTCGCCGCCTATGGGGGAGTGTATTTTCGCTTTGCAAGTGTGCGATCGCATGTGCAGCTGAGCGGTACAAAAACATTTTGTGCAGTTTCTGAGTAGCTCAGAATTTACTCAGCTGCTGCGATCACTTCAGCCTGTCCGGGGCTGGAACTGACGTCAGACACCGCCCTGCAAATGCTAGGACATGCCTGCATTTTTCCAACCACACCCAGAAAACGGTCAGTTGACACCCACAAACGCCTCCTTCCTGTCAATCTCCTTGCGATCGGCTGTGTGAATGGATGCTTCGTTAAATCTATCGCTCAGCAACGATCCGCTTTGTACCCGTACGGCGCGCCTGCGCATGCGGTGCATACGCATGCGTAGTTTTGCCGAGTTTTGACGCTGCAAAAAATAGCTAGCGTGCAATCAGGTCAGAATGACCCCCAAAGATATATAAATCTACCTATATGTCTGTCTACCTGTCCATCTATCTCTGTATGTTACTAGCTGGGAGACGCGGTGATTAATACCTCGCTGCGTGTCTGCTAGCCTGCAGAATGGATGCGTAAGAGCGGAGGGGAGGCGAGCATTAATCAGCATGAATCACGCAGCGGAATAATCCGGTGTGTGAATATTCAGCCTCTCAGTCCCTGCAGCGAGTGCTCCGGCTGAGTCACCCAGCGCTGCCTGTCAGTGAGGTATCTGCAGAAGAGCTCTGTGTCCCAGCTCCGCTGATTTCATTAATTGCTCATTGACTCAGATGGAGAGACACAATGCTCTTCCCTTCCACCAGTTCCTCACATCAAAGCATGACCCACCACGACTCTGGCAGGGGCTCAGCCACACGAGGGGAATTCTCGCTTTTCCAGCATGCCGCTGTATATTTCATCTTTCTGTGTGATCCTACAGTATACAGGCACGACTTAATACAGAAAAAGTCTATCCACTGAATGACTGTACACAAACAGAGATCTGATCAGCTATAGAGGGATCTTGTATGGAGGAGAGATTACTTTTTTACGATCATCCGGCGGTTCGGGAAATGTTGGGCTGGGGTTTGGGAGATGTTGGGCTGCCACCAGGGAGTGTTATGGCTGCAGTGCTGGATCCTACACTTAACATCAGAGCAGCACCCGCCTCCGGTCACTGAACAGGACCTGGCATTTTGGTGTCACCCCTCGGCGGGTGACACCCGGGTGCAGGGCCTGCACCCTCTCTTGTGCCGCCACTAATGCCGTGCCAATGTTTTTGCAAATGCTGATGTTTGGTACTGGGCATGCTTGAATAGCTGCATAAACCCTTACTGCGAATGCGCACACAATTGCGTACTCAGTCACAAGCACACAAGAAGACCGCTGCAAGGCATTTGCGACTCTGAGTGGAGACTGGGTGGTAACCTAAAATAAAATAAAAAGCATCTATGCAGGGGGGGGGGGGTGTACGGGTACTGGGTGGGCTTATGCGGCAGCGGAGGTCTCTCTCCCAGCAGCGCTGCCACATCGGCCATATTTGTTGAAATTTACAGATTCTAAATAAATCACTACAGACGTTTAACCTTTGGTCAACCGGAGGCCGACCAGAGATGTCACACTGAATGTCTGTAATTCTGTCCCGTACACCCACCAGGGACTATCTGGTTTACAGCCACAAGCACACGGCTATGAACAATCAGAGATTCCCCGAAAGAACCTTTAGTGAACAAACCGTCCAACCCATGAGACCAGCCACGCATCCTGCAGTAACCGCGCATTAGTAGAGCGCACTGTGACCTCACCTGCGCAGGCGATGAAGAGGTGTCACTGCCGGGCTGCACCGAGAACGGGGAGGAGGAGGCGACCAGCAGCCACCAGAATAATAAGACGCTAAGGGACCGGTGTAATAAATGGAGGGTTGCAGAAATAATTGCTGCAGTATTTTCTCCAGCGAGCTGCAGGCCGATTCAATAATCAGACTCTCACAAAGGCAAAACTAACTAAGTCACCAGGTTTCCATATCTCCCAAACGATAGCAAGGTCACATATCCACTAGTGTTTATCTGCAATTAGGACTGTATATTACCACCCAGGGGGGACCATCTGCGGACCTCATAGCAAAATGTTGGCTGCGGGTGGTGATGATGCAATCCATCCTCCCATAGCGCCCACTCCCTTATACTGGGTCCCTGGGGCCTACATATTTTGGGAGAGATGTATCACACCTACGAGAGAGGTAAAAGTTGCCCATAGCAACCAAAATGACAGTTATAGGCAATACAAAGTGAAAAGGACAGGGAAGGTGCTTACCTCCCTGTCTTCTGCCCGTCATCTATCATGGCTCCGCCCATGTATATCCCAGCAGCCAGTTCAGCCACCAGCGCATGCGCAGGAAGGACCTGCCTTCTGACTCCACACTTCTCAGAGAGGACCGCATCTGAAGACAGGATCGCATCACTTCGCCGGAAAGGTAAGTATATATGGATTGCTAATTAACAAAGCTATATATTGCGTCAAACCAATGTGAAAAGTGAAAAGTAACAATTCAAATATGCATATCCAGAGCCGTAACTAGACATTTTGGTGTCTTGTACTAGAAAGAGAATCGGGAGGGGCGTGGCCTGGCTGCTGAAGACGTCAGACGTGCAGTTTAGGAGCTCCTGCACATAAAGCTCCTTATAGCCATATATATGGTCCCTGACACCCTTCCCACCTACTATATATATACCCCCACTTCATCCAGCTCACATAAGTTATACTGTGGGAGAGCCACGGAATCGGGGAGTGACAGTGCGCGCTCCTGCGGGTTGCGGCCCTCTCCCCAGTTTGAAGCCGGGGCCTGGAGTTCATACTGTGCCCGACCTAGACTTCCGGAGCTGGACCGGACGGGTCGCGAAGCTCCAGACAGACCCCCACCACACATTAAAGACCTGTGAAGTACTCTCTGGACCCCTGCCTCCGCTTGCTTACATCCGGGGGTCACCCAGGACCTGAAACACCGAAGTCCGGAGCCTCGCTTGCCCGGGACCAGCGGGCAGGCGGCCGCCATCTTGCGGGCTCCTGTCTAGCCGCGGCTTCCCCTGAGACCTGAGACGCCAGCGTTCAGAGGTGTGTGCCTGCTCGCTACCCCCTGCACCTGTTGCCGGCTCACCCCTCCGTGACCGCGGCCTCCGGCGGACGTGACACCCGCTGCGGGTTCTCTGAGAGACGGCGCTGGGACTGACTGTTTGACCCGGAGCTGTCGGAGAATCACGCTGCACTGCCACTCACCTCTGCGGCCGGCTGGCTCCCCGTGGCTCTCTCTTTCATACCTGTCATACTTTGCAGTGCCTGCCCCGCAGCCTATGTGACCCCCCTGTCTACACTGGTCACAGCATTGATTACCCTGACTTGGGGCAGTGTTCTCTCGGTGGCCCCCCTCTCCTGGATAAAGGTGGGCACTCCAATGCCCCAACCTGTCCCTTAGTCCGGCTTATCACAGGAAGGACACATAAAGGGACCCTCTCCACCTGCTCGCCATAGCACTGCCGCTCCCGCTCACTGGCAAGTTGGGGTAACGTTATATAGGAGTTGGCGCTCATCGTCTCTTCTCCCTCTGCTGAGCTCTGTAAAACAAGTATCCAGGTGGGTTGCTGACTGTTCCTGCTCGGGGACCCCCACCGGTGCTACAGTTCACTGGCTGGTCCGTGCCTGTGCACCCGTGGTGGCCTCTATTTGCAAACCCCTACAGCCATCTTATTATCATCTTATGCTCCCTAGCCGCCCGGGCCCCGGGTCACCGTGGCAACTTACCCCGCCTCACCGTGGATCTCTACTCACGGTCACCCATTCTCTAAGAGGCGCTCCATGGCGCACCTGATGCCTATTCTAGGTTAACTTATCCTGCGGTCACCAAGCGTTAGAGGGTGAGCTACTCTCCTAGCCGAGGTCTCTCTCGAGGTTATCTTCCGGATTCATCTGTGATTTCCTAAGCGGAACGGATATTCTTGGTACTTACTCCCTTGCCTTTTCCGCTCTATTATGTCGCAAAAAAAACCCCGCAAATCTAATGCTGTTAATAAACCCAGCATCCTACGTGCATGGGAGAAAGCAGGGTCTACTTCTCGTAACTCTTCAACAGCAGATCGAATGTCGGACTCGGAGGACGCTCCGTCGCCAAAGGCTCACCTTACCACCCAAGACATTATCTCTATTGTCACTAAAACTATTCAAACCGAAATGAGGTCAGCGCTCACAGAATTTAGAAATGATCTGACAGACTTGGGCACCTGTACTGACTCCCTGGAACGTAAGATGGATGAGGTCTGCCAGTACCAAGCCGTGATTGAGCAGAAACTAACTGACATCCGCACGGATGTCGACCTGCGTGAGGACCACCCGGAGGACCTGGACAACCGGAACCGCAGGAATAATATTAGGGTCCGCAACATCCCTGAGAGTGTTACTTGGAGGCCCTTCCAGGTTTTCTAGAAGGCTTGTTCCTGAAATTGGTCCCCGGTACCCCGAAAGACATGCTCATTCTAGATAGAGCGCATAGAGCTCTCCGTCCTCGGCCTCCCCCGACTCAACCGCCTCGAGATGTCATCATCCAGTTCCACTATTACAAGACTAAAGAGAAACTTATGTCAGCAGCACGGGAACACCAATCTGTAGATTATTCTGGCACTCAACTTCAAATATACCAAGACCCAGCGCCCTCTACACTTAGAAAACGTCGGGACCTTGCTGCAATTACCAGAGTCCTCCGCAATCATTCGATTAAGTATAAATGGGGATTCCCTTTTCAGCTCCAAGTTACCAAAGACGGGTCCCATCACTCAATTAAAACCCCTGCTCAAGGATACGATCTTCTCAAGACTCTTGGCCTTCTTGACACTCTACCTGATGAGAAATCAGCTCACTCCCACGTCCCCATTGAGGCCTAAGGCACCTACTCCTGATTGGTCTACTAAATGACATGGCTCTCTTATGACTACAGATACGTAACTATGTTTTGTTGATTACTGTGCAGTTCCCCCCCCCCCTTTTTTTTATTTTTTATTCTTTCTCCCCCTTATTCTATCCGCACTGCACTAGTTGTTCTACAGACTGTTTGATTCACGGAACTCCAATACGATAGCCCTGTCTGCTCCCTTTTCGATAATGTTTACTGTGCCTTGAACTGGTAAGGCTAATACTCTGCTTAATATAGTGGGACCACCCCAGACTTTAGGTACAGTACTATAACTATTGTTATCCCGCCTTCTGCTGTTATGTACTACAGTCATCCGCTCAATGTTTTAGTATGCCCTGGTATGTTTTTTTTGTTTTTTTATATATAGTTACTATCACTGTAATTGTTTCATTATGTATTTGCTTAGTCATGTCAGGATCTCAAATTTCTTTTTTCATGTCTTGACCTGTTGATGTCTTTGCCCCTGCGCATGACCGCAGGATATCTTCATTCTTGTTTTCCATGTTCTGGTTCTTATTTATTGTCTTCTTTTGTTGTCGCTACCCTCCACACCGAAGGGGCTGCCAGATTGGCACTACCCCTTTCTCTTTTAGGCCCTATCCGCTTTTAGGAATGGGTCTATTCTTTGTGTTCATTCTTGCTCTTATTCTCCTCTGTTTTTTTCTGTTCTTTCTAATTTTCTATGTTTGGCCACGTCAATGGCTGTTCACTGTAATGCACTCCGATGACTGTTACCCTCCATGACCTTGAAACTGTTATCCATTAATAACAATGGTCTTAACTCCACAACTAAACGGTCCATGGCGTTTCATTTTTTTGCTCGGCATAAGCCGGATATAATCTTTCTTCAAGAAACTCACTTTAAAGCTCCCCACCCTTCTTTAAAATGTAAGAAGTACCCTCATACCTTTTACTCTACTATGGCTGCCAAGCGCAGAGGCACTGTTATAATGATCCACCGAGATCTCACCATAGTTATTCATGATTCTATTCATGATGATAATGGTAGATTTGTAATCATCTCAGGTACCCTCAATCAAACTCCTATGACCTTAGCATCCGTATACGCCCCAAACATGCAGCAGGGTTCCTTTTTTAGGACCTTTTCTGACCAGCTTTCTAAATTCTCGAACTCCAAAATTATAATAGCGGGGGACTGTAATATTACCCTTGACCCTCTTTTTGATAGGTCTCACCCTAGCATGGGGACGTCTACTCACATGAAGCTCTCTAAACTTTTACAGACCTGTATCTCCTCTCACAACCTGTACGATAGCTGGAGGACTCTATATCCATCCACTCGAGGTTACACACATTATTCACCCCCACACGACCTCTACACTCGCATCGACTACATTTTTGTTGACCGCGATTCCTCTCAGAGCCTCCGCGGGGCACAAATAATTCCCACTACTTGGTCAGACCACTATGCGCTCATATTGGATATTGTCATCCCTCATAAACTCTCGATCCCTCGAACATGGCGTTTAAACGAGTCTCTTCTCCTTAAACCCTCTAATGTTGTTGAAATCAAGACATGATTCGCACCTACCTCACTGATAATAGTTCTCCTGATATTTCCCCTGCGGTGTTATGGGAAGCTCACAAGGTCACGCTACGTGGCCTTCTCATTAATCTTGCTTCGACCCACAAAATGATTGAAGCTCAACGTATTCTTGATTTAGAAACGGAGTTGACTTCTTTTACCCTTCTTCACCAGCGTTTCCCGAAAAAACGACTTTACACTAAGATCCTCTCACTTAAAGGACAGTTATCGCAAATCCTCACCAAAAAAACGGTTAACTCACTCTTATGGATCCGCCAGAAATTTTATGAAAATCAGACAGAGCGGACACTTTGTTGGCTCGTCGTCTTCGGGCAAAACGTACGCAAAATCGAATACTTGCCCTCAAATGCTTTGACGGATCCGTGACTTGTGACCCCAAGGTTATGACCTCACAATTTCACGATTATTATGAATCACTCTACAATTTATCTTCACCTACTATTACCGATCCTCTTCATAACGCCAACATCCAGCACTACCTCTCCACCTGTCGCTTACCAAAACTTACTGCTTCAGATCTAGAAATACTTAATGCCCCTATTTCCAATGAGGAAATTCTTGCCACGATCGCTCAGTTGCGCCGATCGTCCGCCCCGGGCCCTGATGGCTATACTGCCATCTATTATAAAAAATGTGCACAATCCCTTCTTCCTATGCTTCACTCACTATTTAATTCTTTATTGGAACTGGGCTCGCTGGACGCAGCCACCACCAGGGCCAACATTATCGTTATACCCAAAACTGATCGCGACCCGCTGGAAATGAAAAATTATAGACCTATCTCACTTTTGAATACGGACCTCAAGTTGTTCGCCAAAATCCTCGCAAACAGATTGGCCCCATTCCTACCGGTTTTAGTGCATCCGAACCAAGTCGGTTTTGTTCCTAGCCGGCAAGCAGCGGATAACACTCGCCGACTTATTAATCTTATCCACCTCTCCCAACGGGAGTCCCTTCCGACCCTGGTGGTGGCTCTGGATGCAGAAAAAGCCTTTGATAGAGTAGCATGGTCCTTTATCCAACAAACCTTGAGAAACATAGGCCTGCACGGTGCTTTTTATAATGCCGTCTCCTCACTTTATCATAACCCTTCTGTTTCCGTTCTCGTTAACGGTCTTTCTTCTCCTTCTCTCCCTATCAGAAATGGCACCCGACAAGGCTGCCCGCTCTCCCCGTTGTTATTCGCTCTGGTGATGGAGCCTTTGGCGGACAAAATCAGACTGAACACTAACATCTCGGGCGTTGCAATGGGGAATCACGAATTCAAGATAGCGCTGTATGCTGACGATGTCATATTAACTTTAACCGACCCACACATATCTTTACAACATCTATTTGAGGAGATTCACACTTATAGTCACCTGTCTAATTACAAACTCAACACTGATAAAACAGAAATCTTGGATATACACGTGTCTCCCCGAGATCTGCGCCTCCTACAATCTTCTTATCCATTTAAGTGGCAACACACCAAGCTTAAGTATCTAGGTATCTACCTGACTAAATCTCACGCGTCACTGTACGCAGCCAATTTCCCACGGCTATTCGCGTCTATACGTACTGACCTAGGTGGGTGGAACAAAGTCTATATCTCTTGGTTTGGGCGCATAGCTGCGGTCAAAATGAACATACTCCCACGATTACTATATCTTTGGCAGACTCTCCCAATCCACATACCAACTAAAATATTGAAAAACCTTCAAAGGGATTTGTCTATCTTTATTTGGGCTGGGAAGAAGCCCAGAGTTAAGATACGACTACTTCAACAACATCGTACCTCAGGAGGCCTCGGTATGGCTGATTTGATTAAATACTACCGTGCTACACACTTAGCCTCATGTATTCTCTGGCACTCGCCTCCTGAACAGAGACTATGGACGCTCTTGGAAGCTCATGCAGTGAATATGTATTCACCCTCAACCCTGTTATGGTGCGCACCTCGCTCCCGCCCGACCTCGTCTCTCTTACTACCAACGATGCGTTTTTCACTGCCAGTCTGGGATCATTGCACCAGCTTTTACCGACTTCGTTCCTTTAATCCTCTATTGACTCCCTTGTGGGACAATTCTAGGTTTCCTCCAGGTACTGACCACCTTGCTTTTAAATATTGGACCTCTCACAACGTCCTTTTCTTGGTGGACCTGGCCCCTCTTTCTTCATTTCCCTCGTTTACAGACTTGCAATCGCGTTTCTCACTTCCCCACTCGACTTTCTATCAATTTTTGCAAATTCGTCACTTTTATACTGTCCTCTGTAAAACTGCTCATCCTACGACCAAAACGGCATTTGAATCTTTATGTTGTGGTCAACGCTCTACAAAGGGTTTGCTATCCGCTATTTACCAAATCTTACTTTCACACAATACCCCCGCGAAAGAGGCTCATGAATTAGCTTTGGAACGAGATATCGGGGAAACGTTAACCGTCGAGGAGTGGGCTGACATCAGGCAGGAAATTGCTAGGAGTTCCTTGTCAGTTTGTATCAAGGAAGACTGTTAGAAAATCTATTACCGATGGTACTTAGTGCCGTCTAGACTACAGACTATCTACCCTTCCTGTCCTGATAGATGTTGGAGACTTTGTGGGCAACGGGGAACCATGCTGCATGTTTGGTGGTCCTGTGAGCTCATCCGCCACTACTGGCACTGGATTCATAAGCTAATTTTGGAAATCACAGGTGTAGTTGTCCCCGAATCGCCCTTTTATTCTCTACTTTTGCGTCCTATCCCTGACATTTCGACTAATAAAACACATTTTAAATACAGCCAAATGCCAAATTGCGGCGAATTGGAAATCCGCCTCTCCTCCTACTCTCCCCGCTACGATCAACGCTATATGGTCCACATACAAACTGGAACGCATCACTGCTGCCCTTCATGATACGTCAATTACTTTTATACGCACTTGGACGCCATGGACATTTCACTTTAATGCTGAACCACCATTGACAACCATCTGATCCAATATCCATATATGTGACTGGACTCTATAATGTGACCGACCTTGCCTGGCCGACACTCACCCCCCTCCCCGTTATCCCTTGCTCTTGCTTCTTATTCCTTCTTTTCTTGTTCCCTCGCTTTCCTCTGTTTTTTCTTCTTCTTCTTCTTCTTCTTCTTCTTCTTCTTCTTCTTCTTCTTCTTCTTCTTCTTCTTCTTCTTCTCTATATAATTGTATTGTTGTTTCTGTTTTTTTATATTTGATGGATAGGATCACTATGGACCATAATGTTACTATGTCTTATTGACGCCCCATCTCTATGTATCTCCTATCTTGATCCGCACTCTGTCTATTGTTCTTGTGTTTGTTCCTCTTATTACAAAAACCAATAAAACTTATTTTCAAAAAAAAAAAAGAAAGAGAATCGGTGCGCCTTCCCCCCCCCCCCCCCCCCCCCACACACACACACACACACCCCACACACACCATATTTAAAATAGGGACAGTGTGCTTTCGGTGTGTGTCAAAAATATAGGGTGGTGGCTTCAAGAGGAAGGGGTGTAAGCACAGAATAGTACCAATTTACATTACATCGCACAGTAGTGTTCATTATTCACATTACACAACACAGTAGTGCCCGTTAAGCCAGGTAGTGCACCTTATACACTTTATGCCAGGTAGTGCCCTTTATACTCGTTACACCAGGTAGAGCCTCTTATACATGTCACACCAGGTAGAGCCCCTTATACATATTACGCCAGGTAGAGTCCCTTATACATATTATGCCAGGTAGTCTCTTATACACATTATGCTAGGTAGAACTCATTATACACATTACTCCAGGTAAAGCCCATTATACATATTACACCAGCCAGTAACTTATTTACATTACACCAGGTAGAGTCCCTTATACACTTTATGCCAGGAAGAGCCCCTTATACACATTATGCCAAGTAAAGCCTCATACACGTTACGCCAGATAGAGCCCCTTATACACACTGCAAGAGGTAGTCCCTCACTGGCTGCATGAGAGCAGCTCTGGTATCCGACACTTGGCTTCTCCCACTGGCTGTATGAGAGCAGCTCCGGTATCCGACACTCGGCGTCTCACACTGGCTGTATGAGAGCAGCTCCAGTACCCGACACTTGGGTTCTCACACTGTCTGCATGACAGCAGCTCCGGTACCCGACACTCTGCTTCTCACACTGGCTGCATGAGAGCAGCTCCGGTACCCGACACTCGGCGTCTCACACTGGCTGCATGAGAGCAGCTCCAGTACCTGACACTTGGGTTCTCACACTGTCTGCATGACAGCAGCTGTGGGACCCGACATTCTGCTTCTCACACTGGCTGCATGAGAGCAGCTCCGGTACCCGACACTCGGCGTCTCACACTGGCTGCATGAGAGCAGCTCCGGTACCCGACACTCGGCGTCTCACACTGGCTGCATGAGAGCAGCTCCGGGACCTGACACTCGGCGTCTCACACTGGCTGCATGAGAGCAGCTCCGGTACCCGACACTCGGCGTCTCACACTGGCTGCATGAGAGCAGCTCCGGTATCCGACACTTGGCGTCTCACACTGGCTGCATGAGAGCAGCTCCGGTATCCGACACTCGGCATCTCACACTGGCTGCATGAGAGCAGCTCTGGTACCCGACACTCGGCGTCTCACACTGGCTGCATGAGAGCAGCTCCGGGACCCGACACTCGGGTTCTCACAGAGTAGCTGCAGCACCACCTGGGACTTTAGGCGAGCTGCCACTGTTTTCACTTGGAGGATATGAAGAACAGGGTGGATATAACATTCTGCCAATTCCAACCAATGGAAACGTTCCCGCCTGTATATAGGTGGTTATTCCGAGTTGTTCGCTCGCTAGCAGTTTTAGCAGCCGTGCAAACGCTATGCCGCCTCCCACTGGGAGTGTATTTTAGCTTAGCAGAAGTGCGAACGAAAGGATCGCAGAGCGGCTACAAAGTTTTTTTGTGCAGTTTCAGAGTAGCTCAAAACCTACTTAGCGCTTGCGATCACTTCAGACTGTTCAGTTCCTGTTCTGACGTCACAAACACGCCCTGCGTTCGCCCGGCCATGCCTGCGTTTTTCCTGACATGCCTGTGTTTTTCCGAACACTCCCTGAAAGGTCATTTGACACCCAGAAACGCCCACTTCATGTCAATCACTCTGCGGACAGCAGTGCGACTGAAAAACTTCGCTAGACCCTGTGTGAAACTACATCGTTCGTTGTAATAGTACGTTGCACGTGCGCATTGCGCTGCATACGCATGCGCAGAAGTGCCATTTTTTTTGCCTCAATGCAGCTAGCGAACAACTCGGAATGACCCCCATAGTCATCTATTCCGGATGTCAGATATGCTTCTACTTTATCCAAGAAGAGTCGCACGGCGCCAGCCTCAATGATTCGGTAATGTGCAGCGCTCCCCTGGACGGTCATTTATAGAGACGCTCGGCGCGGTGATAAAGACGTCTGTCTATGTACTGGAGCAGTCACTACTGATTGATCTACAATTCGCTGCTTTCAGAATCATATCACACACAGATAAAGCTTTCAGATAAATCCCGCAGCACATCCCTCACCGGAGTATATTATCTCTCCTTCTGACAGCTACACGCCGCTAATGTCTTCATTCGTCATCTTCTTATGAGCTATTCCGAGTGTGTGCTTTTAAAGATCATCGCCTGGTGCCAAGTGCGTGATACGGGAAGCGAAGCTGGTTTATACGGTATGACATGTAAAGATGGTGCTGATTTCACTGCTAAACTGGGCTGAGCACCAAGTACATTGCAGATATACGGTAAGCCCATTATCCGCTGATCGCCCCGATAATTAGATAGTGTGTACCTGGCTTTACAAGAAAGTTCAGCAGTATATACAAGCAATCCTTATTGTTCTACTTCCAGGTCTCACATTATAGCATGTTACAATGGGATTAGGTAAAAAAAAGAATGTTCCGAATCCCATAACGCTAGACCGGAACAGCGTCCTGCACAAACTCTGCCATCCTGGAGCTTGTAGTGCTTGTCCCCGTCCGGTGGGTGATCTGTATATGGGGTGTCTCTGACAGCTGTCACCAGCTGTCACCTCTCTGTTGACAGCTGTCAGCAACACCTCCCAGGACGAGACACCCCATGGACACGCACTACAAGCTCCAGTATGGCAGAGTTTGTTGCAGGGAGCTGGTCCGTTCCGGCGTTCCGGACTGTTCCGGTTTTTACCCAATCTCTGTTACAACGACCTCTCCTAGTACTGTATGTGCAAATTAGGCAGTAGGTTCTATAAGAGGTACAAACAGTTAATATGACACTTCTCTGTCCTGACTCCAGAAGGTGCAGAGAGGAGAATGGAGATGATTAATGACTTGATCAGAATCAGTATGGGGGAAGCAAATGAGCTCTGCTGCCAGGTACAGCGGAAGGGGTCTGATTAAACGTCTCTATTTCACGCCAGACTGGAATGCTCTGTTAGCCTGAAGCTGAATGTCAGTCCCCGCACGGGTGTTCAGGTAGAATAGACACAATGCTACAATAATTCTGTCAGCATTTTATAGAAGCGTCGTACAGAATGGGGGGGTCTGGCGTCCGCTGTGTCTACATCCATAGGCTGCAATATACTGCTTTTGGCTGCATAATGTTGGACTTTGTATTTCTTCTGCCTTGTGTTTGTGTGTCGATAAATAAAACTATTTTTTTTTTAAACATTGCTTTCCCTGCGGTCTCCATGGTGATGATGATGGAGGGGATGCATCAAGCCTTGGAGAGAGATAAAGTGAAGTTCCTTAAAGCAACCAACCCAGTTCTTCCATTTATCTAGCACAGTCTTTGAAATGGCTTTGTGCAACTTTATCTCTCTGCCAGGCTTGATACATCTCCCCCTACAAGTAATAAGGTGGCATTTGCACTGACTGTTGCATCGTCCCTCTGTTGGCTCCGCGCAGCTGGTTGTCATGTAGACAAGCTTATAGCCGTACCGGGGAGAACTATATAACGCAGACAATGATTGCGAGTGCGTTGGGGGTCATTCCGAGTTGATTGTAGCTGTGCTAAATTTAGCACAGCTACGATCATCTTCCCTGACATGTGGGGGGACGTCCAGCACAGAGCTAGCCCGCCCCGCATGTCAGTGCCGCCCCCCCCCCCTCGCAGAAGTGCAAAGGCCTTTGCACTTCAAGAGTAGCTCCCAACCAGCGCAGCTTTAGCGTGCTGGCCGGGAGCTACTCATCGCTCCCCAGCTCGCAGCGGCTGCGTGTGACGTCATGCAGACGCTGAGGCCCGCCCCCTGTTTGGTACGGCCTGCTTTGGCTGGACTGTACCCACGAAACGGCGGCCAAACACCACCGTTAGCCCCCTCCCGCCCAGCGATCGCCTCTGCCTGTCAGTCAAGCAGAGGCGATCGCATCCCTGCTACGGCCTTCGGCTGTCTGGCATGCGCCGGTGCACTACGGCGCCGGCGCATTCGCAGTAGGGACCCGTTCGCTCTGCTGTGTTAAAAAGCAGTGAGCGAACGGGTCAGAATGACCCCCATTGTCACCTCCCGCATAATTAGACATTGGGATTTATACCATGTTCTGTAATAAAGGAGACGTTAGCTGTGATGAACAGGCGGTTACACTTATGTGACGGTGACTGATCCACTATCATTAAAATAAACGCACTTGTACAGATCCGGGGACAATTGATGCTGGGCTGGGTGCATGGGTACATGATATATTATGGATAAGGGATACTCAACCTGTATCCCAACATGGTGCTGTATATTGTGTTATTTTTACTCTGTTGATACAATGTTGCTACGCTTTATAAACAGGTAGCCCGGAAACGCAGCAAAGAAACTGACACAACAAGGCAGAATGGAAATCAGAACAGATACAGACGCACTGAACTTTTCCTGCATGAAAACGCCACAATACAGGGCAGCCTTACAGTTATCCCGAAATTCCGTATGAGGACGGCTTCCGAGAGCTGAAACCGGAACCCAGAACAACAAAACTAGTTGTGTGCATCGCCCTTATAGGCAATATACAATGTGAGTAATTACACAGAATACACGAGAAGTATTAGTGTACAATACTGACAGATACCCAGAACACCAAGCATATTGTAGCGGAGCGGTGATACTGTGCAATTGTCCACTAATGATGCAGCAGGCCATAGTGAGAGCTGCATGTTACAGGTTACACACAAAGGCCCTCATTCCGAGTTGTTCGCTCGCAAGTGAATTTTAGCAGATTTGCTCATGCTAAGCCGCCGCCTACTGGGAGTGAATCTTAGCATCTTAAAATTGCGAACGATGTATTCGCAATATTGCGATTACACACCTCGTAGCAGTTTCTGAGTAGCTTCAGACTTACTCGGCATCTGCGATCATTTCACTGCTTGTCGTTCCTGGTTTGACGTCACAAACACACCCAGCGTTCGCCCAGACACTCCTCCGTTTCTCCGGCCACTCCTGCGTTTTTTCCGGAAACGGTAGCGTTTTTTCCCACACGCCCATAAAACGGCATGTTTCCGCCCAGTAACACCCATTTCCTGTCAATCACATTACGATCGCCAGAACGATGAAAATGCCGTGAGTAAAATTCCTAAGTGCATAGCAAATTTACTTGGCGCAGTCGCAGTGCGGACATTGCGCATGCGTATTAAGCGGAAAATCGCTGCGATGCGAAGATTTTTACCGAGCGAACAACTCGGAATGAGGGCCAAAGTACACACATATTGGGTCATTACGAGTTGTTCGCTCGCTAGCAGTTTTTAGCAGCCGTGCAAACGCATTGTCGCCGCCCACCGGGGAGTGTATGTTCGCTTTGCAGAAGTGCGAACGCCTGTGCAGCAGAGCGCCTGCAAAATCTTTTTGTGCAAAACAAGACCAGCCCTGAACTTACTCTTTGTGTGAGTTGATTCTAACGTTGGTGGGATGGCTTTTGACGTCACACACCTGCCCTGCGAACGCCCAGCCACGCCTATGTTTTCCCTGGCACGCCTGCGTTTTTCCAAACACTCCCTGAAAACGGTCAGTTGACACCCAGAAACGCCCCCTTCCTATCAATCTGCATGCGTCCGCCAGTGCGACTGAAAACGTCGCTAGAACCTGTGCAAAACCACAAAAGCCTTTGTACCCGTACATCGCGCGTGCGCATTGTGGTGCATACGCATGCGCAGAAATGCCGATTTTTAGCCTGATCGCTGCGCTGCGAACGGCAGCTAGCGATCAACTCGGAATGACCCCCTACAGTACACACATACTGTAGTGAGAGTTGCATGTTACACGTTACACACTAAGTACACACATACTATAGTGAGAGTTGCATGTTACACGTTACACACTAAGTACACACATACTGTAGTGAGAGTTGCATGTTACACGTTCCACACTAAGTACACACATACTGTAGTGAGAGTTGCATGTTACACGTTACACACAAAGTACACACATACTGTAGTGAGAGTTGCATGTTACACGTTACACACTAAGTACACACATACTGTAGTGAGAGTTGCATGTTACACGTTACACACTAAGTACACACATACTGTAGTGAGAGTTGCATGTTACACACTAAGTACACACATACTGTAGTAAGAGTTGCATGTTACACGTTACACACAAAGTACACACATACTATAGTGAGAGTTGCATGTTACATGTTACACACTAAGTACACACATACTGTAGTGAGAGTTGCATGTTACACGTTACACACAAAGTACACACATACTGTAGTGAGAGTTGCATGTTACACGTTACACACTAAGTACACACATACTGTAGTGAGTTGCATGTTACACGTTACACACATACTGTAGTGAGAGTTGCATGCTACACGTTACACACTAAGTGCACACATGCTGTAGTGAGAGTTGCATGTTACACGTTACACACTAAGTACACACATACTGTAGTGAGAGTTGCATGTTACACGTTCCACACTAAGTACACACATACTGTAGTGAGAGTTGCATGTTACACGTTCCACACAAAGTACACACATACTGTAGTGAGAATTGCATGTTACACGTTCCACACAAAGTACACACATACTGTAGTGAGAGTTGCATGTTACACGTTACACACAAAGTACACACATACTGTAGTGAGAGTTGCATGTTACACGTTACACACTAAGTACACACATACTGTAGTGAGAGTTGCATGTTACACGTTACACACTAAGTACACACATACTGTAGTGAGAGTTGCATGTTACACGTTACACACTAAGTACACACATACTGTAGTGAGAGTTGCATGTTACACGTTACACACTAAGTACACACATACTGTAGTGAGAGTTGCATGTTACACACTAAGTACACACATACTGTAGTGAGAGTTGCATGTTACACGTTACACACTAAGTACACACATACTGTAGTGAGAGTTGCATGTTACACGTTACACACTAAGTACACACATACTGTAGTGAGAGTTGCATGTTACACGTTACACACTAAGTACACACATACTGTAGTGAGAGTTGCATGTTACACGTTACACACTAAGTACACACATACTGTAGTGAGAGTTGCATGTTACACACTAAGTACACACATACTGTAGTGAGAGTTGCATGTTACACATTACACACTAAGTACACACATACTATAGTGAGAGTTGCATGTTACACGTTACACACAAAGTACACACATACTGTAGTGAGAGTTGCATGTTACACATTACACACTAAGTACACACATACTGTAGTGAGAGTTGCATGTTACACGTTACACACAGTACACACATACTGTAGTGAGAGTTGCATGTTACACACAAAGTACACACATACTGTAGTGAGAGTTGCATGTTACACGTTACACACAGTACACACATACTGTAGTGAGAGTTGCATGTTACACACAAAGTACACACATACTGTAGTGAGAGTTGCATGTTACACGTTACACACAGTACACACATACTGTAGTGAGAGTTGCATGTTACACACAAAGTACACACATACTGTAGTGAGAGTTGCATGTTACACACAAAGTACACACATACTATAGTGAGAGTTGCATGTTACACGTTACACACAGTACACACATACTGTAGTGAGAGTTGCATGTTACACACAAAGTACACACATACTGTAGTGAGAGTTGCATGTTACACATTACACACTAAGTACACACATACTATAGTGAGAGTTGCATGTTACACGTTACACACAGTACACACATACTGTAGTGAGAGTTGCATGTTACACACAAAGTACACACATACTGTAGTGAGAGTTGCATGTTACACGTTACACACAGTACACACATACTGTAGTGAGAGTTGCATGTTACACACAAAGTACACACATACTGTAGTGAGAGTTGCATGTTACACGTTACACACAGTACACACATACTGTAGTGAGAGTTGCATGTTACACACAAAGTACACACATACTGTAGTGAGAGTTGCATGTTACACACAAAGTACACACATACTATAGTGAGAGTTGCATGTTACACGTTACACACAGTACACACATACTGTAGTGAGAGTTGCATGTTACACACAAAGTACACACATACTGTAGTGAGAGTTGCATGTTACACGTTACACACAGTACACACATACTGTAGTGAGAGTTGCATGTTACACACAAAGTACACACATACTATAGTGAGAGTTGCATGTTACACGTTACACACAGTACACACATACTGTAGTGAGAGTTGCATGTTACACACAAAGTACACACATACTGTAGTGAGAGTTGCATGTTACACGTTACACACAGTACACACATACTGTAGTGAGAGTTGCATGTTACACACAAAGTACACACATACTGTAGTGAGAGTTGCATGTTACACGTTACACACAGTACACACATACTGTAGTGAGAGTTGCATGTTACACACAAAGTACACACATACTGTAGTGAGAGTTGCATGTTACACACAAAGTACACACATACTGTAGTGAGAGTTGCATGTTACACGTTACACACAGTACACACATACTGTAGTGAGAGTTGCATGTTACACACAAAGTACACACATACTGTAGTGAGAGTTGCATGTTACACGTTACACACAGTACACACATACTGTAGTGAGAGTTGCATGTTACACACAAAGTACACACATACTGTAGTGAGAGTTGCATGTTACACGTTACACACAGTACACACATACTGTAGTGAGAGTTGCATGTTACACACAAAGTACACACATACTGTAGTGAGAGTTGCATGTTACACGTTACACACAGTACACACATACTGTAGTGAGAGTTGCATGTTACACACAAAGTACACACATACTGTAGTGAGAGTTGCACGTTACACACAGAGCACAGGTAGAAAAGAACACAGACGTCAGTTAATAACGAAGATAAAAACTTTATACAGATCCCCTCCTCCCAGGCCGTGCCCTGACATAACTTTATAGTAATTAGCATTATACTCTTTCATACAGTAACTGCACATTAATAATTAATTAATTAATTTTCTGAATTCATTTGACATTTATTTTCCCAAAGCCAGCGCAGGAGCCATCAGTCCGGCCGGCGAGCTTCTGCCTCAGCTAATTAAACGTTTACTGTAGTGTGATTTAATGAAAGGCATTATACCGCAGGAAGGAATGTTATGTTCAAAGAGGAGATAAAAAGGTGGAATCTATTTCATGTTACCTCTCAGTCACCATGAAAGGAAGGCATTACGGCATATGCCAAGATCGTTAGGTTTTATTCCTAACCTGGGGGAAACAGATCCTGCATTCTGAGTAATCGTCATTGTCCTTTTACATTCAGTGTTTATATAGAGCGCCACCGGCTCGTTAGCGGATTCCCGGGTTATTACTGAACAACCAGCGAGGAGAACTCTGTTTTGTGATGTTTTTGTGTAAATGCTCCTCTTTCGTGAGTCGCTGCACGGCAATATGGCAGCGTGTATAGGGGGTCACCGGTTTGCACCCTATGGGCGCAGTCATGTCAAATGAAGGTGTAAACTGAGCAGTAATATTATTATACAAATAAGATGTACGTGAATGAAGGGCTGGACCTAAAGGGATGCGGTCGGCATGCCAGCGCTCAAAATCCTGGCGACGGAATCCTAACACGCGGTCAGATTGCCGGTGCTGGAACTCTGACGTTACTTGGAATGCAGACACTGGAATCCCGACCGCCGACATCTTGAATGTAAGTTAGTATGTAGGACTTACTGATGATGTTGTTAACGCCATGTAAACCTGCTATCTGGATTATGTACGGAGGGATTTAATGGGGGCATGTGATCCTGCACCCGTCTTCCTTACACATCCCCGGTCATGGGTTGGTGCTTCTAATGTTACACAGTGACAGTAATCACAGAACTGAAAACACCAGGGGTGCAACCAGCGCTGTGCGGGAGAAGAAACCGCCCACAAACCACAGGGAAAATGGTGCAATTTCCCCAGAGATCTTCCCATGCGCAGCAGAGAAATCACTGGGAACATGGCGATTGTGCTGTGTCCCCGGAGGCCAGCGGCGATGAGAGAAGTGGCAGCACGGAAGTGGCACACGGGCCTCGTCCTCTCTTATACCCCCCCCCCACAAGTAGACTGAACCTCCTTCCCCCCCCCATGTTCATTACAAATGAATTTTATTCCCCGTTTGGCCTCCTCCGCCCCCATTTGCGCCACACCGCCCCCGCAACGCTCCATCTCCTCCCTGGAAATGGAGCGTTGCCCCCCCCCCCCTCCCCCCCTCCCCCACCGCCTCCAGGCAGAGGCGATTGCATTTTCTGCAGCCCCACCCCCCACCCCCGCAGAAAATGCTGGCGCAGGACGGGCGCTGCGTAGGCGCCCGCATCTTTTTCTCAAAAATTACTGTTGGATCGCACACTGCGATCCAACCTGAATTAGGCCCATAGTACAGCGACTGAAAGGAACAGTCACTTCGGACATATTTCCACGGTATCATTTGGGACGCTCCGCAGCGCAGATCTGTTTCCCTGTGAAATGCAAATCGACGTAACATGAAAGAACGGTGCATGTATCAGGAACTCTTTGATGTCTGCATGTTCAATAATGTATGTCTGTACCACGCTTTACATATACCGCTCTCATCTAAGGATGCTTACCCAGGTTAAACGGCTGCAATCCCGGGCTGACTGATCCATTATATATGATGCTGTGGTAAAGCAACATTCATCTCCCTGACAGGGCAGAGATAAGGTATAAATACAGCATAAGCTCTCTCAGGGGAATGCCAGCCATTCAGCGTGTTTATTGTCACCGCAGTGCCCGCTGCTGACCGGGAGGTAGCTTCTTACCGGCAAAGCCGGCATCTGCTGGCCCTCCATGTCGGCACTATGATATGATAATGCTCACCGCAATTATGTGTCTGCAGTATGTCTGTATTAGTCTGTACTTGTGCATCTTATGGTCCATTACACCCCCTTGTCTTCGTGGCACCTTACAAATAACTTACAATACTGACAATAATTCCTAGCCTCTAAGGGGGACATGTACTAAGCAGTGATAAAAGCGGAGAAGTGAGCCAGTGGAGAAGTTGCCCATGGCAACCAATCAGCTGCTCTGTATACTTTTATAGTCTGTAAATTATAAATGTTACGTCAATGCTGATTGGTTGCCATGGGCCACTTCTCCACTGGCTCACTTCACAACTTTTATCACTGCTTAGTACATGTCCCCCTAAGTCCACTGAAACACGCCACAC
This sequence comes from Pseudophryne corroboree, assembly GCF_028390025.1. Lineage (NCBI taxonomy): Eukaryota > Metazoa > Chordata > Amphibia > Anura > Myobatrachidae > Pseudophryne > Pseudophryne corroboree. Next base: position 49,286,778 of record NC_086447.1, read on the forward strand.
GGTAACCTTAGATACATTACACTATATAAAACCTGCAGTGTTTGTTCACAACTTGTAAGGTGCCCGCAGGTCCTGCCAATCAGTGGGTCAGATTGGGTGAGGTCACCTACATTAGCCAGGATCACTGGGTCCTTGGATAAAGCCAAATCTCCTGCAGAGAAGGTGTCTGAAATTCAAGCACTTGACTGAATAGTGATGAATGGGTGGTAGACGGAGAGGCCTGGAATATGGACCACCAAGCAGGCACCTAGGGGTAAATTTACTAAGATGGGAGGTCTATTTAAGATGTGATGCTGCCCATAGCAACCACTCAAATTCCAGGTATTATCTTCTAGAAGGTGCTAGATAAATGAGAAGTAAAATTTGATCGATTGCTATGGGCAACATCCCATCTTAAATACAACTCCCATCTTAGTAAATTGACCCCCTAGTGGTGATTATCTAACAAGCTTACACACTGGACCACCTTGGTTTAGCTAGCTGACTAGTCTGACGGCAGATTGCACAGTACCTTATCCAGAGGAGGAATTCCAGCACGTAGTACCCCATAAAACAGTCCCGGAACCAGCTAGCGATAGAGGACGGGGGCTGTGTAAAGAAGAGAGGTCAGCAGTTAGTACATTTCCATAGCAATTAATCACATTAAATCCTCCGGCAAATGGGCAATCGTGGACCTGGAGAATTATTCCAGGACACCGATCAGTCATCTATTGAGAGATGCCGTTAATTCTCCATTTTAGGGACAATGAGGCTGCCTAGCTTGGATCATTTATGAAGCGAAGTCATCTGCAATTCCAATACTCATTAATCCGCTAGGAATCTTTCATACAGCAAATTGTATATTTCATCTCCAAGCAGAGTGAGTGCATACAGTACATTACCACCCAGAAACCCATCAGTAGCGTAACGGGAGACAAAAGACCACTAAACTTTACACGCAGCACTGATATATAGGGGGACCTTGCGTTGTAACTGTATTTGCACACACATATGTGCCATGTATAGCCGGAGGTTCTAGACCTGTCCTCTATGTGCGGTTCCTTCAGCTCCCTATAGACAAATAGTTCTACCCCAGTTCAAGTCTACGTCCGTGGTGCAAGGGCCATTGCTTTGTCTGAAGGGCTGAGTAACTGACGGACACATGGTGTTGCCAAGGTGTAAATTTGCTTGGTTTTAGTTTTTTTTAGACTTAGAATCACCCCCAGAGGCACAGGTGAAACAATTATTACAAAATGTGGTCTTTTATAATGTGTCAGTAATGCATACACCTGTGCTCCATCTAGATCAGGCTTTTTCAACCAGTGTGCCGTGGCACACTAGTGTGCCGCGACCAGTTGCAAGGTGTGCCGTGGAGCCAGAGCCGCTTTCTGCACCTTCAGAATGAACTGTTGGCTCGGGCTCTTCTTAGAGGATCAGTTGTGATCGGTTCGTGACTTATGCCTTGAAGACGCGGTGGTGTGAAATTATAGGTCACAGCTGCTGCGTCTCACACCCAGCCAGCCCACCCACCTGCACATATTCCAGTTCCCGCCTACATCCACAGCTTTCCTTGCCCACCTATGCCCACACCTGCCCGACCGCCCGCTGCTCAGTATTCGCAGCACTCCACTATGAACAACCCCCACCACTGAGGGACAGGGAGGAGGACAGCTGACTGGTAGGGGCTAATATTTGTAATTTTATTTCTCCTGTGGGGAGCAAGAGGATTTATGTGTGGAGAATAAGGATTTATGGGGGGAATAATGCGAATAATTCATGTGGGGAGCAACAGGATTTATGTGGGAGCAATGTGATAGTTTTTTCTGCGTAGGCCAATGTATGTATGGATTTTTTTTTTTTACTGTGAGGGCGAATGTGTGTTTTTTTTTCTTGTGAGGAACTGATGGTGTGCCTTGTCAATTTTAAAATATTGTTCGGTGTGCCGCGAGTAAAAAAAGGTTGAAAATCACTGATCTAGATCATATGGAACACATGCCTGTTAGGGTCTGTATATTGGATTTGAGATACTAATTAAGCTGTTTGTACTGTGGGGGCTGGCCATACATTAAGCTCCCTGAACAGGGCCGGATTAAGGGGGAGCGAGAGGGCCGTCGTCCTGGGGGCTCCTTCCACACAGGGTCACTCTGACCCTGCAATTGTTGAGAACAGGTGATGAGCAGCACCTGTTTGAAGACTGGGAGCTGCCACTGCTCTGCATTCACAGACATACAGAGCAGAACGGCTACCAAGGTCCCTCACCGGTGTCATGTGACACATAAAACATCCATCACGACTCAGAAGCCGCTCTGCTTTGTTAGCTGGTGGTGCATGCAAAACAGAGACGGGAGCATGACATAACTGAGGGCATGGGGGAGGGGCCACCAGGGTTGCACATAGTAGCGTATACGGGGGTGAGGGGCAAGTTAAGGGACCATTTTATTGGTGGAGGCCACCACAAGCATTAATCCGGTTCTGGCCCTGAAGATGGAGAAACTGCACTAAACAGCAGTGCTAGATACAGCGCCGTGCAAATGGTGCCACCACATAAAGTGCAGAGTCCTGTGTCTGAACCTGCGTGTGGCTACCTGTCTGCAGAGTCCATAGGGCCCAGAGCCAGCGGCAGTGTGTCGGCAGCCCCGCCCCCTAGGCATGATGAAATGATGTCACAGGTGTTTTCGGCGGGGCTACCACAGGGCGCAGTGCCACCTTATTAAGGCACCGGCTAGATACCGCTCATTTAATGATGGTCTATATAACAAAGGATTATCAATAGAATTGGAGTTATATTTGTATTTGACTTTTTAAAACCTAACAAAATACATAATTTCTCTGACGTCCTAAGTGGATGCTGGGACTCCGTAAGGAACATGGGGAATAGCGGCTCTGCAGGAGACTGGGCACAACTAAAGAAAGCTTTAGGACTACCTGGTGTGCACTGGCTCCTCCCCCTATGACCCTCCTCCAGACCTCTGTTAGAATCTTGTGCCCGGCTGAGCTGGATGCACACTAGGGGCTCTCCTGAGCTTCTAGAAAAGAAAGTATAGTTTAGGTTTTTTATTTTCAGTGAGATCTGCTGGCAACAGACTCACTGCAGCGAGGGACTAAGGGGAGAAGAAGCGAACCTACCTGCTTGCAGCTAGCTTGGGCTTCTTAGGCTACTGGACACCATTAGCTCCAGAGGGATCGAACACAGGCCCAGCCTCGGTCGTCCGGTCCCAGAGCCGCGGCGCCGCCCCCCTTACAGAGCCAGAAGCAAGAAGTTGGTCCGGAAAATCGGCGGCAGAAGACTTCGGTCTTCAACAAGGTAGCGCACAGCACTGCAGCTGTGCGCCATTGCTCCTCATGCACACCTCACACTCCGGTCACTGATGGGTGCAGGGCGCTGGGGGGGGGGGCGCCTTGAGCAGCAATAATAACACCTTGGCTGGCAAAAAAATTCACAATATATAGTCCCTGAGACTATATATTTGAAAAATACCCCTGCCAGAGTTCCAGAAAAAAGCGGGAGAAGCCCGCCGAAAAAAGGGCGGGGCTATCCCTCTCAGCACACTGGCGCCATTTTTCCCTCACAGCTCCGCTGGAAGGATCGCTCCCAGGCTCTCCCCTGCAGTGTCAAGCTACATAAGGGTAAAAAAGAGAGGGGGGGCACTAAATTTAGGTGCAGTAGTTATATATTAGCAGCTATAAGGGAAAAACACTCAGTATAGTGCTCATCCCTGTGTTATATAGCGCTCTGGTGTGTGCTGGCATACTCTCCCTCTGTCTCCCCAAAGGGCTGTGTGGGGTCCTGTCCTCTGTCAGAGCCTTCCCTGTGTGTATGCGGTGTGTCGGTACGGCTGTGTCAACATGTTTGATGAAGAGGCTTATGTGGAGGCGGAGCAGGTGCCGATAAATGTGATGTCACCCCCTGCGGGGCCGACACCTGAGTGGATGGACTTGTGGAAGGAATTACGTGAAAGTGTTAACTCATTACATAAAAGATTTGACGACATACCAAATATGGGACAGCCGGCTTCTCAGCCCGTGCCTGCCCAGGCGTCTCAAAAGCCATCAGGGGCCCTAAAACGCCCACTACCTCAAATGGCAGATACAGATGTCGACACGGATACTGACTCCAGTGTCGACGACAATGAGACTAATGTAACTTCCAATAGGGCCACTCGTTACATGATTGAGGCCATGAAAAATGTGTTACACATTTCTGATATTAACCCAGCTACCACAAAAAAGGGTATTATGTATGGGGAGAAAAAGCTTCCAGTGGTTTTTCCCCCATCTGAGGAATTAAATGAAGTGTGTGAAGAAGCGTGGGTTCCCCCGATAAAAAACTACTAATTTCTAGAAAGTTACTGATGGCGTACCCTTTCCCGCCAGAGGATAGGTCACGTTGGGAGACATCCCCTAGGGTGGATAAAGCGCTCACACGTTTGTCAAAGAAGGTGGCACTACCGTCTCCGGATACGGCCGCCCTAAAGGAGCCTGCTGATAGAAAGCAGGAGGCTATTCTGAAATCTATATATACACACACAGGTGTTATACTGAGACCAGCTATTGCTTCTGCATGGATGTGCAGTGCTGCAGCTGCGTGGTCAGATTCCCTGTCAGACAATATTGATACCTTAGACAGGGACACTATATTGCTAACCATAGAGCATATTAAAGACGCAGTCTTATACATGAGAGATGCACAGAGGGATATTTGCCGGCTGGCATCTAAAATAAGTGCAATGTCCATTTCTCTGACGTCCTAGTGGATGCTGGGAACTCCTTAAGGACCATGGGGAATAGCGGCTCCGCAGGAGACTGGGCACAAAAGTAAAAGCTTTATGACTAGCTGGTGTGCACTGGCTCCTCCCCCTATGACCCTCCTCCAAGCCTCAGTTAGATTTTTGTGCCCGGCCGAGAAGGGTGCATGCTAGGTAGCTCTCCAGAGCTGCTTAGAGTAAAAGTTTTAAAAAGGTGGTGCTACGTCAGCACGGGTGGATTCTAAATATTCCAAAATCGCAGCTGATTCCAACAACACGTCTACTGTTCCTAGGGATGATTCTGGACACAGTGCAGAAAAAGGTGTTTCTCCCGGAGGAGAAGGCCAGGGAGTTATCCGAGCTAGTCAGGAACCTCCTGAAACCAGGACAAGTGTCAGTGCATCAATGCACAAGGGTCCTGGGAAAGATGGTGGCTTCTTACGAAGCGATTCCATTCGGAAGATTCCATGCAAGAATGTTTCAGTGGGATCTGCTGGACAAATGGTCCGGATCGCATCTTCAGATGCATCAGCGGATAACCCTATCTCCAAGGACAAGGGTGTCTCTCCTGTGGTGGTTGCAGAGTGCTCATCTTCTAGAGGGCCGCAGATTCGGCATTCAGGACTGGATTCTGGTGACCACGGATGCCAGCCTGAGAGGCTGGGGAGCAGTCACACAGGGAAGAAATTTCCAGGGCTTGTGGTCAAGCATGGAAACGTTTCTTCACATAAATATCCTGGAACTAAGGGCAATTTACAATGCCCTAAGTCAAGCAAGGCCTCTGCTTCAGGGTCAGTCGGTTTTGATCCAATCGGACAACATCACGGCAGTCGCCCACGTAAACAGACAGGGCGGCACAAGAAGCAGGAGGGCAATGGCAGAAGCTGCAAGAATTCTTCGCTGGGCGGAAAATCATGTGACAGCACTGTCAGCTGTGTTCATTCCGGGAGTGGACAACTGGGAAGCAGACTTCCTCAGCAGACACGACCTCCACCCGGGGGAGTGGGGACTTCACCCAGAAGTCTTCCACGTGATTGTAAACCGTTGGGAAAAACCAAAGGTGGACATGATGGCGTCTCGTCTCAACAAGAAACTAGACAGATATTGCGCCAGGTCAAGGGACCCTCAGGCAATAGCGGTGGACGCTCTGGTAACACCGTGGGTGTACCAGTCAGTGTATGTGTTCCCTCCTCTGCCTCTCATACCCAAAGTACTGAGAATCATAAGAAGGAGAGGAGTAAGAACTATACTCGTGGCTCCGGATTGGCCAAGAAGGACTTGGTTCCCGGAACTTCAAGAGATGCTCACGGAGGACCCGTGGCCTCTACCTCTCAGAAAGGACCTGCTCCAGCAGGGACCTTGTCTGTTCCAAGACTTACCGCGGCTGCGTTTGACGGCATGGAGGTTGAACGCCGGATCCTGAAGGAAAAAGGCATTCCAGATGAAGTCATCCCTACCCTGGTCAAGGCCAGGAAGGATGTAACCGCAAAACATTATCACCGCATTTGGCAGAAATATGTTGCGTGGTGTGAGGCCAAGAAGGCCCCTACAGAGGAATTTCAACTGGGTCGTTTCCTGCATTTCCTGCAAACAGGACTATCTATGGGCCTAAAATTAGGGTCCATTAAGGTTCAAATTTCGGCCCTGTCAATCTTCTTCCAAAAAGAACTGGCTTCAGTGCCTGAAGTTCAGACGTTTGTCAAAGGGGTACTGCATATACAGCCTCCTTTTGTGCCTCCAGTGGCACCTTGGGATCTCAATGTAGTGTTGAGTCTCCTAAAATCACATTGGTTTGAACCACTCACCACTGTGGAATTGAAATATCTCACATGGAAAGTGGTCATGCTGTTAGCCCTGGCTTCAGCCAGGCGTGTCTCAGAATTGGCGGCTTTATCATATAAAAGCCCTTACCTAATTTTTCATTCAGACAGGGCAGAACTGAGGACTCGCCCTCAATTTCTCCCTAAGGTGGTTTCAGCGTTTCACATGAACCAGCCTATTGTGGTACCTGCGGCTACTAGGGACTTGGAGGACTCCAAGTTGCTGGACGTAGTCAGGGCCCTGAAAATATATGTTTCCAGGACGGCTGGAGTCAGAAAATCTGACTCGCTGTTTATCCTGTATGCACCCAACAAGCTGGGTGCTCCTGCTTCTAAGCAGACGATTGCTCGTTGGATTTGTAGTACAATTCAGCTTGCACATTCTGTGGCAGGCCTGCCACAGCCAAAATCTGTAAAAGCCCATTCCACAAGGAAAGTGGGCTCATCTTGGGCGGCTGCCCGAGGGGTCTCGGCTTTACAACTTTGCCGAGCAGCTACTTGGTCAGGGGCAAACACGTTTGCTAAATTTTACAAATTCGATACCCTGGCTGAGGAGGACCTGGAGTTCTCTCATTCGGTGCTGCAGAGTCATCCGCACTCTCCCGCCCGTTTGGGAGCTTTGCTATAATCCCCATGGTCCTTACGGAGTTCCCAGCATCCACTAGGACGTCAGAGAAAATAAGAATTTACTTACCGATAATTCTATTTCTCATAGTCCGTAGTGGATGCTGGGCGCCCATCCCAAGTGCGGATTGTCTGCAATACTTGTATATAGTTATTGTTACAAAAATCGGGTTGTTTATTGTTGTGAGCCATCTTTTCAGAGGCTCCTACGTTTATCATACTGTTAACTGGGTTCAGATCACAAGTTGTACGGTGTGATTGGTGTGGCTGGTATGAGTCTTACCCGGGATTCAAGATCCTTCCTTATTATGTACGCTCGTCCGGGCACAGTATCCTAACTGAGGCTTGGAGGAGGGTCATAGGGGGAGGAGCCAGTGCACACCAGCTAGTCATAAAGCTTTTACTTTTGTGCCCAGTCTCCTGCGGAGCCGCTATTCCCCATGGTCCTTACGGAGTTCCCAGCATCCACTACGGACTATGAGAAATAGAATTATCGGTAAGTAAATTCTTATTTTCTGCTAGGAGAGGTTTATGGACTCGGCAGTGGACAGGTGACGCTGATTCTAAAAGGCACATGGAAGTTTTGCCTTATAAAGGTGAGGAGTTGTTTGGGGATGGTCTCTCGGACCTAGTTTCCACAGCGACAGCTGGGAAGTCAGCATTCTTACTAGAGATGAGCGGATTCGGTTTTACTCGGTTTTACTCGGTTCTCAAAACCGAATCTTATTGGCTATCCAAAACACGTGACATCCGTGAGCCAATAAGATGTCGTTTTGAGAACCGAGTAAAACCGAGTAAAACCGAATCCGCTCATCTCTAAATTTCTTACCCCATGTTCCCTCACAAGAAAAGAAAGCACCGTATTATCAGGTACAGTCCTTTCGGCCCCATAAGGGCAAGCGGGTTAAAGGTGCGTCCTTTCTGCCCAGAGGCAGAGGTAGGGGGAAAAAGCTGCAGCAGGCAGCCAGTTCCCAGGAGCAAAAGCCCTCCCCCGCTTCCTCTAAGTCCACAGGCGGAGCCAGGTACGGTGGGGGCCCGTCTCAAAAATTTCAGCAATCAGTGGGCTCGCTCACAGGTGAATCCCTGGGTCCTTCAAGTTGTATCTCAGGGATACAAGCTGGAATTCGAGACATCTCCCCCCCGCCGTTTCTTCAAATCTGCCTTGCCAACAACTCCCTCAGACAGGGAGGCTGTGTTAGAGGCAATACACAAGCTGTATTCCCAGCAGGTGATAGTCAAGGTACCCCTCCTTCAACAAGGAAGGGGTTACTATTTTTCGATGTTTGTGGTACCGAAACCAGACGGTTCGGTGAGACCCATTTTAAATTTGAAATCCTTGAACACTTATATAAAAAAATTCAAGTTCAAGATGGAATCGCTCAGGGCAGTTATTGCAAGCCTGGACGAGGGGGATTACATGGTATCACTGGACATCAAGGATGCTTACCTGCATGTCCCCATTTACCATCCTCACCAGGAGTACCTCAGATTTGTGGTACAGGATTGTCATTACCAATTCCAGACGTTGCCGTTCGGTCTGTCCACGGCACCGAGGGTATTTACCAAGGTAATGGCCGAAATGATGATACTCCTTCGAAGGAAGGGAGTTTTAATTATCCCGTACTTGGACGATCTCCTGATAAAGGCGAGGCCAGGGAGCAGTTGTTGGTCGGGGTAGCACTATCTCAGGAGGTGCTACAACAGCACGGTTGGATTCTAAATATTCCAAAGTCACAGCTGGTCCCTACGACACGTCTACTGTTCCTGGGGATGATTCTGGACACAGACCAGAAAAAAGTGTTTCTCCCGGAGGAGAAAGCCAAGGAGCTGTCATCTCTAGTCAGAGGCCTCCTGAAACCAAGACAGGTATCGGTGCATCACTGCACGCGAGTCCTGGGAAAGATGGTAGCTTCTTACGAAGCAATTCCATTCGGCAGGTTCCATGCAAGAACTTTTCAGTGGGACCTGTTGGACAAGTGGTCCGGATCGCATCTTCAGATGCATCGGCGGATAACCCTGTCTCCAAGGACCAGGGTGTCTCTGCTGTAGTGGCTGCAGAGTGCTCATCTTCAAGAGGGCCGCAGATTCGGCATACAGGACTGGATCCTGGTGACCACGGATGCCAGCCTTCGAGGCTGGGGGGCAGTCACACAGGGAAGAAATTTCCAGGGACTATGGTCAAACCAGGAGATTTCACTACACATAAATATTCTGGAACTAAGGGCCATTTACAATGCCCTAAGTCAAGCAAGACCCCTGCTTCAAAACCAGCTAGTACCGATTCAGTCAGACAACATCACGGCGGTCGCCCATGTAAACCGAAAGGGCGGCACAAGAAGCCGGATGGCGATGGCAGAAGCCACAAGGATTCTCCGATGGGCGGAAAATCACGTGTTAGCACTGGCGGCAGTGTTCATTCCGGGGGTGGACAACTGGGAGGCAGACTTCCTCGGCAGGCACGACCTCCACCCGGGAGAGTGGGGACTTCATCCAGAAGTCTTCCAGCTGATTGTAAAATGTGAACGGCACAGGTGGACATGATGGCGTCCCGCCTAAACAAAAAGCTAGAAAGATATTGCGCCAGGTCAAGAGACCCTCAGGCAATAGCTGTGGACGCTCTAGTGACACCGTGGGTGTACCGGTCGGTTTATGTGTTCCCTCCTCTTCCTCTCATACCCAAGGTACTGAGGATAATAAGAAGGAGAAGAGTAAGAACTATACTCATTGTTCCGGATTGGCCAAGAAGAGCTTGGTACCCGGAACTTCAAGAAATGATCTCAGAGGACCCATGGCCTCTGCCGCTCAGACAGGACCTGCTGCAGCAGGGGCCCTGTCTGTTCCAAGACTTACCGCGGCTGCGTTTGACGGCATGGCGGTTGAACGCCGGATCCTGAAGGAAAAAGGTATTCCGGAGGAAGTCATCCCTACGCTGATTAAAGCTAGGAAAGAAGTGACCGCAAACCATTATCACCGCATATGGCGAAAATATGTTGCGTGGTGTGAGGCCAGGAAGGCCCCAACAGAGGAATTTCAGCTGGGTCGATTCTGCACTTCCTACAGTCAGGAGTGACTATGGGCCTAAAATTGGGTTCCATTAAGGTCCAGATTTCGGCTCTGTCGATTTTCTTCCAAAAAGAACTGGCTTCACTGCCTGAAGTTCAGACATTTGTAAAGGGAGTGCTGCATATCCAGCCCCCTTTTGTGCCTCCAGTGGCACCTTGGGATCTCAACGTGGTGTTGGATTTCCTAAAGTCACATTGGTTTGAGCCTCTTAAAACCGTGGATTTGAAATATCTCACGTGGAAAGTGGTCATGCTGCTGGCCTTGGCTTCGGCCAGGCGTGTGTCAGAATTGGCGGCTTTGTCATGTAAAAGCCCTTATCTGATTTTCCATATGGATAGGGCAGAACTGAGGACTCGTCCCCAGTTTCTCCCTAAAGTGGTATCAGCTTTTCACTTGAACCAACCTATTGTGGTGCCTGCGGCTACTAGGGACTTGGAGGATTCCAAGTTACTGGACGTAGTCAGGGCCTTGAAAATATATGTTTCCAGGACGGCTGGAGTCAGAAAAACTGACTCGCTATTTATCCTGTATGCACCCAACAAGATGGGTGCTCCTGCTTCGAAGCAGACTATTGCTCGCTGGATCTGTAGCACAATTCAGCTTGCGCATTCTGCGGCTGGACTGCCGCATCCTAAATCTGTAAAAGCCCATTCCACGAGGAAGGTGGGCTCTTCTTGGGCGGCTGCCCGAGGAGTCTCGGCTTTACAACTTTGCAGAGCGGCTACTTGGTCAGGGTCTAACACTTTTACAAGTTTGATACTCTGGCTGAGGAGGACCTTGAGTTTGCTCATTCGGTGCTGCAGAGTCATCCGCACTCTCCCGCCCGTTTGGGAGCTTTGGTATAATCCCCATGGTCCTTACGGAGTCCCAGCATCCACTTAGGACGTCAGAGAAAATAAGATTTTACTCACCGGTAAATCTATTTCTCGTAGTCCGTAGTGGATGCTGGGCGCCCATCCCAAGTGCGGATTGTCTGCAATGTATATAGTTATTGTTAACTAAAGGGTTATTGTTGAGCCATCTGTTGAGAGGCTCAGTTATATTTCATACTGTTCACTGGGTATAGTATCACGAGTTATACGGTGTGATTGGTGTGGCTGGTAAGAGTCTTACCCGGGATTCAAAATCCTTTCCTTATTGTGTCAGCTCTTCCGGGCACAGTATCCTAACTGAGGTCTGGAGGAGGGTCATAGGTGGAGGAGCCAGTGCACACCAGGTAGTCCTAAAGCTTTCTTTAGTTGTGCCCAGTCTCCTGCGGAGCCGCTATTCCCCATGGTCCTTACGGAGTCCCAGCATCCACTACGGACTACGAGAAATAGATTTACCGGTGAGTAAAATCTTATTTTAAGTGCAAGATCCTAGGGCAAGTTCTGTCCCTGTAGAGCAGCGTCCTGGCAGCTGTGAGAAAATATAGGCCAGGGGCAGCAGTTCCTTTCCTGCAGTTGGAAGTGTCCACAGAGCAGGAGCCATTGATGGGGACACAGATAAACAGAGGGGTGTACAGCGAAATGGAGAGGATCTATTTAATAATCGCCAGTCACATCTCCTGAGATAGACATGTGCGCAGTGGGAGCAGCGGCACGTCCCTCCATCCCTCCAAACCTCATTGGCATTATGTCCATCATTCCCCGAATCGGGGTAAAAATGCTTAGCCAAGTGTCAGTGGCACAGACCCATCAAAGCGGGGCAGTTGTGAGGTGCATCCAGTGTTTGAGCTAGAAGTGCCTCTCAGGGAGAGCAGAAGGGTTGCACAGTGGGCAGTGCAGAGTGTAACACCAGGATAAGTGTATTACTGTATGTCTCCCGAGTGCGCAGTGAGGAGCACAGTACCTTGTCTGTGGGGTCCTGGTAGAAGATGCTGACGCTCTCCGTGTGTGGGAACCAGAAGAAGCGGAAATATTCAGAAGAATTTAGATGGGTGTCAAGGTTGTCAAGGACCTGCAATGCAGAAGATGGAATTATATAGGCAGCCGTGTATAATACTGTACGCCGCCTGCATCTGCTGCCTACACAAGTGCTGTTCCGGTGCCACAGCTAATTGCAACAGGTATACAAAAAAATGTCCATTACATAAACAGTCTACACCTGCTGCATAGCGCCAACACTTCCCCTAGGTGGCGTCACTGCACAGGAAATGGACCGTATGTCCGTTCAGTGGTACCCTAGCCACGTGGCTTCGGTCCTCGTACACAGTTGGCGCCTATATTGCTATCAAGCCACTTTGAATAATCTGGGAAAATACACTAATTAAAACTGTTACTGCGCATATGACTAATCACGTAGCAAACATAGATCTGTCTTGTGTGTACATACTGAGGCTTCATAAAAAAGGCAAGAACGGGAAACCGATGATTAATTACCAAGATAATTCTGTCATTGAATGGTTACCATGGCGGACAAACACCTAATCTCGTTACAGGAAGGACTGGGAACTAAGGATAAATAGAAACTGGTGATGGGTTCATTCATAGCATCATTTATTATAAGCACAATGTGAAATGTATTAATTATTTATTAGTTATTTATATAGCGGTGCACACAGATTCAGCAGCGCTCTACAGAGAGTTTGTCAGTCATTCACAGCCGTCCTTTCCATAGTGGAACTTGTAATCTATATTCCCCATCACACATACAGTACACACACCAGGGCCGTGACGTCGCACAGAACTCTGGGAGCGGCACCATCACTCCCTTGCTTCTGGCTAGCAGGGTGCCCACATACACACACATATACACTAGGGATACTGTATATTTTTAGAGTGTGGGAGAAAACCCATGCAAGAATGAGGAGAACATGTAAACTTCATACCAATCTGCCTTGACCACAGTGTTTTGAGGTAGTCATGCTAACCACTACACCATCCATGCTGCCACTAGAGCACCACTGCCACTGCTTGGTTTAAAGGTGAGGCTTATATACACAGTAGTTACAATGTACAGTACAAAGTAGGTAAGTACATGATAGAAACATAGAATTTGTCGGCAGATAAGAACCACTTGGCCCATCTAGTCTGCCCCTTATTTTTTTTTTTTATATTATTTTTTATCACTAATCTTATTTGATCCTTATTTCTTTGTAAGGATATCCTTATGTCTATCCCATGCATGTTTAAATTGCTCTACTGTCTTAGCCTCTACCACCTCTGATGGGAGGCTATTCCACTTCTCCACTGCCCTTTCTGTGAAATAATTTTTCCGTAAATTTCCCCTGAACCTCCCCCCCTCCAGTCTCAGTGCATGTCCTCGTGTCCTATTGCTTCTCTTCATTTGGAGAATGTTTCCCTCCTGGACTTTGTTAAAACCCTTCATATATTTGAAAGTTTCTATCATGTCCCCCCTTTCCCTTCTCTGCTCCAAACTATACATAGTGAGATTTCTTAGTCTTTCTGGGTATGTTTTGTGATGTAGGCCATGCACCATTTTAGTTGCCCTCCTTTGTACAGTTTCTAATGTATTAATATCCTTTTGAAGATATGGCCTCCAGAACTGAATACAGTATTCTAGATGAGGCCGTACCAATGACCTATACAGTGGCATTATTACTAGAGATGTGCACTTGAATTTTTTTGGGTTTTGTGTTTTGGTTTTGGGTTCGGTTCCGCGGCCGTGTTTTGGGTTCGACCGCGTTTTGGCAAAACCTCACCGAATTTTTTTTGTCGGATTCGGGTGTGTTTTGGATTCGGGTGTTTTTTAAAAAAAACACTAAAAAACAGCTTAAATCATAGAATTTGGGGGTCATTTTGATCCCAAAGTATTATTAACCTCAAAAACCACAATTTCCACTCATTTTCAGTCTATTCTGAATACCTCACACCTCACAATATTATTTTTAGTCCTAAAATTTGCACCGAGGTCGCTGGATGACTAAGCTAAGCGACCCTAGTGGCCGACACAAACACCGGGCTCATCTAGGAGTGGCACTGCAGTGTCACGCAGGATGGCCCTTCCAAAAAACACTCCCCAAACAGCACATGACGCAAAGAAAAAAAGAGGCGCAATGAGGTAGCTGTGTGAGTAAGATAAGCGACCCTAGTGGCCGACACAAACACCGGGCCCATCTAGGAGTGACACTGCAGTGTCACGCAGGATGGCCCTTCCAAAAAACACTCCCCAAACAGCACATGACGCAAAGAAAAAAAGAGGCGCAATGAGGTAGCTGTGTGAGTAAGCTAAGCGACCCTAGTGGCCGACACAAACACCTGGCCCATCTAGGAGTGGCACTGCAGTGTCACGCAGGATGGCCCTTCCAAAAAACACTCCCCAAACAGCACATGACGCAAAGAAAAAAAGAGGCGCAATGAGGTAGCTGTGTGAGTAAGATAAGCGACCCTAGTGGCCGACACAAACACCGGGCCCATCTAGGAGTGGCACTGCAGTGTCACGCAGGATGGCCCTTCCAAAAAACACTCCCCAAACAGCACATGACGCAAAGAAAAAAAGAGGCGCAATGAGGTAGCTGTGTGAGTAAGCTAAGCGACCCTAGTGGCCGACACAAACACCTGGCCCATCTAGGAGTGGCACTGCAGTGTCACGCAGGATGGCCCTTCCAAAAAACACTCCCCAAACAGCACATGACGCAAAGAAAAAAAGAGGCGCAATGAGGTAGCTGTGTGAGTAAGCTAAGCGACCCTAGTGGCCGACACAAACACCTGGCCCATCTAGGAGTGGCACTGCAGTGTCACGCAGGATGGCCCTTCCAAAAAACACTCCCCAAACAGCACATGACGCAAAGAAAAAAAGAGGCGCAATGAGGTAGCTGTGTGAGTAAGATAAGCGACCCTAGTGGCCGACACAAACACCGGGCCCATCTAGGAGTGGCACTGCAGTGTCACGCAGGATGGCCCTTCCAAAAAACACTCCCCAAACAGCACATGACGCAAAGAAAAAAAGAGGCGCAATGAGGTAGCTGTGTGAGTAAGCTAAGCGACCCTAGTGGCCGACACAAACACCTGGCCCATCTAGGAGTGGCACTGCAGTGTCACGCAGGATGGCCCTTCCAAAAAACACTCCCCAAACAGCACATGACGCAAAGAAAAAAAGAGGCGCAATGAGGTAGCTGTGTGAGTAAGATAAGCGACCCTAGTGGCCGACACAAACACCGGGCCCATCTAGGAGTGGCACTGCAGTGTCACGCAGGATGGCCCTTCCAAAAAACACTCCCCAAACAGCACATGACGCAAAGAAAAAAAGAGGCGCAATGAGGTAGCTGTGTGAGTAAGATAAGCGACCCTAGTGGCCGACACAAACACCGGGCCCATCTAGGAGTGGCACTGCAGTGTCACGCAGGATGGCCCTTCCAAAAAACACTCCCCAAACAGCACATGACGCAAAGAAAAAAAGAGGCGCAATGAGGTAGCTGTGTGAGTAAGCTAAGCGACCCTAGTGGCCGACACAAACACCGGGCCCATCTAGGAGTGGCACTGCAGTGTCACGCAGGATGGCCCTTCCAAAAAACACTCCCCAAACAGCACATGACGCAAAGAAAAAAAGAGGCGCAATGAGGTAGCTGTGTGAGTAAGATAAGCGACCCTAGTGGCCGACACAAACACCTGGCCCATCTAGGAGTGGCACTGCAGTGTCACGCAGGATGGCCCTTCCAAAAAACACTCCCCAAACAGCACATGACGCAAAGAAAAATGAAAGAAAAAAGAGGTGCAAGATGGAATTGTCCTTGGGCCCTCCCACCCACCCTTATGTTGTATAAACAGGACATGCACACTTTAACCAACCCATCATTTCAGTGACAGGGTCTGCCACACGACTGTGACTGAAATGACGGGTTGGTTTGGACCCCCACCAAAAAAGAAGCAATTAATCTCTCCTTGCACAAACTGGCTCTACAGAGGCAAGATGTCCACCTCATCATCATCCTCCGATATATCACCGTGTACATCCCCCTCCTCACAGATTATCAATTAGTCCCCACTGGAATCCACCATCTCAGCTCCCTGTGTACTTTGTGGAGGCAATTGCTGCTGGTCAATGTCTCCACGGAGGAATTGATTATAATTCATTTTAATGAACATCATCTTCTCCACATTTTCTGGAAGTAACCTCGTACGCCGATTGCTGACAAGGTGAGCGGCGGCACTAAACACTCTTTCGGAGTACACACTTGTGGGAGGGCAACTTAGGTAGAATAAAGCCAGTTTGTGCAAGGGCCTCCAAATTGCCTCTTTTTCCTGCCAGTATAAGTACGGACTGTGTGACGTGCCTACTTGGATGCGGTCACTCATATAATCCTCCACCATTCTTTCAATGGGGAGAGAATCATATGCAGTGACAGTAGACGACATGTCCGTAATCGTTGACAGGTCCTTCAGTCCGGACCAGATGTCAGCATCAGCAGTCGCTCCAGACTGCCCTGCATCACCGCCAGCGGGTGGGCTCGGAATTCTGAGCCTTTTCCTCGCACCCCCAGTTGCGGGAGAATGTGAAGGAGGAGATGTTGACAGGTCGCGTTCCGCTTGACTTGACAATTTTCTCACCAGCAGGTCTTTGAACCCCAGCAGACTTGTGTCTGCCGGAAAGAGAGATCCAAGGTAGGTTTTAAATCTAGGATCGAGCACGGTGGCCAAAATGTAGTGCTCTGATTTCAACAGATTGACCACCCGTGAATCCTTGTTAAGCGAATTAAGGGCTCCATCCACAAGTCCCACATGCCTAGCGGAATCGCTCCGTGTTAGCTCCTCCTTCAATGTCTCCAGCTTCTTCTGCAAAAGCCTGATGAGGGGAATGACCTGACTCAGGCTGGCAGTGTCTGAACTGACTTCACGTGTGGCAAGTTCAAAGGGCAGCAGAACCTTGCACAACGTTGAAATCATTCTCCACTGCGCTTGAGACAGGTGCATTCCACCTCCTATATCGTGCTGAATTGTATAGGCTTGAATGGCCTTTTGCTGCTCCTCCAACCTCTGAAGCATATATAGGGTTGAATTCCACCTCGTTACCACTTCTTGCTTCAGATGATGGCAGGGCAGGTTCAGGCGTTTTTGGTGTTGCTCCAGTCTTCTGTACGTGGTGCCTGTACGCCGAAAGTGTCCCGCAATTCTTCTGGCCACCGACAGAATCTCTTGCACGCCCCTGTCGTTTTTTTAAAAATTCTGCACCACCAAATTCAAGGTATGTGCAAAACATGGGACGTGCTGGAATTTGCCCAGATTTAATGCACACACAATATTGCTGGCGTTGTCCGATGCCACATATCCACAGGAGAGTCCAATTGTGGTAGGCCATTCCGCGATGATCTTCCTCAGTTGCCGTAAGAGGTTTTCAGCTGTGTGCGTATTCTGGAAACCGGTGATACAAAGCGTAGCCTGCCTAGGAAAGAGTTGGCGTTTGCGAGATGCTGCTACTGGTGCCGCCGCTGCTGTTCTTGCGGCGGGAGTCCATACATCTACCCAGTGGGCTGTCACAGTCATATAGTCCTGACCCTGCCCTGCTCCACTTGTCCACATGTCCGTGGTTAAGTGGACATTGGGTACAGCTGCATTTTTTAGAACACTGGTGACTCTTTTTCTGAGGTCTGTGTACATTTTCGATATCGCCTGCCTAGAGAAATGGAACCTAGATGGTATTTGGTACCGGGGACACAGTACCTCCAACAAGTCTCTAGTTGGCTCTGCAGTAATGATGGATACCGGAACCACGTTTCTCACCACCCAGGATGCCAAGGCCTCAGTTATCCGCTTTGCAGCAGGATGACTGCTGTGATATTTCATCTTCCTCGCAAAGGACTGTTGAACAGTCAATTGCTTGGTGGAAGTAGTAAAAGTGGTCTTACGATTTCCCCTCTGGGATGTCCATCGACTCCCAGCAGCAACAACAGCAGCGCCAGCAGCAGTAGGCGTTACACGCAAGGATGCATCGGAGGAATCCCAGGCAGGAGAGGAATCGTCAGAATTGCCAGTGACATGGCCTGCAGGACTATTGGTATTCCTGGGGAAGGAGGAAATTGACACCGAGGGAGTTGGTGGGGTGGTTTGCGTGAGCTTGGTTACAAGAGGAAGGGATTTACTGGTCAGTGGACTGCTTCCGCTGTCGCCCAAAGTTTTTGAACTTGTCACTGACTTATTATGAATGCGCTGCAGGTGACGTATAAGGGAGGATGTTCCGAGGTGGTTAACGTCCTTACCCCTACTTATTACAGCTTGACAAAGGCAACACACGGCTTGACAAATGTTGTCCGCATTTCTGGTGAAATACTTCCACACCAAAGAGCTGATTTTTTTGGTATTTTCACCAGGCATGTCAACGGCCCTATTCCTCCCACAGACAACAGGTGTCTCCCCGGGTGCCTGACTTAAACAAACCACCTCACCATCAGAATCCTCCTTGTCAATTTCCTCCCCAGCGCCAGCAACACCCATATCCTCCTCATCCTGGTGTACTTCAACACTGACATCTTCAATCTGACTATCAGGAACTGGACTGCGGGTGCTCCTTCCAGCACTTGCAGGGGGCGTGCAAATGGTGGAAGGCGCATGCTCTTCACGTCCAGTGTTGGGAAGATCAGGCATCGCAACTGACACAATTGGACTCTCCTTGTGGATTTGGGATTTCGAAGAACGCACAGTTCTTTGCGGTGCTTTTGCCAGCTTGAGTCTTTTCAATTTTCTAGCGAGAGGCTGAGTGCTTCCATCCTCATGTGAAGCTGAACCACTAGCCATGAACATAGGCCAGGGCCTCAGCCGTTCCTTGCCACTCCGTGTGGTAAATGGCATATTGGCAAGTTTACGCTTCTCCTCCGACAATTTTATTTTAGATTTTGGAGTCCTTTTTTTACTGATATTTGGTGTTTTGGATTTTACATGCTCTGTACTATGACATTGGGCATCGGCCTTGGCAGACGAAGTTGCTGGCATTTCATCGTCTCGGCCATGACTAGTGGCAGCAGCTTCAGCACGAGGTGGAAGTGGATCTTGATCTTTCCCTAATTTTGGAACCTCAACATTTTTGTTCTCCATATTTTAATAAGCACAACTAAAAGACACAGAGGTAGCTACAGCCGTGGACTACCGTACTGTGTCTGCTGCTAATATAGACTGGATGATAATGAGATGAAATCAATATATATTATATCACACTAGTACTGCAGCCGGACAGGTAGATATATTTATTATGTAATGACTGATGACGGACCTGCTGGACACTGTCAGCTCAGCAGCACCGCAGACTGCTACAGTAAGCTACTATAGTAGTATGTATAAAGAAGAAAGAAAAAAAAAAAACACGGGTAGGTGGTATACAATTATGGATGGACGAGCGACTGCCGACACAGAGGTAGCTACAGCCGTGGACTACCGTACTGTGTCTGCTGCTAATATAGACTGGATGATAATGAGATGAAATCAATATATATATATATATATATATATAATATCACACTAGTACTGCAGCCGGACAGGTAGATATATTTATTATGTAATGACTGATGACGGACCTGCTGGACACTGTCAGCTCAGCAGCACCGCAGACTGCTACAGTAAGCTACTATAGTAGTATGTATAAAGAAGAAAGAAAAAAAAAACCACGGGTAGGTGGTATACAATTATGGATGGACGAGCGACTGCCGACACAGAGGTAGCTACAGCCGTGGACTACCGTACTGTGTCTGCTGCTAATATAGACTGGATGATAATGAGATGAAATCAATATATATATATATATATAATATCACACTAGTACTGCAGCCGGACAGGTAGATATATTTATTATGTAATGACTGATGACGGACCTGCTGGACACTGTCAGCTCAGCAGCACCGCAGACTGCTACAGTAAGCTACTATAGTAGTATGTATAAAGAAGAAAGAAAAAAAAAAAACACGGGTAGGTGGTATACAATTATGGATGGACGAGCGACTGCCGACACAGAGGTAGCTACAGCCGTGGACTACCGTACTGTGTCTGCTGCTAATATAGACTGGATGATAATGAGATGAAATCAATATATATATATAATATCACACTAGTACTGCAGCCGGACAGGTAGATATATTTATTATGTAATGACTGATGACGGACCTGCTGGACACTGTCAGCTCAGCAGCACCGCAGACTGCTACAGTAAGCTACTATAGTAGTATGTATAAAGAAGAAAGAAAAAAAATACCACGGGTAGGTGGTATACAATTATGGATGGACGAGCGACTGCCGACACAGAGGTAGCTACAGCCGTGGACTACCGTACTGTGTCTGCTGCTAATATAGACTGGATGATAATGAGATGAAATCAATATATATATATATATAATATCACTAGTACTGCAGCCGGACAGGTAGATATATTTATTATGTAATGACTGATGACGGACCTGCTGGACACTGTCAGCTCAGCAGCACCGCAGACTGCTACAGTAAGCTACTATAGTAGTATGTATAAAGAAGAAGAAAGAAAAAAAAAAAACGGGTAGGTGGTATACAATATTAATTATATATATATATTATATACAATTATATATATATATTATATATATTAAACTGGTGGTGATTATTAAACTGGTGGTCAGGTCACTGGTCTCACTATCAGCAACTTGCAAGTAGTACTCCTAAGCAGACAATCACAATATATATTATACTGGTGGTCAGTGTGGTCACAATGGCAGTGTGGCACTCTGGCAGCAAAAGTGTGCACTGTACGTTATATGTACTCCTGAGTCCTGCTCTCAGACTCTAACTGCTCCCCACTGTCAGTGTCTCCCCCACAAGTCAGATAATACAGTCACACTATCTATCACTTCAGCAAGTAACTAGTCTAGTACTCCTCCTAATGCTCCCCAAAATTACTACTGTGTCTCTCTCTACTGTCTCACTCTCTTCTCTATAAACGGAGAGGACGCCAGCCACGTCCTCTCCCTATGAATCTCAATGCACGTGTGAAAATGGCGGCGACGCGCGGCTCCTTATATAGAATCCGAGTCTCGCGATAGAACCCGAGCCTCGCGAGAATCCGACAGCGGGATGATGACGTTCGGGCGCGCTCGGGTTAACCGAGCAAGGCGGGAAGATCCGAGTCGCTCGGCCCCGTGTAAAAAAAAATGAAGTTCGGGCGGGTTTGGATTCCGAGGAACCGAACCCGCTCATCTCTAATTATTACTTCTTTCTTTCTGCTGCTGATTCCTCTCCCAATGCAGCCAAGCATCTGACTAGCCTTCCTCATTGCCTTGTTACATTGCTTACCTGCTTTTAAGTCATCTGAAATAGTGACTCCTAGATCCCTTTCCTCCTCAGTAGTTTCCAGTAGAGTGCCATTAATACTGTATTTAGCTTTAGGATTTTTGAGACCCAAGTGCATGATTTTGCATTTTTTGGCATTAAACTGTAATTGCCAGACTCTTGACCATTCCTCTAGTCTACCTAGATCCTCAATCATTTGTTTTACCCCACCTGGTGTGTCTACCCTGTTGCATACCTATGTGTCATCTGCAAAAAGGCATACTTTCCCTTTAATGCCATTTGCAATGTCACCAATAAAGATATTAAAAAGCACTGGTCCAAGTACAGATCCCTGGGGTACTCCACTGGTAACATTTCCCTCCTGTGAATGCACTCCATTTACCACAACTCTCTGTTTTCTATCCTTCAACCAAGATCTTATCCATTCAATAATCCTAATATCCAATCCCAAACTTTCAAGTTTATTTAGCAGTCTGCGATGTGGAACTGTGTCAAAAGCCTTACTAAAGTCTAGATAAGCTATATCCATGGCTCCACCTTTATCCATCACTTTAGTCACACAATCAAAAAAGTCAATAAGATTTGTTTGACATGATCTCCCCCCAGTGAATCCATGCTGTTTGGGATCCAGTAAATTGCCAGATTTGAGATAATCTACAACTCTTTATTTTAAGAGTGTTTCCATCAATTTCCCTACTACTGATGTAAGACTCACTGGTCTGTAGTTGTTTGCCTCTTCCTTGCTTCCACTTTTGTGCAGTGGGACTACGTTTGCTCTTTTCCAGTCCCCTGGAATTTCTCCTGTAGCTAATGACTGGTTGAATAATTCTGTCAATGGTGCTACCAGCACCTCTTTAAGTTCTTTTAGTATCCTTGGATGTATCCCATCTGGCCCCATAGATTTGTCCACTTTCAGCTTTGAGAGTTCTGTTAGGACCTTCTCCTCTGTAAATGCACTTGTTTCATTTTCCTGAATATCCCTGCAACTTAACTGTGGCCCCTTCCCTTCTCTTTCAGTAGTAAATACTGAGCAAAAATAATCATTAAGATGATCTGCTATTAAATTGTCTCCTTCAACAAGACTCTCAGTGTCTGTCTTTAGTTTTATAATTCCGCCTTTTGTTTTTCTCTTTTCGCTTATATACCTAAAAAAAGTTTTGCCTCCTTTACCCACTGACTGGGCCATTTTCTCCTCAGCTTGTGCCTTTGCACATCTGATTACCTTCTTTGTCTCCTTCTGTCTAACAAGATATATATTTTTGTCTTCATTATTTTGTGTCTGCTTATATTTCCTAAAAGCCATCTTTTTTGTTCTCACAATATTTGCTACTTCTTTTGCAAACCACACTGGCTTCCTTTTCCTTGTGTTTTTCCTAACAGTTTTGATACAAAGGTCTGTTGCCTTCAATATTGCACATTTGAATGTTTCCCACCTCTCCTGCACTGTTTCCAAGTTCCTCCACTCTGCCAAAGAATCGCTTACACATTTTCCCATCCCTACAAAATCAGCCTTCCTAAAATCCAACACCTTTGTTTTTGTATGGGACGAGTCAGTCTCTGTCTTAATGCTGAACCATACTGCTTGATGATCACTGGATCCCAGGTTTTCACCCACTTTTACGTCCGATAATCTGTCTCCATTTGTAAGTATTAAGTCTAATATTGCGTCTTTCCGAGTGGGCTCGGATACTTCTGTACATCACACAACTTACCCACAAAGACTAAACAATCTCAATATAAAGTTTGGAGCAGAGAAGGGAAAGGGGAGACACGATAGAAAACTTTTATAAATACCAAGAGTTTTACCAAAGTCCAGGAGGGAAACATTCTCCAAATGAAGAGAAGCAATAGGACACGAGGACATGCACTGAGGCTGGAGGGGGGGAGGTTCAGGGGAAATCTGAGGAAAAATAACTTCACAAAAAGGGTAGTGGACAAGTGGGATAGCCTCCGATCAGAGGTGGTAGAGGATAAGACAGTAGAGCAATGTAAACATGCATGGGATAGACATAAGGATATCCTTACACAGAAATAAGGATCAAATAAGGTTTGAGGTAACAATATGGTTAAAAAAGGGGCAGATTAGATGTGCCAAGTGCTTCGTATCTGCCATCACATTCTATGTTTCTATGGGGGCCGATTTATCATCATCCGCATCTCAGGATGCAGATGTCATGTGATAAAATCGTCCAAATTCGCAATGCGATAATTGAGAACATTGCATGGACGTATCAATATTCGCCATACTTGCCTACCCTCCCGGAATGGCCTGGAGGCTCCCGAAAATTGGGTGACCCTTCCGGCCCCCTGGAAAGGTGGGCAAGCCTCCCGCTTTCCCCCTCGTCCGCCCGCAGCAGAAAACAAGCGGGCGGCTGGAGGGGTCTGATGACGCAATTTGCGCTGAATCGCGTCATTGTAGCTCCGCCCCCCGCTATGCAGTGGCTCGTTTCTCGGCACAGCACAGCGTGGGGCGGAGTCACGATGACGCGACCCTGGTGTAACCCCGGACCGCCCATCCTGCTGCCGGCCACGCCCCCGGGCCGCCTATCCTGCTGCCGGCCACGCCCCCCCCCCCTACACCTACAACGCTGCCTTCTCCCGGAGGAGGAGGCAGCAAAGTAGGTAACTCTGATATTCGCATTCAGGGACAGAGCTTGAGAGAAAGCTCTGTCCCTACGAATTCCCTCTGCAACATTATCAGGGTATTTTTCTAAAAAAAAAATACCCAGGGTTCCTGCTGCGCATGTGCAGCCATCATCGATACAGCATGCTATACCACCCACCATCGCAACTACCCCCACTCCTGGAGCTCCCCCAGCGGTGACTACACTTACCAGTCCCAGGAGCTGGTGTTCGGTGGTCCTGGAGGGCTGCCAGGCAATGAGTCCTGTGCGCTGTTGTGATCCCCGGTTTTGTAAAGTGAGCTGCCATTTTGCAGCATCACTTTACTGGCACGGGGTGTCAGAGCAGCGCACAGGGGACCCGTAACCAGCATCCCTCACCAAAGCTGGATACGGATGATCAGCTTGTGTGTCTATCGGACACACACAGCTGATCACCGGAGCCCAGTCCACGCACGGCCTTCTCTCTGGGGGCACAGGAAGCTGTGCAGAAGTACAGACTCTGCAGTGAGCCCTGTGACTACGCCAGGAGAAGCTGGTGTTATTATCGGTATCCGGACTCTAGGTCGACAGCAAAAAGGTTGACACACCTTAGGTCGACGCCAATTGGTCGACACACATTATGTCGACGTGGACAAAATGTCAACATGGACAAAAGGCCGACATGAACAAGGTTGGCATGGAAAAAGGTCGACATGACTTTTTCACGATTTTTTTCTTTTTTTGAATTTTTTCATACTTAACGATCCACGTGGATTACGATTGGAATGGTAAAGTGTGCCGAGCGAAGCGGTAGCGGAGCGAAGGCACCATGCCCGAAGCATGGCGAGCGAAGCGAGCCATGCGAGGGGATGCGGTGCACTAATTGGGGTACGAATTAGTACGAAGAAAACGACACCAAAAAAACATAAAAAACTCATGTCGACCTTTTCCATGTCGACATTGTTCCCGTCGACCTTTTGACCATGTCGACCGAAGGTGTGTCGACCAATTGGCGTCGACCTAAGGTGTGTCGACCTTTTTGCTGTCGACGCTCAGTCCCAGACCCGTTATTATCACAGGGCTCATTGCAGGGGGGGGGGGGGGGGGGTTTCACTATTTTTATATTAGTATGGGAAATGCGTTCTGATTACTAAAAAAATGTGAATTAAAGGGTTAAACTGCTCCAAAAGCCTTTAATACATTTGAGTGAAACTAAAATAATGTGAAAAGGGTGTGAAAACAGGAAACACCCCTTTTCAAAAAAAAATTGGGGAAAAATAATCTTAATAAATAGGCCCCTATATGTGTATTTGTAGGTAGTTCTGTATTGCTGGAATAGAACCAGCGGCTCAGCCTGGTGTGTGGAGGTGAACAGATAGGGGTAGGTATAGACCTGCGGTTGGTATGTAGATGACATCTGTATATAGAAACAGGTACTGTTCCCCCCCCCCCCCCCCCATGTACTAAATAAACGGCGTCAGGGCTGAGGTATATAAATGTTACCATGAAGTATTAGGGTAGAACGGTTGGTGGGATTGAGTATACTGTGAGTATACTGAGCCATTGAGCTGTGAGTATACTGTAGATATTACCTCAGTATATTACACTATGGGGTAAATTTACTAAGGTGGGAGTTTTTTAGAACTGGCGATATTGCTCAAAGCAACCAATCAGATTCTACTTAACATATATCGAGCTGCTTGTAGAAGATAATAGATACAATCTGATTGGTTGCTATGGGCATTCAAAGTCTTTTCAAGAACATTTGCAGAGTCCTTTACTGTTCTCTAAAAACTCCCTTATAAATCGGAATAATGCGCCGTGTTCCTGGGGATCATTACAGTTCTCTCACATTGTGGTTCCCCCGGGAGGACGAGTTTCTACTGAGCTTCAAAACTTTCTAAAGTACTACAAAGGGTTTGGGAGATAATGTATTCTCTTATCGGGAGAAATCTATACAGCGCAGAGGCAGAGGTGGGATTAACCCTTGTCAGGCTTCAGAAGCGTGGTATTAGCCCAATACATTGCCCCCCCCTTTTATCATTGTGCGGCGCGCCAGGCGTTCTGTCCTCCGTGATGTATAACCCTGCCAATCACGTGCAAATGCTGATCCGTCCACTGTGCAACCTGGTAGCTCTGAGCGTGTCTCTGAGGCCTGAGGAACACTGCATACGTTTGCGGTTTTATGATGTTTTTTAGGTCAAGATGAGCACATTTTTTAAGACACGGGAGATTTCTTAAAGTTTGGAGAGAGATAAAGTGGAGAGTGATAAAGCATCAGCCAATCAGCTCCAGGCCGCAGTGCTGCTCTGTGACATTTAGGACAAGAATTGTTCCATCCACCTAATCCACGCCTCTGATGTGCAAATCCACGCCCCAAATGACCTTAGAAGGATCTATTGCCCACACCAACCAATCAACTTTTAGCTATCATTTATCAAGCACAGTCTGCAAAATGACAGTTAGAAGCACAATTGGTTGCTATGGGCAAATTTCTCTCTCCAAGATTTGATTCCCCTCCCCCTTGGATTGTTGGAACCAAGCTGAGAGGTTGTCAGAGCCCCATCTCTTTGTGATCACCCTATTTAGCCAAAGGGGAAGTCCACAGGGGTGGTGCTTCGACACCCATTTAGCTTGCAAGAAACAGGACAGCCAGGAAGAGGAGGGTGGATTGTGGTGTGGTACCAAAAGATCTATCAGGGATAATGGTGCATCCGGCAATTGGTACCACTATATCTATCAGGGATAATGGTCCATCCATCAATCTGTACCAAAAGATCTATCAGGGATCTTGGGCCATCCAGCAATTGGTACCAATAGATCTATCAGGGATAATGGTCCATCCAGCAATTGGTACCAATAGATCTATCAGTGAGAATGGTCCATCCAGCAATTGGTACCAATAGCTCTATCAGGGATAATGGTCCATCCATCAATTTGTACCAAAAGATCTATCAGGGATCTTGGTCCATCCAGCAATTAGTACCAATAGATCTATCAGGGATAATGGTTCATCCAGCAACTGGTACCAATAGATCTATCAGGGATAATGGTTCATCCAGCAATTGGTACCAATAGCTCTATCAGAGATCTTGGTCCATCCAGCAATTGGTACCAATAGATCTATCAGGGATAATGGTTCATCCAGCAATTGGTACCAATAGATCCATCAGTAATAATGGTCCATCCAGAAATTGAAGTAAAAGTTCAGCTTTTCATTTACAGTAACTGTACTTTTGCATTACCCTTTTCTATGTTACAGTACCATCAGTGAGACAGACCCAGGTTCCCAGCATAGCACACAACAAGTGGGTTAAAGTTACAGTAATTGTGATAATATCACTGCTTCTCCGAGAAGCAGTAAAGAGTGACCCAGTAATTGCCCGGGGGGAGATTTCGCTGTACAAACATTTCTATTAATGTAGAAAGAAGCTTCGCCGTCCTACAGGGGATTAATTAGAGATGTGCGTATGTGACTGGCGACAGGGCTGGAGGAAATCGTTTCCCAGATCTCATCCTACAGTACAATCTTCCTGAAGTAACTTTAATTTAAATACCACTAGCAAACGCCTTCGTTGTAACCTGTGGACGAGACATGGGAAGGGATTTAATATTACCGTAAAGCTATTTTGTGTCAACAAACAAGTACACACAATGGGAAATTGGATTTGTAATACACAAGGATTTATTGGAGAAATTTCTTTTTTTTTTCTTATTAAAAATAAACAGGCGATGATGGTTGCATTTATTTTTTCTAGCATTTGTACAAAAAGTTTTTTTTGGTGGGGGTTCAGACGCTGCAGCCTTTGCTCCTTTTGTGGATATAGGGTGCATTGACAATATTTTAGTACTGGATGTATAAATGGGCAATCCTGCCTGCCCTGTCCACCATTAACCCACGGGGACAATGAGCACCTATTCTGCCTTTGGTTGTGCAGCTGCGGCAAGTTCATGGATTTTCCTTTGCTGCTCCCTCTTTTGTGACCCCTCCCCCCTTCCCCCCTATGCCGTCTTCTCTAGATGATTTGCAAGGGGGGCCTTCGTCATCTTCTCTTCCAAATTTTCTGTCCGTTTCGGGATCCTTAGGTAAGCGCTTTGCTGGTTTTGCTGGGGATGAGGATAGTTGTCTGATAGCTGGGACTCACGGCAGAGAGATTTTGGATGGATCTACTGCACCAGATATAGGGAGTCATTCTGAGTTGATCGCTCGCTAGCTATTTTTTGCAGCGCTGCGATCAGATAGTCACCGCCCACGGGGGAGTGTATTTTCACTTTGTGAGTGTGCGAACACTTTTGCAGCCGAGCGGTACAAAAGAGATTTTTGCAGTTTTTAACAAGCTCTGGACTTACTCAGCCGCTGCGATCACTTCAGTCTTTTTGGTCCCAGAATTGACGTCAGATACCCACCCTCCAAACGCTTGGACACGCCTGCGTTTTTCCAAACACTCCCAGAAAATGGTCAGTTGCCACCACAAATGCCTTCATCCTGCCAATCTCCTTGCGAGCGGATTTTTTGTTAAATCCATCGGCCAGCACCGATCCTCTTTGTACCCGTACGACGCGCCTGCGCATTGCGGTGCATGCGTATGCACAGTTTTGCAGAGTTTTGACCTGATCGCATCGCTGCAAAAAATAGGTAGCGTGCAACCAGGTCAGAATGACCCCCATAGGGCGAGTGCAAATGTGCGTGGGTAACGATGGCGCTGCTGTACTTCCGCAGGCAAATGGATATGGGCAGTGCGGCCACATGGAGGCGTAAAACTCGGCATTCGGTGTGTATCAGAGTTTATTTCCGTGCACACGTTGCGCCTGACTTGTGTGTGACTGTGAATAGGATGCTAGTATCGGCCCTTCACCCAGTGTACAATAGCGCTTCTGACTGTGCAAGGGGTGGGCCACACACTTTGTGCTTCTTCAGTTGCAACCATCCCGCTTGACGAGCCATGGAAACCTGCAGCAGCCCCATGCTACGTCCAGATTCTCTGGCAAAGTTTGGCCCCAATGTGAGACATTAAGCATCTGACTTAGCAACCAGTTCTGCAACAATCCTATAATGTAGGGCATCTCCGTGCGTCTTAAATATCCACATACCAGTCACTGTCCAGGAACTTTTTGCGTGTTTCCAGTACATTTCTGAGACCGTGCTTCTCAATCGCTGCTGACCATACTTACCACTTTTACCTGACTGTCAGGGAGACTCCCTCAATAGTAGCAATCTCCCTAACTCCCTGAATAGTAAGTAGCAAACTCCCTGGTTGCGCCTTACCCCCATTATGTAGCTATTATACACTTGAAAAATTAGAAATCAAAGATATATACATTCAAATGAGATCATTAGTACTATTTATCTGCATTGAATATAAGTCACAATGATCCCTATGGCTACATGCATGTTTAAATAAGGTTTCACATGGACAATATATGCGCCAGACTATGTAACACCTGGATGTAAGCTATTTTAATGTCACGCCTCTCAGGCTGGGCAGTACACGTCCACTTAAACGCCGCGCTTGTAGGTGTTGCTACCACAATTTTCCTGAAATGCTTTTTCAAAATGAGGCAGAAATGCACTGGCCACAGGCAGGCCCACCGTGTAAGTATGTGATGACCTGTATAATATCTCATTGTACAAATAAAAACAGCGTGTACAGTACAGCGATGCTCAGTTTACAGTTAGATTAAATTGTAATAAGATTTTATTTCAGTGGCCGGATGCCTGGAATAAACTTCCAGCTGATGAAGTCAGATCTGTAAATCTCTTTAAAACACTGAAACCAAAAAGCTTATTTTACTGTCACATAATATTCATCTGTTTCCCTGTCACATGGAGGCGGCCACATACTCCCCTCTGTGTCCCCGTCCCCAGACCAGCACCGTGAATGCCCAGGACGCTGTATAATCAGCACCATCTTGCTGGAATGCCCTCTGCACTGGTGGACACATAGAGGGGGCTGTCTCCTTCCATCCTATCCACTTACTCCTTATTGGGTCGGATACTTGGCAAATTAACTTCTTTTGAACCTAAACCCAGAACTTCACTTTTGCAGACGTTCACAGATTGGGAAAGGTGTTTGTTGGGGGTAAGGACACTAGTCTGAGCATGAGGTAGGAACAACGGCCTTACTGTATGTATAAAGCGTTATGCAGAAACACCACCAGCAGCGGCGTATGGAGCAGGACAGCAGTCGGTAATTACCTCCTGGAGGGTGGATGAGAACTGCACCTCCTTCAGGTGAAAGGCGGCCTTGCACTGCAGGGTGACGGTCAGGATCACGCCCAGAGACCCCAGGTGCAGCCTGGCCGCTTGGAAGATGTCCGCATTTATCGACTCTGAGCACTCAAGGATCTCCCCCGATTGAGTCATCATACTCAGCGACACCACCTGTGCAAAACATTAAATGGTGACAATTATCACGCACAGCAAGTACAGTAGCAAAAAATATACGTTTGGATGAATAAAATGATGCATAATATTACTACGCCGTCCCATTTGTATAATGTATAAAGAACGCTGCCTGGCCACTTCTGTTAGCAATTATTTCCCTTAGGCTCTTTGCCAGTGGCCTGGCCAGCTGCTTCACCACCAGCACATGTGATGTCATTAGAAATGCAGCCCAGAACAAGGATGCTGAGAGCTGGGCCCTAAGGGGGTCATTCCGAGTTGTTCGCTCGCTAGCAGTTTTTAGCAGCCGTGCAAACGCTAGGCCGCCGCCCTCTGGGAGTGTATCTTAGCTTAGCAAAATTGCGAACTAAGTATTCGCAATATAGCAAAAATAAATTTCTTAGCAGTTTCTGAGTAGCTCCAGACCTACTCACAAATAGCGATCAGCTCAGGCCGTTTTGTTCCTGGTTTGACGTCACACACATGCCCAGCATCCGGACAACCACTCCCCCGTTTCTCCAGACACTCCCGCGTTTTTTATACAAAACTTTACCAAGAAAGGAAAACAAGAACTCTCCTAGAGTGGGGCACTCTGTGGGTGTTTATCTCTATTTGCTACACCATTAGATCAATAATAGGGAAAAGAAAAAAAGAGAAAGAAAGAGGTAGAAATGGAGAACCACTCTCCTAAAACTTAACTTTTATTATATCCATAAAAATAATTTAGAGAATACATTCTCTTTATCTAAAAAGGTGAAATATAGACACACTACATATAATACAACATGTAACAAAAAATAAAAGGTACAGGTTTTTGAGATCTCCAACGGGCCTTAGCCCTCCCAGTTATGGGAAAATATATTTATGAATGACCCTATTAAAGAATTAGTCAAGACATTTGGGGCATTTTTCTTGGTTCTGCTGCCTCGTATGTGCTATTGCATTATATACAGTAGCTGATCTTGCCACGGGCAAGCAGTACTTTTGCCCGGGGCGCCGCCTTCCGGAGGGTGCCGCACCAGGGCAAGATCCGCTGCTGGTGTGTGCCCCCCGCTGCCCGCTGCCCCCGGCCGCTGCCGCTGGGAAGGGAAACTAGACGCGTACGCGTCTAGTTTCCCTTCGTGGAGAGGACCTTTGCTGTGCGGTGCGCGATGACGTCATCGCGCACCGCACATCAATTCAGTCTGTACAGGGGGCGTAAATGACCACGCCCCCTGTACAAAGCCACGCCCCCTAATGCCGCCCGGGGCGCCAGAAGCCCCGGAGCCGGCCCTGATTATATACGTAGGTGAGAGACCCTTACTTGTGCCAGTCTCTAGAATCATAGACAGTGCCAGAGCTTTAATGGAGAGTGTCTCATTCACTTCTACTTTTGGTTGGTGACCATAAGGTCAGTGCAGCCAATGAGAAAGCTACTGACACTTAACCTGCTCTGGTGTTGAGAAAGAGTACAGGGTGTGTAATAGGCAAGACTATATCGCAAATTTCGTGGTTCTGCTGCCATGCATGTGCTCAAGCATTATATGCATGGTGAGAGACCATTACTGATGCTAGTCAATGGAAATAAAGATACAGCCAAACAGTATGCACTGTGTCCCATTCGCCTTAGATGCTGGCTCATAATACTAAGATCAGTGCAGCCAGTTCGCGGGTTACTGACACTTTGCTACTGAGGTGTTGAAAATACAGAGGCAATGTAAACTTCATCTATAAACATCTGTTGCATATTAACACAAAAAATCAACATCTATTATTGTTCACCGAGCAGATAATATTCTCTCAGCACCTATCATTGGTGTTTACTCCAATTGTATTTCATATGCATAAATACTTCATAAACATATAGTTTTTGAACCACTATTATTTCAGAATGTAGCTTCAATATCCTATTTGCCTATATATCTCTTTCTCTTATATGACTACTAAAGGTTGTTAATAATCATTCCTCAAGTTGGATAACACTTGTTTTTTTTGTGGTATATGTCTTGGCTATATAGCACAAAATTTCATATAATATATATATATACACACACCAAATAGCCTGTTGCTCCCGGCAACAGTTTTTATAGTGTTACCCTGAGTATATGGAGTGCTTAGGGTTAATCCCAAGTATATGTTCAGTCATAGAGGATATTAGTAGTCAATTATAGCATACCTGTCTAATAAATTGATGATTCAAGATTTAAACATTAGGGTCATTCAAAAAAAGTTCTGGAGACATAGTAGAGTTTATCATACTTAATTCTGTGAAGCACATATATACATAAAGCCTATAGTGGTCTAACATTCATAGCAACAGATATCATGATAGGCAGTTAACTACATATAGTGCATAAACTATACAGATGATAACGTGCTGCTCATTACGATATTAGACCAGTGTGATACTTATAACTGGCGGCTTCACAAGAGTATTTTTTATTTCATACGACCTGTGCCATGGGGCCGCCCGCCGTGCGCAATGGCAGGGCGCCCTAAACGCTTCCTTTAACGTACGTTTCGCCGTGGCTTGTTCACAAAGGGGGGAACAGCTAACGGCTCTTAAGGAACTTGGACTGACAATAATCAGAAGCTGTTCCCCCCTTTGTGAACAAGCCACGGCGAAACGTACGTTAAAGAAAGGAAGCGTTTAGGGCGCCCTGCCATTGCGCACGGCGGGCGGCCCCATGGCACAGGTCGTATGAAATAAAAAATACTCTTGTGAAGCCGCCAGTTATAAGTATCACACTGGTCTAATATCGTAATGAGCAGCACGTTATCATCTGTATAGTTTATGCACTATATGTAGTTAACTGCCTATCATGATATCTGTTGCTATGAATGTTAGACCACTATAGGCTTTATGTATATATGTGCTTCACAGAATTAAGTATGATAAACTCTACTATGTCTCCAGAACTTTTTTTGAATGACCCTAATGTTTAAATCTTGAATCATCAATTTATTAGACAGGTATGCTATAATTGACTACTAATATCCTCTATGACTGAACATATACTTGGGATTAACCCTAAGCACTCCATATACTCAGGGTAACACTAAAAAAATTTTTTTGCCGGGAGCAACAGGCTATTTGGTGTGTGTATATATATTTATATGAAATTTTGTGCTATATAGCCAAGACATATACCACAAAAAAACAAGTGTTATCCAACTTGAGGAATGATTATTAACAACCTTTAGTAGTCATATAAGAGAAAGAGATATATAGGCAAATAGGATATTGAAGCTACATTCTGAAATAATAGTGGTTCAAAAACTATATGTTTATGAAGTATTTATGCATATGAAATACAATTGGAGTAAACACCAATGATAGGTGCTGAGAGAATATTATCTGCTCGGTGAACAATAATAGATGTTGATTTTTTGTGTTAATATGCAACAGATGTTTATAGATGAAGTTTACATTGCCTCTGTATTTTCAACACCTCAGTAGCAAAGTGTCAGTAACCCGCGAACTGGCTGCACTGATCTTAGTATTATGAGCCAGCATCTAAGGCGAATGGGACACAGTGCATACTGTTTGGCTGTATCTTTATTTCCATTGACTAGCATCAGTAATGGTCTCTCACCATGCATATAATGCTTGAGCACATGCATGGCAGCAGAACCACGAAATTTGCGATATAGTCTTGCCTATTACACACCCTGTACTCTTTCTCAACACCAGAGCAGGTTAAGTGTCAGTAGCTTTCTCATTGGCTGCACTGACCTTATGGTCACCAACCAAAAGTAGAAGTGAATGAGACACTCTCCATTAAAGCTCTGGCACTGTCTATGATTCTAGAGACTGGCACAAGTAAGGGTCTCTCACCTACGTATATAATGCAATAGCACATACGAGGCAGCAGAACCAAGAAAAATGCCCCAAATGCAGAGCCGTAACTACGTGTGTGCCAGGTGTGCCCTGAGGGTGCAATAGCCAGCGGCATGTAATGAGTCAAATTGACTCATTACATGCTGCCTCTGCTGTGTGCGCCGCGCTGGGGAGGAGAGAGCAGCGCCGGAGGCAGCGGAGAAGGAGGAGGAGGGAGGGGGACTGGAGCCCAGCATTCACAGCGGTGGCAGGCAGCCAATACGGAAGGAGAGGGGACAGCTGCAGCGGCGCTACTACCAATTACATAGCGCTGCTGCGGCTCCAGTCCCGCTCCCTCCTCCTCCTCCGCTGCCTGCACCGAGGGATCTGATCATCTGCCAGCACGAGGAGCCTGACTGCCAGCGGGGAGAGATGGTAAGTATATATCTCTCTCTCTCTCCCCCTTCCCCCCCCCTCCTCTCTCTCTCTCTCTCTATTTCTCTATTCTGGCAGCCGCAATGTGTAAAAAGGTGGACTGGCTGCCGTAATGTGTGAAAAAGGGGGACTGGCTGCCGTAATGTGTAAAAAGGGGGACTGGCTGCCGTAATGTGTAAAAAGGGGGACTGGCTGCAGTAATGTGTAAAAAGGGGGATGCTGTCTGCCATAATGTGTAAAAAGGGGGACGCCATCGACCATAATATGGAAAAAGGAGACGCTGTCTGCCATAATGTGTAAAACGGAGACGCTGTCTGCCGTAATGTGTAAAAAGGGGACTCTGTCTGCCGTAATGTCTAAAAAAGGGGCCACTGTCTGCCATAATGTTTAAAAAGGGAACTCTGTCTGCCGTAAGGTGTAAAAAAGGGGCCGCTGTCTGCCGTAATGTGTAAAAAAGGGGCAGCTGTCTGCCATAATGTCTAAAAAGGGGACTCTGTCTGCCGTAAGGTGTAAAAAAGGGGACGCTGTCTGCCGTAATGTGTAAAAAGGGGATGCTGTCTGCCATAATGTGTAAAAAGGGGACGCTGTCTGCCGTAATGTGTAAAAAGGGGGACTGTCTGCTGTAATGTGTAAAAGGGGCTCTACTTGGTGTAGTGGCGCTACTGTGCAGCATCATTTGAATAATGGAGACTACTGTGCACCGTAGTATGAATTGGTATTATTTTGTGGCCACACCCCGTCCCCATGAAGCCACGCCCCTATCTTGCATGGGGTGGGGGCACCAATGCCGTTTCTTGCACACAGCGCTAAAATGCCTAGTTACGGCACTGCCCAAATGTCTTGACTAATTCTTTAATAGGGTCATTCATAAATATGTTTTCCCATAACTGGGAGGGCTAACGCCCATTGGAGATCTCAAAAACCTGTACCTTTTATTTTTTGTTACATGTTGTATTATATGTAGTGTGTCTATATTTCGCCTTTTTAGATAAAGAGAATGTATTCTCTAAATTATTTTTATGGATATAATAAAAGTTACGTTTTAGGAGAGTGGTTCTCCATTTCTACCTCTTTCTTTCTCTTTTTTTCTTTCCCCTATTATTGATCTAATGGTGTACTTTAGCACATAGAGATAAACACCCACAGAGTGCCCCACTCTAGGAGAGTTCTTGTTTACCTTTCTTGGTAAAGTTTTGTATGAACCCAACTCTCAGGGAGCACCCCCAATTATCCTTAATTAAAATATTGGCACAGTAGTGCATGATACAGAAATTTGGGGTAAGGGTATCATTTATTTACAATTTCTAGATTGTCCTCAGATTCTGACTTAATAATTGTCCTTGAGACTGTGCAGCTAGCAAACCCTCTCTTTTCTTCACTCCCGCGTTTTTGCCTGACACGACTGCGTTTTTCCGCTCACTACCAGAAAACGGTCAGCTTCCACCCAGAAACACCCACTTCCTGTCAATCACACTACGATCACTTCAACGATGAAAAAAATTTGTTCTGCCGTGAGTAAATCTACTAAGTTCTTAGTAAAATTACTAAGCGCATGCGCACTGCGAACCATGCGCATGCGCATTTTTCCCTTAATCGCTCCGTTGCGAAATCGGCAACGAGCGAACAACTCGGAATGACCACCATAGTGCGCTCCTGGCTGGCTCTCAGATGTTCCAGACACGGCAAATACAGGACAGGCATGGTGCCGGCCCTACGAAACCCTGTTCTAAGCTCTAACGAGCAGGACCTTCCGTTCTCTTGGTCCTCACCCTGCACTATCCCTGTCTCCAGACACTGCCCTCTCTGGATCCTGTCTGTCCACCCTTCCCAGGGCATAAGGTTTTCTGACCGCTAATGACCATCTTTTAGCTGTTCCATTTTCTCGCCATTTCAGTTTGCCCCGGTACTGTCTGAACATTTGTCTATGATATTGTTTGTACTGTTCTCCCTGTACGGCACTACGGACACTTGGTGGCGCCTTATTATACCTAAATGATAATAATGAAATAATTTCCCCTGATTACCAGGAGACACAGTTTTCCCTGCACAGTCACTGTATAAATATATATACCTCCTCTCTACCGATGCTGCTGAATAAGGTGTACTAGTGGTCTGATTCAGAGATGTACGCAAAGCCATTTTTTTCTCATGCACCGCGGTGGTCTAGTGACGGCGGTTGCAGTGTGGATTTATTCGTAAAGTAACTGGCAATCGGAGATCATTTGGGGGGAGGTAACAGGGAGGTGGCAGCAAAAACGCAGGCAACAGTTTTAGGGACTGCGATCCTATACGCAGGAAAACTGCCTTCTTTCTTCCAGCAGCTGTACCACGTGACCACGCGGGATCTCACATGGTCGATGTTTGGCTGTTGTGTGCCTAATGGTTGTGTCATTGTACACAAGCGGCGGAACAGAGACACTGATTATGAGCGGCGCATTACAACTTCCGGCATTTGCATATTTACACACAGCCACTACGTACAAATTTGTGGCATTTGCGTACATTTCTGAATGAGGCCCTGTGCCCGATAACACCACAATTCTTTTCGTCATTAGGTTTCTATGTGTTACAGCCATAAATATACTGGTGATAAATAGAACAGGTATTGCCGCCACCGTATGGAGCCAGGTAAGTGGTACTGTGCAGAGGATCACAATTAGAAGTCATGCGGCCTGACTCCGAGTTGCACTTAGTGGCGGTAGCAGACAGAAGCGGGCGATGGGCCTAATTCAGACCTGATCGCAGCAGCAAAATTGTTCTCTTATGGGCAAAACCATGTGCACTGCAGATGGGGCAGATGTAACGTGCAGAGAGAGTTAGATTTGGGTGGGTTATATTGTTTCTGTGCAGGGTAAATACTGGCTGTTTTATTTATTTTTTCACTGCAATTTAGATTTCAGTTTAAACACACCGCACCCAAATCTACTCTCTCTGCACATGTTACATCTGCCCCACCAGCACTGCACATGGTTTTGCCCATTAGAGAACACTTTTGCTGCTGCGATCAGGTCTGAATTAGGCCTGAGGTTTTCAGTCTGTGCATGCGTGCGATTGCCCATGCATCACGCTGGTTGCCGCTCATCGAAACTGTGCGCAGAGAGAGTGATTTTCAGTAGGCGCTAACAAGGGGGTGACAAGCCAGACGCGGGCGTCTAAAGATGCAGTTGCGATGACGCAAGAGGCCATGTTCAGACGGCATTATTGCACCTGCCACAGGGTTGGCTCAATCTACAGTGTTGTGATCTATGGTGAGTCTTAGTAAGTGCCGCAACGGAATCGCGGTACTCCCAGTGGCTGAGAATTGGTTGCTGCAATTGCAGTAAGACGCAGACGCTGTTGCGGGAAATGACACTGTGGCGCCTGCGTCTGCCGGGACCGCTGAATCAGGCCAATGGTCTTCTTTTAGGACAAAAACAAACAGCACTGTCCCAGTAAATTAATTGGCAGATATTTCTCTTCCATTAGCCCAATAAGCGGCCTGCCAGTCATCCGATTGGCATCTCATGTACATTTCACTCTGATCTTTATACGTGGGAACGGTCGTCTTCTCCTGATGATGGGTCTTCTGCCTATAACCCACCAAACATGTTATTATTTGTCTGATTATGTCAGCGCACGGAGGGATGACCTACTTCCAGTCAGTGGAAGCAATCGATGGGCCGCTGTCATTCATGATAAAATAATCACTCCTCGTTATGAAGACAAATTGCGCAGAACATCGCTCAGCCTGATGCCGCTGTCTACGTATCCCATTACTAATGTATGTTACATTTCATTCCCTGCTATCCCCTTACCTAATCACCAGCAAGCCATTGTATACAGGGGGCTGTAACCAGCCTCCACCTGCCGATCAGTGTCATTGCTCCCTAATGACGGAGGAAATGGGATTACAGTAATCAGTCCGACCGCTGGCCCCCAATTCTCTGCGCCCATTCCCCTGCAGATTCAGCACAGGCTGAGCGGAATATCACGCTGAGTCTGTAATGCCAATTTCCCATACACATTTCATATACAGATGGAGCCCTGCTAATCTATCCCTTTAATAGGATTACCTGAACCAGGGCAGTCGGACTTAGGGGGTCATTCTGACCCGTTCGCTCGCTGCGTTTTAACGCAGCAGAGCGAACGGGTCCCTGATGCGCATGCGCCGGCGCCGTAGTGCGCCGGCGCATGTCAGGCGGCCGAAGGCCATAGCAGGGATGCGATCGCCTCTGCCTGATTGACAGGCAGAGTCGATCGCTGGGCGGGAGGGGGCGGAACGGCTGCGTTTGGCCGCCGTTTCGTGGGTTTGGTCTGGCCAACGCAGGCGTGGCCGGACCGAACGGGGGCGCGGGCCGCAGCGGCTGCGGGACGTCACACGCAGCCGCTGCGGGACGTCACACGCAGCCGCTGCGGGCCGGGGAGTGATGAGTAGCTCCCGGCCAGCACGCTAAAGCTGCGCTGGCCGGGAGCTACTCTTAAAGTGCAAAGGCATCGCCGCTGTGCGATGCCTTTGCACTTCTGCGGGGAGGCGGCACTGACATGCGGGGTGGACTAGCCCTGTGCTGGGCGTCCCCCCGCATGTCAATGTGACTGATCGTAGCTATGCTAAATTTAGCACAGCTACGATCAACTCGGAATGACCCCCATAATCCCCTGCTGTAATGACTATGGGGTCTATTTATTAAAATTATTTTTACTAAAATAGGGGCAGATGTATTAACCTGGAGAAGGCATAAGGAAGTGATAAACCAGTGATAAGTGCAAGGTGATAAAGGCACCAGCCAATCAGAGCCTAATTGTTAATTTACATATTGGAGCTGATTGGCTGGTGCCTTTATCACCTTGCACTGATCACTGGTTTATCACTTCCTTATGCCTTCTACAGGTTAATACATGTGAAAAAGGGAGTTTTCTGTTTTCACACTGTGAGAGTAATATTGATTAAAATGCTTTTGCTGTATTAATGTTTCACTATATTCTAAAGACTGTATATATGTCCTTTTACATATATTATAAGGTCATCGTTGCTTGTATTGTATGTGTGAGACAACAGGTGGTTTCCTTAAAATACTTTACAAGATAAGAATGTGAAGCCAGGAGACAGAGAATGACAGAAATAGAGATCTTCAGCAATCGCCTCATTCTTTGACAAGACAGACTCCAGGAATAGTTTGGGACTGTGTCTTCTGAATATTACCTTCTGTGTCACTGAAACTTGTATTATATATATGATTAGCTAACGTTATACTTCACTGTGATTGGAGGGCATGTAAAAGCCCAGTTCTCTTTTGGTATAAATAAAAGCTCTCTCTGTCACAGGACAGAGCAGTGTTATACTTACAATTGTGTAGTGTGACTTCTTGCTCTCCGGCCGGCTGTATCCAGTACTTTGAATCTCCAAGACAGAAGGGCTACTAAGGCGTTGATAGTTGAGGTGTAAGCCTATTACCCTAACAACACCCTTTTCACGTTATTTTAGTATCCCCTAAATGTATTAAAGGGTTTGGAGCAGTTTTCATGAAAAACTGCTCCAAACCCTTTAATTCACTATTTTTTAGTAACCCAGATCGCATTTCCCATACTTATAATGGGAAATGTGATGTGGCCAAATTTACAAAAAAAAAAAAGTGGAAAAAATACCGCAGTGTGCCCTGTGATAATCTCTAGCTCAGACTGGCGAGTTAAAAGGGCAGCACTGTGATAGGCACCCTTTTGCCCAGCTTTCGCTGCCCCTGGCAGAGAAAGCTGAGCGGGGACCTGGCAGAGTGATCAGCTCTGTGTGTCCGATGGACACACAAGCTGATCACAGTGTAAAGAAAAACAAATGAAAAAACAAAACAAAAAACCCCATACTCACCAGTCCAGGGAGCCGGAGTCCGCTGCTCCGATGAGCGCTGCCAGGCGCCGGGTCCCCCATGTGCTGCAATGTGACTCCGGTGCAGTAAAGTGACGCTGCAAAGCGGCAGCGCACTTTACAGCACCGGGGGTCACCGCAGCGCACAGGATCCGGCGCCGGGCAGCCCAGCAGGAACAGCGCGGACCGGCTCCCTGGACTGGTGAGTATATTGATCTTCTGGGGGGGTCAGCGCCGTTCGGGGGGTAGCCACGACGGGGGGGTCGACCGGGTGTCGGCGGTAGCGGCGATGTCGGCGGGGGCGGCAGGACATCGGGGTAATTTTTCCGAAAAGTACCCCGATGATGCTGTGGAGTGTCATCGCAGGAACAGAGCTTGACCGCAAGCTCTGTCCCTGCATGCAATAATTGATACATCCCTGCGATGTAGTCAATTATCGCAGTGCGAGTTTGGGCGATTTTATCACCTGGATGCGGATGGTGATAAATAGGCCCCTTAATCCCCTGCTGTATTGTTCTCTCTGTATTGTATTGCAGCTGAGATCAATAGATGAAAGGCTTATGCTAATAAGCCTTGGTGCACCTAGGCACAGCGGAGAAGCCTAGATGAGCGTGGCAACATCTGTATACAGTAGGTATCCTATGTACTGTATAATGTATGGTATAATTTATTACTACCGCAATACAAGGTTTGAATATGATTACAGGGGTAATTTTGCTATTGGCTGGTATTTGGGGGTTAATGTCACATGACCATATCCAGTACATCACTGTTCCAAGTATGCGTTTTCCGATACATTAAGGTGCGTACACGCTGGCCGATATATAGGCTGTTCTATTGAACAGCCGATATATCGCAGGCCCGTCGGCCAGTGTGTACCAATGATATATCTGGGAACGCCGTCGTTCACAGACATATCGTGTCGGCCCTGCTGCACACATGATGACCATTATATCTACAGATATATTGGTGCGTCGTTCTGTGTGTACGGGCGGTCAGCCGTCCGCCCGCACACACGCTGCACCAGCCGGCGGTGATTGACGGCTCAACTGGGCAGCCGCATGTAAATGGCCGCCCAGTTTGTGACGTCAGTCACAATGGATCGGGCAGTGCCCAATCCGGCTTTAGATATATATGTCAGGAGCTGATTGGCTGGTACTTTATCCCTCTACAAGGCTTAGTACATCTGCCCAAATATCTTCGGAGAGATGGCACAGGAGAGTACAACATCTCAGGCACTGTGCCAGTGTCTTCTCTTCATGCATTACCTTTCCAAATAGATTGCTGGCAAGATGGCACTGCCAGCAGTGGGTACGGTGGGCCACTGCAGTGAAGGGGGGGGGGCTTCCTGTTGTACATAGGCCCCTCCTACTATCAAAACGTGCTGAGAAGTTGCAATATTCTGCACGCCGGCATGGGCGACCATCTGCAAGCCCTGGAGCTGCCCAGTAAAGGCGGCACACTTGCGTGGGAGCCGACATATGCCGCCGCAACGAAACAACTGGTTTCTGTTCCCATACACCTCCCCCCCTCCCCCCCCCCCTCCGCACTCCTTGCTAGACATTCTCACTCCAGGACAAAACACTGCAACCAACTGGTTTATATATCGGGCTTTGATAATGGAGCTGCTGGGAATTTCATTTGCAGGAATAATTATTTTCCGCTGTTATTGAAAACAATCTGACAGCGCCTAATATCCTGTGAATTTAGAGCTTGTGAGAACAAAGGGAGAGGAACCTTCACAGTGCGGTAATTAGAGCAGAGCGGATCGCCACAATGCTCCGGTGTTACATGAAACGCGGAATACAAAGATCATTACACAGCCGGGAGCGCTGCTTAAAATACTCTCAGGTAAAATTAGGAGGAGGGTATTAAATAAGGGAAAAATGCTGAATAAATGTTTATTTTCATGTCTGAACTGCTGCAAGTACGTCTACGGAGATTTAACAGCGAGCGACCCAGGAGAAGATTAATAGGGGCAAATGTTCCCAGACTGAGAGGTCATCATGTGACTAAGGGGGAGATAGGTACTAAGTCTGTCTGTCATGTTACAGGCTGTGGGGGAGATGCACTAAGCCTTGGAGAATGATAAAATGGAGAGAGATAAAGTGGCAGCCAATCAGCTCCTAACTGCCATGTTACAGGCTGCGTTTGAAAAATGACAGGAGCTGATTGGTTGGTCGTTTATCTTTTCTATATGCACTTTATCTCTCTCTGAGGGGTACATTTACTAAGCAGTGATAAGAGCAGAGAAGTGAGCCAGTGGAGAAGTTGCCCATGGCAACCAATCAGCACTGAAGTAACATCTGTATAATTTGCATACTATAAAATGATACAGAGCTGCTGATTGGTTGATGGGGAAATTTCTCCACTGGCTCACTTCTCCACTCTTATCACTGCTTAGTAAATGTCCCCCTAAGCTTTTATAAACCTCACCATAGCCCACAGGAGAAAAAAAATAACATTTACTAAGCAGTGATAAAAGCGGAGAAGTGAGCCAGTGGAGAAGTTCCTCCATCAACCAATCAGCATCTCTGTATCATTTTATAGTATGCAAATTCTAGATGTTACTTCAGTGCTGATTGGTTGCCATGGGCAACTTCTCCACTGGCTCACTTCTCCGCTCTTATCACTGCTTAGTAATTGTCCCCCTTAATGACAAGCATACATTATTTACAGTACAATAACAACATGAAAGGTGATTCTCAGATAACATCCATTCATTAGGAAAGTGTCTGTGGTAATGATC
Source organism: Pseudophryne corroboree (assembly GCF_028390025.1). Classification (NCBI taxonomy): domain Eukaryota; kingdom Metazoa; phylum Chordata; class Amphibia; order Anura; family Myobatrachidae; genus Pseudophryne; species Pseudophryne corroboree. Next base: position 49,329,990 of record NC_086447.1, read on the forward strand.
GGAGTATCGTACCTGAGTAGACAGTATGCCGTGACTGATTCCCGTGTTGTGGGTTCCCGTTCCGATAACGCCAGCCGCAGCCACCTCAGACACAGCTCCGATACTGCAACGTAAACGTAGGGATAGTGTTAAGCTGCGGGGAAGTGTCATGGAGATATAAATACTTCCTCATACGTCTACTGGTAATGACCATTACTACGGCCTAGTCCTACTAGTCTCCAACAAGGACAAGAATCTGAGCAGCTGGATTCTGCAAGGCTGAGAGTTAAAGATCGTTACTGCAAAAAGACCGGGAATATCCCAGACATTCAGCGGCCCCGGAATATCGGCAACTTAAGTTGCGTCAGGTTCATAATGAGGTAATACCGGGGGCCACAGCACACGCTGACAGGGCCCCCACTTCTACACCCTGGTTGTATACATTCATGCAGGGAATAATATATATTATTCAAATAAAACTCCCAAATTTTAAAGGTTAACAACAAAGGCATGGTAAAATGCTATTCAGAATGTTAGTACATAATGTAAAAGTGCCTGGAATACAGTTTATTTTCAATTGGTTTTGAATATGATGTCGCCCGGATGGTGGCCTTCATTCGTGATACACATTTGTAGTGGATTTCAGAAGTCTCGCATCACTCGGAGGCTCATTTCTGGCGTTATCACTGCAACTTCCTGATGAAGCTCACTGTCATTTGTCCGTTTGCGTTAATGAGCAGAATTTTTGTTACTGGGCGGAAAACATCCTCATCAGCTTCATGAGAGGCATCTACACAGTCAACGGGGCCACCTGACAGCTGAGGTCTACACACATCCACCAAAAACCATTAATGAGCTGAAGGTTGCTGTACCATATCATATTCAAAAGAACTTGGAAATAAATTGTATTCCAGGCACTTTGACATTATGTACTAACATTTTAGATCTTAGTTTGGACACACCCCACCCAAAAATAATTCTCTGCACATGTTACATCTGGGAAGACTATTGTCTATTAAAAGACAGTAGTCCTGACGCAGGGTTAAGTATCTTGTGAGACCTTTGCACTGTGGATAAGTCCGATAATGCAGTCCCACACAGAGAGGCGGTGCAAGGCTGTGATGGAGCCCCTCCGAATCTACACATAAGCATATATACACCCTTTAGGAGGCGTGTCCACTGGCATAGGGCAGGCAACGTACAGATGGAGCCATCTTTATCTTGGCCTTTAACAGAATTAACTGAGACTGGGCAGTCGGAGTTAATCCCCTGCTGTAATGACTTAAACCCCTGTTGTATTGTTCTCTTTGTATTGTATTGCAGCTGAGAACAATAGATGAAAGGTTTATGCTAATAAACCATGGTGCACCTAGGTGCAGCAGAGAAGCCAAGTTGAACGTGGCTCCATCTGTACTAACCGTTGATGATAATGATAACACCTATTTCTTGAATGCTTACCTCTCTGGAGTCCTGCGTCGCAGCGCTGCACAAGTCACCGGGAAAATGGTGTATTGGTCACTTTCCCCTTCGTTTTGGGCATGCACAGTACAAAAAATAACCAGGAAAATGGCTGCAGCGCCATCTCCCCTGGAGACCTGCGCATGTGCAGTAGAGTATGGCACAGCGCCGGAGTCTCCTCACGAATGCTCTGGCCAACTGCCATCTACAGAGGAAGGGGGCCTGGGCGGGCACTGCACACAGGCCCCTCCTCTTGTACTCTCTTCATACGACCCTGTGTCCGTGCATTCAGTTGCTAAATAAAATGAGCGAGTTACAGTAGTACCCACTGATACCGCTGTGGAATAATGAGCAAGTTGGGAAATGCCAGAGGGAAAGTGTGACCCCTACTGGCGGACCCCACAACCAGCACCTCACATCCAGGCATCTCCTGCTACGTATTCCTCAGACAGTGTATTTTCGGTGGCTCCTCTCAGTAATGAAGGTCAATCAATGATGTATTTGTCTGCCAATGCCTTTGCTCTTCATTTGTTATTCATTACTACTTCCAGGAGCAGCGGTCTGCACACACACCTACTGTAGGTCGCCTCGGACTGCCCAACCACAGTAGCCAATATGGCAGGACCTGACCCCAAAATTATACCTCAATCGAGCAATCAGTGACACCTGGGGACATATATTGTTTATATACATCGTAAATTATAGATCAAAGACCATTATCAAAAAGTTCCACACAGCTCCCCATGTTTATAGATGATTTGACAGATCAATACGCCGCTGCGCACGCTACAAAGCGAGATGGTTAGAACAGGAGAGCCCGGGATATCAGTGGAACTGTACATTTTCTTCTGGCTCAATAAGATATAGATTAGTTATGGAGCAGCCACAATCCCCACTCAGATGTCAGGTGAGAACACTTGTCCGCACATCGCAGTAATAGAAATACACAACGTACACAATAGGAGCACAAAGGGTTAGGCAGTATTCCTGCCGCGTTTGGAGAAACGTCATTTGCTCTACTAAACAATATTCCAAAATGTAAATAGAAGATCCATTTACCAACCAGTTTATGTACTATCGTTGAGATGGAGAGTCAAGTATTATCTCTCCTCATTCTCAGGCAGCCAATGAGGTAACCAAAAATGTAAATTAAGCCGTTGTGATGCACACAGGATTCCAATATGCACTGACGCGTTTCATGTGTACGCATTTCTACCAGCTGGCCTGTCGCAGAACGGTCACATCCTATGCACTGCGTACGTTCAAGTGGCCGCCCAGTCCTTACCCACCTCTCTCTACTTTCCCTTTCCACTGATACGTTTTTCTTCTGATTTCAGACATGCCCGTGTTGTGTATCACCCACTTTAAAAACCTGAACCCCCCTTCACGCCAGATGCCCGCCTATCTCTCTCCTCTACTAAGGCCCTCAGCTCTTGGAACATGCCGTCTACAACAGATTTTTAGGGGAAGTTTTGCCTTCCAGGAGTGTTGCTCATTGCAACCAATCAGATTACTGCTATTTTATGGAATGTACCAAACAAATGATAGCTAGAATCCGATTGGTTGCTACAGGCAACACCTAAACTTGTCCTCTTTAGACGGTTTGATAAATCCCCACCTTTGTGGAAGATTCACTAAACTGCAGTTTGATCGGCCGTCAGGGTTTTTATGCGCGGTTTATAAGCCGTGAGATTTGCTAAAGGCCAAGAGGGTAAACGATAAATCAGCCTGTCAGCGTTGGGAGACCAGGTTCATTGCGCAGTACTGATGTGTTGACTGCGCATCTGTTAACTTTGTTAACCAATCAGATACGGGGCATGCTGTGATTGGTTGTTTCCTTTCTATTGTGTTTCTTATGTTTATCAGCAAACGGAACTGTGGGGCTCATTTATCAACAAGGGATAAAACTTGTTGTAAATGCTAAAACTCATTGCGTATGATAAATGGTACCCAACCAATCAGCCCACAACTGTCTATTTTTCAAACATGACAGTTGAGAGCTGATTGGCTGGGGCATAATTTATCATACTCAACGAGTTTTATCACTCGTTGATAAATGAGCCCTTAGTCTGGCTGCAGGTAATCTCAGCAGTTGTTGGAGACAGGTACATACAGTAATACATACGCACATTAACGTTAACAGGAAACAGCCGCACATAAAGTAATTGCCTCCTGTTTAATAAAAATAAACTCACTGTTTTAGTGTCTTCCTATTGAGCAACATCTGTGTTCCGCTGCGTTGCTGGCGATTTTCCTCGTCTAAGGTCCATAAAACTAATTCTTTACTTCCTGCCATTGGCCTAAAGTCGCAGCCAGCAATTTGATATGCAAATTATGACCTATGTGTGGAACCGGCTGGAAAACATTGCACCCGACCATCAGTGTTCACTTTATCTAAACACTGGAACCGGGCGCCGTTTTCCTTCCCACGAGAATTAAAGCAACATTTTCTCAGGTGCTAGAAGTGACCTTCCTGGGAACCAAAATGTCAGCGCCAATCAATGTCTCGCGTGTATAAGCCAGCTGCGTCTGGGCCGGCAGGGACGATACACTAATTTGTTTGCTGCACATTTGTGTCCTTCTGTCAGTAGAAGGATACACGTAAAAAAAAAAAAAGTTCTGAACTTTGGATAAAGAAAATCTCCCAGTATCTGTATGCACTAATATGATGGGGGCTCCGATGCTTGGACAGAGGGGGTCATTCCGAGTTGATCTCTAGCCTCATTCATTGGCTGCGCAGCAATGAGCCAAAAAAATGGCACTTCTGCGCATGCGCATGCGTCGCAATGCGCATGCACAACGTACTATTACAGCGGCCAATGTAGTTCCACACAGGGTCTAGTGAAGCTTTTCAGTCGCACTGCTGACCGCAGAGTAATTGACATGAAGTGGGCGTTTCTGGGTGTCAACTGACCATTTTCAGGGAGTGTTCGGAAAAACGCAGGCGTGGCAGGAAAAACGCAGGAGTGCCAGGAATAACGCAGGCGTGGCTGGGCGAACGCAGGGCGTGTTTGTCGTCAAAACAGGAACTGAACAGTCTGAAGTGATCGCAAGCGCTGAGTAGGTTTTGAGCTACTCAGAAACTGCACAAAAAAAATTGTGGCCGCTCTGCAATCCTTTCGTTCACACTTCTGCTAAGCTAAAATACACTCCCAGTGGGTGGCGGCATAGCGTTTGCACGGCTGCTAAAAACTGCTAGCGAGCGATCAACTCGGAATGACCACCCCCAAAGACAAGTGAGAGATATATGAATATTGGGGAAAATACATATTTAGGTATTCAACTGTATGTACTGGGCAGAGAGGCGCTATGTCGTATCTAAGGGCACTGGCAACAGACCGTTCTGCGACATGATAAAAGGTATGAACACAGAAAAAGCCAGAACGCAGTATAATTTATTTTACAATTTGTCTGGAATTATTTATTTAGTAAAAGATGTCAGAAAGTTTCAGTCCGGCTGGCGGGGAAGTGAGGTACAGCGGGCAGTTACATTTATTAAGGAATGAAACCAGCCAAACCCTAGAAGAATGCTTATTGCGGAATAAATGGTGTTTTATTGGGAATAACTTTGTAGACGTTTGCTTGTTTTATCAGCTGCTATTTACTTCATGTCACGATTGTAAGTCACGCATGCATAAATTACATAACTGCGCAGTTGCCGACTTTCCCGAATATGATGAATTCTGTTTGTTTCTGTCTTATAGTAAATGACAACCAATTGTTTGAAATAATAAATATTCTGACTCCCCTAACAAGGTGCGTCACCTTTATTATCTTACATCATCACACTGCGCAATCATGATGACCCGCCTGAAATAAATGTGTAACCTTAATAAAATGGTTACGTTTCCTGGCAACCAAAGTATTGGACAATGAATATCTGTGTGAATTACAGTTGTGAGGACATACTGTAATTACCCCGGGCATGTTCTGTATCATCCTGAGCTTTGCGGCGTCTGACAGATGTGGTGTGTATAGACTGGTATTATCTAGCCAGCATTAGTGCTTAGAGTGTGCGCCTGCATTTTCTTTTTTCCTACGTGGCACTACAAGTCTCAGCATGGTAGCACCTCTTATTTATAATTATGGCGCGCAGTCCAGCCCTTTTAGTATTGTATACATGTCATGATTCTTTATACAGTATTACACTGTTACAGTGCTTTGGGTGAGGTATAATACGTCGACATTCAGAATGTTGGTTCCAGAATGTCAACATGTTCTGAATGTCAACAGAATGTTGACATTTTACATGTTGATAGGCAGAATGTCGACATACAATTTTTTTTACTATTTTATCCTAACCCTAAATATTGCACTAAAATGTACTGTCACATTCCGACCAGGATACGGTACCGGTGACTTTCATTACTGAGACAAGGCACGTGTAACGTCATGACATCATGCGAGCTGCACCACACACAGAGAGAAGCCAGCCGCAGCACGGAGAGGAGCAGCTGCAGCGCGGACAGGAGCGGCCGCAGCGCAGAGAGAAGCGGCCGCAGCACGAAGAGGAGCAGCCACAGCGCGGACTGGAGCGGCCGCAGCGCGGAGAGGAGCGGCCGCAGCGCGGAGAGGAGCAGCCGCAGCACGGAGAGGAGCAGCCGCAGCACGGAGAGGAGCAGCTGCAGTCAGAAGACACAGAAGAAGGTAAGTGTCTGTGGGCTGCAGGGGGATGGAGCTGTAGTGACACTGGGCGGGATGTATTAAGATACATCGCCGCCCCTCGCCGCTTATCGCAGCGATGTTGAGCGCATATGTACTAAAATATGCGATCAATATCGCAATGCGGTGACGGAGGCCCCTGCGATACCTGTGAGGCAGTCTGCGGGGAGTTTCCGTCATCTCCCAGGGGTCTCCCCACTGCCCGCACGCCGGGAAGCAGCAGCAGGCTGCCCCCGGCGCCTCCTCCCCCCTGCAGCCGGAAGGACCTCCGGCTGCGTTGCTAGGGGGAAGATGAGTCTACCTTCCGGGTCCAGGGCAGCCTGGAGGAAGGTAGGGGGGGGTCAGCGTTTGCGGCGGGGGCGGCGGGTTGCGGCGGTCGGCGATAAGAAGCCCATAGGCTTCTATAGTGTATCGCCATCCAGAGATGGCGATACCCTGGACGGCGAAAACGCGGCTATAGGGTCTTAGTAAATTTGAAAATGCAGTAAAACCCCAGTTTAACTTTTGGGGGGTTTTACCACATTTTTCCTTTAGTACATCCCGCCCTCTGAGAGGCATGGGAGCTGGCTGGGGAGAGACTGGGAGGCTGGAGAGACAGAAGGGACTGGCTGGGGAGAGACGGGGGGCTGAAGAGACAGAAGGGGGTTGGCTGGGGAGAGACTGGGGGGCTGAAGAGACAGAAGGGACTGGCTGGGGAGACACTGGGGGGCTGAAGAGAAGAAGGGGGTTGGCTGGGGAGAGACGGGGGGGGCTGAAGAGACAGAAGGGGGCTGGCTGGGGAGAGACTGGGGGGCTGAAGAGACAGGAGGGGGTTGGCTGGGGGGACACTGGGGGGCTGAAAAGACAAAAGGGGGTTGGCTGGGGAGACACTGGGGGGCTGAAGAGAAGAAGGGGGTTGGCTGGGGAGACACTGGGGGGCTGAAGAAGGGGGTTGGCTGGGGAGAGATGGGGGGCTGAAGAGACAGAAGGGGGCTGGCTGGGGAGAGACTGGGGGCTGAAGAGACAGAAGGGGGTTGGCTGGGGGGACACTGGGGGGCTGAAAAGACAGAAGGGGGTTGGCTGGGGAGACACTGGGGGGCTGAAGAGAAGAAGGGGGTTGGCTGGGGAGACACTGGGGGGCTGAAGAGAAGAAGGGAGCTGGCTGGGGAGACACTGGGGGGCTGGAGAAACAAGGGACTGGCTGGGGAGACACTGGGGGGCTGAAGAGACAGAAGGAGGTTGGCTGGGGAGACACTGGGGGGCTGGAGAAACAAGGGACTGGCTGGGGAGACACTGGGGGGCTGAAGAGACAGAAGGGGGTTGGCTGGGGAGAGACTGGTGGGCTGAAGAGACAAGGGAACTTCCTGGGAAGACACTAGGTGGCTGCAGAGAAAAGGGGGCTAGCTAGTGGGGCAGTGGGTGGCTGGAGAGACAGAGGGCAGGATGTACTAACAGTGATCGCGGGCGATCGCGTGCCATTGCAACAATGCTAATCGTATATATGTACTAACATATGCGATTAGTATCGCAATGCAATGCCACGGGCCCCCTGCGATTCCTGGTGCTCCGGAGGAGAGGGTGTGCGGGGGCTCCGTCACCTCCCAGCACCGGGAGGTGACGTCTGCTGTCAGTCCCAGGCTCCTCCTCCTCCCTGCAGCTGGAAGTACAGATGGCTATGTTCTGCGGCGGAAGCTGCCTGCATGCAGGTATGGAGGAGATTGGCGTGAGCGGCGCAGGGTGGCGGGTGCCACGGGATGCGGTAAGAAGCTTCTACAAGGTATTGCCATAAAAAGATGGTGATACCCTCCGCATAGAAAGGCGGGTGGCTGGGTCTTCGTACATTTGAAAATGCGGTAAAACCCCCGTGGCTGGATTACTGGCACATTACTTCCTTCTTTGCCACTCAGCTGGGCTAGTGACACCACCATTTATTTCACCTCCGGGCGCCCCTGCTTATACTAACAGTACCACCCATCTGCACTCCTGCAGGAAAGCACACGACTTGGGGGTAGATTTACTAACCAACGTGTTTTCAAAGCACAGAAATTTAAAACAGCAAAACAATAGACGTAAAGGCAAGTCTGATTTAGCATTTACTGCTGTTTTAAATCCTTCAGCCAGAACCATCGATGATTAACGGCATTGAAAACTAGCTGGTCAGTAAATCTACACCTAGGTGCCGTAGTGTGAATTTATAACGACCGTTCTGATGCCCCCTTGCTCTCATTATTAAATTAAGCTCATTACAGCAAGCTGAATTTTAGGAAATAAATTTGAAATAAAAAGTAATTAAATGGAGTCAGTGGTGCATTTGGCAGAGTGTGTGTACCGGAGCATCCAGCAATCGGCAAAGCTTCTGTATCAGCAGAATGAACCTATAAGTTACACGAACTGTAGTTGTGGGCACTGAGGAGTAATTGGTGCCCATACAGAAGCATGGCGGCTCCCCACCTTTATACAGTTCATAAATGGCGCTTCGGTACAGACGCAGAGACTGGGCAAAAATCTGAAAATGTCTCAAGCGCAGTCAGACAATAATCGCTGCAAAAACATCGGCACAGCGCACAACTATGAGTCAGGCCCAGACAGAGATGCAGCGCGTTTATTTTCAGACAGCATTTGCCAGATGGGCAGCCCGGCCCTGTTGTGGGGGAATGCCCAGCACTCCGGTAGCTACTGCGCATGCCCCCAATACCTTTTTATCCGTGAGTAGATATCGTGTGTATACGCATGGCATCCAATTATCACTGAGACTGAGGGGGGCCTCCCAATGCCCTTTACCCCCCTCCTCCCACTGCGGGACACTGTGGCGCTCATGTGGGACAGTGCACGAAAAATGGAGACAGTTGGGAGGTATGATTACTGACATAATGAATTGACTATAATATTCTGAAAATGCGGTGTGCATTTATTAAACAGGTCATTGTGAATGAGATGCATTCGATGTCCTGGCGTTTGCATCAGGTCTCTCTATTGTTACAAAAAAACGTTCCACCCCGTGTACTAATAACTGATGTGACTGTGGCCCAGAATGTAGCATTAGATCAGCGCTGTTCTCCTGAACTCCTTCATGTTGTTGTATTTCTCTCAGCTGTGTCGGCCGCGGTGTGTGAGGACGTTACACGGTTTCCTGGAAAAAGTGAACGCTGTGACACCTATGTCATTTTAACTGCTCCTGGAAAGTGACAGCGGATCAATGGGAAGAAGCCTTGGCGCTGGAGACATGACAAAACAATTCCTGTAAATTGGCAGTGGACGCTGACAGCTCCCGACAAGCTGCTATAATGTTCTCATGACTGATGTCACTGGGATTCTCGTATTTACACTGTGATATCAAACTGAACTTCATGCCCCAGCCTGTCTGATGCATCTAAATGGAAGTTTTACCTCAGACTTTGTAACGTATCCCCTCAGCAGCTGAGAGCGCGGGTTCCGGGTTATAGCTCTTTATGGTACATGAGGAAATCATCCCTAGACGTGACCAAGTCATTAATAAAGTATATTTGCGATGTTTGCATCATAAGACAGCGATAGCCCTAATTTCCTATGGACTACTGTACCACATGTTCTTTCTGAGATGGAAACGGGTATATCTACTAAAGGCTGATTTTGTGTTTATCACCGATGTTTTGTCCGATTTTTTTGTATGTCAGAGATATTCTAAAGGTAAAAATCGTCCAAAAACTGAACGTTGGAAAAACATTAATGTTTCCCTGATGTATTCAATGCGTAATGGAGATTTACTAACAGTCGTTTTGTAAAAATCGATCGATTATCGACCAAACAATAGACTAATTTTTCACTTCTAAAACACATTCTACTGCCTAATCCTTCTTTCTGAACGTAGGGATGATGGAGGCTATGCCGATGTTTTTGCAAATGAGCGATTATCGGTTAATTGTGCATGCATATGCTTCACACACTGCGCATGCGCCGAAGTCTAATTGTGATGCCACTCGCAGCACTTAACTTCGCGCAGAGTGACTGCCAGTCAGGCACCGTTTGTGAACATTGAACGCAGGCCTGTTGGGGGCGTGTTTGGGCGTCGATGTTCAGGCTGCCATGCTGCGCCGCCATCTGTACATTTCAGGGCTGCTGGCTTTTTGGCATAATTTTGCACATCCTCAGCTGCAATCGCCATAGCGTCCATCAACGGCTCAGGGGGCACTGCGCAGGCACTCCACTATCGGAGATATACGCACACCATCGCAGGAACCCCGCCACCGGAGATGTACACATACCATCGGAGGAACCCCACCATCAGAGATGAACGCACACCATCGTAGGAACCCCGCCACCGGAGATGTATACACACCATCGGAGGAACCCCACCATCGGAGATGAACGCACACCATCGCAGGAACCCCACCAGTGGAGATGTACGCACACCATCTCAGGTACCTTATCATCGGAGATGTTTGCAAACCATTGCAGCACCCCACCATTGGAGATGTTCACAAACCATCGCTGGCATCCTACCATCGGAGATTTAAACACACCATCGCAGGCACCCCACTATCAGAGATGTTTGCAAACCATCACAGGCACTCCACCACTGGAGATGTTCGCAAACCATCGCAGGCACCCCACCATTGGAGATGTTCGCAAACCATCGCAGGCACCCCACCATTGGAGATGTTCACAAACCATCGCAGGCACCCCACCATTGGAGATGTTCACAAACCATCGCAGGCACCTCACCATTGGAGATGTTCGCAAATCAGAATGAAAAGAACCACAGCAGCTTCTTTTTCAGGTGGTATGTTTGGTCCAATATAAAATCAGCAGGAAGCGGTAGTCAATTTTTGATAGATTTTTATATCTACTTGCAGTGGATATTGAAAGGAACTGACTGACTGACTGACTGACTGACTTTAGACCCTAAAAAAATTGACAAACATCAAAATGTCCAAAAAAAAAATCTTTTTATTTTTTTATTTTATTTTTTTAATTAACTGGCTCATTTATGAAGCCCTAGAGCAGTGGCTTCCAAACTTTTTTGAATCACGGCGCCCTAGAATATCAGAATTTTTTTCACGGCACCCCTAGGCCAAACAATTCTTATTGAGAAATTTAGAAAGAAATATTACATTAAGTAGATCGCGTTTATATGTCATCCTTAGGGTCAGTTATGTGGTGAGGGACAAGATTTGCTTCTGTTTGGCCACATATTTTATGACTGGCAGCTGCCAGCACTGGTTTTGCCTGTTATATTGACCATGAATATTTTGAATTGGTCCTGGACCACCAACCCAGGCAGAGCCGGCCCTAGCCAATTTGATGCCCTAGGCAAAATTTTGTCTGGTGCCCCCTTGCTCCGCCGCTAGTTCTGCATCTGTACCTGCAACGCTCAGGTAGTGGGGCCCACCGGGGGGTTACCCTGTGGGCCAGTTCAACTCTGCACAATGCCACACAGTAATGACCATAATGCATATAATTCCACACAGTAAAGGAACCTTACACATATGCCCCACATTAGTAATGCCCATAATACACATAATGCCACACAGTAATGCACCTTACACATATGCCCCACATTAGTAATGCCCATAATACACATATACTGCCACACAGTAATGCACCTTACACATATGCCCCACATTAGTAATGCCCATAATACACATATACTGCCACAGATACTGCCACACTTGCTGGTTATACAAAAAGACCAGTATCAAACATGTAGAAACTGTCCATTCTCTTCACTATTCAGTGTGTTTGCTGGTGTCTGTTACTGCATGCCCTTTACTTTATACTGTGGGAGTGATATGCTCTGCCCTCCAGTCTGATGTGTCCGAAAGTCATGCTGCACTGATGTTTCACTAAGAAAATCACAACGCAACTTACTGACCATGTTACAGTGCTGGGTGGCAGGGGAATTTTACGGCATGGACTGACTAGGAAATAAAGTGTGGGGAGAACACTGCCCATGTTATGTCCCTGCAGACACCTGGGAATTGCACAGGGATAAGGGACACGGGATAACAGGGTCCCCCTCCCCTATGTGCACAAGCAGTATAGGTGATGTCAGGTTTCTGTGAAGCAGTCTTCCAAAATACACATGTGTTATAGAAGCCATCCAGTAATAACCTTATATAGTCAGTGAAAATGTCACAGGTCCAGGAATTGCATTTACTTGGCTTCTGCTGTCTGTCTGAGGTCTCACAAGTCAGGGGCATTCAAGCATGTCAGAGGAAGTTTAAGGCACAGTGTGCATTTTTTTACAAATGTAAACAGCAGTGTATACAAGTACTGATTGAATACATTTGGAAAGTAACAGTTAGTTTGCGGACTGTCCCTCCCAGCATGAGATACTGCAGGGACATGCTTGGATGCCCCTAGACATGCTTGGATGCCCTAGGCAAATGCCTAGCCTGCCTATAGCTAAGGCCGGCTCTGAACCCAGGGCACCCCTGCAAGTGTCCCGAGGCACCCCAGGGAGCCATGGCACACAGTTTGGGAACCTCTGCCCTAGAGAGTGATAAGCTGCACAGTGATAAAGTACCAGCCAATCAGCTCCTAACTGACATGTTACAGGCTGGGTTTGAAAAATGACAGTTAGGAGCTGATTGGCTGGTACTTTATCACCGTGCTATTTATCACTCTCCAAGGCTTGATAAATCTGGGCATAAATATGGTATTTTGTCCCTGGAACACTCTGTCAATGTTGGCTGAATTTTAGTTTTTTTTGTAAATATACCCCACAGTCTCTCATGTATAGGTGGAGATGTATCAAAGATTGTGGAGTGATAATCACTGTGCGCTCTTATGCAATGTACAGAATGAAGAAGAAAAAGTAACCTCTTCACTCCTTTATCTTATTTTAATAATCTGCCTCCGCAAAATGAGATCCCATGTTTATGAAGGAACGCCCCCATCCTCCACTCAGCCCCACCCATTGTATGCTGCAAACGTCTGTTCTGCTTCAAAAACATCGGAAACTCATGCATTTTACTGGAAATCTAGGGGTATTGGTTCAAATCGAGGTACGAGGCACCACCAAAGAGGAATTTTGTGCTGCATCTCAGCAGCTTTGTACTTTGTGAATGAGGCATATGGATGCATCTGCGTGTGTTATATATGTATGCTAGTTACTGTATACTGGAGAGGCCACCTGTATAACTGTACATGCCTGGGAGAGATCCTGCATTATCTCAGACTGATAATTACACATTTCACCCAATCACAGCGAGTTATATCTCAGCTGACACTCGCCACCCCCACGACATTGATGGATTATACGATAACATTTATTAAACCCCTGTTTGCATTAATAGCTGTTACTTATGGTCAGGGCCCCTCGTCGCCCTGACATCTCTGTCACTCCTACATTATTTATTTTCTCCCCTGAGCCGCAGACACCTTTATTATATATCTTGCACTTCTAAACATGACTATTTCCAGCACTTGTCTGTCTGGGTTATGAATCCGTGACATTGAGCGCGTTTCCAGGACTTATGTCACAGCGGCCAGAGGTAATGCTGACAGCTGCAGACGCGGAACGGTGAGCATTTCAAGGGATCGAAACTCAATCAATGGCTGCAGGTATTTATCAGAGCATCTACCGGCGGCTGTCAGATGTGCACAGGTCAGAGGGAATCCGTCACCTCAGGAGCTGTCAGCACGATTTATGGATCTTCTCCCATACGTCTTGGATGTGCCACCCAGGGGAATCCTTGTCTGCGTCGTTAAGACACAGATTAGCCAGACATTAAACACTCATTAATGCCCACTGTGCTCTGACATCTAATTCAGGATCAATGCATTTTAAGGACATGTCACAAAAAGGTCTCTTAGAAATTGTGCTGTGTTCACATATACAAAGGAGCCTCAATATGTAAGGTGCACAGCCTTTCATAATGCAGTGGCATCAGAAGGCGAGTGCGGGGGGTGCGAGCCGCACCCGGGTGTCCCCCTCGGAAGGGGTGACACCAAAGTGCCAGCTCTTCTGTAGTGAAGGGGTCAGTCAGCATCTTCGGGGAAGCTGGACACGCCCCCGGAGCGAATGAAAAAGATCTGTGAGACCACGCCACTTTTAAATTAGGCCACCCCCCATTTTCGGGCGCCCGCGGCTCTGGCGGGGTGATAATACAGAGTGCGCTCCGGGTGTCACCACACCCGGTGACGCCTCTGCATAACGGCAGGACAGGCATTCAAGATTAGCAGCGATACGGCCGGTCAAGCACGTCTACCGCAAGCAGTGCACCAAACCCAAACCTGTTTCCGTGACATGACGCTATCACCGCACCCCTTTCACAAATTGGCAATGAATGTCAGCTGCTGATGTGCCCTTTAGACACAGAAATCTGATCGCACTACGCACAGCAATGAATGACCATGTGTCTGCCATCCCCGCCATCTTGCACCTGATGCTGGGACGGTATGACTGATATGATGTGCAGTCTAATGGCTGTGAGGGCAAGAAGCCGTCCACCTGCTCTGGCCTGGCAGGAAAGTAGAATGATCTAGAGAACATTACGCACGTAAGAATATCTTGGTTTGATAGTCTGATGGAGCGTATGGCGGAACGCGTAGGATAGCTCCCTCACTGGAATAATATTTTTAAAAGTCCATCTGAAGATCTTATTTTGCTTCTCACATGATTTAAGTATTAGAGATAACAACTAAATCTAACACAGTCAAGATTTACATATCCGAACCAAAACCTTGGATTGACTCAGATTTGGATCACACCCGTTTGGGCTCCTTGCATGAGAAGTGAGGCACAACATAATGTGACAGGATCTCATGAGTTTGGGTTGCTGCTAACACGGCCTTCTGGGTGCTGGAACCATGTCTCCATGTACTGTATACTGTTATTTCAGGAACACAACGATTCAAATTCCAGAAGCACCTGCAGAGGGCACGCGGTATTATTGGACCAAACACTGTCATCCAGGCCCTATGTCTACATTGCAATAATTATCCTGCGATGGAAGGTCTATGTGATGGTACGGCTTGCTATGCCCCGATGCTGTGTGTAGGGGCACGGCTCTGATGCATTATGGTCCACCTGCCGAATGCATGCTACTCTATTCTGCATTCCTTAGAAAAAAACGGTGCATAATGCAGATGATTGGGATATTGGTGAATATTGGTGATGTATGCTGGTTCAGAATAGCGTTGGTGGGTTAGAGTGATGCGCTACATACCTCCCACCTCTCCTGATTTAGGTGCTCTGTCCTGATTGGGCCAGAAGCTGTGAGGTATTTACGTACAGCAGCGGTGAATGGGAGCTGGCATAGTATGCGGGTCATTGAAGTGGTACTTATAGGTGAGGGCAGCGGGGCAGTGGGTAGTTTAGTGGGCTGTGCCATTCTGTGTCACATGGTTACGCCTCTGTGAAGCATGACCGCTCCCCATGACAATTTTCCCTCATAACTTTATTACCAGGTGCAAAAGGGTAAACTTTCTTTACTTGTGGGTGTTTGCACCACTGTAATGATGACACCATAATATCGTCATATTGGCAATTAAATTAGTGTGTGTGGGTGTGGGGAGGGCGGGGGGAGGGTTAGGGTTAGGCTGCGGGGAGAGGTTAGAAATACTCTCCGCTATGTTTAACCCTAACCATTAGAGGGAGGGCTATGGGTAGGACTTAGGGTCAGGGCTAGCGGGTAAATACTTACCAGAATTCTGACATATCACACTCAACACCTAATGGAGGATGCAGATCGTATACATTTGATAAATATTTCCCAACATTGATACCAGGGGAAGTAAATGAGTCTTGCACACCTTCATCAGGCCGAATAAGAAAAACAAGGGGAAACCCTTTCTCCTGGAAACGTTTACCTATTTCTCATAGCGTGGCTTCAACAAAAGGCAGTTTTCAGCTTACACATACAGTCAATATTTAAATGTTGAAATGCACGCACGGTTCTCCATCTATCCCACAGTGCCGGCATTAACACATTAGCGATAAGATGATTACTGACCGTAATGGAGAATTGCAGACACTTACTTGGACAGCGCCATCCCGTTGTCATTCAGCACCTCGTTCAGATCCGTCAGGAGGATCCCAGCCTCCACCGTCACCTGCTTCTTGTCCTGATCAATCTAGAGAAGGAACAGCAGGTATAAGATCACAGGCCCAGGGCAACTGGTGTACGGTCATTGGTGCAATGACCGGCAACTACAAAGTCTATGTAGAAGATTCCTATCTATCATGTGCAGAAAGTGAAGAGCCTCATGCAGAGTCGCATGTAATGCAGTTGCAGCATTCACGGGTGCATGCGGCGATCAGTAGTCCTACGCCACTCTCTGCCTGCATTCTGAGCTGTACGCATCTCTGCAATCACAACGCCCAGGAGAGCTACCGCCAACACTAGTACCGGCACTTGCACCTAAACCCATAATTGATGCAGACCATGCAACTGAAAATGGCGGGCACGCTCCATACGCACAACTCGGGATACAGGCTGCATAGGACGTAACTCCGGATACAGGTCCAGGACACACCTACGGATACTTATCTTACGTGCCAACACCCCATGGCTGCGACGTTGACACCCAGTAACACACATTCAGCTGTCGGTGAGAAGCGACTCGGAGTTTGATGGCTGCGGATGCGCAGTTTGCTAAAAGCCGTGAAATGCGTTCGGACTTGCATGTGATGTAGGCCACAGGTGCACATTGAAGCTCCGGCAAGCTGCGTGACCCTGGATTATACAGCGCAGGGTGACATTTGCCGTGTTACTGTTTTACGGAACCTGGAGGAGTATTTTATCTCTTTTATAGGAAAGCTGGAGTACATTCCATGTATCTGGCTGATAATGACCCAGCAATTCCGGCTCGTGGGCTGAAAGTGAAGCTTTTACAGGCATTCAAAGCTCCTTCACGTCAAGTACAACATCTGCCCAATTATTAGCCCTGACGGTCCCGCCGCTGGCTTCTACAGCCTGCATGCCAGGGTAATGGGAAGAGCTTCCGTGTGCTGTAATAGAGTACACGGAGTGCAGCTAATAAAAGGGAATGATAGAGAGCAGCGACGCACCTCCGTCCATTACAGCAACATCTCGTCTCACAATCACATTTGTCATTAGGAAAGTGCCATAGTGGTAACAATGGGAAATGTAATCTCTGAGATCAGGACAACTAAACACACGAATTTCCCATTTTCCTATACATGAGTGTCACTGCTCAGCACTAAGCTGACGTTCCACGGCTGCTCGGACAAGACGCACAGTATTACCTCCGTATCCTCTGATGCAGGGCAAACAGCTGAAATGACGGTCAGTTTAGCTGCTGCCGCACCACTAGCTCCAAACCGAATATGAATCACCAGACTGTCAGTGATTCTCTAGGACTCTACCAATAATAAAGCTAGGCATTAAGGGGCCATTTATCAGCAAGTGATACAACCAATCAGCTCATTACTGTCATGTGTTCAGCTCCTGTCGTGTATTTGAAAACTGACAGTTGGGAGCTGATTGGCTGTAGCACCATTTATCATACACGACAAGTTTTATCACTCGTTGATAAATGGGCCCCTTAGTTAGAAATAAACACTTCAGTTATTTATGACATACTGTACTAATCATAGTTGCCTCTTTGCTGATTATTGGGGGCCAGATATAAACAATAGGCCAGTATCATAATAATATCACATTGTGGTTTTGCTTGTTCTCTAAAGTGTTGCTGTACACGGAGTGGGGGCAGCCATATTGTGGGCGGGGCCAAAAACCAGCCTCAGCTTATCAGTTGGCTAGGCACTAGTGACGTTACAGAGTCATTGGGCAGTTTGTGTCCCACCATAGTCGGCTACACAGGAGGACAGCAGAAGCCGAGGTCCTGTGTGTACAGTAATTACAGGACCTGCCGCTCCCCATCTTCTGCTGGCTGGTATACAATACACATCCCATTCTGGTGGCAACTATATAAAATGGAGCCAATTCATTTGGGCAGCGATGCAAGTGGGCGGGTACGGGTGGGTACAGCGTACCCTTAAGAATTTAGCCGTGGGTACGCCGTAACCACCACCGACGGGCTGCCGCTCCCTCCCTCCCTCCGCTGCTGCTCACCGCCACTGCCGAGAGGGGAGGAGAGCGCAGCGTGCGCCTCTCCTGCCCCTCAGTGTCTACCTTCAATTCAGCACCGGCCTATGAGCCAATCAGAGCTCGCGGACCGGCAGCCAAGGCTCCTGATTGGCTGCCGGACGCGAGCTTTGATTGGCTAACGGATCGGCGCTGAATTGAAGGTAGACACCCGCACCACCACTGGAGACTGAGGGGCAGGAGAGGCGCACGCTGCGCTCCCCTCCCCTCACACACAGGACAGCAGCAGCAGTGAGCAGCAGGGGAAGGGGGGGGGCATGTGCACCTGGCACTGGGGGCATATCTGGCAATGGGGGCATATCTGGCACTGGGGGGACATGTGTATCTGGCACTGTGAGGCAATGTATATCTGGCACTGTGAGGCAATGCATATCTGGCACTGTGAGGCAATGTATATCTGGCACTGTGAGGCAATGCGTATCTGGCACTGTGAGGCAATGTGTATTTGGCACTGTGAGGCAATGTATATCTGGCACTGTGAGGCAATGCATATCTGGCACTGTGAGGCAATGTGTATCTGGCACTGTGGGGCAATGTGTATCTGGCACTGTGGGGCAATGTATATCTGGCACTGTGGGGCATATCTGGCACTGGGGGGGACATGTGTATCTGGCACTGTGGGGCAATGTGTATCTGGCACTGTGGGGCAATGTATATCTGGCACTGTGGGGCAACGTGTATCTGGCACTATTGGGGTCATATGTGTATCAGCCCCTCCCCCATATATGTACCACGCCCCCATTTTCATTGTCCACACCCCATGTGGCATTTGGCCACACCCATTTTTTGGTGCGCGCACACAGTACCTATAAGACATTTTTTCTACTTGCACCACTGCATTTGGGTAATATAGAGAGTAGTACAGTATACACAGCAGTCCTACAATCTAATGTCCTATATATAAAACCAATCTATTTGCCTTATTCATCCTCAGTTCCAATTTTTGGTAAATTACAATCGGCCCGCCGCTATCTTTGTAATCGCAGCAGCTGCGTGTAACGTCACACAGGCGCCCCGATCATGCCCACGCCACCCCCCCCATTCGTGCCACCACGCCTCCGTTTCCCCGTCGCCGCCCCCGCAGCGCTCCATCAGGACGGTCCCTGCGCATTCGCCCGCGCGGCCTTAGTCATTTTTGCGGTTATTGCTCAGTAAGATCTACTCCACCGGTGGCCAACCCGCATGCGGCTCTTTTGTCAAACTGATGCTGCTCCCGCCGCTCCTGACACTCACACTTTCACCAGCGTCCGCCTCCCAACTTGCAGAGCTGCCGGTAGCGCGACACAGAGAGCGGAGGCAGGAGAGAGACGTCGGCAGTGGAGACAGGAACGAGACGCCGGGAGCAGAGGCAGGAGCGAGACGCCGGGAGCAGGGGCAGGAGCGAGACGCCGGGAGCAGGGGCAGAAGCGTGAAGCCAGCACTACATCACGGCCACGCTCCATGCCCTGTCTGACGCCAGTGCCATGGAGAAACGGCGACTGTCTGGCCTCACTGTCCGCCTGCTCCCTGTCATACAGGTGAGGGCGGCTACCAGTGACCGGAGGGGGGGGGGGGGGAGAAGGGAGAGCTAGAGGGGGAGGATGCTGAGAGGCAGAGAGAAGGGGGAGCA
Source organism: Pseudophryne corroboree (assembly GCF_028390025.1). Lineage (NCBI taxonomy): Eukaryota > Metazoa > Chordata > Amphibia > Anura > Myobatrachidae > Pseudophryne > Pseudophryne corroboree. The sequence goes on from NC_086447.1 coordinate 49,349,733, forward strand.
GGCTCTGAGAGGCACAGAGTGAAGGGAGAGTAAGCTAAGAGGCACAGAGTGAAGGGAGAGTAAGCTGAGAGGCACAGAGTGAAGGGGAGCAGGCTGAGAGGCACAGAGTGAAGGAGGGCAGGCTGAGAGGCACAGAGTGAGGGAGGGCAGGCTGAGAGGCACAGAGTGGAGGATGGGAGGCTGAGAGGCAAAGAGTGGAGAATGGGAGGCTGAGAGGCACAGTGAAGGGGGGAAGGCTGAGAGGCAAAGAGAAAAGGAGGAGCAGGCTGAGAGGCACAGAGTGAAGGGGGCAGGCTGAGAGGCACAGAGTGAAGGGGGAAGGCTGAGAGGCACAGAGAGAAGGAGGAGCAGGCTGAGAGGCACAGAGTGAAGGAGGAGTAGGCTGAGAGGCACAGAGTGGAGGATGGGAGGCTGAGAGGCACAGAGTGAAGGGGGGAAGACTGAGAGGCACAGAGAAAAGGAGGAGCAGGCTGAGAGGCACAGAGTGAAGGGGGCAGGCTGAGAGGCACAGAGTGAAGGGGAGCAGGCTGAGAGGCACAGAGTGAAGGGGGAGTAGGCTGAGAGGAACAGAGTGAAGGGGGCAGGCTGAGAGGGACAGAGTGAAGGGAGAGTAGGCTGAGAGGCACAGAGTGAAGGGGGAGTAGGCTGAGAGGAACAGAGTGAAGGGGGTTAGGCTGAGAGGCACAGAGTGAAGGGGGCAGGCTGAGAGGCACAGAGTGAAGGGGGCAGGCTGAGAGACACAGAGTGAAGGAATGCAGGCTGAGAGGCACAGAGCAAAGGGGGAGCCGGCTGAAAGGCACAGAGTGGAGGATGGGAGGCCAAGAGGCACAGAGCGAAGGGGGAAGGCTGTGAGGCACAGAGGGAAGGGGTGAAGGCTGAGAGGCACAAAGTGAAGGGGGAGTAGGCTGAGAGGCTCAGAGTGAAGGGATGCAGGCTGAGAGGCACAGAGCGAAGGGGAGCAGGCTGAGAGGCACAGAGCAAAGGGGGAGCCGGCTGAAAGGCACAGAGTGCAGGATGGGAGGCTGAGAGGCACAGAGTGAAGGGGAAAAGCTGTGAGGCACAGAGTGAAGGGGGGCAGGCTGAGAGGCACAGAGTGAAGGGGGAGTAGGCTGAGAGGCACAGAGTGAAGGGGGGTAGGCTGAGAGGCACAGAGTGAAGGGGGCAGGCTGAGAGGCACAGAGTGAAGGGGCAGGCTGAGAGGCACAGAGTGAAGGGGACAGGCTGAGAGGCAGAGTGAAGGGGCAGGCTGAGAGGCACAGAGTGAAGGCTGAGAGGCACAGAGTGAAGGGGGTAGGCAGAGAGGCACAGAATGAAGGGGGCGGGCTGAGAGGCACGGAGTAAAGGGGATCAGGCTGAGAGGCAGAGTGAAGGGGAGCAGGCTGAGAGGCACAGAGTGAAGGGGGAGCAGGCTGAGAGGCACAGAGTGAATGGGAGCAGGCTGAGAGGCACAGAGTGAATGGGGTAGGCTGAGAGGCACAGAGTGAAGGGGGAGTAGGCTGAGAGGCACAGAGTGAAGGGGGTAGGCTGAGAGGCACAGAGTGAAGGGGGCAGGATGAGAGGCACAGAGTGAAGGGGGAGTAGGCTGAGAGGCAGAGTGAAGGGTGTAGGCTGAGAGGCACAGAATGAAGGGTACAGGCTGAGAGGCACAGAGTGAAGGGGGAGTAGGCTGAGAGGCACAGAGTGAAGGGGGTAGGCTGAGCGGCACAGAGTGAAGGAGGGCAGGATGAGAGGCACAGACTGAAGTGGGTAGGCTGAGAGGCACAGAATGAAGAGTACAGGCTGAGAGGCACATAGTGAAGGGGGCAGGCTGAGAGGCACATAGTGAAGGGGGCAGGCTGAGAGACACAGATTGAAGGGGGAGAAGGCAGAGAGGCACAGAGCAAAGGGGGAGCAGGCTGAAAGGCACAGAGTGGATGATGGGAGGCCGAGAGGCACAGAGTGAAGGGGGAAGGCTGTGAGGCACAGAGTGAAGGGGGGCAGGCTGAGAGTCACAGAGTATAGAGGGAGTAGGCTGAGAGGCAGAGTGAAGGGGGGTAGGCTGAGAGGCACAGAGTGAAGGGGGCAGGCTGAGAGGCACAGAGTGAAGGGGACAGGCTGAGAGGCACAGAGTGAAGGGGCAGTCTGAGAGGCACAGAGTGAAGGAGGTAGGCTGAGAGGCACAGAGTGAAGGGACAGGCTGAGAGGCACAGAGTGAAGGGGGTAGTCTGAGAGGCACAGAGTGAAGGGGCAGGCTGAGAGGCACAGAGTGAAGGGGAGCAAGCTGAGAGGCAGAGTGAAGGGGAGCAGGCTGAGAGGCACAGAGTGAAGGGGGAGCAGGCTGAGAGGCACATAGTGAAGGGGAGCAGGCTGAGAGGCACAGAGTGCAGGGGGAGTAGGCTGAGAGCCACAGAGTGAAGGGGGAGTAGGCTGAGAGGCACTGAGTGAAGGGGGGTAGGCTGAGAGGCACACAGTGAAGGGGGGTAGGTTGAGAGGCACAGAATGAAGGGTACAGCCTGAGAGGCACAGAGTGAAGGGGGCAGGCTGAGAGGCACAGAGTGAAGGGGGGCAGGCTGAGAGACACAGAGTGAAGGCGGTGAAGGCTGAGAGGCACAGAGCAAAGGGGGAGCAGGCTGAAAGGCACAGAGTAAAGGATGGGAGGCCGAGAGCACAGAGCGAAGGGAGAAGGCTGAGAGGCACAGAGTGAAGGGGGGCAGGTTGAGAGGCACAGAGTGAAGGGGGAGTAGGCTGAGAGGCTCAGAGTGAAGGGGGAGCAGGCTGAGAGGCACAGAGTGAAGAGGAGCAGGCTGAGAGGCACAGAATGAAGGGGGAGTAGGCTGAGAGGCACAGAGTGAAGGGGGAGTAGGCTGAGAGGCACAGAGTGAAGGGGGCAGGCTGAGAGGCACAGAGTGAAGGGGGGCAAGCTGAAAGACACAGAGATGGGATGCTGAGAGGCACAAAGTGAAGGGGGGCTTGTTTCAGTGTATTTTATGTAAATCTGGATTGTTTCAGTGTTTCTCACCCCCAGTGTAACTAAAAATGGGGATGTGACACATGGTCATGCTCCTACAAATGTCATACTGAAGGCGGGTGCACAAAAAATGGGGCGTGGCCTTATACTAGTCAGCCCACGTCCCATTTTTTTGCGCACGCGCCGACCAGCTCTTTGACTTGACTACAGATACTTTTCGTCGGTTTGCCTCTGACTGGTTGGCTACCCCTGATCTACTCCATGACAATACACTGGTACAGTACTTTTCAGAGCTTGGTCAAGTATAGTGTTTTACCCACAAGTGGTTTCATATAAGTGGCCACGAGAAACCTTACTTGAAAATGCATGTAGCCATAGGGATCCTTGTGCCTTATAATTAGGATTACCATACTATCCCTTTAAACCGGGACACTCATGAATTATACAGGTTCTGTGGCTGATTAAAACCAGGTGAAATGCAGGCTTGATGTCAGCCAGCCACAGAACCTGTGTAATTCATGAGTGTCACAGTATAAAGAGATAGTATGGTAAGCCTAATTATAACCAGTGCAGGGAAATGACACTGATGATCCCATTTGAATGTGTGTATACTGTATAAGAGCTACAGTACATAATGGGGGTAATGTGCAATCAGGGAGATTACAAGGCCCGTCAGGGAGTCAGGGAGATTGATGCTATTTCAGGGAGTCTCCCTGACAAGTATGGATTAACCTCTATATTTGAGTCAGCTATACAAAGCCACCTTTACATTGATGTGTGGTGTACTATAGAGCAGATCTCTATATATAGGGGGGTCATTCCGACCCGATCGCTCGCTGCAGTTTGTCGCAACGCAGCAATCGGGTTGGGACTGCGCATGCGTCGGCGCCGCAGTGCGCCGGCGCGTGGCAGCCGTCGGTGCCTAGCGATCGCCTCTGAGACAGAGGCGGTCGCTGGGCAGGAGGGGGCTGAACGGCGGCGTTAAGCCGCCGCTTATGGGGAGCGGTCAGGCCAACGCAGGCGTGGCCGGACCGTTGGGGGGGGCGTCCGCGGTGGCTGCGTGATGTCACACTTCTGCGGGAGGGGGGGGCGCACTGACATGTGGAGCGGACTAGCCCTGTGCTGAGCATCCCCCCGCATGTCAGTGTCATTGATCGTAGCTGTGCTAAATTTAGCACAGCTATGATCAACTCGGAATGACCCCCATGGAGTAGATGTATCAAAGCTTGGAGACGGATACAGTGGAGAGAGATACAGTACCAACCAGTGACAACTGTCATTTTTCAAACACAGCCTGTGACATGGCAGTTAGGAGCTGATTGGCTGGTACTTTATCTCCGGCTACTCTCCAAGGTTTGGTACATTTACCCCATAGTGTACAAAGCAGACTGCCAAATATGGCATATTTATCGCAATGCACATTTTTTATGCGGATGTGATTGATATTTTCCTGTAAACTCGCAAAGTGAAAATAAATATTCACACAAATTTACTAAGTCGCTCTTACCAGGAGATGGTACTCCGATCAGAGCCCGCTCTGGCGAAGACCTGGAAGCAGTTTGATGGCGTTACACCAGGATCGGGTCCCCGGCAGCCAATGCGCATGCGATAACTTCACTTATAACACATCGCGACGGTCAGGTTTCTTTCCGAGTCCCTATACCCTGCATGTGTCATTTCATACATTCCCGCGAATATTTATTTCTGATTGCCGCAAATTGTGCCTATAAGAAATTACAATTATCGTCTCTAAAACTCAATAATTGATAAATTATCTCCGAGCTTCCATTTTCTGACGCACGCGATTACAATTCTGCATGTGCCGTGCCTCCAGCTAATATCATCGCGGATAACTGGCGTAAAGTCTTCCTATCATCGGAACGCAGAGAATTATGGGCCTCCTGCTTTGAATTGCAGAAGTTATATTTAAAACGAGCCATTTCCATCTTTTTAATACTCCCGGAGACTGTGAACGGGAGTCTTTTGTGTGCGCAAGAAGGCTTTATTCCTTAAGACGGATTTATACCGCTGACATGATTTATTTAAACAGAAGGCTGAAATTGAATAAAAGGGCAAATTAAATGGGGTTTTGTGTTTGAATAGAATTTATGAAGGAAGAGAACAATCATTTACTGCCGCAAAGGAGGATTTATTCAGTGAGCGCAAGCAGACTCTTCTATATGAATCATATCAATTTCTGTAACTCTTCTAGGAAGGAGCTGGGAGATTTATTAATCCCCGGAGTGGTAGACAGCAGAGCGAGACTGCGCCAGACAAGATGTTCTGCAATAAAAAGTATCTTTTAATGCGACGGAACAGTTAGGAACTGCCGCACCTCCGCTCCGAGGCTATAATCACATTGTGCAGAGATATTGTGGAATAAATTGACACAAAACCCCTGTAGATTAGAGGCTCGTCTCGCTGACAGGCGGCACTTTACAGTGACAAAGGAGAATGTATTATAAAAAAAATATGAATATATTTGGAACCGCTGTGAGAAGAACACCGGCAACGGCTGGCTAGAGCTGCAGGACTGACTCTATGGAAAGGCCCCAGCTTAAGGCACCTGGAGGCTGCAGTCTGTGTCACAGGTGGTGTGTAACCTGATTAATTGTAATATATAAAAAATATTCGCTCACGTGGATGTCTGTTATTGCTCAGCGGAACTCCTTTTACAAAGACAGCAGTGCCATCCAATAATGTGACGTATATTTTATATTGTACACATTGATCACAAAATGTCTGTGTAAACAATATTTGCAGTTTTCCTTCAGGGATTAACACAAAAAGATGCTTGGGGCTACTAACTACTGAGCAAGCCACGTAAAGCTGTCCATGGGAGAAGCAGCTGGTCCTGAGATCTACACCTGCAGCCCTGAGCGTTTGCTCCTGCGACTTATTGAGCATCATAGCAAAGCAGGCACTTACAGACACTGCAGGAGCTTTAATTGAAAAGGAAAATTGCTGGGGGTACAGTACATGGTATAAACACGGTCTCACTGTCTCACCTGCGCCACATTCCGTTAGCCTCCATAAAGTTCCTCTGCAGAGCAGTCACATTAAGTAGGGTACCGTTGCATACTTGGCCAGAGTCAAGTTCCATGTTCGTGTGTGCGCTAAGCTACATCCCAGAATCCCAATTCCAAAACATCTCTGATACCGTGCGTACTGATCGCAATCGCGCTTTTGTAGTTGTTATTTTTTTGTGCACATACAATAGCAAAAATCCCCACTCAACTATACAACCACTGGCACTGCAGCTGCTAAGTCTCTTTATAAGTCCTAACACCAGCAGTTGCTAAGACTCTCTGTAAGTCCTTACACCAGCAGCTGCTGAATCTCCCTGTAAATCCTTACACCAGCAGCTGCTAAGTCTCTCTGTAAGTCCTTACACCAGCAGCTGCTAAGTCTCTCTGTAAGTCCTTACACCAGCTGCTGCTGAATCTCTCTGTAAATCCTTACATCAGCAGCTGCTAAGTCTCTATGTAAGTCCTTACACCAGCAGTTGCTAAGACTCTCTGTAAGTCCTTACACCAGCAGCTGCTGAATCTCTGTAAATCCTTACATCAGCAGCTGCTAAGTCTCTCTGTAAGTCCTTACACCAGCAGCTGCTAAGTCTCTCTGTAACTCCTCACACCTGCAGCTGCTAAGTCTCTCTATAACTCCTTACACCAGCAGCTGCTAAGTCTCTCTGTAACTCCTCACACCTGCAGCTGCTAAGTCTCTCTGTAAGTCCTTACACCAGCAGCTGCTAAGTCTCTCTGTAAGTCCTTACACCAGCAGCTGCTAAGTCTCTCTGTAAGTCCTTACACCAGCAGCTGCTAAGTCTCTCTGTAAGTCCTTACACCAGCAGCTGTTAAGTCTCTCTGTAAGTCCTTACACCAGCAGCTGCTAAGTCTCTCTGTAACTCCTTACACCTGCAGCTGCTAAGTCTCTCTGTAACTCCTTACACCAGCAGCTGCTAAGTCTCTCTGTAAGTCCTCACACCAGCAGCTGCTAAGTCTCTCTGTAAGTCCTTACACCAGCAGCTGCTAAGTCTCTCTGTAACTCCTCACACCTGCAGCTGCTAAGTCTCTCTGTAAGTCCTTACACCAGCAGCTGCTAAGTCTCTCTGTAAATCCTTACACCAGCAGCTGCTAAGTCTCTCTGTAACTCCTTATACCAGCAGCTGATAAGTCTCTCTGTAAGTCCTTACACCAGCAGCTGCTAAGTCTCTCTGCAAGGCCAAAAGGCCCATACACGCTGGGCGATTTTGAGCTGAAAGCAGCTCACTTTTGATGTGTTGAGCTGCTTTCAGCTCAAAGCTGCCCAGTGTGTATGCCCCGGCGATGAGCGCTGATGCGCGCTCCCGCTTCATCGCTGGCAGCCGCCGTTCATCTACTGGTATTACCAGTAGATGAACGGCGGGGTAGCGGGTATCCATAGCATCCTCCTATGGAAAGCTGCTCACCCCCGCTGACATCGCTGGGCAGCGGGGAAATGCGCTCAGTGTGTATGCACTGAGCGCTTTTCAGCCCAGCGATGTCAGCGATCATCGCTGTTCATACACGCTAGGCAAAAACGCCCAGTGTGTATGGACCTTTACACCAGCAGCTGCTAAGTCTCTCTGTAACTCCTTTCACCAGCTGCTGCTAAGTCTCTCTGTAACTCCTTACACCAACAGCTGCTAAGTCTCTTCGGTGCTGGCTCAGACGTGGATGCTGAGATTATAAATTCCAGAGCATGGCCTTGATAGCTTATACCATCTGCAGATGGCAATGGTGGTCATTCCGAGTTGATCGCAGCCAGCAACATTTTGCTGCTGCTGCGATCAACTAGTCCACGCCTATGGGGGAGTGTATTTTAGCTTAGCAGGGATGCGATCGCTTGTGCAGCCCTGCTAAGCTAAAAAATATTCAAGCAGAACAAGACCAGCCCTGGACATACTTACCCTGTGCGACGATCTCAGTGATGCTGGGGCCGGCTATGACGTCAGACATCCGCCCTCCGTTCTCCTGGACACGCCTGCGTTTTCTTCACCACTTCCCGAAAACGGCAGGCAACGGTCTGGTGATGCCCAGGAACGCCTTCTTTCTGTCAATCTTCTTGCGGGAGCCTCTGCGACCGCTTTCTTGGTTGTCCACGACGTAATACAATATTTACCGGGAGAGGGATCTGTAGGATTCCCTCCCCTGCAATGGGGTGCTCCAGCACGTGTGGTTAGCAGGCTGTGTATGTGCAATAGAGCTGTCAGCTCCCAAAAGAGAAAGTGTCAGTGATCACATTAGCTGTCACTTTACTCTACACATTGCAGGGATGGGCTCCTGTCGGAGATACTGTCCCTGCATGTGTTTTATGATACATCTGGTCAATCTTTCATTTCCTATTGCTCCAATGAGCGGTAAGATGCCTAAAACCAAGGTGCAAACCGGAACTGAAGTCTGGACAGCCCCCCCCCCCCTAAGGTAAACAGGTAGAAGACACCACTGCCGGGTTCCACCGATGTCAGCTAAGAGCAGGGTAAAGTGGTCACAGACTCAATGACCCTGTTGTCCTGACCAGTGTCTAATGGGAAGGCCGAATTGCTGGGATTCGAACAGATTGATATATATTGATTTCATTTGTTCCCCCATTACTGTAATGTCTAAAGAGCTCGAATAAAGTCCTCTCTAAAAAAGATATATTTTTACAGAATCAATGGTTCTTGTTAATAGAATTAAATATTGAACCAACCGACTCTTAAAACAACAGAGTTCCGTGCCTAATCGATTATATTATCTAGATACTCTGTCTTATACTGAGCCGCAAAGAGAGATAGAGAGAGAGAGAGCGCTCGGAACACCATACGTCAGCATATGTTGTAAGCATATTGGCACTTACTGTACCACCGCCAGTAATAAATTATACTGTCCATGGTTCTCTGGGTTAAATCACCCGGCTGGTTTGGGTCTTTCCCAGGTCATTCAGGAAGTGTAAGGGATATATTGTGATGAAAGTAGTAATGAATAATACTTAGCAAACAGGACAATTTGTATATTAATCTAGATTAGTGTACTGTAGTACAGTATGTAGTAAGTGAACACGGCTAAATGCAAGGGAGACAGAGCCAATCAGGAGACAGCACTGTGCTGACATCACTTGGTACAGAGCTATATAGGAGAGGAGATACAGGTTACATTTGGAGTGTCAACTGTGTGAAGAAGGATGGAGTTCCAGAGGTAAGGAGCATGAGAGAGAGAGAGGTGTAAAGCTTGATAGGCTGTAAAAGTGGGCGGAGTGGGGAGCAGGATGTTTTGAGAAAACCAAGGGAAAGGCTGATGAGTATATGAAGTTAAAAGGAAGACACAACTGGATGGGTCAGGGGTTAGACAGGAAGGATTAGATTGCAGAACAAAACATGTAATAGTAGACCAGAAAACACTGGGCAGCAGCAGTACATGGAGAAAAGGATACGGATATATATGAGGACTTTGGGCATAATCAGACTTGATCGCTGAGCAGCGATTTTTGCACTGCTGCGATCAGATAGTCGCCGCCTACAGTGGGAGGCTATTTTAGCTGTGTAAGTGTGTGAGCGCATGTGTAGCAGAGCTGTACAAACAGATTTTGTGCAGTCTCTGCGCAGCACAGAACTTACTCAGCCGCTGCGATCACATCAGCCTGTCCTGGACCGGAATTGACGTCAGGAACCCTCCCTGCAAACGCTTGGACACGCCTGCGTTTTTCCAGACACTCTCATAAAATGGTCAGTTGACACCCACAAATGTCCTCTTCCTGTCAATCTTCTTGCGAACGCCCGTGCGAACGGATTCGTTGCACAAACCCGCCGCTGATCCGCTTTGTACCCGTGCGTCGTGCCTGCGCATTGCAGTGCATACGCATGCGCAACTTAGACCTGATCGCCCGCTGTGCGAAAACGCAGCCTAGCAATCAGCTCTGAATTACCCCCTTTACTGGTAACTTTCCATAGTGATCAGGTGAGAGGCCGCCGCAATGTGTACATGGTACAAGCAGGAGATGGAGCAATCAAGGCAATTCCTGGGCATCAAGCAGTAGAGAGTGCAGGGCTGATGCAGTGTTGGACGTGTGTCTGTGTGCGGAGCGTATCTAGTACTGTGCACGCTCCGGAACTACACACACGCAAGTACAGGGGAGGCCGAGTCATACGCAGTTGCATACGTAGGCAGGGCTAGGTGAGGGTGTGACGACGCAACTGCGGGCCATGCAGAGTTGGTTGGGATATATACTGTACGCTTGCTTCTGTCTTGCAGCTGTAACAGCCTAGATCACGTGTGCACAAGTGCGCCATGTATGAGACAAGGGGTGGGTGCACCGGAGATGTGTACAGCGCTGCATACAGGTAAATGTACGCAATTCTTCTGTGCACGCAACTGAGGAGCAAAAATAAGAATTTACTCACCGGTAATTCTATTTCTCGTAGTCCGTAGTGGATGCTGGGGACTCCGTAAGGACCATGGGGGATTAGCGGCTCCGCAGGAGACTGGGCACAACTATAAAGAAAGCTTTAGACTACTGGTGTGCACTGGCTCCTCCCACTAAGACCCTCCTCCAGACCTCAGTTAGGATACTGTGCCCAGAAGAGCTGACACAATAAGGAAGGATTTTGAATCCCGGGTAAGACTCATACCAGCCACACCAATCACACCGTATAACTCGTGATACTATACCCAGTTAACAGTATGATAACAACTGAGCCTCTCAACAGATGGCTCAACAATAACCCTTTAGTTAAGCAATAACTATATACAAGTATTGCAGACAATCCGCACTTGGGATGGGCGCCCAGCATCCACTACGGACTACGAGAAATAGAATTACCGGTGAGTAAATTCTTATTTTCTCTAACGTCCTAGTGGATGCTGGGGACTCCGTAAGGACCATGGGGATTATACCAAAGCTCCCAAACGGGCGGGAGAGTGTGGATGACTCTGCAGCACCGAATGGGCAAACTCTAGGTCCTCCTCAGCCAGGGTGTCAAACTTGTAGAATTTAGCAAACGTGTTTGACCCCGACCAAGTAGCTGCTCGGCAAAGTTGAAGAGCCGAGACCCCTCTGGCAGCCGCCCAAGAAGAGCCCACCTTCCTCGTGGAATGGGCTTTTACTGATTTAGGATGCGGCAGTCCAGCCGCAGAATGTGCAAGCTGAATCGTACTACAGATCCAGCGAGCAATAGTCTGCTTTGAAGCAGGTGCACCCAACTTGTTGGGCGCATACAGGATAAATAGCGAGTCAGTCTTTCTGACTCCAGCTGTCCTGGAAACATAGATTTTCAGGGCCCTGACTACGTCCAACAACTTGGAAGCCTCCAAGTCATTTGTAGCCGCAGGCACCACTATAGGTTGGTTCAGATGAAAAGCTGATACCACTTTGGGGAGAAACTGGGGTCGAGTCCTCAATTCTGCCCTATCCATATGGAAAATCAGATAAGGGCTTTTACATGACAAAGCCGCCAATTCTGATACACGCCTGGCCGAAGCCAAGGCCAACAACATGACCACTTTCCACGTGAGATACTTCAAATCCACGGTTTTCAGTGGCTCAAACCAATGTGACTTTAGGAAATCCAACACCACATTGAGATCCCAAGTGTCACTGACCTGGTTTGGGAGTGTTGTGGACTCGGGGCTTCTTCCGATGACCGGGAAGAGGAACCGCCACTGGGTCGTAGTAGAGATGGCCGGATGTAGGTCTTCCTCATGCAGGACTAAGACGGCAGGCGGGAGGCCCAGAGGAATTCTTGAAGGTCTCCTGTAAGACAAGACTTGTAGAAATACTGAAGGCTGGGGTACTGAGATATTGGAGACACTGTGGTATTGAAGGCACTGAGGTGCTGGGAGTACAGGGAGTGCAGGGAGGCCCTTGGAGGCACGGAGGTGCTTGGAGGCACGAAGGTGCTTGGGGCACGGAGGTGTTTGGAGACACCGAGGTGTTTGGAGGGATGAGGTGCTTGGAGGCACGAGGTGCTTGGAGACACGGAGGTAACTGGAGGCACGGAGGTGCTTGGAGGCACGGAGGTGCTTAGAGGCACGGAGGTGTTTGGAGACACCGAGGTGTTTGGAGGGATGAGGTGCTTGGAGGCACGAGGTGCTTGGAGGTAACTGGAGGCACGGAGGTGCTTGGAGGCACGGAGGTGCTTGGAGGCACGGAGGTGCTTGGAGGCACGGAGGTGTTTGGAGACACCGAGGTGTTTGGAGGGATGAGGCGCTTGGAGGCACGAGGTGCTTGGGGGTAACTGGAGGCACGGAGGTGCTTGGAGGCACGGGGGTGCTTGGAGGCACGGAGGTGCTTGGAGGCACGGAGGTGTTTGGAGACACGGAGGTGCTTGGAGGCACGGAGATAATTGGAGGCACGGAGATAATTGGAGGCACGGAGATAATTGGAGGCACAGGATGCTTGGAGGCTCAGGATGCTTGGAGGCACAGGATGCTTGGAGGCACAGGATGCTTGGAAGCACAGGATGCTTGCAGGGACGAGGGAGCTCTGGAATCACAGCTTCCGCAGGAGAAACGAAGATACTCAGGCACCGGATCTCTGCCTGGTATCTGATTTTAAATTCCCCGCCCTAGCCTGATTGGCGGAGCAGGCAGGTGACGTCAGACCTGCTCCGCCTCCTTGCCCTCGCTTGTGATGGCGGCGTCCTTGCTTCCGGGAAGCCGCCGGAGAGCAGCGCCGACCCGCCGCTGAAGCCGGAGACCGTCAGGGGAAGAGAGGCGCCGGGCAGACCAGGCCACCCGCAGGGACAAGCGCGGTCGCCGCTGCCCGAGGTTCGTGACAGTACCCCCTCCTCCAGGAGTGGCCCCTGGACACTTCCCGGGCTTAGTCGGATGTCTGGAGTGGAAGATCCGAATCAGACGAGGAGCCGTTACTTCAGTAGCCCCAATCCAACTTCTCTCCTCAGGACCATAACCCTTCCAGTCCACCAAGTACTGTAATTTTTTATGAAGATAACGAGAGTCAAGAATAGTTTTGATTTCAAACTCCGCTCCAGCTTCTGCCACTACGGACGTTGGCCTAGGGAGTGCTGAGTGGAACCGATTCAGAATGAGGGGACGGAGTAGAGAAACATGAAAGGCGTTAGGTATTCGAAGATGGGCAGGCAAACCCAGTTTACAGACCACAGGATTTAAGACTTGTAGCACAGGGTAAGGACCGATGAACCTTGGAGCGAATTTCATGGTGGGCACCTTCAACCGGAGATTCCGTGTGGACAGCCATACCCTGTCCCCAACTTTATATTGAGGTGCGGCTTGCCGTTTCTTATCTGCGAAGAACTTGTACCGAACAGAAACCTGCTTAAGATTAGCATGAACCTTTCTCCAAATTTGTCCAAAGTGTCGTAGAGTGGACACTACAGTAGGAACCTCTATTATCGGAAGGCTTGGAAATTCCGGAACACGGGGATGGAACCCATAGTTGACGAAAAATGGTGATTCCCCAGTGGAAGAATGAAACAAATGGTTATGGGCAAACTCCGCCCAAGGCAACAACTCCACCCAGTTGTCCTGTGAAGGAGAGAGATACAAACGAAGAAAAGTCTCTAGATCTTGATTGACTCGTTCCGTTTGCCCATTAGTTTGGGGATGATAAGCAGACGAAAACTTAAGTTTAATGTGTAGAGTTGAACAAAGGGCTTTCCAAAACCTGGCGGTGAACTGTACTCCACGGTCAGAAACAATCTCTTGTGGCAACCCATGCAAACGAAAATGTTCTCGGATAAACAATAGAGCCAGTTTCGGTGCTGTCGGGAGACCAGTCAAGGGCACAAAGTGTGCCATCTTCGAAAAACGGTCAACGATAACCCAAACGGTGTTGCAACCCTTGGAACAGGGCAAGTCAGTGATGAAGTCCATGGAAATGTGAGTCCAGGGTCTCACAGGGATAGGCAGAGGACGAAGTAACCCTGCAGGAGGCAGACGAGGAGATTTATGTTGTGTACATTGGGGACACGAATTAACGCAATCTTGTACATCCTTCCTCATGGTGTTCCACCAGTAAGACCTTTGCAGAAACTTGTACATCTTCTGAGCGCCGGGATGACCGGAAAACTTGGAGTTATGGGCCCACAGTAGTATTCCTGGGCGGAATCTAGCTGGCACGGACATTCTTCCAGGAGGAGGAGCTGGAGTAGTTAAAGCAGCAGAGACAGAAACTGGATTCAGAATTAAACCCCGCTCCGGAGGTTCATCCTCGTCTGTGGGAACTTGTGAACGAGAAAGCGCATCTGCTTTAATATTGAGAGTCCCGGCCCGGTACTTGATAATGAACGAGAATCGGGAAAAGAAAAGTGCCCATCTCGCCTGGCGAGGATTCAAGCATTGTGCGGATTTGATGTACAGCAAATTCTTGTGATCCGTGTAGATGGTAAACACATGTTTAGCCCCTTCTAGAAGATATCTCCATTCTTCCAAGGCAGATTTGATTGCCAAGAGTTCCTGGTCTCCAATAGTGTAATTTCGTTCGGCTGGAGAGAATTTACGAGAATGGAAGCCACACGGATGTAATTTTTTATCAGAGGAATACTGGGAGAGAACAGCCCCAACCCCGACTGAAGATGCATCAACTTCTAAGAAGAAGGGTTCCTCGAAATTTGGTTGTTGGAGAACTGGAGCCGTCATGAAAGCTAACTTTAAGCGAGAAAAAGCTACAATGGCTTCCGGAGGCCACAAACTAGGATTAGAACCCTTCCTCGTCAGGGCAGTAATGGGCGCAACAATGGTGGAGAAACCCTTAATGAATTTCCTGTAGTAGTTCGCAAAGCCCAGGAACCTTTGTATTGCTTTCAGGGAAAGAGGCTGAGTCCAGTCACGAATGGCCGACAACTTTTCCGGATCCATGCGAAGCTCCGTCCCCGAGATGACATAACCGAGGAACGGAATAGATGTTACTTCAAAGGTACATTTGGAAAGCTTGGCGTAGAGATGATTCTCTCGTAAACGGTGTAGCACCTCTTTGACTTGAGTCCTGTGTTCGACAAGATTCTTGGAAAAAATCAGTATGTCGTCCAGATATACCACAACGCTCTGATACAGCATATCACGAAAGATTTCGTTGACGAACCCCTGGAAAACCGCGGGAGCATTACTAAGACCAAACGGCATCACCAAGTATTCGTAATGCCCATCTCGGGTATTAAAGGCAGTCTTCCATTCATCCCCCTCTCGGATGCGTATAAGATTGTAAGCTCCTCTCAAGTCGAGTTTTGAAAAAATGCGGGCACCACGAACCCTATCAAATAACTCTGTGATTAGTGGCAAGGGGTATTTATTCTTAATAGTAATGTCGTTTAGGCCGCGGTAGTCGATGCATGGTCTCAACCCCCCGTCCTTTTTCTTCACGAAAAAGAAGCCTGCACCGGCAGGGGAGGAAGAGGGGCGAATGAATCCCTTGAGCATATTGGACTTAATATACTCCGACATGGCTTGAGTCTCGGGAAGAGACAGAGGATATGTGCGACCACGAGGTGGCGTCTTCCCTGGGACAAGGTCAATAGGGCAGTCCCAAGGCCTGTGAGGTGGTAACAGGTCAGCAGCTTGTTCCGAAAATACGTCCTTGTACCCTTGATATGCCTCCGGAATGTGCTCTTCATCCGTTTTGGAGGTAACACGGAGCGGACAAACAGGAGTAAGACAATTAGTGTGACAAAAGGGACTCCAGGACAGAATTTGTGACGACTTCCAGTCGATGTGGGGATTATGACTTTTCAGCCAAGGCATTCCAAGAACCAGATCATGAGGCATTTCTGGGATTACCAAGAGTTCCAAATCTTCCTGATGTAGAGCCCCGACCTGCAGCTTAACTGGCCCCGTGCGCCACATTATAAGACCTTTGGAAATTCTAGTCCCGTTGATAGCCGTCAGTGAAATTGGCCGCTCAATAGGCCGTAACTTTAAACCCAAACTTTGGGCACAGAAAGAAGAAACGAAGTTCCCTGCAGCTCCGGAATCCAATAGGGCTTCACAAGACCTGGAGACTGAATTGGAGACTAGAGTTACTGGAAGCAAGCAGTCCGAAGTTGGAGAAGCTTTTGTCGTAACTCCCAGCTTGACTCCTCCGGAACAAGCTAGGCCTGCCCGTTTCCCGGACGGGCTTTACAAGATTTAAGAAAATGATCTGCGGCTCCACAGTAAAGGCAGAGTTTACCCTCACGACGACGCTGTCGTTCTTCCGGAGACAGTCGGGAGCGGTTAATTTGCATGGGCTCATCTGAGCTGGGTAAGGCCACCGGCCTAGGAGTAGGATTCCGGAACCTGGAACGATCCGAACGGCTACGTTCTCTTCCACGCTCTTGCATCCGAAGATCCACCTTGACGCAAAGGGAAATCAAATCTTCTAATGGATCCGGCAGATCTCTAGTAACCAGCTCATCTTTCAGCCGGTCGGAAAGACCGTTCCAGAAGGCAGCTCTCAGGGCGTCATTATTCCAGCGTAGTTCGGAAGCAATGGTCTGGAAATGAACCACGTACTGGCCCACGGAACGGGCGCCCTGCCGAACACGGAGCAAATCGGAAGAAGCAGTGGTCATTCTGCCGGGCTCGTCGAAAATCCTTCGAAAGGACGAGATGAAGTTGGTGTAGTTGGAAACCATGGGATCAGATCGTTCCCATAATGGAGACACCCAATCCAAAGCAGAACCTTCCAACAGAGAAATAATATATGCTACCTTGGACCGGTCTGTAGGAAAGTTGTGTGCAAGTAGCTCGAAATGTACCTCGCATTGGTTCAAGAAACCACGACAATTTTTGGGATTCCCATTATAGCGGGACGGGGTAGGCAACTGAAGGCGTGGAGTGACACCGGCCGATGGTTGAACATTGCTGGCAACGGCAACTGGTGCGACTACTGGAACAGGTGCCGGAATTACTGAGGCCAGAGACGCCTGAATCTGATCCAGACGCCCGGACAACTGCTGGAGGTACTGCATCACCTGGCCTTGCGCTGCTTCCTGACTTTGCACTCGAGAAGCCAGGTTCTGAATGGCACTCGAGTCCGTGTTCCGATTCCCCGAGTCCATGTGGCCTGAGTATACTGTCACTGACCTGGTTTGGGAGTGTTGTGGACTCGGGGCTTCTTCCGATGACCGGGAAGAGGAACCGCCACTGGGTCGTAGTAGAGATGGCCGGATGTAGGTCTTCCTCATGCAGGACTAAGACGGCAGGCGGGAGGCCCAGAGGAATTCTTGAAGGTCTCCTGTAAGACAAGACTTGTAGAAATACTGAAGGCTGGGGTACTGAGATATTGGAGACACTGTGGTATTGAAGGCACTGAGGTGCTGGGAGTACAGGGAGTGCAGGGAGGCCCTTGGAGGCACGGAGGTGCTTGGAGGCACGAAGGTGCTTGGGGCACGGAGGTGTTTGGAGACACCGAGGTGTTTGGAGGGATGAGGTGCTTGGAGGCACGAGGTGCTTGGAGACACGGAGGTAACTGGAGGCACGGAGGTGCTTGGAGGCACGGAGGTGCTTGGAGGCACGGAGGTGCTTAGAGGCACGGAGGTGTTTGGAGACACCGAGGTGTTTGGAGGGATGAGGTGCTTGGAGGCACAAGGTGCTTGGAGGTAACTGGAGGCACGGAGGTGCTTGGAGGCACGGAGGTGCTTGGAGGCACGGAGGTGCTTGGAGGCACGGAGGTGTTTGGAGACACCGAGGTGTTTGGAGGGATGAGGCGCTTGGAGGCACGAGGTGCTTGGGGGTAACTGGAGGCACGGAGGTGCTTGGAGGCACGGGGTTGCTTGGAGGCACGGAGGTGCTTGGAGGCACGGAGGTGTTTGGAGACACGGAGGTGCTTGGAGGCACGGAGATAATTGGAGGCACGGAGATAATTGGAGGCACGGAGATAATTGGAGGCACGGAGATAATTTGAGGCACAGGATGCTTGGAGGCTCAGGATGCTTGGAGGCACAGGATGCTTGGAGGCACAGGATGCTTGGAAGCACAGGATGCTTGCAGGGACGAGGGAGCTCTGGAATCACAGCTTCCGCAGGAGAAACGAAGATACTCAGGCACCGGATCTCTGCCTGGTATCTGATTTTAAATTCCCCGCCCTAGCCTGATTGGCGGAGCAGGCAGGTGACGTCAGACCTGCTCCGCCTCCTTGCCCTCGCTTGTGATGGCGGCGTCCTTGCTTCCGGGAAGCCGCCGGAGAGCAGCGCCGACCCGCCGCTGAAGCCGGAGACCGTCAGGGGAAGAGAGGCGCCGGGCAGACCAGGCCACCCGCAGGGACAAGCGCGGTCGCCGCTGCCCGAGGTTCGTGACACCAAGGTGCCACTGGAGGCACAAAAGGGGGCTGAATATGCAGCACTCCCTTAACAAAAGTCTGAACTTCAGGTAGTGAAGCCAGTTCTCTCTGGAAGAAAATCGATAGAGCCGAAATCTGGACCTTAATGGAATTTAAGGCCCATAGTCACCCCTGACTGTAGGAAGTGCAGGAAACGGCCCAGCTGAAATTCCCCCGTTGGGGCCTTCCTGGCCTCACACCACGCAACATATTTTCGCCATATGCGGTGATAATGGTTTGCGGTAACTTCTTTCCTAGCTTTAATCAGCGTAGGAATGACTTCCTCCGGAATGCCCTTTTCCTTCAGGATCCGGTGTTCAACCGCCATGCCGTCAAACGCAGCCGCGGTAAGTCTTGGAACAGACAGGGCCCCTGCTGCAGCAGGTCTTGTCTGAGCGGTAGAGGCCATGGGTCCTCTGACATCATTTCTTGAAGTTCCGGGTACCAAGCTCTTCTTGGCCAATCCGGAACAATGAGTATAGTTCTTACTCCTCTTCTCCTTATTATCCTCAGTACCTTTGGTATGAGAGGAAGAGGAGGGAACACATAAACCGACCGGTACACCCACGGTGTCACTAGAGCGTCCACAGCTATCGCCTGCGGGTCTCTCGACCTGGCGCAATATTTTTCTAGCTTTTTGTTTAGGCGGGACGCCATCATGTCCACCTGTGGCCTTTTCCAACGGTTTACAATCATTTGAAAGACTTCTGGATGAAGTCCCCACTCTCCCGGGTGGAGGTCGTGCCTGCTGAGGAAGTCTGCTTCCCAGTTGTCCACTCCCGGAATGAACACTGCTGACAGTGCTAACACGTGATTTTCCGCCCATCGGAGAATCCTTGTGGCTTCTGCCATTGCTGTCCTGCTTCTCGTGCCGCCCTGTCGATTTACATGGGCGACCGCCGTGATGTTGTCTGACTGGATCAGTACCGGCTGGTTTTGAAGCAGGGGTTTTGCCTGACTTAGGGCATTGTAAATGGCCCTCAGTTCCAGAATATTTATGTGCAGGGAAGTCTCCTGACTTGACCATAGTCCTTGGAAGTTTCTTCCCTGTGTGACTGCCCCCCAGCCTCGAAGGCTGGCATCCGTGGTCACCAGGACCCAGTCCTGTATGCCGAATCTGCGGCCCTCTTGAAGATGAGCACTCTGCAGCCACCACAGCAGAGACACCCTTGTCCTTGGAGACAGGGTTATCAGCCGATGCATCTGAAGATGCGATCCGGACCACTTGTCCAGCAGGTCCCACTGAAAGGTTCTTGCATGAAACCTGCCGAATGGAATCGCTTCGTAGGAAGCTACCATCTTTCCCAGGATCCGCGTGCAGTGATGCACCGACACCTGTTTTTGTTTTAGGAGGCCTCTGACTAGAGATGACAGCTCCTTGGCCTTCTCCTCCGGGAGAAACACTTTTTTCTGTTCTGTGTCCAGAACCATCCCCAGGAACAGTAGACGTATCGTAGGGACCAGCTGTGACTTTGGAATGTTTAGAATCCAGCCGTGCTGTAGTAGCACCTCCCGAGATAGTGCTACCCCGACCAACAACTGCTCTCTGGACCTCGCCTTTATCAGGAGATCGTCCAAGTACGGGATAATTAAAACACCCTTCTTTCGAAGGAGTATCATCATTTCGGCCATTACCTTGGTAAAGACCCTCGGAGCCGTGGATAGACCGAACGGCAACGTCTGGAATTGGTAATGACAATCCTGTACCACAAATCTGAGGTACTCCTGGTGAGGATGGTAAATGGGGACATGCAGGTAAGCATCCTTGATGTCCAGTGATACCATGTAATCCCCCTCGTCCAGGCTTGCAATAACCGCCCTGAGCGATTCCATCTTGAACTTGAATTTTTTTATATATGTGTTCAAGGATTTAAAATTTAAAATGGGTCTCACCGAACCGTCCGGTTTCGGTACCACAAACATTGTGGAATAGTAACCCCGTCCTTGTTGAAGTAGGGGTACCTTTACTATCACCTGTTGTGAATACAGCTTGTGAATTGCCTGTAACACTGCCTCCCTGCCTGAGGGAGTGGTTGGCAAGGCAGATTTGAGGAAACGGCGGGGGGGAGACGTCTCGAATTCCAGCTTGTACCCCTGAGATACTATCTGAAAAATCCAGGGATCCACCTGTGAGCGAGCCCACTGATTGCTGAAAAATTTAAGACGGGCCCCCACCATACCTGGCTCCGCCTGTGAAGCCCCAGCGTCATGCTGTGGACTTAGAGGAAGCGGGGGAGGACTTTTGCTCCTGGGAACTGGCTGTATGCTGCAGCTTCTTACCCCTACCTCTGCCTCTGGGCAGAAAGGACGCGCCTTTAACCCGCTTGCCCCTATTGGGCCGAAAGGACTGTACCTGATAATACGGTGCTTTCTTTGGTTGTGAGGGAACATGGGGTAAAAATGTAGACTTCCCAGCTGTTGCTGTGGAAACGAGGTCCGAGAGACCATCCCCGAACAACTCCTCACCCTTATAAGGCAGAACTTCCATGTGTCGTTTGGAATCTGCATCTCCTGTCCACTGACGAGTCCATAACCCTCTCCTGGCAGAAATGGACATTGCACTAATTTTGGATGCCAGCCGGCAAATATCCCTCTGTGCATCCCTCATGTATAAAAGTGCGTCTTTTATATGCTCTACGTTTAGCAATATAGTGTCCCTGTCTAGGGTATCTATATTTTCTGACAGGGAATCTGACCACGCAGCAGCAGCACTGCACATCCAGGCTGACGCAATAGCTGGTCTCAGTATAACACCTGTGTGTGTATATATAGATTTCAGGATAGCCTCCTGCTTTCTATCAGCAGATTCCTTCAGGGCGGCCGTATCCGGAGACGGTAGTGCCACCTTCTTTGACAAGCGTGTGAGCGCTTTATCCACCCTAGGGGATGTTTCCCAGCGTGACCTAACCTCTGGCGGGAAAGGGTACGCCATTAGTAACCTCTTAGAAATTACCAGCTTTTTATCAGGGGAAGCCCACGCTTCTTCACACACTTCATTTAACTCTTCAGATGGAGGAAAAGCTACTGGTAGTTTTTTCTCTCCAAACATAATACCCTTTTTTGTGGTACCGGGGGTAACATCAGAAATGTGCAACACATTTTTCATTGCCTCAATCATGTAACGTGTGGCCCTACTGGAAGTTACATTAGTCTCATCGTCGTCGACACTGGAGTCAGTATCCGTGTCGACATTTGTGTCTGTCATCTGAGGTAGCGGGCGTTTTAAAGCCCCTGATGACTTTTGAGACGCCTGGGCAGGCACAGGCTGAGAAGCCGGCTGTCCCACATTAGGTATGTCGTCAAACCTTTTATGCAAGGAGTCGACACTGTCGCGTAATTCCTTCCACAGCACCATCCACTCAGGTGTCGACCCCGCAGGGGGTGACATCACGTTTACAGGCATTTGCTCCGCCTCCACATAAGCCTCCTCATCAAACATGTCGACACAGCCGTACCGACACACCGCAAACACACAGGGAATGCTCTGACAAAGGACAGGACCCCACAAAGCCCTTTGGGGAGACAGAGAGAGAGTATGCCAGCACACACCAGAGCGCTATATAACACAGGGATCCCACTATAAATGAGTGTTTTCCCTTATAGCTGCTTTTTTATATATCATATATATATATATCTATACTGCGCCTAAATTTAGTGCCCCCCCCTCTCTTTTTTACCCTTCTGTAGTGTTCAGACTGCAGGGGAGAGCCAGGGAGCTTCCTTCCAGCGGAACTGTGAGGGAAAAATGGCGCCAGTGTGCTGAGAGAGATAGCCCCGCCCCTTTTTCGGCGGACTTTCTCCCGCTTTTTCTGGAATACTGCCAGGGGTAATTTTACATCTATATAGCCTCTAGGACTATATATGATGCAGATTTGCCAGCCAAGGTGTCATATATTGCCCTCAGGGCGCCCCCCCCCCCCCAGCGCCCTGCACCCATCAGTGACCGGAGTGTGAGGTGTACATGAGGAGCAATGGCGCACAGCTGCAGTGCTGTGCGCTACCTTGGTGAAGACCGAAGTCTTCTGCCGCCGATTTTCCGGACCTCTTCGTTGCTTCTGGCTCTGTAAGGGGGACGGCGGCGCGGCTCCGGGAACGAACACCAAGGTCGGGTCCTGCGGTCGATCCCTCTGGAGCTAATGGTGTCCAGTAGCCTAAGAAGCCCAAACTACCACCTGTTAGGTAGGTTCGCTTCTTCTCCCCTTAGTCCCTCGCTGCAGTGAGTCTGTTGCCAGCAGATCTCACTGTAAAATAAAAAACCTAAATATACTTTCTTTCTAGGAGCTCAGGAGAGCCCCTAGTGTGCATCCAGCTCAGCCGGGCACAAGAATCTAACTGAAGTCTGGAGGAGGGTCTTAGTGGGAGGAGCCAGTGCACACCAGTAGTCTAAAGCTTTCTTTATAGTTGTGCCCAGTCTCCTGCGGAGCCGCTAATCCCCCATGGTCCTTACGGAGTCCCCAGCATCCACTAGGACGTTAGAGAAATACACCCAAATTTCATTATATGTCGCATCAGGACCTGTGTGCAAAGTTCTACCCTTATACCCAATATGCTGTAATGCTACGAATATATAGACCTACCGCTGGTGATTTATAATGGAACACGTGCAAATATCTGCCTGCGTACTTACATTTCCGTATACTGCGTTACATACACCTTAAGATTAAGGGGGGAATTCAGACCTGATCGTAGCAGCAAATTTGTTAGCAGCTGGGAAAAACCATGTTGGTAATTCAGACCTGATCGCTCGTTAGGGTTTTTTTGCACTGCTGCTAACAGATAGTCACCACCCATTGGGGAGTGTATTTTCGCTTTGCAAGTGTGTGAACGCATGTGTAGCAGAGCTGTACAAACAGATCTTGTGCAGTCTCTGAGTAGCCCAGGACTTACTCAGCCGCTGCGATCACATCAGCCTGTCCAGGACCGGAATTGACGTCAGGAACCCTCCCTGCAAACGCATGGACACGCCTACATTTTTCCAACCACTCCCTGTAAACGGTCAGTTGCCAACCACAAACGCCCTCTTCCTGTCAATCTCCTTGCGTACGCCCGCGCGAATGGATTCTTCGCACAAACCCATCGCTGAGCGGCGATCCTCTTTGTACCTGTGCGACGCGCCTGCGCATTGTGGTGCATACGCATGCGCAGTTCTGACTTGATCGCAGCGCTGCAAAAAACGCTAGCAAGCGATCAGGTCTGAATTAGGCCCCATGTGCAGTGCAGGTGGGGCAGATGTAACATGTGCAGAGAGAGTTAGATTTGGGTGGAGTGTGTTCAAACTGAAATCTAAATTGCAGTGTAAAAATAAAGCAGCCAGTATTTACCCTGCACAGAAACAATATAACCCACCCAAATCTAACTCTCTCTGCACATGTTACATCTGCCCCACCTGCACTGCACATGGGGGGTCATTCCGAGTTGTTCGCTCGCAAGCTGCTTTTAGCAGCTTTGCACACGCTAAGCCGCCGCCTACTGGGAGTGAATCTTAGCATATTAAAATTGCGAACGAAAGATTAGCAGAATTGCGAATAGACACTTCTTAGCAGTTTCTGAGTAGCTCCACACTTACTCGGCATCTGCGATCAGTTCAGTGCTTGTCGTTCCTGGTTTGACGTCACAAACACACCCAGCGTTCGCCCAGACACTCCCCCGTTTCTCCAGCCACTCCCGCGTTTTTCCCAGAAACGGTAGCGTTTTTTCACACACTCCCATAAAACGGCCAGTTTCCGCCCAGAAACACCCACTTCCTGTCGATCACATTACGATCACCAGAACGAAGAAAAAACCTTGTAATGCCTTGAGTAAAATTCCTAACTGCATAGCAAATTTACTTGGCGCAGTCGCACTGCGGACATTGTGCATGCGCATTAGCGACTATTCGCTCCGTTGCGACAAAAAAATAACGAGCGAACAACTCGGAATGACCCCCATAGTTTTGCCAACTGCTAATAAATTTGCTGCTGCTATCAAGTCTGAATTACCCCCTAAATGCGGAGAAATCATCATCAGCACAGAAATCCATATTTGCTTTTCTGGGTAAGGAACCAATTTCATAGATACTAATCACCCAAAATAACATACAACGTAACGTCCTTAACTTGCGTCTGCACACCATGATTGTACCGCACGTCCTTATTATCCTGCACTTGGCGCCTGATTTTGGGAGTAAAGCAAAACAAAGCAAATTACTGTGCATCTGGAACACAGTATGCTACAGTGCAAGGGGGGCAAATACATTATTTTTACATGCAGGGTAAATACTGGCTGCTTCTGCATGTGGCCTACAAATGCTGGGCAGCTTTATGTTTACACCGCCATTTAGATTTCAGGGGCTGATTCAGACGTAGACGCTGTCGACGCAAAAAGCTTATTTCAAAATATAAAAAAGAAAAGTTTATTTAAAAATATAAAAATACATTCCGCTCTTTTCTCCAACGTAATATTCGTGTTCTGAGAATATATTTGTCCTAAACATGATATTGGGACGTACAAAGAAATACAACACAGAATACTGTTCCGGTCACTAAGTTCTCGGAGAGTATAAAACCTCGCCATGAAGGAGTTACTCCAGTCCAGATTCACAACCAAGACGCTATGACGCGGTTACGTCACTACGGGCAACAGCCAATATGACACCAGGGTGAACATCTGTTTCACAAATATTTTTGGTCTAGTTCTCCAAAGCCAGCAGGCCTCAGATGGTCACACGTAGAAGGCTGCTAACGTGTAATTATATATTTATACCTTTATAACCTTGTTCATTTTATCCAGCCGGATCATAAAGTCATCGGTGCAGGCAATGTCCGAGGGGGAGTGTCCACCGCCCAATACTTTCACCCTCTTGCTTCTCTGGCGAGCCAGGTCCAGGATCTGAAAGGAAGGAATATTAGCCGCCTGTGATACGTGTCATGTGCCTATAGCACTTGTCCTAGCCAGTGCCTGACTGACTGTACAGTGGGTCGGGGGGAGACTACAGCCCCAGGACTCCACACAAAGATCCATTACCCCGCAAACGGTCCGGACACACCTGCTTTGTCCGGACTGCGCACCCCCAATGCCGCACCGCCGCCCACTGAAAGCTAAGAAATCTATTTCCAGGAGCTGGAGATATCTGCAGTCAAGCAAGCTGCCCTCCCACCAGAAAATGATGAATATTAAGCCCACTCCACTGTCCAACCCTCCCCTGTCTATTTAACACTCACTACCACCCTGGAAGTCATGTACCGGGGCCCCTTCATTCGGCTCAATGCCCCCTTCTACAGTGTACTGTTCTTCCTCCCGCCCCATCTCCCACCATCTGTGCAGTAAAGGAGTAATTAGCAGAAATTAGAACCGCCCGCGTAACATCAAAGCTGCCGCTGATAGCACCCCCCACCCCTACCGCTGGAGGATGGGTAGGGGCCCCAGTGCATTGCTTGCCCAGGGGCCTATACTGCTGTTAAAACAGCCCCGCATCCAGCAATTGCTCCATCTTGGAATTGCTCTTTCCTGCAATCATTCCATCTTTCAATTGCATTATCCTGCAATTGTTCCATACTGCAATACCTCCATCTTGCAATCATTCAATCCTGCAATCACGCCATCCTGCAATCGCTCCATCCTGCAATTCCTCCATCCTGCAATCCCTCCATCCTGCAGCAATCCTGCAATCCCTCCATCCTGCAATCCCTCCATCCTGCAATCCCTCCATCCTGCATAAATCTTCAATCTCTCCATCCTGCTATCGCTCCATCCTGCATCAATCCTGCAATCCCTCCATCCCGCAATCCCTCCATCCTGCTATCGCTCTATCCTGCATCACTCCTGCAATCCCTCCATCCTGCAATCGCTCCATCCTGCAATCGCTCCATCCTGTAATCCCTCCATCCTGCAATCGCTCCATCCTGCAATCCCTCCATCCTGCATCAATTCTGCAATCCCTCCATCCAGCAATTGTTCCATCCTGCAATACCTCCATCCTGGTATCACTCCATCCTGCATCTATCC
Organism: Pseudophryne corroboree; assembly: GCF_028390025.1. NCBI lineage: Eukaryota > Metazoa > Chordata > Amphibia > Anura > Myobatrachidae > Pseudophryne > Pseudophryne corroboree. The sequence continues at coordinate 49,375,933 of NC_086447.1, forward strand.
TGCAATCCCTCCATCCTGCAATCCCTCCATCCTGCATCAATCCTGCAATCCCTCCATCCTGCAATCACTCCATACTGCAATCCCTCCATCCTGCATCAATCCTGCAATCCCTCCATCCAGCAATCGTTCCATCCTGCAATCCCTCCATCCTGCTATCGCTCCATCCTGCATCACTCCTGCAATCCCTCCATCCAGCAATCGTTCCATCCTGCAATCCCTCCATCCTGCATCAATCCTGCAATCCCTCCATCCTGCAATCCCTCCATCCTGCAATCCCTCCATTCTGCAATCGCTCCATCCTGCACCAATCCTGCAATCCCTCCATCCTGCTATCGCTCCATCCTGCATCAATCCTGCAATCCCTCCATCATGCAATCCCTCCATCCTGCAATCCCTCCATCCAGCAATTGCTCCATCCTGCAATCCCTCCATCCTGCTATCACTCCATCCTGCTATCACTCCTGCAATCCCTCCATCCTGCTATCACTCCATCCTGCATCACTCCTGCAATCCCTTCATCCTGCAATCCCTCCATCCTGCTATCTCTCCATCCTGCATTAATCCTGCAATCCCTCCATCCTGCAATCCCTCCATTCTGCAATCGCTCCATCCTGCACCAATCCTGCAATCCCTCCATCCTGCAATCCCTCCATACTGCAATCCCTCCATTCTGCAATCGCTCCATCCTGCACCAATCCTGCAATCCCTCCATCCTGCAATCCCTCCATCCTCCAATCCCTCCATTCTGCAATCGCTCCATCCTGCACCAATCCTGCAATCCCTCCATCCTGCAATCCCTCCATCCTGCACCAATCCTGCAATCCCTCCATCCTGCAATCCCTCCATCCTGCAATCCCTCCATCCTACATCAATCCTGCAATCCCTCCATCCTGCTATCACTCCATCCTGCAATTCCTCCATTCTGCAATCGCTCCATCCTGCACCAATCCTGCAATCCCTCCATTCTGCAATCGCTCCATCCTGCACCAATCCTGCAATCCCTCCATCCTGCAATCTCTCCATTCTGCAATCGCTCCATCCTGCACCAATCCTGCAATCCCTCCATCCTGCAATCCCTCCATTCTGCAATCGCTCCATCCTGCACCAATCCTGCAATCCCTCCATCCTGCAATCCCTCCATCCTGCAATCCCTCCATTCTGCAATCGCTCCATCCTGCACCAATCCTGCAATCCCTCCATCCTGCAATCCCTCCATTCTGCAATCGCTCCATCCTGCACCAATCCTGCAATCCCTCCATCCTGCAATCCCTCCATCCTGCAATCCCTCCATCCTGCACCAATCCTGCAATCCCTCCATCCTGCTATCCCTCCATCCTACATCAATCCTTCAAGACCTCCATCCTGCTATCACTCCATCCTGCATCAATCCTGAAATCCCTCCATCCTGCAATCCCTCCATCCTGCAATCCCTCCATTCTGCAATCCCTCCATCCTGCATCAATCCTGCAATCCCTCCATCCTGCTATCGCTCCATCCTGCAATCCCTCCATCCTGCTATCACTCCATTCTGCATCAATCCTGCAATCCCTCCATCCTGCAATCCCTCCATCCTGCATCGATTTGCCGGGATCGTGATTTGTAAACATGTTTAATATTCCCAATCCCCCAATGCAGCTATCATGGGAACGGGGAATTGCCACAATCCATCCCTGGTGTACGGGGACCTTAAGAGGAACAGACACAAGGAGAGCGGGAGTATGGAGTCTCTGCTCTGCCCTCAGTCCTTTCACCATACTGGTTCTTGTGATTGCTATTACAATGAGTGGCCAGTGACCGGCGTGACTGGGCAAGGCAATGTTCAGGGTGGCAGAAGTACTCTGCAGTCTATGGCACTCCAAACGGCATGCTGGGAGTTGTAGTTTACTGACATTTGGAGAGTCACAGTCCCATCCTGCAGGTTGTGTGATCCTGACATAGAACCCAATACAGAAACAACAGGAGAACCGCGATCATACTGTCCACCTCTACTCACCTCCTTCACCTCCTCTGCACTCGTGGGCTGGAAGTAGAGCTCAGGGTTAGAGCCGTAGGTCTGAGCCCAGTTTTGAAACTTGAATCCTCCCTGACCGAGCACCTAAGACAGACAGAAGGCTGATTAATGTCCGTGTGTATGGTATAATAAGTACAGTCACGGTGTATAAGAAACCACAAATCTACAGACCCACAAAGCTACTTCATGTACTGAGGTGGGCCTGCCTTCATGGTCATTTGTAACCACGTACGGTGGGGGGTATTTGTGGGGGGAGTGAGTACTAATTATCTGGGCCGGGCCTCTTGGAGGAGCCCGGCAGAGGCCCAGACCAGCTGCTGAGGGGTCCCCCTTTTGCAGAGCACAGCTCCTCTGTATTTTACATGTTTTAGAGGTCACGCCTCCCTGATTTGACCACACCCCCTCCGTGTCACCCTGGCCCCACAGATCTGTCAGCGTCCCTGGCTCTGATATCCAAACCTACAACCACTCAGGACCACCGCCTTATTGCCTCCGTTTCCTGCCTGCGTTTTCTCAGCTCTACACTGTCTGTAGGATAAATGGACTGGTAAATCAATATATTGATTATAAACTTACATTAAATCCAAAATGCTGATTATAGTGATGTAAGTGCTCTGATCAGAGACTCATCTCCCATATCTAGTATGGCAGCTGGGCTCCTGTCTAGGGCATCACTGTTGTGGGGGCAGCACCTAGCGCGGACGACAGTTTGCTGTCGGAGGGGGAGACGTACAGTATCACACATTAGAGAGAGATAAAATGGGACATTTACTACATTGGATCACTTGTAGGAGGGAATTCACATTTATAGCTCCGACGTTGCGAAGGAAAATGAAATCATGTGTATCATGCAATTTTAAACTTGTTTATTAACCCTTTTATGCAAAATCATAACATATTGCATCATCGCCAGGTGTAACGCCCACACCCAGGAACATTTAGAGGACCAGTAACAGCTAATACGGAAGGGTGGGTACCACTGGCGCCACCTATATACTGTATTTGGGAAGTGCCAATAATTATCACATAGAGACTCATTATGAAGAGTGACCGTGGATTAATCACATAAGTGGGATTTTTCTTATACTGTAAGAAGTCTCCAATCCTTTCCCATTAAAGCACCACTAGCAGAATTGCTGTGACAGGCCCCCTAGATTAATGAGCAATGGGAATTACATTGCCAATCACGTGTTATTGTAAAATCAATGACTGATTGAATACATATATACCACTCCGGATAATTAATAGCCGACAATGTCACAGATGTTCTACCGAAGAGATAATTCACGGCGCCGTTCCGTTCTGAGATATGACAGAGAACACGGATATACCTATATATTAAGATAGTTTTACAGCTGCTGGTTCTGCAGGAATTAAATGCTGACAGCTCTGTAACTGCGATCATTAACCAGCTATGTACCGAGCACGTGTGATATAAGAATCCCCCACACTATGGCCCTCATTCCGAGAATATCATAGCTGTGCTAAATTTAGCACAGCTACGATCGTTCACACTGACATGCGGGGGTACGCCCAGCACAGGGCTATCCCGACCCGCATGACAGTGCCGCCCCCCTGCAGAGGTGCAAAGGCATCGCACAGTGGCAATGCCTTTGCACTTCAAGAGTAGCTCCCGGCCAGTGCAGCTTTAGCGTGCGTCTGACATGCGTCGGCGCACTGCGGCGCTGGTGCAGTTCTGACCCGATCGCACCGCTGCGATAAACTGCAGCGTGCGATTGGGTCAGAATGACCCCCAATGTACTCATAATCCCACAGTAATTGAAGATTCCTCCGTGGGGCCCGCTGACCATTTTATAACAAGAAAATGCAAATAATTAGATTTCCTATCACACATACAAATAAAACACTGCACATCGTTGAAGGCATTTAAATAGTAAAATCTGTTTAATAAAAATATTATTTGTCAGGCCATTGTCTATAAAATGCCCACAAATGGGTTAATTTAGTGAGACATGTATTCTGTAGTATTTGAACTTGCAGATGGGAGTTACAGATGTGACAGGGCTCACCCTGCAGCCTACAGTATTCACGGAAAACGCGATTCGTTTACCATGCTCTGCGCTTCCATATGACTGCATGGTGTGCATGTACGCTGCAAACAGTGGCGCAGTAAAATCAACTAAAATGGCATTGCATGCATTTTAATGCATTACCGCACACGATTGCCACAAACCATGGATGATGCCATCTCTGAGTATTGCAAAGCACAGGAGCACGCATGCTGAAAATACGGCACAATAAGGTTAAGGTAACCCTCATTATCTCTTATGGAACTCGTGGCTACTTTAGTCTGTCTCTCTGAGGAGGTCTGACTCCCCAGTGGCTTTTATAATATCCTTACATGTTGCAGTGGGGGTTACATTACCATACTGTACCTATGACTTTACTTCACATACAGCAGTCCACTGAATCAGGCAGTAATACAAAATACTATTCAGTAATAGCGGCTGCAAAACGTTAGTAATGACACCAGCTATACAGTAAGGGACATCTCACGCAATAGTGAATTTCGAGAATAAGGAAACGATCACAGACAAGTAATCAGTACTTACTGTCCTTGTACAGTATATCACTGTTGTCCTTGGCTTACTGTATAGTATATCGCTATTGTCCGTGGCTTACTGTACAGTATATCACTATCATCCTTGGCTTACCGTACAGTACATCACTATCGTCCTTGGCTTACTGTACAGTATATCACTATTGTCCGTGGCTTACTGTACAGTATATCACTATCATCCTTGGCTTACCGTACAGTACATCACTATCATCCTTGGCTTACTGTACAGTATATCACTATTGTCCGTGGCTTACTGTACAGTATATCACTATCATCCTTGGCTTACCGTATAGTACATCCCTATCATCCTTGGCTTACTGTACAGTATATCACTATTGTCCTTGGCTTACTGTATAGTATATCACTATTGTCCTTGGCTTACTGTACAGTACAGTACATCACTATTGTCATTGGCTTAATGTACAATACGTCGCTATTGCCCTTGGCTGACTGTAAAGTACATCGCTATTTGTCCTTGGCTTACTGTACAGTATATCGCTATTGTCCTTAGCTTTCTGTACAGTATATGGCTACTGTCTTTGGCTTACTGTACAGTACATCACCATTGCCCCTGGATTACTGTACAGTACATCGTTATAGCTCTTGGCTTACTGTACAGCACATCCGTTTTATCCCTGGCTAACTGTACAGTACATTGCTATGTTCCTTGGCTTACTGAACAGTACATCGTCATTGTCCTTGTCTTACTGTACATGAGATCACTATTGTCCTTGGCTTACTGTACAGTACATCGCTACTGCCCTTGGCTTACTGTAAGTACATCGCTATTGTTATTGGCTTACTGTACAGTACATCACTATCGCACTTGGCTTACTGTACAGTACAACACTGGTGTCCATGGTTTACTGTACAGTGCATTGCTATTGTCCTTGGCTTACTGCATAGTACACCACTATGTTTCTTTGCTTACTGTACAGTACATCGCCATGTTCCTTGGCTTACTTTACAGTACATTGTCATTGTCATTGGCTTACGGTACAGTACATCACTACGGTCCTTAGCTTACTTTACAGTACATTGCTACTGTCCTTGGCTTACTGTATAGTACATCACTATTGTCTTTGGCTTACTTACAGTACATCGCTACTGTCCTTGGCTTACTGTACAGTACATCACTATTGTCCTTGGCTCACTGTACAATACATCACTATTGTCCTTGGCTTACTGTACAGTACATCACTATTGTCCTTGGCTAACTGTACAATACATCACTATTGTCCTTGGCTTACTGTACAGTACATCACTATTGGCTTTGGCTTACTGTACAGTACACCAGTATTGTCCTTGCCTTACTGCACAGTATATCACTATTGGCATTGCCTTAATGTACAGTACATCACTATTGTCCTGGTCTTACTGTACATGAGATCACTATTGTCCTTGGCTTACTATACAGTGCATCAGTACTGCCTTTGGCTTACTTACAGTACATCACTATTGTCCGTGGCTTACTGTACAGTACATAACTTTTTCCTTGGCTTACTGTACAGTACATCACTATTGTCCTTGGCTTACTGTACAGTATATCACTATTGACCTTGGATTACTGTACAGCACATCACTATTGTCCTTGGCTTACTGTACAGTACATCACTATTGACCTTGGCTTACTGTACAGTACAGCACTATTGTGCTTGGCTTACTGTACAGTACATCGCTATTGTCCTTGGCTTACTGTACAGTATATCACTATTGACCTTGGCTTACTGTACAGAACATCACTATTATTGTCCTTGTCTTAATGTACAGTACATCACTATTGTTCTTGGCTTACTGTACAGTATATCACTAGCCAGTGCTTTTATCACTGTTCATTGTACAGACGAATGCGACTTTAATTTGCATTGTGCACATTATTTACCTTCTACAGTAAATCTTATTTCAGAGCAATGCAACAAAGGCTGCTCCATCCGTATTACACTTGTAAGTTACTACATAAATATTGTACACTTACCATTTTGCCAAGATGATCCTGAAGCTGAGCGCTGCCCGTGTTATCCTGACACTGTGAGCTGGTCCTGCCCAATGGTTACAAGAAGACGCGTCCTGCTGCTCAGGGGGCATTTATCAGGTAGCATTAAGCTGATGAGTAATCAAATACCTGTAACAGTTGGTGGAACCTGAGTTACAGATTAAACATGGATAATATGTAACCGCCTTCCAGCTCCTCGTCCACATCGCCCGGGATTCCCTGAACTTGCTCACACCACAGCAAGTGACTTTTGTAGCGAATGTTCTGTGATTCATGTACTGTACAATCTCGTCATTCTAGGAAAATACACATCACAACATGAAAACATAGTAATCGCCTTCAGATGCAACTTTTGTACACATATATTTCTGTGCGCAAAAACGTGGGCATACAGTACACATATATATTGCACGGAGCAGTTCTCTATGTGTGCTCTTGGTTTGCTGCTACACATCGAGGGTCATTCCGAGTTGATCACTCGCTAGCTAGTTTTAGCAGCCGTGCAAACGCTATGCTGCCGCCCACTGGGGAGTGTATTTTAGCTCAGTAGAAGTACGAACGCATGTGCAGCTGAGCTCTGCAAAAACAGTTTGTGCAGTTTCAGAGTAGCTCTGAACCTACTCAGCGCTTGAGATCACTTCAGCCTATTCCTGTCCGGATTTGACGTCATACACCCGCCCAGCGAACGCCCAGCCACGCCTGCGTTTTTTCAGACACGCCTGCGTTTTTGCAAACACTCCCTGAAAACGGTCAGTTGACACCCAGAAACGCCCGCTTCCTGTCAATCTTCTTGCGGCCGTCAGTGCGACTGAAAACTTTGCTAGAACCTGTGCAATATAACAAATGCCTTTGTACCCCTACGTCGCACGTGCGCATTGTGGTCCATACGTATGCGCAGAAATGCCGATTTTTAGCCTGATCACTGCAAACAATGGCCGCTAGCGATCAAGTCGGAATGACCCCCATTGTACTACTATGTGCAGGAAAACTCTCTATGTGGGCTACCATGTGTACTGCCACGGGCGGCACGGATGGTGTAACGGATAACATTACTACCACGTAGCACTGAGGGTTCCATTCCCACCATGTTCCTAACTGTGTGGAGTTTGTATATTCTCCCCGTACTTGTGTGGGTTTCCTCTGGGTACTCCAATTTTCTCCCACACTCCAAAAATATACCGATAGGTGAATGGACATAATATAACCCTAGTGTGAAGGTGTGCAGGTACATGGGCAGACTAGATGGGCCAAGTGCTTCTTATCTGCCGTCACATTCTATGGGGTAAATTTACTAAGGTGGGAGGTTTTTTTTAGAACTGGTGATGTTACCCATAGCAACCAATCAGATTCTATTATCTTCAAGAAGCAGCCAGATTAATGTTAAATAAAATCTGATTGGTTGCTATGAGGAACATCACCAGTTCTAAACATCTCCCACCTTAGTAAATTTACCCCTATGTGTCTATACTTGCCTACCTCCTATCCATCAACACACACACACACACACACACACACACACACACACACACACACACACACACACACACACACACACACACACACAGACACACACACACACACACACACACACACACACACTTTTATGGTAAAAAAGCATAGAGAACACTACGGTGAATGCAGATTACTGTGTATTAGAGTAAAACAATAAGGGGCCCATTTCTATCTTATTGTGTTTTAGACACAATAAACAATAAGAAATTAATTTCCACCCAGATGTATTAAAAATCACATTAGGGATAGGCGCTCCGATAGTAGCCCGTCCCTGTGATATGTAAACTAAAGAGTACCCGTCTCCCGGTAAATGATACAATATGTAGCTCATAGGCTACAATGGCCAATGGGGGTCATTCCGAGTTGATCGCTAGCTGCCGTTGTTCGCTGTGTAGCGATCAGTGAAAAAAAAGGCTAATGTGCGCATGCGTATGCACCGCAATGCGCACGCACGTCTTACGGGTACGAAGTCCTTTGTGGTTTTGCACAGGTTCTAGCGACGATTCTAATTGCACAGCTGATCACAGGGAGATTGACAGGAAGAGGGCGTTTATGGGTGTCAACGGACCGTTTTCTGGGAGTGTTTGGAAAAACGCAGGCGTGGCCGGGCGTTTGCTGGGCGGGTATCTGACGTCATTACCGTGTCACTCGTCGCAGCAATCATTGCACAGGATAAGTAACTACAGGGCTGGTCTTGTTTTGCACCCTCTTGGGTGGCGACTATGCGTTTGCACGGCTGCTAAAAACTGCTAGCGAGCGAACAACTCGGAATGACCCCCAAGTCTTTGCTATTGCAACAAGGAAAGATACCTGCCCCTGTAATACTTTCATGGGAAACTTACATTTTAAGGGTATATCCCTGAAAATATCAGGGTTTTTTTTGTGTGGGATTTTCCCTAAGATGTGTATAATAAATATGCCCAAAAAACATAACTGTATGTGAGTGACTTACATTCAAGGAAGGAATTCAATTGATGGTGGGAAATTGAAAAAAAAAATACTTGGCATGGGGATTTGCTATTCAATTAGAGGAGAGAAAAAGAGCCATTTCTATAGAAATCAGTGCATCTCTTTTCTCGCACCTCCAGAGCAAGTCTGATTTTTACTAAAACTGTTAATTTTAGGAAAAGTCACTGGTCGGTACTTGCTCTTGCACCCCAGCGTCCCCCCCCCCTCCCTTAACCTACCTCCCCTTCTAACTGCCTAACCCTCCCTCTCCGGTATCTAACCCTATCCTTCCCATCCCTGCACCCCAACCCTAACCACCCTTCTCATGCCTAAACCTAACTGCGCCCCCCCCCCCCCTTCCCCACCGCGCCAGGGAAGTGGGAGGTGCCAGAGGAGCCCACAGTAACTAGTCATACACAGTGGGGGGCTGGAGGTGGGTGCAGGGAGTAGCAGCTAGAGGGGTGTTTGTCTCTGTTCTGACACTGCCCGTGGTAACCCTAGATGGCAGCCCGCGTCCCAGTACACTGACTGGCGCTTCTGAAATGGCAAGCCGCCCCCTTGTCGTTGTCCCCATACCCATTTCGACTTCTATGACCACAATGATGTGATTGCGGTGCCATGCCCTCCCCTGCACCGCCTACTTTGCCATGCTATGCCCAGACTGCACCCCCATCTGGCTGGGGCAGCCAGGACGTTGGCGTGTATGTGTATGGCCAATGTTTACCCTTTATATTGCTGTGACTTGCAATGCTACAGTATATCACATTTAATTGATTCGCCCTCATAGTCTCATCTCACTTGAGGCGTGGGAACCATGAGGACTGGGCACAGGGACGAACAGCTCCTTTGCGGATGGAGGGATATATTTATAATTTCTGCCTCCTACTATGCTCTATAGAAATTAGGTATTATAATAATAATAATAATAATAATAATAATAATAATAATAATCACAGGCTTCTTAATCCTGCACTTTGGGTGGGACATACTGGTAATGCTGATCTGCAGGCCAGGAAACATGGCTGTACACGGACGCACTCTGCGCAGATCCCTGACCAGTAAGAGGACAGATGGAATTCTCCCTGAACTGTGTCACACCAGGCCTCGTCCCCGCAACATGGTCCAGGCCGAGATTCCATTGTTCCGGACGGCTCCAGCGGATTTCAGATCTGCATATCAGCAACACAATAGCGAGCGCAGAGCGCACCTCTGGCTTACAGACTATAATACAATTTGTAAATGAAACGTTGCCGGAGACTAAGGCAGGTCTGATGGGAAAGTGCTTTTTCAATCAGCTTAAACCTGCTGATACCTTTTTCAATTTGGCAGTGTAAAGAATTGCTAACTAAATGAAAAGTGCTCCGTAATCCAGCTCACCGAGGAGATATGAGGCTTTCCGCAGCCTACCTGCCCCTTCCCCCATTCACAAGGGCTTTGTTTTTAACACCTGGTATAAATGAACATGGATCTAATTGGGGAATTCAATTCCCTGTGGAGTGCTGCTGGACAATACCGCGATGTCCGTCTGCGCACAGTACCACCTATTATGGTAGTCAACCTTCGTTCATTTTCCTGCTCACCTCTATGGGGTGGGGGGGAAGAAGAACTGTAGCTAAAATACTGGTCGCGAAATGTCTTCGTCCGACTCTTCTGGAGACACTTTGTGGCCATTGCACCAAATTGCAGGGTAACAGGAATAAAAGGTGAATTCTCTTCCCCCCACCCACTCAGCCCCCTATAAGAGAAAATCTATTTCTTTGTGCATTCTGGGCAGCACCATGCTGCACTGCGGGTGGGGCAGATGTAACATGTGCAGAGAGAGTTAGATTTGGGTGGGTTATATTGTTTCTGTGCAGGGTAAATACTGGCTGCTTTATTTTTACACTGCAATTTACATTTCAGTTTGAACACACCCCACCCAAATCTAACTCTCTCTGCACATGTTACATCTGCCCCACATGCAGTGCACATGGGAGGTGATTCCGAGTTGTTCGCTCGTTAGCTGCTTTTAGCAGCATTGCACACGCTAAGCCGCCGCCCTCTGGGAGTGTATCTTAGCATAGCAGAATTGCGAACGAAAGATTCGCAGAATAGCGAAAATAAATTTCTTAGCAGTTTCTGAGTAGCTCGAAACTTACTCACAAATAGCGATCAGTTCAGTCAGTTTCGTTCCTGGTTTGACGTCACACACACGCCCAGTGTTCGGCTAGCCACTCCCCCGTTTCTCCAGACACTCCCGCGTTTTTCCCTGACACGCCTGCGTTTTTCCGCACACTCCCATAAAACGGCCAGTTTCTGCCCAGAAACACCCACTTCCTGTCAATCACACTACGATCACTTCAACGATGAAAAATCCTCGTTCGGGCGTGAGTTAATTTACTAAGTTTTGTGTTAAAATACTAACCGCATGCGCACTGCGAACCATGCGCATGCGCATTTTTGCCTTAATCGGCAACGAGCGAACAACTCGGAATGACCCCCATGGGGCCTAATTCAGACCTGATCGCTCGCTAGCTATTTTTTGCAGCGCTGCGATCAGATAGTCGCCGCCTATAGGGGAGTGAATTTTCGCTTTGCAAGCGTGCGATCGCAAGTGTAGCAGAGCTGTACAAAAATGTTTTGTGCAGTCTCTGAGTAGCTCTGGACTTACTCAGCCGCTGCGATCACTTCAGCCTGTTCTGGCCCGGAATTGACGTCAGACACCAGCCCTGTAAACGCTTGGACACGCCTGTGTTTTTCCAACCACTCCCAGAAAAGGATCAGTTGACACCCACAAACGCCCTCTTCCTGTCACTCTCCTTGTTGTGCCAAAATACCTTTACCCTATGATCTAGCTTACGGATATGTGAAATCGCCCTTTATAGTCACATGCACCGGCAGTAAAGACTTGTTGTGTTCATTGTACGGACTTTCAATTTGGAAAACAAAATTAAGCAGTGAAAAAGCGTAGAGCAGAGCAAAGCTAGGACGTGTCCAAGGGCACATTTCATATGTATGTCCCCACAGTGACGTCCCAGCCAATCATTACAGGTTTGAAAAATGACATTTAGGAGCTGTTTGGCTGGAGCATTATCACCTTCCACTTATCACTGCTTTATCACTTCTCCAGTCTTAATGCATATGCCCCTCTGTACAGTGCCATTTCTTGCGGCGGGCGCCTGCTACGGCACTTTGCGTGTCCTTGTCTGCTCTTCCTACCTCTTTCCGAGCACTCCTGCTCAGGGGGTGGAGTTTTGCGGAATGGCGCGGTTGCGTCATGGCGTCACAACGCAATCGCGTCATTCCACAAAACTCCGCCCCCCGAGCAGGAGTACTCAGGATGATGGAGAAGGAGCAGACAAGCTGGAAGGAGGAGGCGGCCGGCGCGAGGGAGGTGAGGCGGCCCGACCCGAAGAGCGGGAAGATTCTCTATAGGTAAGTAGTCTCTCTCCCCCCACTCCCTCCCTCTCCCTTCCTTCCCCCCATTTAACACTTGCCTGCGTACTGTGTAAAATGGGGACTCTTGCCTGCAGTAATGTGTAAAATGGGGACACGTGCCTGCCGTAATGTGTAAAATGGGGACACGTGCCTGCTGTAATGTGTAAAATGGGGACTCTTGCCTGCTGCACTGTGTAAAATGGGGACACTTGCCTGCAGTAATGTGTAAAATGGGGACACGTGCCTGCCGTAATGTGTAAAATGGGGACTCTTGCCTGCAGTAATGTGTAAAATGGGGACACTTGCCTGCTGTAATGTGTAAAATGGGGACACGTGCCTGCTGTAATGTGTAAAATGGGGACATGTGCCTGCAGTAATGTGTAAAATGGGGACACGTGCCTGCTGTAATGTGTAAAATGGGGACACGTGCCTGCTGTAATGTGTAAAATGGGGACACGTGCCTGCCGTAATGTGTAAAATGGGGACACTTGCCTGCAGTAATGTGTAAAATGGAGACACGTGCCTGCTGTAATGTGTAAAATGGGGACACTTGCCAGAAGTAATGTGTAAAATGGGGACACGTGCCTGCCGTAATGTGTAAAATGGGGACACTTGCCTGCAGTAATGTGTAAAATGGGGACTCTTGCCTGCAGTAATGTGTAAAATGTGGACACTTGCCTGCTGTAATGTGTAAAATGGGGACACGTGCCTGCCGCAATGTGTAAAATGGGGACACTTGCCTGCAGTAATGTGTAAAATGGGGACACTTGCCTGCCGTAATGTGTAAAATGGGGACTCTTGCCTGCAGTAATGTGTAAAATGGGGACACTTGCCTGCAGTAATGTGTAAAATGGGGACAAGTGCCTGCCGTAATGTGTAAAATGGGGACACTTGCCTGCCGTAATGTGTAAAATGGGGACTCTTGCCTGCAGTAATGTGTAAAATGGGGACACTTGCCTGCGTACTGTGTAAAATGGGGACACTTGCCTGCAGTAATGTGTAAAATGGGGACAAGTGCCTGCCGTAATGTGTAAAATGGGGACACGTGCCTGCCGTAATGTGTAAAATGGGGACTATTGCCTGCAGTAATGTGTAAAATGGGGACTCTTGCCTGCAGTAATGTGTAAAATGGGGACACGTGCCTGCCGTAATGTGTAAAATGGGGACTATTGCCTGCAGTAATGTGTAAAATGGGGACACTTGCCAGAAGTAATGTGTAAAATGGGGACACTTGCCTGCTGTAATGTGTAAAATGGGGACACGTGCCTGCCGCAATGTGTCAAATGGGGACACTTGCCTGCAGTAATGTGTAAAATGGGGACACGTGCCTGCCGTAATGTGTAAAATGGGGACTCTTGCCTGCAGTAATGTGTAAAATGGGGACACTTGCCTGCGTACTGTGTAAAATGGGGACACTTGCCTGCAGTAATGTGTAAAATGGGGACACGTGCCTGCCGTAATGTGTAAAATGGGGACACTTGCCTGCCGTAATGTGTAAAATGGGGACTCTTGCCTGCAGTAATGTGTAAAATGGGGACACTTGCCTGCCGTAATGTGTAAAATGGGGACTCTTGCCTGCAGTAATGTGTAAAATGGGGACACTTGCCTGCGTACTGTGTAAAATGGGGACACTTGCCTGCAGTAATGTGTAAAATGGGGACAAGTGCCTGCCGTAATGTGTAAAATGGGGACTCTTGCCTGCCGTAATGTGTAAAATGGGGACACGTGCCTGCCGTAATGTGTAAAATGGGGACTATTGCCTGCAGTAATGTGTAAAATGGGGACACGTGCCTGCTGTAATGTATAAAATGGGGACACGTGCCTGCCGTAATGTGTAAAATGGGGACACTTGTCTGCTGTAATGTGTAAAATGGGGACACATGCCTGCAGTAATGTGTAAAATGGGGACACTTGCCTGCAGTAATGTGTAAAATGGGGACACGTGCCTGCCGTAATGTGTAAAATGGGGACACATGCCTGCAGTAATGTGTAAAATGGGGACACTTGCCTGCAGTAATGTGTAAAATGGGGACACGTGCCTGCCGTAATGTGTAAAATGGGGACACTTGCCTGCCGCAATGTGTAAAATGGGGACACGTGCCTGCCGCAATGTGTAAAATGGGGACACTTGCCTGCAGTAATGTGTAAAATGGGGACACGTGCCTGCCGTAATGTGTAAAATGGGGACACTTGCCTGCAGTAATGTGTAAAATGGGGACACTTGCCTGCCGTGATGTATAAAATGGGGACACTTGCCTGCCGTGATGTGTAAAATGGGGACACTTGCCTGCCGTGATGTGTAAAATGGGGACACTTGCCTGCCGTGATGTGTAAAATGGGGACACCTGCCTGCCGTACTGTGTAAAATGGGGACATTTGCCTGCCGTAATGTGTAAAATGGGAATTTAGATTTTTTTATTTTCCCCTGTGGTGGCCGTGATGATATCAGATGAGGACACGCCCACTTTAATGAGACCACACCCATTTTAATTAGGCCACACACCCCTTGCCGGGAGCACGCGCACCGCATTCTTTATTTTTTTTTATAGCTATGGGGGGGGGGGGGGGGGGCGCATTTTTTTTATGCCAATGGGGGGGGGGGCGCATTTTGAAATCTCGCACTGGGAGCCAAATTGGCTAGAAACAGTCCTGCCTCTGTATTTACATTCTGTCCACCTAAGTGCAACGTCTCCACTTTATCTCTCTGCAAGATTTGATACATCTCCCCCTGAGCCATCTCACTGACAGGCGATAAGATAAGGAGAGTGCCTGACTGGGCACGATATCTATATAAGAGGCTGGTAATTTTGTGATTGGTTAAAGAAGGTCAATTGTTGCTAGGCAGATCAGAGTTTTGAGTGAGTGATAATTGGATAGGGCCAGCCTATCGGTGAGTGTAGGGGAGGTGTTTAGTACATGTAAGGTAGAAACTTCCAGAGTGCTTCCTCTTGTCGTCTGGAAGCCTGGAAGGATAAGTGAAAGCTGTTTGTGTCTGCCTATCTCTTTATTTCTTTCAGGTTTCTTCCTCATTCCTAACTTTCCCTTTCTCTTCTTATCTTATATTACTATCTTTCCAGCCTTTCCTTCTTTTTATATACTACTCTGCTTGGCTTATTCTGCTGCATAATCCCCTTTGGGTTTTCCCGTCCAGCGTGCCTCCCCACCCAGCATTATGCCCAGGTCCAAGCGCTCGGCACCCCGTCCCCTAAGGCTGGCGGACGCTGCTCCCGGGTCGGGTGCCGTGCGCCTCCGCCGCCCTGCTGCTGTCTCCTCGCGGCAGTCTCCCAGCTCCGGGACGGGGGGCGCGACGGTGCCCGTTCCGTCAGCGCCTCCCGTCTCTGCCCCTGATGCAGCGTCTGGCGGCTCCGTGCGTCCCGCTGCTAGCGGGTCGGGCACGGCGGCCGCCAGCACGGGACTCTCGCTGCCTCGCGCCGGGGACTCGTCATCTCCGGCCGCGACGGTGGCTGGGGCTTCGGAGCCGGCTGGCCGCTTCTCTCCCGCGATCAGCGGGTGTGAGGCGGCTGGCGCCGGCGCCGCTGCGGGGGTCATGCGCGCCGGGGATTCGGCACCCCCGGCCGCGCTGTTTGATAATACTGGGGAGGTTGCGGGCGCGGCTACCCTGGGGCATAGTGGGCCCCCCACGGGTCCCGCGCCCGGTGCTTTTGGGGCCCCTGAGGCACCCTTGGCTGCTGGTGGGCTTCATATAGCCCCAGTAGCTGGGGGGGTCAGCAGGCAGTGGGGGGATCTGCAGGTTACCTCTGAGACCCTCCTGGGTCAGGCTCCCCCTCTGGCAGCCATTTTGTTGCCAGGCTGCTCACCTCATCCCCCTCAGCAGGCTGCTGGCAGCATGCTGGGTGGGGGGGTGCAGCCATCTGCTGGACACTTGGAGGTGCTGCGGGCCTTTTCAGTACATGGCTCCGCAGCAGCCTCTGTGTCTTTATCAGGCCAGCATTCCGTCACGGATTTTCGGTCCGTGGCGGGGGGTGGCTTTGCTACGAGCACCCTTAGTTTGCCAGCATTCTCTTCCCCCAGCAGCGCGGGCCTACCTTACTTGCACTGCCCATTTCCCCCGGTGGTTTCGCAAAGTTTCCCTCCGCCAGTTTCCACCCCGCAGGTCCAGTCAGTCTGGTCCTCCGGGATGGGGCAGGTTTTCGGACACCCGCATAATGTTTCTTCCTTTTCGGGGGGGTTTCAATCCGCGTCACTTCCGGCGCCAGCTTTCCACCAGTTCCCATACTGTCAACCGCCTTATCCCCCGGCGCAGCCAGGGCCTTATGGGTATCCGTGGAAGGGCGGTTTCGGGTCCCCAGGTTTCCGCGTTCCCAGCGTTAGCCAAGCAGTTGCGCTGCCTCCGTACCTTCCCCCGGCCCAGGCCCCGCCAGCTCAGGTGGCACCGCCTGGGCCCGGTACACCATTACATTCGGTGGCCCCGGGCGGGGAAGCGCCGCGCCCCCTCCCCGTTCCATCAGTTGGTGGGGCTGAGGGGCCGGGTAACTTAATTCCACTTGTTTCTGTTCCCAAGGTTAGTACAGACTGCTCTGCAGCCCCTCAGGCCGCTCCGGTACAGGATGGATCCGGAAGGCGCGGTGATGTGGACCCATCTCCAACAGATGCCGTTTCTTCTGTTCCAGGTCTCTCGCAGGCGACTGAAATGGCTGACGTCCCTGGCCCTTCCGGTTCTGGTGAGCATGACGTTGCAGCTGATTCATCTGTTGTATCCTCATCTGAATCCTCTACTAGCAGCGAGGGGTCTGATTCCCCCAAGCGCCCGCGCAAGCTTGCGAAATTAGTCGCGCGTGAGGTAGCCAAGGTGGTAGGGAAGGATAAGGTACAGAGGAAGGCGTTGGCTACTGGTCAGCCGCCGAAAAAGGCGGTGGCTTCTGATGAGCCGCCGTTGTTTTCGGAGATGGTGCGCTGCGCGAACACGGCTGTTACTCGGGGTTTACGGAAGAGGATGAAGGAAAAAATAGTTAAGGGAAAATTTGTCGACCTTTTCACCCTCACGGATGACATGAGGAAGGACTTCGACAAGGCGAAGAAGGCGGGGGGCATCGGTGAAAATGCTTTTCGGAGCTTTCATCATTGGTTAAAGGGTTTCTTAGTTTTTTCTGCTGTTTACCTAAAAACGCGCCCTGCCGAACATCTTAATGTGGTAAAGTACGTGTTTTTAATTAACGAGATGTTCTTAAAGTACAAAGGTTCCGTCTGGAGGGATTACGATGAAAAATTCCGTAAGAATCAGGATGGCAATCCGACGTTACCTTTGGGCTTTAAGGATGTTGAGGTTTGGATGGAGGTTTCCAACCAAGCGAGTAGTGTGGTTGAGGGTCAGGCTAAGAGGAAGTTTTCGGGGGGCAAGAATGTTGCGGGTACGGCGGCAAAGGGCAAGTGTTTTGCGTTTAACGACTCTAAGTGCACCAGGGGTGCGGCCTGTCGTTTTCGTCACTCCTGCCGCGTCTGTGGGGCCAATCACCCCGCCAAGGATTGTAAGTCCGGAAGCGGGGTTAAGCAGGCCGACCAGGGCGCTGCAGGCGGCGGTGCAAAGTAAGGCACCCTCGCCCATAGTTGTACCTGAGTTGGCTAAATGGCTGCACCGTTATCCCAGGACGGAGGATGCTGAATTTTTGTTAGCCGGTTTTAGTTGCGGTTTTCGTTTGCCCATTTCGGAATCAGTTCATGTTGTGTCTCGTAGGAATTTGAGGTCGGCGACAGAGTTTCCCCATGTGGTCAGGCAGAAGGTGGAGGCGGAGGTGCAATTGGGTCGCATGTGCGGTCCTTTTGCATGCGAGCCTTTGCCTGGGTTATGCGTATCTCCCTTGGGAGTAGTACCCAAGAAGGCGCCGGGTAAATTCCGCTTGATACAACATTTGTCCTACCCGCATGGGGGCTCCGTTAACGACGCCATTCCTGAGGAGTTTTGCACGGTCAGGTACCAGTTGTTTGACGAGGCCCTGGAATTGATCCGGGGTTTTGGGCCCGCGGCCCTGTTGGCCAAGTTGGATGTTGAATCCGCTTTTCGCCTTCTTCCCCTTCACCCCGACTCTTTCAAGTTTATGGGTTTTCGGTTAGGCGGTTTCTTTTATGTTGACAAATGTTTGCCGATGGGTTGTTCTGTCTCTTGCGCCTACTTCGAGAAATTTAGCTCGTTCCTGCATTGGTGCATTGCTGCAGGAACGGGGCAAGTTGGCATCGCCCACTATCTCGATGATTTTCTTTTTGTGGGCCCAGGAGACAGCAACACCTGCCAGGAGCTCCTTTTTTCCGCGTCCGCCTTGTTCAAGGTTCTGGGAGTGCCTGTTGCTCACGATAAGACAGAGGGACCCACGTGTTGCCTTTCTTACCTGGGCATCGAGGTTGACACTAGCGCAGGTTGTTGTCGTATTCCGGCCGACAAGGTGGCGAAGCTTTTGGGACAGATCGAGGAATGCTTGAGGAAGCGTAGAGTTAGACTCCGTCAGGTGCAGTCCCTTTTAGGCTCCTTTAATTTTGCTTGCCGGGTCATACCTATGGGGAGGGTGTTTTGCCGCAAACTTGAGAGGGCCACAGCGGGAGCGACTGGGCCGCACCACACCATTCGTCTGTCTCGGGAAATTAAGGACGACCTTAGAACTTGGTCGACCTTTTTGGTAACTTTTAATTCGGAATTGCTGTGGCCTCTCCGGCCCGTCGCCAATTCTTCCCTGGAACTGTTTACGGATGCTGCCGGTGCTACGGGTTTCGGTGCTTTTTTCCAGGGCGAGTGGTGTGTTTCGGCCTGGCCCCAGTCTTGGGTATCCCGTGGCTTTACGGCTAACCTACTCTTATTGGAACTGTTCCCTATAGCGGTGGCAGTGGAGTTGTGGGCCCCTAAGTTGGCGAACCGGACGATTGTCTTTTGGTGCGACAATTTGGGGGTGGTACATGCGGTGAACAACCAACGTGCATCATCGCCGCAGGCTTTGCGGCTGTTGAGATTTTTGGTGTTACAATGTCTCCGTTTTAACATCAATTTCACGGCGAAGCACGTGCCTGGGGTCGAGAACGACATCGCGGATGCGCTGTCGCGTTTCGATTTTCCCAGGTTTCGCAGGTTGGCCCCCAGGGCGGAGGCCCTAGGTTTGACTTGTCCAACTTCTGTTTGGCAGATTATAGAACTGGCATAGATGGCTTGGCGCTGAACTCATTGGCCCCTTCGACCCGCCGGGCATACGCTGCGGCTTGGCGTGACTGGCAGGCGCATCAGGTTAGGTGCGGGGCCGGGGGTAAGTCAGAGGAGGATCTTTTGTTGGCCTTTGTTTGGGACTGTTACCAGAGTGGTAGGTCCAAGGCGTCCATGTGCGCGGCGTTGGCGGGGATTTCGTTCCATGCCTGGTTGCAGCGGGGGACGGACCCCACCAGGTCTTTCACTTTGTCCAAGGCGCTCAGGGGTTGGGCGAAGTTAAGTCCGGCCCAGCCGGATACGCGCAGGCCTATTGACACGCAGTTGTTGCGCGAGCTCATGGCGATTCTGCCGGCGGTGACTGATTCTGCTTTTGAGGCGTCCCTTTTCCGTGCAGCATTTTCATTTGCATTTTTTGGGGCCTTTCGGGTTGGCGAGCTGGTGGCCGCTAATAAAAGGTCCACTGATACAGGCATGCTTTTCAGGGACCTGGTACTCAAGGAAGGTGTCGCCATGTTTAGGTTGCCTCGTTCCAAGACCGACCAGTTGGGTCGAGGGCGCTGGGTGACTTTGAAGGCGCATGAGGATACAGATTTGTGCCCGGTGCTGCATGCAAAAATTTATTTACCTTTACGACCCAAAGGTGGGGCTCAAGTACTGCTGCACGGGGATGCATTGCCTCTCACTCGGTTTCAGTTTGCTGCTGTGTTGAAGCGCTGTTTGGTCGCCCTTGGGCTTAATAGCGCGGAATATGGGACGCATTCCTTTCGCATCGGTGCGGCAACTTGCGCTGCGGCACGCGGACTTCCACCGTCAGCCATTCAGGAAATGGGACGTTGGAAGTCGGCAGCGTTTAAGTCTTATGTTAGATTAGATAAGGTTTAATGTTGCGCTACTTGCGCTAACCCAAAAACGTTGTTTACCTGCCAATTTTGGAATGATTAGCGTTCCGGAATTGGAGGTGTGAAGGAATTTTTTTAATTTTTCCTCCGAGGGGGCCTAAATTACAATTGGCTGACACTCCAGGTCCACGGGAGGTTTTTTAAGTTTTCTCCTTCACTTGGGTTTTTATGTTACTAACTGTTCGGTTCGGTCTAACGGTTCTAATTACCTGTTTTATGGGCGCGGCCTGACAGCTAGGTTACTTTTTCTTTTTCAGCGTCCACTGATTCCAACGAACAGATTTGGGTAGTTGGCCATTCTTACGTGTTTTGGGCCGAGCGGCATCCCCTTGCTGATAGGTCGTCTGAGTTGTTAGGTGGTCGCAGAGTGCGATGGTTAGGTGTGAGAGGGCTCAGATGGTCAGGACTTTTGGAGCTGTTGTTGCAATATGAACAGCGTTGGGGGCGTCCCCAATGGCTGCTGCTGCACCTGGGCGGTAACGATGTAGGTCACCTAAAAGGTATAGATCTTATACTTAGGATTCAGGCGGATTTGGGGGAACTTAGCTTGCTTTGGCCTGGTGTACGCTTGATTTGGTCTGACATTATTCCCAGGTTTGTCTGGAGGGGATCACGGAATGTCACAGCGCTGGACAGGGCTAGGAAGAAGATTAACTTTGCTGTGTCGAAGTTTGTGTTGGCTGCTGGTGGTTTGGCCGTTAGACATCCGCTATTGGTGCTCCAGAGCCCCTTTTATTTTAGGAAGGATGGTGTGCACCTCTCCCATCTTAGGATTGGAGTTTTTCTGAGGGCGCTGTTCTCTTGTCTGGAGTAGTTTGTTATCTTTGAAGGTAGGGATAGGATTTGGGTAGATAGGTATTTGGTTTTTGTTTTTTGGTTGGATTTCATTTCGTGTTGGGTGGCGGGCTGCGTTTCTCTGAAACTGGCGGTGGCGGGAAGGCGCTACTGGCCAGCGGTCACTTGTAGCATAAGTGGTGTTGTGGGGCACTTACCCCTTTTGAAGGACGGCGAGTGTGTCCTGCCCTTGTGGGGGGGCGAGGGGCGCTTCCTTGGGGAGCGTCCTCACTCTGCTATACGAAGGGGTGGTGAGACCTTCGCAGCACAGGTTATGCTGATATATATAGATGGGGCGTTTCAGTCGCACCCATGACAGTTGGGGCGTTTAGTCGCCGCCATTTTGTAAGATCGTGACTAGAGCTGGTTAGTAGTAGCGTTTTCCTGGCCACCCACTACGAGTGAGGTCATTCCAATTAATAAATTCAATGACCATTTAATCCAACGCAGTTGTGTCCGTGTCGTTATTTTTAGTTGATAAGCTAGCTTAAAGTGTATAGTTAATGTCAAGCACAATAATTGAATAGACGCCTTAGATAAGGAGAGTGCCTGACTGGGCACGATATCTATATAAGAGGCTGGTAATTTTGTGATTGGTTAAAGAAGGTCAATTGTTGCTAGGCAGATCAGAGTTTTGAGTGAGTGATAATTGGATAGGGCCAGCCTATCGGTGAGTGTAGGGGAGGTGTTTAGTACATGTAAGGTAGAAACTTCCAGAGTGCTTCCTCTTGTCGTCTGGAAGCCTGGAAGGATAAGTGAAAGCTGTTTGTGTCTGCCTATCTCTTTATTTCTTTCAGGTTTCTTCCTCATTCCTAACTTTCCCTTTCTCTTCTTATCTTATATTACTATCTTTCCAGCCTTTCCTTCTTTTTATATACTACTCTGCTTGGCTTATTCTGCTGCATAATCCCCTTTGGGTTTTCCCGTCCAGCGTGCCTCCCCACCCAGCATTATGCCCAGGTCCAAGCGCTCGGCACCCCGTCCCACCCGCCCTATTGGCTCACTAATTTGGCCCTTTTCAATTTGGCTTACTATTATCTTTCTTTCAGACTTAGTGGGCGGGAAGGCGCTACTGGCCAGCGGTCACTTGTAGCATAAGTGGTGTTGTGGGGCACTTACCCCTTTTGAAGGACGGCGAGTGTGTCCTGCCCTTGTGGGGGGGCGAGGGGCGCTTCCTTGGGGAGCGTCCTCACTCTGCTATACGAAGGGGTGGTGAGACCTTCGCAGCACAGGTTATGCTGATATATATAGATGGGGCGTTTCAGTCGCACCCATGACAGTTGGGGCGTTTAGTCGCCGCCATTTTGTAAGATCGTGACTAGAGCTGGTTAGTAGTAGCGTTTTCCTGGCCACCCACTACGAGTGAGGTCATTCCAATTAATAAATTCAATGACCATTTAATCCAACGCAGTTGTGTCCGTGTCGTTATTTTTAGTTGATAAGCTAGCTTAAAGTGTATAGTTAATGTCAAGCACAATAATTGAATAGACGCCTTAGAGAGATGAGGCATTTGTCTCATGTCCGGGGATGGTACAATTGTTAGCAGCTGAGCGCTGCAGAACTGACATGCTAAAACAGATGGAAGAAGCCTAATATCTATTTCATTAATTAGATTTTTTTTCTGTAAAGTGTTATTTAATGGTTGTCAGACTCCAGCAATTCCACAGTATAAAATTCTATTTTGGTTCTGGCAGCGACTTCATAGGCCACTAAAGCTTAGACACAACCGTGGCAAGCCGTGACAGGGGGATGTATTGTACTGATTGCATAATGTGTAAGGATGTACATTATATGTAAGCTTGTGGATGAGAAGTAATGTTGGGGGGTGCCATAAACAGGAGGGGAGGTTTTAGTGTAACTTGTGTCTGGCTGACAGTGTAATGTGTGTGGGGGCATTAGTGTAGGGAGTCTGTGTGATATGTGTGCGGTTTAGTAACATGTGGGGCATGCAGGATTGGGGGGGGGGGGGCACCATTTGCTGGTCACCTCAACGATAATCCTCTCTGCAGACCACCAACCTGCATATGCCACACACACAGGTCATCTCTGACAGGGAAGGTGGCAGATGACAGTTGGAGGGAGCAGGAGGGTAAACTACCGACATGTCGGCTCTGACTGGTGAGTCCTCGGCACTGATATTCTCATGGATTGGTGTTACCAGTGGGGAAGTGGGGGGGTAAATCGGGGAGTTGCGTGTGGAAACCTGCCCCAAATGCACCATCGCAGCGCAGTGATCAGTTAAAAAACGGCAAAACTGCGCATACGTATACGCCGCAATGCGCACGCACGTCGTACGGGTACAAACAGCATTGTTGCTGTGCAATGCTTCTAGCGAAGAATCCATTCACACAACCGATCGCAAGGAGATTGACAGGAAGAAGGCATTTGTGGGTGGCAACTGACCATTTTCTGGGAGTGGTAGGGAAAACGCAGGCGTGTCCAGGCGTTTGCAGGGCGGGTGTCTGACGTCAATTCCGGCCCTAGACAGGCTGAAGTGATCGCAAGGGATGAGTAAGTCCAGAGCTACTCAGAAACTGCAAAAAACGTTTTCGTACCGCTCGGCTGCACATGCGATCACACACTTGCAAAGCTAAAATACACTCCCCCGTGGGCGGCGACTATGCGTTTGCACAGCTGCAAAAAGTAGCTAGCGAGCGATCGACTCGAAATGAGGGCCGCAAGATCTTGGCCGTGTGCAAGAACCTCCACAGCTGGGGGAACCAAACTGCCTGCCCTGAGGATGGCTTGGAGTGGAGACCCTGCAACACAGGAGCGCACAGAAATTGCTCCGGGCTGTGCAAAGAGACAGTGAAAAAGTGAGATCACTTTAATTTCATACCACAGGGATTCCCTGTCTGAAGTGGCCTAGACCCCCAAAGCCTTAATCTGGCATTACTGTAGGGGTATTAATGGAGGCAGCAGAAAGGACAATGTGACAGGGTTTAGGGACATGTGTAATGTGGGGGGGGCTTAGTGGTCTGTATAAGGGTGATACCATCTTCAGCTGCAGCAAAGGGAGCAGGGTATATTACAGCACCTGTAAGCAGATGAGACTTGCCTGTTCTACAAGAGGTAGTTTGGGGTGGCACTTGCTGGAGGTCCAGCTTGGCTATGGATCTGTGATGGGAGTGGAGTGGCCTTAGTGGGGTGGCTGCTGGAGTAGATGTGTAGATGTGTCCTGTACCCCGGGACACATCCCAGCATCAGCACGCAGGGGATCTGTGTCCCCTGCGGGAGTGTGTGTATGGCAGCGCTGGGGCAGTTTGTCTGTCCCCAGCGCTTGTCCGTGGGCAGGAGCGGCGGGTGTCCGGTGCAGGGATTACCCTTTTCCCTGCACCGGACCGGAGGCTGCGGAGGAGTTCAAATCGCGGCTCCCGGAGCGGCGGCCAATCAGAGAGGGCCGCGGCGAGCCAATCGGCGCTCGCCGCATCATAGGCCCCGCCCCCGGCGTCTGACTTCAGACGCCGGGTGGGAGCCAAGGAGACCGCGCGCGCGGAAGAGCGCAGGAGAAGACGCCGCGAGGAGGAGAAGACGGCCGTGTGAAGAGGAGCTCTGGTGGCCGCTGAAGAGGCCAGAAGACGTCGGCCTGCAGGAGGAAGATGTCCAGCGGCGGCTGGACGCTGAGGAGCGGAGGCGGCGCCGCTGGCCAGGACGGGTCAGCGGCAGAAGAGGGCGCCGGAGACCCCCGGATCAGGTGAGGCCTCAGTGAGGCTACTCTCACCCCCTCCCCTTTTCCTCCCTAGACCATCAGGGACGGGCAATAGGCCCGGGGGCACAGTTCAGGCACTAGGCCTGTTGCGCAGATAGGAGTTTGGGGGTCATCATCTGAGTCGGTGGTTTGGGCGTTAGGCCCAAGCCGCCTAAATGGCGCAGTAGGCGGGCATTAGGCTCGAGCGGCAATCCAGGCGATAGGCCTGTGGGGACATTAGAGGGCATTAGGCCCTAGTGTATTTTTGGCCAATTAGGTTAACATAAGGTGACCCTGGGCACCAGGCCCAGGTAACCCAACGAGGGACGAGTTAGGCGGGCACTGGGCCCGTGGGTAAGGTCGGGCCTCGGGTCCGTGCGCAAATAGGGGGCGCTAGGCCCAATAAATAAGCGGTTCCCCAAAAGTGAATGGAGGTGGCTCTGGGCACTAGGCCCAATTCACCCCAAGGTGTTTAGGCAGTCAGGCCCGCTCGGCCTGAGCTCCTGAGAAGAGAGTACGGGAGGTGGGTGAGCTGTGCGGCCCCCACTACCGGGTGTTCTGAGTCGGATACCTAAAGGGACAGCACCGTGGTAGTTGCTTGCATTGTGTATTGTGATGTATGTTGTTACCGTGCGGGGTAAAGTGTGAGCTTGTTAAGTGTGTTTAGTTTTGTTGCACCACACCCACAGAGCTAGTTCGAGGGCTCTGCCGTTGTAGTTAGTATAGGGTGTGACACTAGGTTAGAGTTAGGCCCTGCACGGCTGTTTGCTTGTTTGTTTACCTCCTTACAGGGACCTGTAAGAGAAGAAGACGTTCGCAGTGCGGAACTGACGGTGAGTAGCATCTGTGTGCGTTTGTCCCTTGTCTGTCCCCGAGCGCCGGAACAGGGATTGCTCACAGACGTGAGAATCCCCTTCATCACACCACGTGCGAGAGTGCGAGTGTGTGAAACCTGGGTGGCTGAGGCTTTGTGCCAGTGATGACCTTTCACCCAACCGGTGAAGGTCGCCGTCACCCCTGGGGTATCCCCTTTTCCGGTGGAAGATGGGTTGATACCCCCCTTAAGGTAGACTATTTTCTCCTCAGCTCGGTCGTCGGTCAGCTCCAAGAGGGAATCGCCGTGTCCGGATCCGACTGAAGATTGCCAGGTCCGTTGAAGGTTCCGGTACCTGAAGGTGAGAGAGAGAGGCGCCTGGTGAGTACCGAAACTACACCTGCACGGCAGCAGGCACCACACGCACCGCCGCACTTCTTACATAGACACTCTGTTGATGCTTACAATTCCCAACCATCACATTTTTGGTGGGACAGTACCAATTTTGGAGGACTGTCTTCCTGTCCCTCTATCAGGGCATTTTCCCAATTTGTGGGGTGTTGGGGGATGTACAGTAGCACGGCCACACACTGTGGAAAGGAAAAACTTCCCACTGCCCCATATTGAGGACCTCTGATGTTCAGAGGTAAGTGGTGGTATAAACCGCAGAACACATTGATATTCCAGAACCTAATTGGTATGTTTGTGTATTATTATTATTATTATCCTTTATTTATATGGCGCCACAAGGGTTCCGCAGCGCCCAATTACAGAGTACATATGCACATAATCAAAACAGGAAAACAGTGACTTACAGTTGAAGACAATATAGGACAAGTACAGGGTAACTAAGCATAACTACACCAGTAAACAACATAGAGATAAGTTCCAGGTGGCCAAAAAACTGCGTGATTTGGGCAGTTGAGGATTATTAAAGTAAGAAAAGGATAAGCACATGAGGGAAGAGGGCCCTGCTTTTGAGAGCTTACATTCTAAGGGATGTATGTATCTTACTTCTAATGTGTGCAGATTGAAAACATTGGGAGTGACAAAGCTACAATATAAGCATGCTCTGACCAATGGGGCGTTTGGAATTTGTACATCTGTGGGCGACTGAATCTGTGTAAGGGCACCAACGCAGCGGCTGCAGTTTTTTCTCACAATAAATTCCGTTGAGCTACCTCTGTGATCTGTATAAAACCAAGTCATGTGCGGTTAAAGTCCGGCCCAGCATCTCTGGTGCACTGTGAGCGCATCCCGCTGCGATGCATCAAAGACGCAAAATGTCAAGAAACATGCGGTACGAGCACCCGTCTCTGCGCTTCTCAGTCCCGTTGGGTACAAGTATGCAGCTATATATGATACAGTGCTTAATAACAGGATGATGTCCATTAATGCCATCCTTGCCTACTTTTGAAAAAGCATTTCTGGGAGACTGTGAAAACGACACCTATGGGGGCGGCGGTAAAATGGGCGTGTACTGCCTGAGAGGCGTGTCATAACACTGACTTACCTGTACACCCAAATGTAAATGAGTGCCAAAGCAATTATAGTTTGGATCATATAGTATATACTGTATACTGTATATATATAATGACCACTTCCCACTCAGACTAGGTATATATACGTGGTTTGTCTCATTATCTAACTACCCCTTGATGAAGTCCAGCCTGGACGAAACGCGTTGGGTGTTACTTGATCTAAACTTCCTCACAAGTTAAGATATTTTTCTCTTTTCTCGCTTTTTAATGTATCCTTTTTTTTTTTTTTTTTTTTATATATATTATATATTTTTCTATATATATATTCTTTCACTCTTTGAATTTCTTGTTTTTATGTACATGTGAACTTTTACAGCCATTTTTACCCAGTGGTATTTTGTTTTAGTGCTACGTTCTGTAAATAAATCATTGTTACTTTTTTTTTTTTTATAATATATGTATAGTCTCCTATTTTATCTGACACCATTGGTCGCTTTTATCTTATCCTCCTTTTTTTAACTATTTGTTTAAGTACTCATACCAGTGCTTAGTTAATTTAAGATTTTAGCAGACGCCCTTGGTTACATAGGGAGTGTGAATAAGAAGACAATATTTATTATTATTGTGTGGTTCAAACTGCTAGTGTTTGTGGATACTGCATCTTGGCGCTGTCGGCTTTCTTTGTACATATATATGTATATATATATATAGAGAGAGAGAGAAAAAGAGAGAGAGAGAGAGAGAGAGAGAGAGAGAAAGAGGGGTGCAGGTAGCGCTACGACCTTATATTCAGAGGGACTCCAAGGTTACAAAAAAGTGTAACTTAATCAGAAATATGATTTTAACAAGTGCACAACTTATATATGTGTATACACGCCTGATGACTTTCCGCTATGTACAGTGATTGACAGATAAGCATTTGTATTTTTATTAAATTGTACGAGTTCACCTATATGTTTTTTATTTGTTATAATAAATGTGTGTTAAAATAGTATCACACTATTAGAGTGTTTTTCTCCCCTGGGAGCATTCTAATTTTAAGGTATTCGTGGTGGGACAGACAACATTGAGATTACCACCCATTCATTGCACCTTAAGAGTAAAAAACGTGAGTGCTGCCCAGTTGCTAAATCTATTATTGTATATATACAGGTTGAGTATCCCTTATCCAAAATGCTTGGGACCAGAGGTATTTTGGATATTGGATTTTTCCGTATTTTAGAATAATTGCATACCATAATGAGATATCATGGTGATGGGACCTAAATCTAAGCACAGAATGCATTTATGTTACATATACACTTTGGGGGTCATTCCGAGTTGTTCGCTCGGTAAATTTCTTCGCATCGCAGCGTTTTTCCGCTTAGTGCGCATGCGCAATGTTCGCACTGCGACTGCGCCAAGTAAATTTGCTATGCAGTTAGGAATTTTACTCACGGCTTTTTCATCGTTCTGGTGATCGTAATGTGATTGACAGGAAGTGGGGGTTTCTGGGCGGAAACTGGCCGTTTTATGGGAGTGTGTGAAAAAATGCTACCGTTTCTGGGAAAAACGCGGGAGTGGCCGGAGAAACGGAGGAGTGTCTGGGCAAACGCTGGGTGTGTTTGTGACGTCAAACCAGGAGCGACAAGCACTGAACTGATCGCAGATGCCGAGTAAGTCTCGAGTTACTCAGAAACTGCACAGAGATGTCTTATCGCAATATTGCGAATCTTTCGTTCGCAATTTTAAGAAGCTAAGATTCACTCCCAGTAGGCGGCGGCTTAGCGTGTGCAAAGCTGCTAAAAGCAGCTTGCGAGCGAACAACTCGGAATGAGGGCCTTTATACGCACAGCCTGAAGGTCATTTTAGCCAATATTTTTTATAACTTTGTGCATTAAACAAAGTGTGTCTACATTCACACAATTCATTTATGTTTCATATACACCTTATACACACAGCCTGAAGGTCATTTAATACAATATTATTAATAACTTTGTGTATTAAACAAAGTTTGTGTACATTAAGCCATCAAAAAACAAAGGTTTCACGATCTCACTCTCACTCAAAAAAGTCTGTATTTCGGAATATTCCGTATTTCTGAATATTTGGATATGGGATACTCAACCTGTATATATATTTTTTTTGTACTGCACCTTTCTGACATCGGT
Organism: Pseudophryne corroboree; assembly: GCF_028390025.1. Classification (NCBI taxonomy): domain Eukaryota; kingdom Metazoa; phylum Chordata; class Amphibia; order Anura; family Myobatrachidae; genus Pseudophryne; species Pseudophryne corroboree. The sequence goes on from NC_086447.1 coordinate 49,405,402, forward strand.
AAAATAAGCACATTAATGGCAGGGTGCTTTTTCTCTCTTTTTTAAGCATTTTTGGCACAGCATAGCACTGTAGCACGTTTTTTGCACCAGTTTACACGTTTATTGCACTTTTCATGCACTTTAGCACAGAGTCACCTTATTATTCAGCTGTGCACTTTTTTTCTGATACATTGCCTTCTGTCCCATATCCACGCAAAATATCCCGGCAAACGTCCAGAAGGACATAAGAGGAAAAGTGGAGTGAGGATGAAAACGGAGAGGTAAAGATCCCTTTACAAGCATACAGTCATTTATATCTGGTACACATATTGGGTATCTATTAGAGGACACTGTATTGAGTCACTTATTTGAAAAAAAACACTGAAGGCGCGGCTGATTTACCCTTGATCAATATATATATATATATATATATATAAATAGAGGAAATCCACGGCACTCACAATGTCCAAAAATTGGTATGCATATATACGTGCCGGTGCCCTCCCTGGTAACAGCATGCGCTGTGTCCAATATAAAAGTGTAACAATGGGCGGCACTCACGGCATGGAAAAAAAGACAGACAAGCTGGTCTGATGTTAAATCAACGTTTCAATGTCTTTACGGCATCCTGACGAAAATGCCATAAAGACATTGAAACGTTGATTTAACATCAGACCAGCTTGTCTGTCTTTTTTTCCATGCCGTGAGTGCCGCCCATTGTTACACTTTTATATATATATATATATATATATTTATCAGGAGAGGAGGAGGTGGCGGCCAACTAGCACCAACCTGAGAGTGTTCCATCTTAAGTGGAGATCTTTCTAATTTTGTCAGACTCTTTCTGGTATACTCCTAATTTGGAGTTCAATCCTGCTCTCCAACTCATGTCACAGATGCTGAAATCAAGGAGAAACCTACTAGTGTGGGGCTCGCTGACTAGCTCTGCCGTGCCTGTGGGGGTGAAAAGTGAGTTTGGGAGATGGATCATATCAGTGTAGGGCATTACTGAGAGGCAAAGCAAAGACTACCACCTACATGAGTCCCTCTTTTCAGGCAAAGCAGCAGACCGGTACCCAATTGCTTAGCAGGCACTTCTGGAATTTAGTGGACACAACTATTACCCCTTTCAGACTGACAGAGCCGGGTCACACCCGGGAATGACCCCTTTCACACTGCACTTAGACTTGGGATCGACCCGGGACAGCCCCGTTTACACTGATCCCGGGAAATCCCTGCAAATGCATATGTATATCATTAGAAATGGACATTTTGTCATGCACCTTCAAGAACTGCTTCTTCAGAGTCTTCATTTTATTAACAACTTGCTGTTGTGTCCGGATAATTCCTCTGGCTTTAAGCAGCTTTGCAATGTTCTTATAAACAATAGCATCCGTCACTGTGCCTGTTATCTGTCTCTTTATTTCCTCTTCCCCACCTTATGCTGGGCAGCTCTCTGGCCTCCTGATCTGTCCAGGTCTCCACATTGCCTGTCTCCTCCGCTTCCAGGGCTTCTCCTCCGCTTCCCTGGGCTCTGGATGATGACATCATCTTTTCTGAGCCCAAGAAAGCTCCAATGAGAGGCCTTTTAACAGTCCCGTGTACTGAATACCGGGTAGGGCCCATTCATACTACACTGCGTCCCGGGTCAATTCTGGATTCAACCAAGGTCAAGACCTGGGATGAAATGCCGGGACGCTCCACCCGGGATATTCTTTCAGGACCCTTTCACTCTGAGCAAATTCCCGGGTTGATACGCGTTCATGTGAAATAACCCGGGAAATATTTGTCAGTCTGAAAGGGGTATATATGACCTGGGTTCAGGGGTCATATACCTTGGAGGTGGGCCCACTAGCAACAGCAATACCTGAACCCACTATAGCTATGCCCATGGTGCCCATTATACCAGCACCAAAGTTCCTACATTGTACGAGTACCCTCTATTACTGTCACGTCTGAGGAAATCTGTGGATCCGGTTTTAGTACAGGAGGCCTGTGAACACTAGGATCTTTAAATAATAGAAGCGCGGGGAGGATGAAGGTTTTTCGCATGGATTTATTGTTACGATGACATAGGAAAAGTCCGAACAGGTTTGCAAATGCTGATTTGCTTGAGACCTAGGGATACTACAGGCCGACAGGAGGCTGGAAGGCACCGGTTACCATAACCCAGGGATAGCGGGGAGTTCCTGGTGGGTTGTTTACTGTGGCGACTGGGAGCAGGTAGCAGGATCGGTTGCCGGGACTGTGATAGATTGCTAAGTGAATCGAAAGTGTAGCCGTAACAGGTTCCTTGGTCGGATAGCAGCTGAAGATGCGGCAAACAAGAGCCAGATGCTGGAAAACACTGCTGAGGAGCACCGAGAACTGGAGTCACAGTTAACTGTGAGAGACGTTGCACTGGCAAATTCCCCCCTCCAGGCCTTCCTGTTTTATACCAGCTGCCCAAATTCCATTGGTCACAGGAGAATACACCTTCCAGAAGTGATAAGGGCAAGACAGGCCTTTTGCCCATATCCAAGATGGCGATGTCCAAGGACACAGCTCCCAGCCTGCACTCACTGGACATGGGGGGGTCATTCTGACCTGATCGCTCGCTGCAGTTGATCGCAGCGCAGTGATCAGGTCAGAACTGCGCATGCGCCGGGTGACAGCTGTTGTTGCCTAGCGATCGCCTCTGCCTGATTGACAGGCAGAGGTGGTCGCTAGGCAAGAGGGGGCGGCACGTTTTGTGGGCACGGTCCGGCCAACGCAGGCGTGGCTGGACCGTACGGGAAGGGGGGGGGGGGGCGGGCTGCAGCGGCTGCATGACATCACACGCAGCTGCTGCGAGCCGGGCAGCGATAAGTAGCTCCCGGCCAGCACGCAGAAGCTGCGCTGGCCGGGAGCTACTCCTGAAGTGCAAAAGCATCGTTGCTGGGCGATGCTTTTGTACTTCAGCGACGGGGCAGGGACTGACATGCGGGGCGGGCTATCCCTGTGCTGGGCGTCCCCCCGCATGTCAGTGTGGATGACTGTAGCTGTGCTAAATTTAGCACAGCTACGATCAACTCGGAATCACCCTTATGGAGTCCAGCAGTCCTGCCTGCGCATCCCGCCCGGCGCCAGCAGCCCGCATCCCCACCGGATGGTCCCCGCCAGAGCGCCCAGAAGGGTAAGTCCCGGCCCCCTGCACCTTCCTAAGCCGGGCCGTGACATTTACACATCACCAATGTCATTATAGCAGTGTCCACTGGCACACCTTAGTACTTGTGGTTCCATTTTACAACCCTGTCACATGACCCTAATGGGAGGTATTCTTTGGCGCCACAGCTGCGGAATCTCCTGGCCGCTTGCTGTACATGTGTGGTAAGGGTGGTGATTCCAGCTCTGTGATTACTATCGGCAAGTGACAGATGAGCTGCTTTGTGTATCAGCGCGATTATAAGCCGCCATTATTCGTCCAGTTGTACACCTCACTGACGCTTTGTGTGTTATCAGCCCTGTGCTGCAATATAAAGGGGGGCTTACAGAGGATTTCTTTCCCTCTCTTTTCATGTTTCTAGATTGATTTCATATCATCTGTCTTACTTTGTGCCAGTCTCCTGTATTGCACAGTTCAAAGTAATTGATGTCACCGAGTTTACAGGGATTGCAGAGATCCAGGGCAGCTAGCGCTGAGTGTTGGGAATCCGGGTCAGATGAAAGATGACAGAAAGAATACAAGAGACGCAGCCGCCGGCGGAATATTGGAGACAATTTGTTACCTGCCCTCCTTTGTGTTACAGCGAGAGGCAATTTATCTTGTTTAGCTGCTGTATGAGGGTGCAGCGGCGAGTGGACCCCCCCCTCAGATAGATGACAGGGACGTCTGTATGTGGAACGTTAGGGACTCAGAACGTTGGACTATAGCGCTGAGTGTACAATTAAGGGTTAATTTCGTTCTTTATTACATATGAATAACACATGTCCCTAATCTGGGTATATAAGCCACTGAAACGCTGCTTGTGGAATCGACTAATGCTTTAAATTCAGGGAATGTTGGTTCCAAAATATTGCAATAATTTGTTTGCTTGTCAACTGCGCCAAAGTCTCCCCTTCTGGCCAGTTCCACAAAGACTCCCAGAGACATGACAATTGCTCTGCACCCTGTGCCACCAGGTGACACACAGGTTTTGGGGGTCATTCCGAGTTGATCGCTCGCTAGCTACTTTTAGCAGCCGTGCAAACGCATAGTCGCCGCCCACGGGGGAGTGTATTTTTGCTTTGCAAGTGTGCGAACGCCTGTGCAGCCGAGCTCAGCAAAAACATTTCGTGCAGTTTCAGAGGGGTGGTATTCATGTGACCGCCGGTCAGCTGACCGACAGTCACATGACCTCCTCCACCAGCCCGACGGGTCACTGTCCCGATGGTCGGCATGCCGACCAACAGGGACTATTTCCACTCGTGGGTGTCCACGACACCCATAGAGTGGGAATAGAACCCGTGGCAACCGCAGGTCGCCACCGAGCGCAGCGTGGCGAGCGCAGCGAGCCCGCAAGGGGCTTGCTGCACTCGCCCCTCCCCGCCGGGATCCCGGCGTCGGTATGCTGCCGGGATCCCGGCGTCGGTAAGCTGACCGGCGGTCAGGAGACCGCCGGTCAGCCGTACTACACCCTTTCAGAGTAGGTCTGGACTTACTCAGCCCTTGCGATCACTTCAGTCTTTTTGGTGCCGGAATTGACGTCACACACCCGTCCTGCAAACGCCTGGACACGCCTGCGTTTTCCCAAACACTCCCAGAAAACGGTCAGTTGATACCCATAAACGCCCTCTTCCTGTCAATCTCCTTGCATTCGGCTGTGTGAATGGAATCTTCGCTAAACCCATCGCCCAGCACCGATCCTCTTTGTACCCTTACGACGCACCTGCGCATTGTAGTGCATACGCATGCGCAGTTTTGCAGTTTTTTTACCTGATCGCTGCGCTGCGAAAATCGGCAGCGAGCAATCAGCTTGGAATGACCCACTATGTACACACACTATGCTTTAATCAAGGCTTTGGTCTGCTGGATCATTGACTTAAAGAGACAGAACCTCTCCCAGGCATACCAATTACTGGCCTAGGGAATCAACTGACAATGGGCCTAATTCAGACCAGATCGCGGTGCTGCAAATTACGCTGTCCTGCGATCAGATAGTCGCCGTCCAGGGGGAGTGAAAATTCACCCCGTGCAAGTGTGTGATCGCATGTGTACGCTGTGCGAAAATTCCCCTCAGGCAGCGGACAGCTGCAAATCCGCTCACATCACACTCACCATCGAATGTTTTTCCCATCGCTCCATACTTACCCCTCCAGTGCGAAGAAATCAGGCTGATCGGGGCCGGAGCTGACGTCGCACACCCTCCCTGAAAACGCTTGGGAACTCCTGCATTTTTCCGCACACACCCAGTAAATGGGCAGTTACCACCCACAAACATCCTCTTCCTGTCAATCACCTTGCGTAAGGCCCTGCGATCAAAATGTTTGCACCGAATCATCACTGCTGTGCATCGCGCATGCGCTTTGCGGAGGCATATGCATGTGCAGTAGTTCGAAAACGCACAGCAGCCATCGGGTCTGAATCGGGCCCAAGAATTGACTCACATATGGAAAAAAGAGGTGCGACAGAAAGTGACTGCAATCCACCATGGGCGGAGCCTGAGGTCATGTGACCACAAAATGTACAATAATAAAATCACACCCCCTCTGTGGTCACTATTCTCTCTATACTGTATGTAAGCTGATAAACCGCATTTCACTGGTCTCTCTTCCTCAACGTTATAAAAACAGAAATTAATATTTCAGTGTATACAATTAAAAAAAAGACGAAACAGAGAATCTAGCGCAACACTGTAGCTGTAATCAGTCATATAAAAGCTGCACTTACACATAAAGAGTAAATACATAGCAGTGACAATGGGCCTGTTGTGAGATGGATGCTATATTGATGCTTGACGCAATGAGCGTTGTTTTGCTACGGCACATGCGGCTAAATTGCGCTGCACGGCGATGGTCTTGTGATGACACTGAGAACTTATTTGCAAAGCCATTGACAGTCAGGAAGCGTTTGTGGGAGGTAACGGGGAGCTATGACCCGAACGCAGGCGCATCACGACCGCTTCGGGGGCGTGTCACAGCTTGTGGCTGCGATCCCATACGCAGTATAGATGGCTCCGGCGTCTTAATCGCATTTGCATCCACCTCTGAACCAGACCCTTTGTCTCCATGGAAAGTGCATCTTAGCTCAGTTCCACATTTACAAGTACAGTGCCCTTCTTGCACCTCAATAACTGACTCTACTGACCACAAATTAGTTTGTCCACTCAGCTTACAGAGAATGAGATACGGACCTGCTACATAAGCTCTGAGAGGCCAGAAATGTGCTGATGGGGCCTAATGATGGTAATAAGCGTTTTCGGCTGACTGGGGCCGTCGGTTCTGGGAATCATGAATGGCTTCCAGAGATGGCTGTGTTACAGTGAATCATTATTACAGCTCCGGGCAGTCTTCTGGTAAACCATTAACCCAACTCCTCATCTACGGAAGAGCTTCATCTAGTTTTATGTGTAATACGGTTATTAACTGAATAATTACAGACTCAGGTACAAAAGTATCAACACCGCTGCCAGTTACCAGCCGGCCTCAGCAGCCGTACAGCAGCATAAAACTGTTAGGAGAAAGATCAATATCTTCTTAAACCTTGGAAACAAGACGTATACTGTAGTTATCTCCAATTTAATGTATAAAAAATGACCACACATGGAGTCTGATTCATGTCCTGACACAAACGGAGAAAGTATGCAAAGTGCAGATTGCCGGTACTTTGCACTTGCGCAGGACCTGCGTTGAAAGGTGAGAAAGCAATTACAATGGTTACCACCATAGGCAAGTGCAGGGGGGGTTTCCAGTTGTCCCAGAAACCCCCTACAGAGCAGGGAACTTGGACAGGAAAAAAACATTCAGCTCAGGCGTGCTTGTCCTACTGTAATGCCGGGTTGGGTATGAAATGCCGGCAATTGGGATGCCGGCGGTCGCATGGCCGACCACGGCATCCCGACACCAGATGTATATGTATATCACCCCTCTCCCTTACCCTAAGCCTCCGGGTGTGTCGGCTAGGGCTAACCCTGTGGGGTGTCGGCAACGGCTAACCCTCCCCCCCCACCAGTGCCTAACCCTACCCCCCCCCCCCCCCTTAATGCCTAACCCTTTCCCCTGGGCCCTAACCCCCACCCCGATACTCACCTCCGGTTCTGGTGGCGGTCTACTGAGGGCTGTTGGGATTCCAGCGTCGGTTACATGACCACCGGGATGCCGAATGCAACCCGTCACACCTAACGGCTTGCTGTCATCACTGGCCCTGTATATGTCAGAAATATTCCTTGCCCTGCACTGTATGAAGTGCTAGGTATGCCTCCTTCATGCGCTCTCCACACTTACTCTAAAACCAAGCATTTGGAAACCCCCCTCTGGAAATCCTGCATTTGCCCCCTGACCGCCATAAAACGCAGAACGAATTTGGATGCAGGGAAATGTAATTTCAGTGGGTTTCTGGGTAGTAATAGTGGTGACTAGCCAGCCATAGTCGTGTCGCAGTCACACAGACGGCCATGTTCAGATGGAGATTCCATAGGGCTGATGCGATCTCCGGTGCTGAACCAACAGCAAGTCTTAATACGCAGAGCGGCGGACTAGCGCCAAAGCCAGTGGGCGTCTCTGTACAAAACCCATCATCCATGGCATTAGAAAACTGATGCGGTCACGTTGAGGTAAAAGATGCGGTTGCGGCTGCAAGAGCTGGATCAGGCTCACTCTCAGCAAATGATTCCTTGCCACAAATCACTCTACCGTATATCCATAACATCTAACAAACTGTCCTACAAAGGTCACTACAGCGATGTGTATAGTGCATCCCATAAAACCAGCGCAGCGCTGTGTACCGTATTAATTATGCCCAACAAACACGGAATCCCCCCCAGAGCTTCCTTGAGGCAGACAATTGTCTTTTCCGCGTTATTCCCAAGTTCCTAACACTAAATATCAATGTTACATAGTTGGGTAAACATAATTAATGGCGGAATAGTTCTATTGCAGTATGAACTGTACTTCTAATGTTCCGTTCAGTGGAAGCGAAGCAGATTCCGCAGAAAGGTCAGCAAGTCTGATTTCTTCCTCCTCCAATTAATTGCAGAATATTATTTTCCTCTCATCCCGCTCCAGCGTCTCTAACGTCACGTGAAATAATGTTTTGCTTCATTCCATGACCCAGAAATGAGAGAATAATCTATGTGCGCTGTAAATTAGCAATTCACATATAGGACTAGCGACAGTATATACTGTACATGATTATAGTGAGGTATATATACAGTCATTTAGATTTAGTTAATTATTAAATTCAATAATGCTAAATGTTTCAGATTTCCCTTTTCAAATGGGTTTTGTTACTGAAATAATTGTTCACTGCTGGTTTTGTGGCTGGTTCTGGTGAATCTGGAGCTTCTAACAGAAATAATATTTAGAGTTGGTCCGATAATCTATTGCACAGGTTCTCAAACTCTGTCCTCAGGACCCCACACGGTGCATGTTTTGCAGGTCTCCTCACAGAATCGCAAGTGACATAATTAGCTCCACCTGTGGACCTTTTAAAATGTGTCAGTGAGTAATTAATACACCTGTGCACCTGCTGGGTTACCTGCAAAACATGCACTGTGTGGGGTCCTGAGGACCGAGTTTGAGAACCTCTGATCTATTGCATAGGTCTGCAAACTCGGTCCTCATTACCCCACACAGTGCATATTTTGTAGGTCACTCAGCAGGTGCACAGGTGTATTCATTACTCACTGACACATTTTAAAAGGTCCGCAGGTGGAGCTAATTATTTCACTTGCAATTCTGTGAGGAGACCTGCAAAACATGCACTGTGTGGGGTAACGAGGACCGAGTTTGCAGACAAATGATCTATTGGCATCTAAATTCAGGTTTTAAACTTCACACATCACTCAAGCCCACTTATCTAATAAATAAAGACACAACAACTGTAATTTGGCGTGAAAGGGGTCAGCTTTTTATTTAGACTGAGAGGAAGGCCTATTAATTCTAAAACTAAAATGCAGAATTCCCTCTCTAACTAAGGTGGCGGGGAGAAGAACGGTTAAGCATGATAAACCTAACATGGGTGAACAGTTCCTGAAAATCAAAATTATATGACAAATTGAGCAATAACAAGCATATGTGTGAGGGGGCCTTCTGCCCCAGATGTTCAGGGATTGGCCTCCTGCCTCCATCCCTGACATCGGAAACCCAAGCTCCTTGGCCAGGGGTCGACCTTCTGCCACTACCCCTGACCACCACACCATTTTTATGGACGGAGGTACACTCCGCCCCTACGGGCTAAAAAATTGGGCCACCGGCCCCAATATCCACATATGCTTACAGCCTATGTACAGTGGTTCCCATAAATAAATTATAGAAGTATAAAATTACCTCAAAAGTTCACCTGAACTTACTAACTAACCTCCTAAGTTAATTTAAACTAACCGTTCAGAACCGGCCAACTGCCAGGTTACAAACCTGCCACCGCCACCAAACCTCAACAAGAAGGTCCTCTACTGACCTAAACGGACCTCAATACCCAAACCATGTCCTCCAAAAATATACACATGCCCGCTGGTGACAAATGCACCCCATCGGACCAGGACTATGTCACTAGCGATCACCGACACTGAAATCCAGTATATGTAAGAAGGCCGACCATCCATAGAACCGATAACCCATATACAGAGGGGTCCACGTGTATCCCGGCTAGGTTGCTGCGCCTATGCACAACATGGTTTAATAACATAAACCCTTTGCACATTGCTCTCGGCTGCAATACAAAACAGAGAACAATACATCAAGGGATCATCAGGTCGCTACAGTAGGGGATCAAGTAATTACAGCAGGGGATTAAGTCCGACTGCCCAGGTAATCCTCTGAAAAGTCAGGATAAACATGGACCCATCTGCATCTAAGAAATGGCCGGCCCTCCACAAACGGATAACCAGTATATGTAAGAATGGCAGACCCTCCATAGAAACTGCGGATGTAATGGGAGTGTGTAAATGGGATCCATAATGGAAGTATAGGCAGCATGGGCAAAATTTCCCTAACCTGCATCCCTAACAGGAGGGGGGGAAGAAGGTGAGTGGGTCGCCCAATTTGACTTGAGGGAAAAACTCAAAACTTCCGTTAGCCGGCAAAAGCCGTAATTAAAACCAACGATAAAACAAAAATTCCTCAAGGCCCCCGCAATCGCAAAGTGCAACTGCGACGAGCGGCTAATCCTCAAACGGGCACACTGGCAGGAAAAGGCCTGATATGGCATCCTCTGCACCAAACCTCCCCCTACCCAGTGCCCAGATATCGACTTCGGACCAACCCGCCACAGCGGCCGCAGAAGCAGCGCCGATGCAGAAAGAGTGAGTCCCATAGTCGCCCGGAGATAGACCCAGGTCCAAAATACAATGCCCCAAAACCGACAGGAATTGATATCTAGTCAACGGGGAGCCGTCACATGGACGAGCCACCCATCAGGCGACGGAGGCCGTACACCCGAATAAGCCCGGGACGTGATGTTGGACAAATGGCCCGCTCGCGAGCCCGACCCACTCGAACCCACAGCCCCCCGCCGGCTATGTCAGTCTTAGCGCGCTGAATTCCGAACCACAACCCGTCGGGGGGTACGACGACTTGGCTCGCCATCATGGGCGAAGCTGTTGCACAAGAGGCCGACACCAGCTCGCCCACCCTGAACGCTCCGTGATAGGCCATCGAAAAAGCTGTCTTGAAGAGGCGAACTTCACAACCCGATGAGCAAATACTGCTCAGTGACACTAAAATTTGACTCTACAAAGCTCCGTCGATCGATTGGCGGTTGTCCAGCAGGGACGGGACCGCCCTTGTCCATCCAATCAACACCCTCCAGAGGAAAAAGGACTTGTTAAAATCCCGTTCCCCCGAAGTCGCAGAAAGCATGATATACCCGCCAGTACGCGACCGACACGCGCTCGCGGTCTCCCATCGATAAAAACGTTCAAATGTTATACACAAGTAAGTCATGGGTGGTCATACCGCTGCGGCCCCTTTCCAGAAGGTAGCGACTCCACCGCCCCCGTGCAGCCAGGTAACCCATGCAAGTTACAGGAGCAAAGACCCGTGCGGTAAAAAAACTCCCATCCTGGCGAAAAACCTGCCACATAAAATCAGGCCACAATTCCAGGGGATTTGCGCAGCAGTAGCCAAACACCGAAATCGTTTTCAGTCGCCACGAGAAAGGGCATCAGCGAGTCCATGTCGCACCACCGGGACATGCTTGGCTCGCAACGTAATGTCGTTCACCAAGCATAGAAAAAACTATCTGCGTAATGACCCGCAGGACCGTTGAAGATCTTGATTACGTCTAACGCACCAAAAACGAACCTCCGTGATACGCAGGTTATGGCACTATAACTCTAACGCCACCATTATTGGAGAGATATCCAGCAACACGTAGTTTGCTTCAACTGATCGCAGATGCAGTTGCCCGGCCACCGTGCCGCACACCACCTAACCGCGAATACAGATTAAGCCTGCTTGAGCGTAAGCTAGCCACCGCGAGCGCATACAGGATACCAATGAAGACGCGTAACCATGACCTCCGGGAGCCTATACAAACCGGCCATGGTATAAATTTGCATTGCCGGGTAAACGGAATGTCTCCAAAGGTCGCCCTGTCCATACCGACGCCATCGGAACCCCAAAGTCGGCGAAGAGGGCCAATGCCCCCTGAAGGAAGCTCGCGCAAAGATATTACCTGGGGGGGGGGCACCATATGACATTCATAGCTGAATTGAAAGATAGGGAAACGACCCTACACAGATCTGCAGTATAGCATCATTGACAGGCACCCCTAGAGGGCGGCAAAGATGCTGAGGAGCCTAGACTCGCCCGCGGTCTACTAGGGGACAATTCAAACGGGCGACAACACCAAACCCAGTACGGAGGGATTCTGAAAGGACCTATCATCCTGCCTAAAAACCACCTCGGCCATTACCTGTTGCCTCAAAACATCCGGAAACTCACCAGCTGAATGTATTTCCTCCCAGGACCGCAACCCACGAGACCAGAGATAGGTAATAGGAACCGTACGTAAATCCTGACCGCAAAATGCGCCGCGTCCATCAGGTGCGGGGTAACTATGCAGCCAGGGTATGAGCGCCAGCCACCCAGGACCCCAACCCACGAGACCAGAGATAGGTAATGGGAAACCGTACGTAAATCCTGACCGCAAAAGGTGCAGCGTCCATCTGGCGCGGGGTAACTATGCTGTGGCCAGCGACTGTGGCCGCAGGACAGAGGCTTTGCTTAGTAGCCGGCTCGGCAGGTCCTCCTGTCCCCGGCCGCCGCATTCCAGAATCCCATGGTCTCCGCCACAGCCGATACAGGAGTGAGGAAAAAGACACTACACCCCCAAGTCTCAGTGGCCATTATTAAATGCAAAGCAATTTCCATGCCATGTGCATGATGAACCCGGTCGAAAGCCAGTAAAACGAGTGCCATACTGCGTAGCCCATCGTTGCGTAGTACTTCCGTCCTCGTTGCCCCCAGAGCCTAGTGTCAGGTCGACGTATAATTACACCCATTAGTACCGAAATTAGAAATAGAACGGCAGTGTTGTTCCCGCCGGAAGTCCTCATCGTAACGGCGCCAATCCGAACCCCTGTACTTATGGTACAGCATGTGGACAAGGAATGGATATTGAACCAAGTTCACGTGTTCATCCGGGAGCGACTCCAAACAACACGCCGCGAAGATCAACCTACACCTGACCCAGTTCGGATAAGAACGCAACGCGTCCTCACTGCCCTGCCCTTCCTTCCTAGTCGCAAGCAAGTATTAAGGTACTGACCCTGACGGATCCGGCCCCGTATCCGGGTGAACCGTGTCCGACACCGCCGACACCAGCGAAGCGGTTGAGCTTGAATATCCGCGCTCGCGCCGCCTGCGTCACCTGACCCTGTGCCAACTGCCATCAGAGGAGGATAACCAGTACGAGGACGTAGAGGCCAGGGAAGAGTCCATCCCCCGACGCCTATGCCTTTCCCTACCACGCCAGCTGGAGCCCTGACACGTACTACGACTCCCGCTAGAGGAATAGGACTGTGGACTCGGGTCTACTCCGCTACTGGGGCTTACCACACTCCCACTGTATCAGTCGGGGGACCGATGAAGACTCACCTGGCCGCTTGGCTGCTCCGGTAGCTTCGGCTCCCTCCAGAGGCTTGCTGAAGTACCAGCTGTCACCATGTCACTCCTGTTGTCCGCAGCTGGGGAAACAAGAGAGATATCGATCCCGAGCACCCCAGCCGGCTCCGAAGCCGCAACGGGTAGAGGGGGTGATACTCCGCTCACCCCCTGGAGGACAGAAGCAGTGGAAGAGGCTGCGCAATGCTATCCGCCAAGGATCCTGTGGCCGGCCCATGTCCACCAGGTACAGTGGATAACAAAGGGAGACACTGCCAACGCGACCGCGGGACAAACGGCAGACAATACAGATGCACCCACCAAGGGTGTAGCCGACACCGTCGGCGCCCTGTGCCCTGACCCGGTGCGTGAGACCTGCCCCCAACGAGTGGTCTGTAACCCACCCGTCGGAAGGAAAGAGCCCGACGAGCCCTCGCTGACGATTGTCACGGAGCCTGTGTCCCCATCCGAGACGCTCGACCTAGCCTGCATGCGCCTAATACACTTCCTGTCCCTAGCAATGGACACTGCACCAGATCCCAGTGTGCCCTCGCTGCCACCTCTCTTATGCGTGCCACCAGCGGGCGTCCTGCCCTATGACCCGGCAGGGGTCCAACCAGCCGCCGAAAGCCAGCAGCAGCCACAGTAGATGCCGGCACGGTTGCAGGCCTATCTGAGGTGTCGCCCGCCCACGTACGCCGAACCCCCAAGGGGGTACTGGCCTGCTCAGCATCTCCAGGACGAGCCCGGTGGCCAGGACGTCCCGGCCCTACTTGCCCGCCCCCAGCCTGGCCTCGTGTCTCCCGCCTGTGTAAGCCAGAGTGGAAGCGCTGCCTGCGCTACACATGCCTGTTGCGCCCGCCCACCACGAGGCCTAGCGCCTAATCATGTGTAATTTGGGGACCATTAATACTAAGCGGGCATGCTGCCCGGCTCGTCTAGGCCCTGTGCAGCCATCTCCAGCGCGGCCCGGTGTCGCCCGCGCAGACGCGGCAGATCGGGCCCGCAGCCCGGTCCCGTCGCGGCCGGCGCGCGGCCCAGTGTCCAATTGGTCAGCTTGGCTTGTCCGGACCCCACGCGGCCCCCCTGGTGCGAGCGCCGGGCATACGCACTGACAGGCCCGTCCAGGCCAGGCGCGCCTACCCCTTGGTTGATAAATAGAAACCTGCAGCCATCTGAAGCACACTCCGGGTGCTTATCAGCGGAGCTACTGCAGCTCTATGGAGCGGCTGCTCCCCACCGTCCGAGCAAGCCTGCCGGATAGCTGCCACCGGGCTCAGCGGCTCGATCCCCCGTGACATCACCCGCCTCCGCTGGAGTTCGCGCCGGAGACGGCAAGGGCACCTTCTGCACAGCGCACGCAGGCGGGTGAGACCGGCCGTGAACGGCCGCGGGTCCCCTTACAGCAGACCCACCCCGACTCGCCCGGACCACAGAGGAGTCTGCCAAGCGAGCAGGCAGGTATTAACAGTACTGGAAATTAAGATAGAATAGGAAGGATAAAAAAATAGCAGGAAAAGTAAGGGAGAAAGGAAAGAGAAAGAAGAGATTATACAGAGTGAGAAGAAGTGAAAAATAATGTATAGATAGAGAGAAGAATTAAACATTGGAAATAGAAAAATTCACAATGTACTTATCAGATCAACGAAGAAACTGAAAAGAGGCAGAATGAACTGGATCTGAATCCTATGTGCGTGTCAGACCAGCCCCTATTTTCAGTCCAGCCAGTCACAAAACAGCAATGCTTCCTTACAATCCTCCCCCAAAAAAACTTAACCCCTTCCATGCCACAGTGATACATTGAGTGACATGCTGGTTGCCCAGACGGTGAGTTTATGCTGTTCGGTCACATTCTATGTCCTACACCAGCGGTGGCCAACCCGCGGCTCTTTCATCCTCAGCATGCGGCTCGATGCGCTCCCGGCCACCGCTGCCCGACACACCAGACTCACACTGCAGCAGGTCTCCAACTCTCCATCGGCAGTGTGTATCTTCAATTCTGCGGCGGCCCGTGAGCCAATCAGAGCTCGCAGACCGGCAGCTAAGGCTCCTGATTGGCTGCCGGTCCGCGAGGTCTGATTGGCTCACGGGCCAGTGCCGAATTGAAGACACCACCTCCTTCCCCTCACAGCAGCGCGGTAAGCAGCACTTTGATTTTTTTTTTTTTTTTTTGGGGGGGGAGAGTGAGGCACTGTGGCGGCATATGTATCAGCACTGGGGGCATGCGCATCTGCACTGTGGGGGCATATGTATCTGCACTGTGGGGGCAGATGAGGCACTGTGAGGGCATGTGTATCTGCACTGGGGGCATATGAGGCACTGTGGGGACATGTGTATCTGCACTGGGGGCATATCTGGCACTGTGGGGGCATGTGTACCTGCACTGGGGCATATCTGCACTGGGGCATATCTGGCACTGTGTGGGCATATCTGGCACTGTATTGGCATGTGTATCTGCACTGGGGGCATATGAGGCACTGTGGGGGCATGTGTATCTGCACTGGGGGCATATGAGGCACTGTGGGGGCATGTGTATCTGCACTGGGGGCATATGAGGCACTGTGGGGGCATGTGTATCTGCACTGGGGGCATATCTGGCACTGTGGGGGCATGTGTATCTGCACTGGGGGCATATCTGACACTGGGGGATATCTGGCACTGTGTGGGCATATCTGGCACTGTGTAGGCATATCTGGCACTGTATGGGCACGTGTATCTGCACTGGGGGCATATCTGGCACTGGGGGATATCTGGCACTGTGTGGGCATATCTGGCACTGTATGGGCATGTGTATCTGCACTGGGGGCATATCTGGCACTGTGGGGGCATATCTGGCACTGTGGGAGGCACTGTGGGGGCATATCTGGCACTGTGGGGGCATATCTGGCACTGGGGTCGTATATGTATCTGGCACTGGGGGCATATATTTATCTGGCACTGTGGCGGCACCCATTTTTTGGCATTTTTATATGTATGTGGCACTGTACTGGGTCATTATATGTATGTGGCACTGTACAACATGACTAAACAGGGTTATGACACAAGGTCACACTCCTACAAACATCATACCGAAAGGTGTGTGCACAAAAATGGGGCGTGGCTTTGTGACAACTAGGCCACACCCCCAGGCGCGCGCATGATAGTGGCTCTTGCACTTGCCTATGGATCTTTTCTGGCTCTTCGCCTCCGACTGGTTGGCCACCCCTGTCCTACACGGTCTTTCCAGTGAATTTCTGTCATCTTTGCCCTTAGTAAATCTCCGATTTGCAAACTCTATGTGACATTGCAGAAAAACACAAACTCAACGTTTAGTACATTTACCCCACAGGCCTTACTCATGGCATAGCGGCACAGTCTCCAGACTAATGGCCTGAATCAGAGATTGATGGAAATACAATGCTGCTTGTAAGCAGTCACTGAATTTTCCATCCGATCTCTAGGAGGGACATGCAGGAGACGTCTCAGTACAAGAGATGCTTCCTGCTGCGATCCCACCACAGTGGTAACGATGTTGCACGCAGACAGTGAGCTGAGTAAGCCTCAGCTTGTGCAGGAGGTCTACGTCCTTGGTTCTCCCCTCCCAGAAAACAGGGGTGACATGACCCCATTTTCAGGAACACAGGCCTCCCCCCACCCCCTCAATGCTTCTGCCTGTCAATAATTTATTATAGTGCTGCCACCTCTTCTCCATAGCGTAAAAGAAAACTATTTGTCCTTTGGTAAATCTGCCCAACAGACTGTTCAGAGGATTGTGTTTGCCAATCCTATGCATGTGTTAAGCTATTTCACGATAACTGGCCACCAGGAGGCGCTGTTTAATTGGTGTTTATGAAGAATATTTTATAAAGCAACAAACCAGACTTCTGTGATATCCATCCACGCTGATATATTACATTCTCATACAGCTCCAGTATGTGAGGGATCTTGGTTCCATGTGCTGGAATCTGAAGCCTGACAATCTGCACCAACATCCAGATCAGCAATGAATGTACTGTAGTTAGTTATGAATTCTATGCACTGATCTTGTACATTATACAGTAGGTAGATGTTTCTATTATGTCTATTATAGACACGGCCTCTTTGTTTGAGATCTGTTCCCTATAATAATTAAAGCTTTTGTACATTCTATAGAGAGCGTCCTTACAGCAGCATTGTTACGTAGATATTTGTAGTAATGAGCTCAGCTGCTGCTGCTGCTGATTCCTAGTACTCAGAGATAAAGTAATCTCTACATAGGGGTCAGGGGCGTTTTAAGAGAGGAGGAGGCCCGTATTCAGCCTCCTCCGTTGGGCCCCCTACTCTCTGCCCGGAGCGCTGTAGAGTCTGAGCACTAGAGGGCTCAGACTCTACTGCACTTGCGCAGAACTCTGGGAAAATGGCCGCTAAGCCATTTACACTGTGTTCTAACAGCGCTGCGGATGCCGGCGCTGGACTTCAGAGGGGTGAGTATTTTAAAACTGTGTGCGGTGGGGGCCCCCTCTGGACTCAGGAGCCCGTGTGTACTGCACACACTGCACCCATTCTAGAAACGCCAGTGATAGGGGTATATTCAATGTGAGTCGGATCCATTCCGACAACCCCTATTCAAATAGTGGCCAAATCCGACTGTCGGATTTGGCCTCTGCTGCTCACCTCCCCTCTCTCCTCGCCCCGGCACAGCTCCACTAAACCCCGGCGCAGCTCCCCTCACCCGTGCCAATCGCTTCACCGCAGCGCTGCTCCCCTCACCCGTGCCGCCCGCTTCACCCCAGCGCCGCTCGCTTCACCCCAGTGCTGCTCCCCCGCGCCGCCCGCTTCACCCCACCGCCGCTCGCTTCACCCCAGCGCCGCTCCCCTCACCCTGGCGCAGCTCCCCTCACCCGTGCCACTCGCTTCACCCCAGTGCTGTTCCCCTCACCTGCACCGCCAGCTTCACCCCGGCACCGCTCCCCTCACCCCAGCGCCGCTCCCCTCAGGGTGGATGGAGGAGGCGGCGGTGGAGGCAAATGTTGGCGCTGCTGGATCTTTGGGCCTATTTTATGCTTGTACGCTAATACATTAGCAAGTGCGGTTCTCTAGGCGACGGAACGGCTGATATTAGCGAGTGAAGCTGCCGCCCGGGAATGAAAGGAGACAGCCATTGGAGCCATCGCAAAGTCCTTTGCAATTGCGTACACATTCGCGGCCTATATGCAAAAACGAGGAACAGCGATCCCAATGACTAATGTGGCGGACAGTGTAACGTGAATGGGCAGCGCAGCTTTCTGCATGTACACGCACAGACCCCTTCATTAGTTGACACTTGCACCTCAGAATCACATGGAGCTGCAGCGGCTGTGAGCACCAGAACCCACCTCCTGCAGGCACTACAGTAGGTAGTCACTTGTGTGGGGATGGAGGCATGAGGCACACGTGATGAGGTGAGCCTACATCATACAGTATATGCCTCCTTCACTCTCCCTTTACCATTTTTCCACATACATGTTGAATGGGATGTGCTGAATCTTGATTGACAATAAGTCTCAATGACTCTGTGTGCGCAGAATCAGTATGTTTTACCAGCGAGCAGGATACCGGCTGTCTATTTCCCGACAGCGGCATCCCGCCCGCCAGAATGCCATCAGCGGGGCTAGCGCAAAGAGTCCCCTTGCGGGCTCGGTGGCTCGCCACAGGATCTATTCCCACTCTGGTTGTCGTGGACACCCACGAGTGGGAATAGTACTGTTGTGCTGGGATTCCAGCTGGCGGCATTGTCGGCTGTTGGGATTCCAAAAACTCCACCACAAATCAGGCTTATGTTGCTAGGCTTGCAGGTTGGCCATAGTCCTGAGGCAAACCCAGTATATGTGCCTCCTTGACTTCTACAGACAACAGGGGAAGATGTGCGTGGGATACCACAGGATGTGTGACTCCAAAGTAATAGCTACTACCCTTTCAGACCGCTTTGCCGGGTCGAACCCAGGATTTGTACACAGGTACATCCCAGGTGCTACCCAGCAAGAGACCCCTTTCAGACCGCGACCCGACCCAGTGACGTGCGTGGAGGCAGCGCTTGGAGATGAGATGATCTTCAAGCACCGCCTCTTCCTATTCAGTGAACTGGTCACAGGTCACATCGACCCCACTTACCTGTTCACACTGCACGGCGATCCGGGATGAAGCTGTATGGCTGGAAAGGTTTTGGGGTGCCCTGAGCCCCAGAGGCGAACCCTTATATTGTTAGGGACCTGCTTGATGAGGTCACCTTGACGATTGGTGGGCAGGCTCATAATATCGGCCAATTTTTATGCCAAAAACCTTGGATATGATGTATAGTTTATTATACTGTAATTCTAATGGTTGTATGGTGCACCCCCTCTCTTGTTCCTATGTTGTTCTTTCATGGCACAAGGAATCGTGGCGGCAGGATGCGACTCGGTCGGCACGGCTAAAGCTGTGTAAGAATCTTGTTGTGCGCACACAGGGGGTGATTCAGATCTGATCTCTGCTGTGCGTTTTTGCACAGCGAGCGATCAGGTACTAGCTGCGCATGCGTATGCACCGCAATGCGCACGTGCATAGGACAACAACGGGCATCGCCGGTCAGCAATGGGATGGTGCGAAAAATCCATTCACACGGGCGTTCGCAAGTTCATAGACAGGAAGAGGCCGTTTGTGGGTGGTCACTGACCATTTACTGGGAGTGTCCGGAAAAATGCAGGCGTGCCCATGTGTTTTCATGGAGGGTGTGTGACGTCAGCTCCGGCCCCGATCTGCCTGTTCTCATCGTACTGGAGGAGGATTTTTGCGGCTCGGCGTACACATAGGATCGCACACTTGTACGGCGAATATACACTCCCCCTGGAGGCGGCGACTATCTGACCGCAGGACAGCAAAATTATCAGCCCAGCCATCAGATCTGAATCACCCCCACCGTCAAAAAAAGCACCAGGGAAACGCTACTTGCGCCCCAATAACGCTACGTGAAACATAAATAATATCAATGATGCAACGTACGGTAATAAGCTCTGTAATATTGTGCTTATCATTATTCTGAGTACTCTGTGAAGCAGCCAGGGAAGCGATTCCCGGCTAATCACGTTAATTACATCAGGTGACTGCAAGTAGTACAATGTTATCTCCTAACGCCGAATGTTTATCTTCATCTACAGATAGGGAAATAAACCCGTCCGGCTTTTGTTTCTCTCATTCCGGGGGACGTATTACTCACAACATAACAAGGATCTCTCAGCTGATTGGCTACACACAAAATGAGATTACCATAAAATAATTGCTCCGCTCCGTTCATCAAATAATAATAAAACCAGAGTACTTGAAGTCGCCCCAAGGGCTGATTAAAAGCCAGCAATTAGCATCCACCTGACACTAAGACATCATTGTGTTAGCTTATTAACAAATGCTCTGTAGATTTATTAAAGTGTTATGGACGTGGCATAGAATAACATAAGGGCAACATAAGCCACAACCTAAAGTGTGGAACTGCGGGGTGGAGGGGGGTCGGAGTACCCCAAATCAACATCTGACCCTATCTGTTTCTTATCTGTGCCTGGAGACACAGAGGGAATGCTGGTCATATAGGGAGGTGGATGTAGATGTCTTATCTACAATATCCGGGGTACTAGAAAGCAGAAGCACCCATTCTGGGCAAGAAGCAGATATATTTGACTTTCTCTAAGTCCTTGGCGCTGGCAAGTTACATGTTGGCCTCGGCGGAATCTCCTGGCACCACATTGGAGGAGGGGCGCCAGTAGGGCCGGGTGTTTGCCCCATGAATAGTAACTGGACAATCCGACTGGGGAAAGAGAACAATTCTTAACAGGCCTGTAAGAGGGTGGTGGTGCGGTGTTGTGCTTTTTGCCGTGCAGGTGTAGATTCACCACTTACCAGGCGCCGCACTCTCTCACCTTCAGGTCACGGAGTCTTCGACGGACCTGGAACCTTCGGATTGGGCCCGGACACGGCGATCCCCTCTCGGAGCCGTCGACGGACGAACTGGGGAGAAAGTAACCCAAATTCAGGGGGTATCAACTCTTCTTCCACTGGAAAAGAAGATACCCCGGGGGTGGTGGCGACCTTCACCTGTTGGGTGTAAGGTCATCACCGGCACAAAGCCTCAGCCACCCAAATTTCACACACTCGCACTCTCGCGTGTAGTGTGATAAAGGGGTTTCTCACGTCCATGAGCCAACCCCTAATCCGGCGCTCGGGGATAGACAAAGGGACAGACGGACACAGATGTTACTCACCATCAGTTCCGCACTGCAAACTTCTTCTCCACTCTCAGGTCCCTGTAAGGAGGCAAACCAACAACAGCCGTGCAGGGCCCAACTCTAACCTAGTGTAACACCCCTATACCAACTACAACAGCCGTGCAGGGCCCAACTCTAACCTAGTGTAACACCCCTATACCAACTACAACAGCGGTGCAGGGCCTAACTCTAACCTAGTGTAACACCCCTATACCAACTACAACAGCCGTGCAGGGCCCAACTCTAACCTAGTGTAACACCCCTATACCAACTACAACAGCGGTGCAGGGCCTAACTCTAACCTAGTGTAACACCCCTATACCAACTACAACAGCCGTGCAGGGCCTAACTCTACCCTAGTGTAACACCCCTATACCAACTACAACAGCGGTGCAGGGCCTAACTCTAACCTAGTGTAACACCCCTATACCAACTATAACAGCCGTGCAGGACCTAACTCTAACCTAGTGTAACACCCCTATACCAACTACAACAGCGGTGCAGGGCCTAACTCTACCCTAGTGTAACACCCCTATACCAACTACAACAGCCGTGCAGGGCCCAACTCTAACCTAGTGTAACACCCCTATACCAACTACAACAGCGGTGCAGGGCCTAACTCTAACCTAGTGTAACACACCTATACCAACTACAACAGCCGTGCAGGGCCCAACTCTAACCTAGTGTAACACCCCTATACCAACTACAACAGCGGTGCAGGGCCTAACTCTAACCTAGTGTAACACCCCTATACCAACTACAACAGCCGTGCAGGGCCTAACTCTACCCTAGTGTAACACCCCTATACCAACTACAACAGCGGTGCAGGGCCTAACTCTAACCTAGTGTAACACCCCTATACCAACTATAACAGCCGTGCAGGACCTAACTCTAACCTAGTGTAACACCCCTATACCAACTACAACAGCGGTGCAGGGCCTAACTCTAACCTAGTGTAACACCCCTATACCAACTACAACAGCCGTGCAGGACCTAACTCTAACCTAGTGTAACACCCCTATACCAACTACAACAGCCGTGCAGGACCTAACTCTAACCTAGTGTAACACCCCTATACCAACTACTACAGCCGTGCAGGACCTAACTCTACCCTAGTGTAACACCCCTATACCAACTACAACAGCCGTGCAGGGCCTAACTCTACCCTAGTGTAACACCCCTATACCAACTACAACAGCCGTGCAGGGCCTAACTCTAACCTAGTGTAACACCCCTATACCAACTACAACAGCCGTGCAGGGCCTAACTCTACCCTAGTGTAACACCCCTATACCAACTACAACAGCGGTGCAGGGCCTAACTCTAACCTAGTGTAACACCCCTATACCAACTACAACAGCCGTGCAGGACCTAACTCTAACCTAGTGTAACACCCCTATACCAACTACAACAGCCGTGCAGGGCCTAACTCTACCCTAGTGTAACACCCCTATACCAACTACAACAGCCGTGCAGGACCTAACTCTAACCTAGTGTAACACCCCTATACCAACTACAACAGCCGTGCAGGGCCTAACTCTACCCTAGTGTAACACCCCTATACCAACTACAACAGCCGTGCAGGACCTAACTCTAACCTAGTGTAACACCCCTATACCAACTACAACAGCCGTGCAGGACCTAACTCTAACCTAGTGTAACACCCCTATACCAACTACAACAGCGGTGCAGGACCTAACTCTAACCTAGTGTAACACCCCTATACCAACTACAACAGCCGTGCAGGGCCTAACTCTACCCTAGTGTAACACCCCTATACCAACTACAACAGCGGTGCAGGGCCTAACTCTAACCTAGTGTAACACCCCTATACCAACTACAACAGCCGTGCAGGACCTAACTCTAACCTAGTGTAACACCCCTATACCAACTACAACAGCGGTGCAGGGCCTAACTCTACCCTAGTGTAACACCCCTATACCAACTACAACAGCGGTGCAGGGTCTAACTCTACCCTAGTGTAACACCCCTATACCAACTACAACAGCCGTGCAGGACCTAACTCTAACCTAGTGTAACACCCCTATACCAACTACAACAGCCGTGCAGGGCCTAACTCTAACCTAGTGTAACACCCCTATACTAACTATAACAGCCGTGCAGGGCCTAACTCTAACCTAGTGTAACACCCCTATACCAACTACAACAGCCGTGCAGGGCCTAACTCTACCCTAGTGTAACACCCCTATACCAAGTATAACAGCAGAGCCCTCAAACTAACCCTGTGGGTGTGGTGCAACAGAACTAGACACAAACTTGGTCCTGCACAGAAACAACACACATATCAAATCACAATAACAGTGCAAGCAACTTCCACGGTGCTGTCCCTTTGATTACCTAACTACTCCAGATCACCAGGGAGTGGGCGTCGTACAGCCTGCCCACTTCCCTTTGCTTAATTGGGCCTAGTGCCCCCTATCTGCACACAGGCCAGACTTTTTCCCACGGGCCTAGCGCCCGCCTATCATGGGGCCGGGTGGAGTGGCCTGGGCCTAGTGCCCATATCACTTTTATTTGGGGCACTCTACCTAAGCCTAATGCCCGCCTAAAATGCCGATACGGTGGCTAGGGCCTAATGCCCAAACCACCAAATCAGGGGGTGACACTCCTACCTGCGCCACAGGCCTAGTGCCTGAAACATGCCCCCGGGCCTAATGCCCGTTCCCTGGTGGTCTAGGGAGGAAGGGTGCGAGATCAGCCTCACATAGGCCTCACCTGCTCCAGTGATCTCCGAAGCCCTCTTCTGCCGCTGACCCGTCCTGGCCAGCAGCACCGCCTCTGCCATCCTTCTGAGTCCAGCCGCCGCTGGACATTCTTCTCCCGATGGCCGACGTCTTCCGGACTCTTCAGCGGCCACCGGAGCTCTTCTCCCCACGGCCGCCGTCTTCTTTTCCGCCGCCTCTGCTCCCCGTCCAGCTCTTCGCCGCTCTTCCACGCGGCCTCCTCTCTCCTCAGGGTCCCGGCAGCGTCCTCTCTCTTCGGCTTCCGCCCGGCGTCTTCTGCGCTCCTCCACACAGTCTTCACCTTCGGCTCCCGCCCCGGAGTCTGACGTCAGATGCTGGGGGCGGGGCCTATGACGCGGCGAGCGCCGATTGGCTCGCCGCGCCCATCTGCGATTGCCCGCCGCTCCGTGAGCCGCGATTGGCTCACGGAGGGCGCCAATATTCAAATGCCTCCGCAGCCTCCGGTCCGGTGCAGGGAACCAATACGCGGTCCCTGCACCGAACACCCGTCGCTGTTGCTCCACCAGCGCTGTCAGACATGTTGTCCCGCAGGGGACACAGATCCCCTGCGTGCTGCTGCTGGGATGTGTCCTGTGGTACAGCGCACATCTCCACAGGCCTACATTTTCAGGAACGCTGGCCAGATCTGCCCACCCCCAAACATCCACTGCCTGTCAATGAGGCTGCAGCCCAGGGGGCACCCCGTATGGCCACAGAACGGGTCCTGCACATGTACAGACAGCCCACCGTCATAGATATAGAGCACTTTAGCAGCCCTTCTCTGAATTCATTCTCATTTATTCCTGTATTACCATACAAAGAACGGCTGCACATGTATTACTTATATTACTTATTTTCTTCTAATATACCGGAAAGAGGACCAGCACTTGTTAACAAATGTTTCTGTCACTAACATGCTTGGACTGGCCCACAGGGGTACAGGAGAAACCACCGGTGGGCCCTACTGCCTGGGGCCCCACCTCCTGCTCTAAGGATCAGGTTCCAGACCGTACATTTGAATTATACATTATACATATGTTACCTTATACTGGACTATGGTGTATTTTCTACAGTGCATTGCTGTTATTAATCTGTTATTACTCTGGTACATTATCATGCATGCAGCAGCTGAATTTACTGTATATATTTATGAAGGGGACCAGACGTTGCACTCTCTAATGGTTAGTCAAACCAATGAAGTGGCAGGCCACACCCCCTCTGCAGACTGACCACACCCCTAAACATAGACTGCATTCCCCGGGTGGGCCCTACATGTCCCAGTCCGACACTGGTCACTAATGTCAGAGACACCGCAATTGTCAGACCAAGGCCCTAATTCAGACCTGATTGCTAGCAAGCGATTTTTGCACTGCTGCGATCAGATAGTCGCCGCCTACAGGGGGGGCGGTATTTTCGCTGTGCGATCCCATGTGTAGCAGAGCTGTACAAACAGATCTTGTGCAGTCTCTGCACAGCCCAGGACTTACTCAGCCGCTGCGATCACTTCAGCCTGTTCAGGACCGGAATTGACGTCAGACACCCGCCCTGCAAACGCTTTGGCACGCCTGCGTTTTTCCAACCACTCCCTGAAAATGGTCAGTTGCCACCCACAAACGCCTTCTTCCTGTCAATCTCCTTGCGATCGCCCGTGCGATCACTTTTTTTGCACCATCCCGTCGCAGGGCGTCGATCCCCATGGCAGCAGGCCGACCCACCTGCGCATTGCGGTGCATACGCATGCGCAGTTCAGATCTGATCGCAGGCTGTACGAAAATGTAGCCGAGCGATCGGGTCTGAATGACCCCCCCATGTTCTGTAATGGAAATTGTACACAGAAATGTCTGCACAGTGCCGTGTGGATATACTGTATGTAGATCACAATGTGGGTGGGTGGGGGGGGGGGGGGGGGGTTCTCTCGCACATTATTATTCATTAAACCCTAGGGTCTCATTTCCCATAAGGAACACACTGTGCTGCCTCGGGACACCAATGTAAAGTAGTCAGAGAATGTGGGTTAGGCAGTGAGGCAGAAAAACACCGACTGTGGGGTAAATTTACTAAGATTCGTATTTTCCCGTTTCAGGTCAAAGTTCAATCACGAATGACATCGAAAGTGTAAAACTGCAACTTTTTGAATTGATTACGACTAATTTACTAAGCTGTCGTATTCGGGTTTTTCTTTTGTTCCGATGTCGATGTCATTCGTGGTTTTTTTTCTATTTTTACGGCAGTGATTAGCAAAACACTGCCGACTTTTTTACAATGAATCTCGGCCGGATCTGTGTGATCCGTGCTGGGGTTCATTTTTTTTGTTTTTTTTAAATTAAACACTGTCAAATATTTTAAAAAAAATTGCGTGGGGTCCCCCCTCCTAAGCATAACCAGCCTCGGGCTCTTTGAGCCGATCCTGGTTGCCGAAATATGGGAAAAAAAATGACAGGGGTTCCCCCATATTTAAGCAACCAGCATCGGGCTCTGCGCCTGGTCCTGGTTCCAAAAATACGGGGGACAAAAAGAGTAGGGGTCCCCCGTATTTTTAAAACCAGCACCGGGCTCCACTAGCTGGACAGATAATGCCACAGCCGGGGGTCACTTTTATATAGTGCCCTGCGGCCGTGGCATCAAAAATCCAACTAGTCACCCCTGGCCGGGGTACCCTGGGGGAGTGGGGACCCCTTCAATCAAGGGGTCCCCCCCCCCCAGCCACCCAAGGGCCAGGGGTGAAGCCCGAGGCTGTCCCCCCCCCCATCCAATGGGCTGCGGATGGGGGGGGCTGATAGCCTTTGTTGTAAAAGAAAAGATATTGTTTTTAGTAGCAGTACTACAAGTCCCAGCAAGCCTCCCCCGCATGCTGGTACTTGGAGAACCACAAGTACCAGCATGCGGCGGAAAAACGGGCCCGCTGGTACCTGTAGTACTACTACTAAAAAAATACCCAAAAAAACACAAGACACACACACCGTGAAAGTATAATTTTATTACATACATACACACATACATACATACATACTTACCTTATGTTCCCACGCAGGTCGGTCCTCTTCTCCAGTAGAATCCAAGGGGTACCTGTTGAAGAAATTATACTCACGAGATCCAGGGGTCCAGGGTCCTCGGGGAATCCAGGTGTAATCCACGTACTTGAAAAAAATAACAAAACGGACACCCGAGCCACGCACTAAAAGGGGACCCATGTTTGCACATGGATCCCCTTTTCCCGACTGCCAGAAACCCACTCTGACTGATGTCTAAGTGGGTTTCTTCAGCCAATCAGGGAGTGCCACGTTGTAGCACTCTCCTGATCGGCTGTGTGCTCCTGTACTGAGTGACAGGCGGCACACGGCAGTGTTACAATGTAGCGCCTATGCGCTACATTGTAACCAATGCTGGGAACTTTCTGCTCAGCGGTGACGTCACTTTAGGTCAACCGCAGGGCAGAAAGTTCCCACCATTGGTTACAATGGAGCGCATAGGCGCTACATTGTAACACTGCCGTGTGCCGCCTGTCACTCAGTACAGGAGCACACAGCCGATCAGGAGAGTGCTACAACGTGGCACTCCCTGATTGGCTGAAGAAACCCACTTAGACATCAGTCAGAGTGGGTTTCTGGCAGTCGGGAAAAGGGGATCCATGTGCAAACATGGGTCCCCTTTTAGTGCGTGGCTCGGGTGTCCGTTTTGTTATTTTTTTCAAGTACGTGGATTACACCTGGATTCCCCGAGGACCCTGGACCCCTGGATCTCGTGAGTATAATTTCTTCAACAGGTACCCCTTGGATTCTACTGGAGAAGAGGACCGACCTGCGTGGGAACATAAGGTAAGTATGTATGTATGTGTGTATGTATGTAATAAAATTATACTTTCACGGTGTGTGTGTCTTGTGTTTTTTTGGGTATTTTTTTAGTAGTAGTACTACAGGTACCAGCGGGCCCGTTTTTTCCGCCGCATGCTGGTACTTGTGGTTCTCCAAGTACCAGCATGCGGGGGAGGCTTGCTGGGACTTGTAGTACTGCTACTAAAAACAATATCTTTTCTTTTACAACAAAGGCTATCAGCCCCCCCATCCGCAGCCCATTGGATGGGGGGGGACAGCCTCGGGCTTCACCCCTGGCCCTTGGGTGGCTGGGGGGGGGACCCCTTGATTAAAGGGGGCCCCACTCCCCCAGGGTACCCCGGCCAGGGGTGACTAGTTGGATTTTTGATGCCACGGCCGCAGGGCACTATATAAAAGTGACCCCCGGCTGTGGCATTATCTGTCCAGCTAGTGGAGCCCGGTGCTGGTTTTAAAAATACGGGGGACCCCTACTCTTTTTGTCCCCCGTATTTTTGGAACCAGGACCAGGCGCAGAGCCTGATGCTGGTTGCTTAAATATGGGGGAACCCCTGTCAATTTTTTCACCATATTTCGGCAACCAGGATCGGCTCAAAGAGCCCGAGGCTGGTTATGCTTAGGAGGGGGGACCCCACGCAATTTTTTTTGAAAAAATAAGCACTTTCCCACCCCTTCCCACTGATATACATGCACGGATCTCATGGATCCGTGCATGCCTATCCAATCACGAATAAAAAAAAAAGGTCTGTTTTTTTTTAGCACTTTTTTACGAGTTGTAATTTTTCACGGCAGTGTTTGTTTTTTTTTGCTTTGCACTTCTTAGTAAATGACCGAGATTCATACTTAAACAGCCGCGTTTTGACCGATGGTGTATTCATTCGTGATTTTTTTCCTAGGACTTCAAAATATTACGAATGCCCTCATCACTGCCGTGATTATTGCTTAGTAAATTACCGAGATGACACTTTGATGAAAAAACGGCATCTCGGTCAAAATCGGGAGCTTAGTAAATTTACCCCTGTGATGTAACCTGCAGAAGGGGCTAAAGTAGTAAAATACAGGGTAAGACTAGGGGCTGGGCCTCAGTAGAGACCAGTCTGCAGGCAGTAGGAGCACGTTTAGGGGAAACACCCCGCCCAAATCTCTCTGCAGATGTTACATCTGCCCCACCTGCAGTGTAACATGGTTTTGCCAAGTTGCTTGATAATTTGCTTTACTTACAGACATGAATCAGGGACAAAGTTAGTCACTACGGCAGCGTAAAATTCAGCCTTACAGAGTAGCAGTATACAATACCACAGGGCAGCATATTCCACAACAACGTAAAGTGGTGTGGTATACCAAATAACCATATGATGCTATTAAAGTTGGTTACGTAACTTACTATAGGCCAAATGTTACCTGGTTGCTTTAGGAAATGAGGGTTCAGTTTCTCGTTCTGACTCCAGTTACAAGCTGCTCCCACGTAGTCCACTGCTCCACACCACAACAGAGAGGCAAGGAGTCCCAGCCCTAATACAGTAAACACACACGGCTATAAGTGTAACAAGTCTACTTTTACTTTGAAGGAAATGGGGGATAAGAAAATGTGCGCTTTATATATGAATAAACTGTCAGTATAAATAGATGTGTCCTCATACATCACTGCCACAGTCGCACCAGAGTCTGGCGAGTTTTTTTTTTGCTGAAAATGCATCTTAGTCTCAGTGCGATGTGACTATGACGCACCAGGAAACTGTCCTGAGTAATGTGATATGCGACACGTGTATATCTGTGTGCGACTGAGTCTCTGAATCTGTATACGAATTGCTACAATCTATTTTGTTTTTTTTCTAGAATAACTCCTCCCTTATGGGCTAATAAACTGATTTGAGCAACTTCCATTCTCTGTATCACAAGCTTGGGTTACTGCAACTTGCCTGCAACAGCAACAGAGTGATTTGGTAGAGGAAGGAGGGCAGGCAACGGAGGCCCCAGTCTAACATGTGCCTGGGTGAAATGGGGAGGGTGAGCCTCAGAGGTAGTGCAAGTCCCGGAGCAATTATCCCATTTGCATCCATGGTAGTTACACCCTACCAGCAACCCTATCACTCCCTGCTTGTGATACTGTATCTTGCGAGGTGTCACAGTGGGTGGTCTTCAGTTTGCCTGCTGTCGGGATCCCGGAGCACAGTATACCGACGCCTGAATCCCGACAGCCGGCATACCGACACTTTTTCTCCCTTTTGGGGGTCCACGACCCCCCTGGAGGGAGAATAAATAGCGTGGCGTGCGTAGCGCGCCGCCGTGCCCGCAGCGAGCCTGCAAGGGGCTCATTTGCACTTGCCACGCTGTCGGTATGCCGGCGGTTGGGATTCCGGCGCCGGTATGCTGGTCGCCGGGAGCCCGGCCGCTGGCATACCATACTACACCCGTCACAGTAGCACTAGACATAAACTGCAGGACACGGGTCGGTCATACAGCCTTAATAATTGCTCCCTTGTGAGATGCGTGTAAAAAAAAAAAAAACAACAACAACCCAGCACCATTAAATCAATATTTTGGCCAATTAACACTTTGAAAAATAATAATAATAGTATTAATAATGTGTATTTTCTCTTCTTCTCGTGTGATAAAAGGCACATTTGGGTATATAGTAGCACTCTCCTATAGGAGTTCCAGTAAAGCATTGTTCCCTGTCTTCCTCTGAATCTTCGTAGTCAATGCTTACAGGCATCTCTGCATACGCACGAATAATCGCAGAGCCGGAGAACGTGTCTGATCCCCCCCCACCCCCTCTAACTCAGCAGCAGGCCGCCTGGCTGTTGTGTCTGTTGCTCCATTCAGCGTCGTCCCACATGAGACTTGGCAGCAGGCAGCACATTCTGCAGCTTTAAGGTGAAGCAGAAAATCTGTCTTTGCGATTCAATTATCTCAGCCTATTAATAAGTGGAAAGTGTGAACATCTGCCGGATGCTCAGCCCTGGCAGATCACTCGCATTCTAATGCCTTCAGACAAAGAGCTCATCACATGGCATTTAGTGGATGGAGCGCTGTCTGTTGTTCTTACGCGGTCCATCCACAGTCACAGCTCAGTCATTCTGCATTTGTGCTCCTCCAAATGCCTAAACGCTCCAGGAAACAAATCCTGACACAATGAACCTTTTTCCTACAGGCGCTCTGTGTACGCAGCTGTCAGTATTATTCCGTCACGTGGATAAATGTCAATTATTGCCGCTTTATTTTGAGGTTTTAAACGGTCTGTACGGTTAGAACATGCGGGTGTATCCATCACCTGGACAGGTGAGTGGGGATAGGCTTCCTTTCTTTTCATGCTCTACGGGGCTATTCAGGTAGCAGACAACCACGGTGCATGTAAAAATATACAGCAGTCACACTTACAGCATGTGCCCTTTACCCAAATCTCTGGCTTGTGTTATGTTGGAAAAACTCTACATACAGATGGAGCCATGTCATCTTGGCCTTTAATAGGATTAAACTGAGCCAGGGCAGTCGGACATAATCCCCTGCTGTAATTACATAATCCCCTGCTGTAATGACATAATCCCCTGCGGTAATGATTTAGGGGTCATTCCGAGTTGATCGTAGCTGTGCTAAATTTAGCACAGCTACGATCATTCACACTGACATGCGGGGGGACGCCCAGCACAGGGCTAGTCCGCCCCGCATGTCAGTGCCGCCCCCCCCCCCTCCCGCCCCGCAGAAGTGCAAAGGCATCGCACAGCGGCGATGCCTTTGCACTTCAAGAGTAGCTCCCGAGCAGCGCAGCTTTAGCGTGCTGGCCGGGAGCTACTCGTCGCTCCCCGGCCCGCAGCGGCTGCGTGTGACGTCACGCAGCCGCCGCAGCCCGCCGCCCCCCAACAGTCCGGCCAGGCCTGCGTTGGCCGGACCTCTCCCCCTAAACGGCGGCTTAACGCCGTCGTCCAGCCCCCTCCCGCCCAGCGACTGCCTCTGCCTCAGAGGCGATCGCTAGGCAACGACGGCTGCCATGCGCCGGCGCACTTAGGCGCCGGTACATGCGCAGTTTCCGACCCGATCTCTACGCTGCAACAAACTGCAGCGAGCGATCGGGTCAGAATGACCCCCTTAATCCCCTGATGTATTGTTCTCTCTGTATTGTATTGCAGCTGAGAACAATAGGTGAAGGGTTTATGCTAATAAGCCTTGCTGCACCTAGGTGCAGCAGAGAAGCCTATATGAGCAAGGCTCCATCAGTATATAATATAAAATTCTACCTTTCAGATGTGTTATATAATAAGTAGTTATTTCTAGTGATGAGCGGGTTCGGTTTATCGGAAACCGACCCCCCCCGAACTTCACCCTTTTTACACGGGTCCGAGCCATACTCGGATTCTCCCGAATGGCTCGGGTAACCCGAGCGCGCCCGAACGTCATCATCCCGCTGTCGGATTCTCGCGAGATTTGGATTCTATATAAGCAGCCGCGCGTCGCCGCCATTTTCACTCGTACATTGGAAATGTTAGGGAGAGGACGTGGCTGGCGTCCTCTCCGTTATTGTTGAACTTGATTGTGCACTATTGCTTAATTGTGGGGAGTGCTGGGGAGCAGCTGTATAATATAGGGGGAGTACAGTGCAGAGTTTTGCTGATCAGTGACCACCAGTTATCCGTTCTCTGCCTGAAAAAAACGCTCCATATCTGTGCTCAGTGTGCTGCATATATCTGTGCTCACACTGCTTTATTGTGGGGACTGGGGAGCAGCTGTATTATATAGGAGGAGTACAGTGCAGAGTTTTGCTGACAGTGACCACCAGTATTATACGTTCTCTGCCTGAAAAACACTCCATATCTGTGCTCAGTGTGCTGCTTTATTGTGGGGACTGGGGACCACCAGTATAATATTATATAGGAGGAGTACAGTGCAGAGTTTTGCTGACACAGTGACCACCAGTATATATAGCAGTACGGTACGGAAGGCCACTGCTGTACCTACCTTTGTGTCGTCATTAAGTATACTATCCATCTACATTCTATACCTGTGGTGCATTTTAGTTGTGCGCAGTATATATAGTAGTAGGCCATTGCTATTGATACTGGCATATAATTCCACACATTAAAATATGGAGAACAAAAATGTGGAGGTTAAAATAGGGAAAGATCAAGATCCACTTCCACCTCGTGCTGAAGCTGCTGCCACTAGTCATGGCCGAGACGATGAAATGCCATCAACGTCATCTGCCAAGGCCGATGCCCAATGTCATAGTAGAGAGCATGTAAAATCCAAAACACAAAAAATCAGTAAAATGACCCAAAAATCTAAATTAAAAGCGTCTGAGGAGAAGCGTAAACTTGCCAATATGCCATTTACAACACGGAGTGGCAAGGAACGGCTGAGGCCCTGGCCTATGTTCATGGCTAGTGGTTCAGCTTCACATGAGGATGGAAGCACTCATCCTCTCGCTAGAAAAAGGAAAAGACTTAAGCTGGCAAAAGCACAGCAAAGAACTGTGCGTTCTTCTAAATCACAAATACCCAAGGAGAGTCCAATTGTGTCGGTTGCGATGCCTGACCTTCCCAACACTGGACGGGAAGAGCTTGCGCCTTCCACCATTTGCACGCCCCCTGCAAGTGCTGGAAGGAGCACCCGCAGTCCAGTTCCTGATAGTCAAATTGAAGATGTCACTGTTGAAGTACACCAGGATGAGGATATGGGTGTTGCTGGCGCTGGGGAGGAAATTGACAAGGAGGATTCTGATGGTGAGGTGGTTTGTTTAAGTCAGGCATCCGGGGAGACACCTGTTGTCCGTGGGACGAATATGGCCATTGACATGCCTGGTCAAAATACAAAAAAAAATCAGCTCTTCGGTGTGGAATTATTTAAACACAAATGCGGACAACAGGTGTCAAGCCGTGTGTTGCCTTTGTCAAGCTGTAATAAGTAGGGGTAAGGACGTTAACCACCTCGGAACATCCTCCCTTATACGTCACCTGCAGCGCATTCATCATAAGTCAGTGACAAGTTCAAAAACTTTGGGTGACAGCGGAAGCAGTCCACTGACCACTAAATCCCTTCCTCTTGTAACCAAACTCCTGCAAACCACACCACCAACTCCCTCAGTGTCAATTTCCTCCTTACCCAGGAAAGCCAATAGTCCTGCAGGCCATGTCACTGGCAAGTCTGACGAGTCCTCTCCTGCCTGGGATTCATCCGATGCATCCTTGAGTGTAACGCCTACTGCTGCTGGCGCTGCTGTTGTAGCTGCTGGGAGTCGATCGTCATCCCAGAGGGGAAGTCGGAAGACCACTTGTACTATGTCACGATCCGGGTATCTGGACGCCATTTCTTACCTATCAGATGCCTCCTAAGGCTGGCTCAGCGCTCCAGGACCGGATCCCATCTGTTATCCTGATGTGCACATTCCCGCATCCTCTCCTGTCTCTCTGGACGCAGTCACAGTAACGCCTTATACATCTGGCATGGCGTCTCCCGCGGCCTCCGCCGCCGTCCCTGAGCTTCTGCATTCAGAGTGGCGATTACGTCAGCCGCGGCCTCCGCTGTGTCCGCGTGGTCGGATGTGCATCTGTCAGCCTGGCGTCTCTTGTCTCCGGTGGCCGGCGCCGCCATTACTGTTTTCCAGACCACATGGATTACAATCCAAACTTCCCTCCAAGTGTCTGCATGGGCGCAGCCATCTTGGATTCTGTCAGCTGATCTTTCCTACCAATCCGTTGTCAGTATTATTAATTTGCATAATTGCCTAGCCAATGCCTTCCTTGCTGCAGGTATAAATAGGTTGTGCCTGAGCAAGGAAGGCGTCAGTGCTTTGGTTGTCAAACCTAGTTCCAGTTTGTCTCTCTCCTGTGATTGTCTTCCAGGTTCCAGCTCCTGTCTCCAGACTTCTGCTATAGAGACCCGCACCAGCATTCCATCTGCGGTGTAGCCTGACTCTCCGATCCATTCTGGATTTACCTGTTTCCAGCTACAACATCACCTGCTTCCAGCTCAGCTTCCAGCAGTGTACAGCTTCTCTTAAAGGGCCGGTGTCCTTTCTGCAGTTTACCACTCTCCACCGGTATTATTATTTCTCCGCTCTCAAATTCTACATTTCATCTATATTGCATCGCTCTCAAGCTTTATTTATTATTTAACTGGTTCCAGCCAGTATCCACTCCGTGCCAACACCTGTCTGGTTCTAACCAGTACCCACAGCAGCATTTTATCTACAGCAGTCCAGCTTTCCCTGGAACACCAGCTGGTACGACCCTGGGCTTTCCTCATTACTACAGTTGAGCCTGGTAAGGACTTTCCAACTTGCAGATAATAAGAACTGTCTCATACCACCAGAGCTCTGTGGCCCCTGCCACCCTGTAGTACCCAGGAACTGTATTATTATTTCTCTGCTGATTTTTATGTTTCTTTTTACTGCTACTGTGATGCATGGAGTTTGTCATAAATAAATATCATTGACTTTTACTCAAGTTGTCGTGGTCACGCCTTCGGGCGGTTTCTCTTCATGTTACTTACATGTCCAGGGGTCTGATACAACCTCCCAGGTTCCGGTACATCTCAGCCCCTACAACTGAGGCTGCCTTCCGTCAGCTCAGGCCCTCAGTTGTGACATACTACTTCCAGTGAGCAATTGACTGTCCAACAGTGCGAGGAAGATGAAATATCACAGCAGTTATCCTGCTGCAAAGCGGATAACTCAGGCCTTGGCAGCCTGGGCGGTGAGAAACGTGGTTCCGGTATCTACCGTTAATTCAGAGGCAACTAGAGACTTGATTGAGGTACTGTGTCCCCGGTACCAAATACCATCTAGGTTCCATTTCTCTAGGCAGACGATACCGAAAATGTACACAGACCTCAGAACAAGACTAACCAGTGTCCTAAAAAATGCAGTTGTACCCAATGTCCACTTAACCACGGACATGTGGACAAGTGGAGCAGGGCAGAATCAGGACTATATGACTGTGACAGCTCACTGGGTAGATGTATTGCCTCCCGCAGCAAGAACAGCAGCGGCGGCACCAGTAGCAGCATCTCGCAAACGCCAACTCGTTCCTAGGCAGGCTACGCTTTGTATCACCGCTTTCCAGAAGAGGCACACAGCTGACAACCTCTTACGGAAACTGAGGAAGATCATCGCAGAATGGCTTACCCCAATTGGACTCTCCTGGGGATTTGTGACATCGGATAACGCCAGCAATATTGTGCGTGCATTACATCTGGGCAAATTCCAGCACGTCCCATGTTTTGCACATACATTGAATTTGGTGGTGCAGAATTATTTAAAAAACGACAGGGGCATGCAAGAGATGCAATTCTTCGGGCCACTTTCGGCATTCAGCCCCCGCGTACAGAAGACTGGAGCACCACCAAACAATCCTGAACCTGCCCTGCCATCATCTGAAGCAAGAGGTGGTAACGAGGTGGAATTCAACCCTCTATATGCTTCAGAGGATGGAGGAGCAGCAAAAGGCCATTCAAGCCTATACATCTGGCCACGATATAGGCAAAGGAGGGGGAATGCACCTGACTCAAGCGCAGTGGAGAATGATTTCAACGTTGTGCAAGGTTCTGCAACCCTTTGAACTTGCCACACGTGAAGTCAGTTCAGACACTGCCAGCCTGAGTCAGGTCATTCCCCTCAATAGGCTTTTGCAGAAGAAGCTGGAGACATTGAAGGAGGAGCTAAAACAGAGCGATTCCGCTAGGCATGTGGGACTTGTAGATGGAGCCCTTCATTCGCTTAACCAGGATTCACGGGTGGTCAATCTGTTGAAATCAGAGCACTACATTTTGGCCACCGTGCTCGATCCTAGATTTAAAACCTACGTTGTATCTCTCTTTCCGGCAGACACAAGTCTGCAGAGGTTCAAAGACCTGCTGGTGAGAAAATTGTCAAGTCAAGCGGAACGTGACCCGTCAACATCTCCTCCTTCACATTCTCCCGCAACTGGGGGTGCGAGGAAAAGGCTAAGAATTCCGAGCCCACCCGCTGGCGGTGATGCAGGGCAGTCTGGAGCGAGTGCTGACATCTGGTCCGGACTGAAGGACCTGCCAACGATTACTGACATGATCACTTCAACGATCACTTCATATGATTCTCTCACCATTAAAAGAATGGTGGAGGATTATATGAGTGACCGCATCCAAGTAGGCACGTCAGACAGTCCGTACGTATACTGGCAGGAAAAAGAGGCAATTTGGAGGCCCTTGCACAAACTGGCTTTATTCTACCTAAGTTGCCCTCCCTCCAGTGTGTACTCCGAAAGAGTGTTTAGTGCAGCCGCTCACCTTGTCAGCAATCGGCGTACGAGGTTACTTCCAGAAAATGTGGAGAAGATGATGTTAATCAAAATAAAGTATAATCAATTCCTCCATGGAGACATTCACCAGCAGCAATTGCCTCCACAAAGTACACAGGGACCTGAGATGGTGGATTCCAGTGGGGACGAATTAATAATCTGTGAGGAGGGGGATGTACACAGTGAAAGGGGTGAGGAATCGGAGGATGATGATGAGGTGGACATCTTGCCTCTGTAGAGCCAGTTTGTGCAAGGAGAGATTGATTGCTTCTTTTTTTGGTGGGGGCCCAAACCAACCAGTCATTTCAGTCACAGTCGTGTGGCAGACCCTGTCGCTGAAATGATGGGTTCGTTAAAGTGTGCATGTCCTGTTTATACAACATAAGGGTGGGTGGGAGGTCCCAAGGACAATTCCATCTTGCACCTCTTTTTTCTTTCAATTTTCTTTGCATCATGTGCTGTTTGGGACAATTTTTTGAAGTGCCATCCTGCCTGACACTGCAGTGCCACTCCTAGATGGGCCAGGTGTTTGTGTCGGCCACTTGTGTCGCTTAGCTTAGTCACACAGCGACCTTGGTGCGCCTCTTTTTTTCTTTGCATCATGTGCTGTTTGGGGACAATTTTTTTGAAGTGCCATCCTGCCTGACACTGCAGTGCCACTCCTAGATGGGCCAGGTGTTTGTGTCGGCCACTTGTGTCGCTTAGCTTAGCCATCCAGCGACCTCGGTGCAAATTTTAGAACTAAAAATAATATTGTGAGGTGTGAGGTGTTCAGAATAGACTGGAAATGAGTGGAAATTATAGTTATTGAGATTAATAATACTATGGGATCAAAATGACCCCCAAATTCTATGATTTAAGCTGTTTTTTAGGGTTTTTTTGAAAAAAAACACCCGAATCCAAAACACACCCGAATCCGACAAAAAAATTTCGGTGAGGTTTTGCCAAAACGCGTCCAAATCCAAAACACGGCCGCGGAATCGAATCCAAAACCAAAACACAAAGGCCCTCATTCCGAGTTGATCGCTCGTTATTTTTCATCGCATCGCAGTGAAATTTCGCTTAGTGCGCATGCGCAATAGTCGCACTGCGACTGCGCCAAGTAACTTTGCTATGAAGATAGTTTTTTTACTCACGGCTTTTTCTTCGCTCCGGCGATCGTAGTGTGATTGACAGGAAATGGGTGTTACTGGGCGGAAACACGGCGTTTTAGGGGCGTGTGGATGAAAACGCTACCGTTTCCGGAAAAAACGCAGGAGTGGCCGGAGAAACGGGGGAGTGTCTGAGCGAACGCTGGGTGTGTTTCTGACGTCAATCCAGGAACGACAAGCACTGAACTGATCGCACAGGCAGAGTAAGTGTGGAGCTACTCTAAAACTGCTAAGTAGTTTGTGATCGCAATAATGCGAATACATCGGTCGCAATTTTAGGATGCTAAGATACACTCCCAGTAGGCGTAGGCTTAGCGTGTGTAACTCTGCTAAATTCGCCTTGCGACCGATCAACTCGGAATGAGGGCCAAAACACGAAAAATGTCCGGTGCACATCACTAGTTATTTCCCTACATATGTGACTTCCTTTGCACTATATTGCGGTGCTAGGAACTGTTATAGCGCTACCAGCCGGAATGTACGGACTTCACCTTGTTTTACTGTGATTTATT
Organism: Pseudophryne corroboree; assembly: GCF_028390025.1. Taxonomy (NCBI): domain Eukaryota; kingdom Metazoa; phylum Chordata; class Amphibia; order Anura; family Myobatrachidae; genus Pseudophryne; species Pseudophryne corroboree. The sequence goes on from NC_086447.1 coordinate 49,444,375, forward strand.
ACACTTTCTATTGTCCCCGGAGATGGAATGCAGAAGAACCAATCAGAGCATCCCTACAGTAATAGGATACATGACACTGCCTGTAATATCTGACACCTTGCTCCTTCATGCCATTACTATTCGCCCGTAAACATCTGTTTACACAGCGAGATATTGGTTTTATTACATTCCATGCACACACGGGCAATCTGTCTGAATGCATCTCTGTGGAAGTGTATTATTCATTATATATATTGCAGCAAGTGCTGGGATAGAGTGACACATGTCATCTATTCATGTAGCAGTGACAATCCGTTTACCAGTAATAACAGGGCTTTCCACTACTCCTACCCAGTCACAGAAGGGGCCCTGATTAATGTACATATCGCTTCACCGTAGAGTAGTATGGGGAGAGCGATTCATAGAAGCACGGAACACTCAGCTTACCGTTTCGCTTCTTTAAAAAAAAACGCCATCTCAGGATGGCGTAATTAGCCTGCTGCCTGGGGAAGAGCAGAGAAGACTGCTGTCTTCCTGCCACCTACCTGTTATCCCCTCCCAGGGGCGGATCCAGAAGACAATGAAAGGGGGGGCACTATGATAGGGGAACGGTAATAGTTATATTTACATACACCTAAGGCACGTGTGCTCCCAGATAAGGGGTGTGGTATCACAGGGGGCGTGGCCTCACAGAATACGCCATTAGGTAATGATTGGCTGCAGGAGCGCATCCTGGTTTATTGCCAATGTTTCACCCTGATGAAAAGGCTGATTGGGCCTTGAAATGTTGGTCACCTGTTCCATTAGGTATGGGAGCCTGGAAGGCACCCCAGCACAATATAATTATTATAGTGTTTAGTTGGTGGTGGCAGGTGCAGCATACCTTGTTTTGGGCACTGCACTGAGACTCACGAACTGCCCATCTTTGATTAGCAGAAGCAGCCAGCTAGATCTCCAACAAGCAGCATAAGACATCTACAGGACAGCCCTGTCACAATCACACAGCATAAGACATCTGCAGGACAGCCCTGTCACAATCACACAGGCCGCCTTCTCAAAGCTGAGGCTGAGTGTGACTGCACCTAGCATGGTGGTAAAGGAAGTGGAGGAGGAAGTGCTGGATAACTGTGCGGTGCAGTGAGGGCTAATGAAGCCTTCTGCGCCGTCATAAGTAACAGTCTTACTCGATGCTGGCATTTGAACCCCACGCCTGGGCTGGACTCTGGCCGTCTGGCAGTGGGGGAGGTAGGTTGCAGTGTGAGCCTGCCGGCTCTTTTATCAAATCTGACTGACGGAAATAGCAGTAGTGCTGCTGCTGTTCTCTTTTTGAAAAAAGAAGAAGTCAGAAACGACAGGGGAGGACACGGGCCCGAATGCCCCCCCCCCCCCCCCGATCCGCCTATGTCCCCTCCCCTTTCACTGTCATCAGCCAACCAGAGCAGACAAGGGGAAAAAATCTGCTCCCCCACCACACATTCTGCAGTGACGCGGAAGATGCTGCTGCAGCCACCAAGAGCAGGTAAGTTACCATTGGGCTACCAGGAATGATACTGTATGTCAACATTCTAATATGTCGACATGTCATAACTGTCTACATGATGAATATCAACATACGTATTGTATCCAACCTGAGTGGGGGGGGTGGGTTAGTCTGTGGGGTGGGGGTTAGGCTGCGGAGGGGGTTTAGGGATAGGATGTGTGGGGGGAGGTTAGGCTGCGGGGTGGGGGTTAGGCTGCGGAGGGGGTTTAGGGATAGGATGTGTGGGGGGAGGTTAGGCTGCGGGGTAGGGGTTAGGCTGTGGATGGGCGTTAGGATGCAGGGGAGGAGGCTTAGGCTGCAGGGTTAGGGATCGGCTGCGGGGGAAGGCTAGGGATAGGATACGGGGAGGGTTAAGCTGTGGTGGGGAGGTTAGGCTGCAGGGGGGGGGGTACGGATAGGTTGTAGGGGAGGGCTAGGCTGTGGTTTGGAGGTTAGGCTGCGGGGTTGATCAGCAGAAGCATTAAGCTGGCCATACGGGGGGGGGGGGGAGGAGGTTAGGGATTGGATGCAGGGGGGGAGGGTTAGGCTGCAGGTTGAGGGTTAGTCTGCGGGGGGAGGCTAGGGATAGGATATGGAGAGGGTTAGGCTGTGGCGGGGAGGTTAGGCTGTGGGGGGTAGAAGGAGGTTAGGGACAGGACGCAGGGGGAGAGGGTTAGGCTGCAGGGTGAGGGTTAGGCTGCGGGGGGAGGCTAGGGATATGATACGGGGAGGGATAGGCTGCGGGGTGAGGGTTAGGCGGGGTGAAGTTTATGGATAGGATGTGGGGAGGGTTAGGCTGTGGCGTGGAAGGTTAGGCTGTGGGGGGTAGAAGGAGGTTAGGGACAGGATGCAGGGGGGAGGGTCAGTCTGCAGGGTGACGGTTAGGCTGCTGGGGGGGGAGGCTAGGGATAGGCTATGGAGACGGTTAGGTTGTGGCAGGGAGGCTAGGGTTAGGATAAGGGGAGGGTTAGGCTGCGGGGTGGAGGTTAGGCAGGGGGGAGTTTATGGATAGGATGGGGGGGGGGAGGTTAGGCTATGGGGGGTAGAAGGAGGTTAGGGGCAGGATGCAGGGGGCGAGGGTTAGGCTGCAGGGTGAGGGTTAGGCTGTGGGGGGGAGGCTAGGGATAGGATATGGAGAGGGTTAGGCTGTGGCGGAGAGGTTAGGCTATGGTGTGTAGAAGGAGGTTAGGGACAGGACACAGGGGGAAAGGGTTAGGCTGCAGGATGAGGGTTAGACTGCGGGGGGAGGCTAGGTATAGGATATGGAGAGGGTTAGGCTGTGGTGGGGAGGTTAGGCTGTGGGGGGTAGAAGGAGGTTAGGGACAGGATGCAGGGGGAGAGGGTTAGGCTGCAGGGTGAGGGTTAGGCTGCGGGGGGAGGCTAGGGATAGGATAAGGGGAGGGTTAGGCTGCGGGGTGGGGGTTAGACGAGGGTGAGTTTATGGATAGGATGTGGGGGAGGGTTAGGCTGTGGCGTGGAAGGTTAGGCTGTGGGGGGTAGAAGGAGGTTAGGGACAGAATGCGGGGGGAGGGTTAGGCTGCAGGGTGAGGGTTAGGCTGTGGGGGGGAGGCTACGGATAGGATATGGAGAGGGTTAGGCTGCGGGGTGGGGGTTAGGCGGGGGGGAGTTTATGAATAGAATGTGGGGGGGTTAGGCTGTGTCAGGGAGGTTAGGCTGTGGAGGTAGAAAAGGTTAGGGACAGGATGCAGGGGGGAGGGTCAGTCTGCAGGGTGACGGTTAGGTTGCGGGTGGGGAGAGGCTAGGGATAGGATATGGAGATGGTTAGGTTGTGGCGGGGAGGCTAGGTTTAGGATACGGGGAGGGTTAGGCTGCGGGGTGGGGGTTAGGCGGGGGGGAGTTTATGGATAGGATGTGGGGGGGTTAGGCTGTGGCAGGGAGGTTAGGCTGTGGGGGGTAGAAGCAGTTAGGGACAGGATGCAGGGTTGGAGGGTTACGCTGCAGGGTGAGGGTTAGGCTGCGGGGGGAGGCTAGGAATAGGATATGGAGAGGGTTAGGCTGTGGCGGGGAGGTTAGGCTGTGGGGGGTAGAAGGAGGTTAGGGATAGGATGCAGGGTGAGGGTTAGGCTGTTGGGGGAGGCTAGGGTTAGGATACGGGGAGGGTTAGGCTGCGAGGGGAGGCTAGGGATAGGATATGGAGAGGGTTAGGCTGCGAGGGGAGGCTAGGGATAGGATACGGGGAGGGTTAGGCTGAGGGATCGGGGTTAGGTGGGGGGAAGTTTATGGATAGAATGTGGGGGGGCTAGACTGTGGTAGGGGGTTAAGCTGTGGAGGTAGAAAAGGTTAGGGACAGGATGCAGGGGGGGAGGGTTAGGCTGCAGAGTGACGGTTAGGTTGCTGGGGGGGAGGCTAGGGATAGGATATGGAGACGGTTAGGTTGTGGCAGGGAGGCTAGGGTTAAGATACGAGGAGGGTTAGGCTGCGAAGTGGAGATTAGGCGGGGGGGGGGAGTTTATGGATTGGGGGGGGGGGGGGTTAGGCTGTGGTAAGGAGGTTAGGCTATGGGGGGGTAGAAGGAGGTTAGGGGCAGGATGCAGGGGGAGAGGGTTAAGCTGCAGGGTGAGGGTTAGGCTGTGGGGGGGAGGCTAGGGATAGGATATGGAGAGGGTTAGGCTGTGGCAGAGAGGTTAGGCTATGGGGGGTAGAAGGAGGTTAGGGACAGGACACAGGGGGAGAGGGTTAGGCTGCAGGATGAGGGTTAGACTGCGGGGGGAGGCTAGGTATAGGATATGGAGAGGGTTAGGCTGTGGGGGGTAGAAGGAGGTTAGGGACAGGATGCAGGGGGAGAGGGTTAGGCTGCAGGGTGAGGGTTAGGCTGCGGGGGGAGGCTAGGGATAGGATAAGGGGAGGGTTAGGCAGCAGGGTGGGGGTTAGACGAGGGGGAGTTTATGGATAGGATGTGGGGGAGGGTTAGGCTGTGGCGTGGAAGGTTAGGCTGTGGGGGGTAGAAGGAGGTTAGGGACAGGATGCGGGGGGAGGGTTAGGCTGCAGGGTGAGGGTTAGGCTGTGGGGGGGAGGCTAGGGACAGGATATGGAGAGGGTTAGGCTGTGGCGGGGAGGTTAGGCTGTGGGGGGTAGAAAGAGGTTAGGGACAGGATGCAGGGGGAGTGGGTTAGGCTGCGGGGGGGAAGGAGGTTAGGGACAGGATGCAGGGGGGGAGGGTTAGGCTGCAGGGTGAGGGTTAGGCTGCGGGGGGAGTTAGGGATAGGATACGGGGAAGGTAAGGCTTCAGGGTGAGGGTTAGGCTGCAGGGGGAGTCTAGGGATATGATACGGGGAGGGTTAGGCTGCGGGGTGGGGGTTAGGCGGGGGGGGGAGTTTATGGATAGAATGTGGGGGGGGGGCTAGGCTGTGGCAGGGAGGTTAAGCTGTGGAGGTAGAAAAGGTTAGGGACAGGATGCAGGGGGGAGGGTCAGTCTGCAGGGTGACGGTTAGGTTGCGGGTGGGGTGAGGCTAGGGATAGGATATGGAGACAGTTAGGTTGTGGCGGGGAGGCTAGGGTTAGGATACGGGGAGGGATAGGCTGCGGGGTGGGGGTTAGGCGGGGGGGAGTTTATGGATAGGATGTGGGGGGTTTAGGCTGTGGCAGGGAGGTTAGGCTGTGGGGGGTAGAAGCGGTTAGGGACAGGATGCAGGGGTGGAGGGTTAGGCTGCAGGGTGAGGGTTAGGCTGCGGGGGGAGGCTAGGAATAGGATATGGAGAGGGTTAGGCTGTGGCGGGGAGGTTAGGCTGTGGGGGGTAGAAGGAGGTTAGGGATAGGATGCAGGGTGAGGGTTAGGCTGTTGGGGGAGGCTAGGGTTAGGATACGGGGAGGGTTAGGCTGCGAGGGGAGGCTAGGGATAGGATAAGGAGAGGGTTAGGCTGCGAGGGGAGGCTAGGGATAGGATACGGGGAGGGTTAGGCTGAGGGATGGGGGTTAGGCGGGGGGAAGTTTATGGATAGGATGTGGGGGAGGGTTAGGCTGTGGCGGGGAGGTTAGGCTGTGGGGGGAAGGAGGTTAGGGACAGGATGCAGGGGGGAGGGTTAGGCTGCAGAGTGAGAGTTAGGCTTTGGGGGGAGGCTAGGGTTAGGATACGGGGAAGGTTAAGCTGCGGGGTGGGGGTTAGGCGGGGGGAGTTTATGGATAGGATGTGGGGGAGGGTTAGGCTGTGGCGGGGAGGTTTGGCTGTGGGGGGTAGAAAAGATTAGGGACAGGATGCAGGGGCGAAGGGTTAGTCTGCAGGGTGACGGTTAGGTTGCGGGGGGGAGGCTAGGGATAGGATATGGAGATGGTTAGGTTGTGGCGGAGAGGTTAGGCTATGGGGGGTAGAAGGAGGTTAGGGACAGGATACAGGGGGAGAGGGTTAGGCTGCAGGGTGAGGGATAGGCTGCGGGGGGAGGCTAGGGATAGGATAAGGGGAGGGTTAAGCTGCGGGGTCGGGGTTAGACGAGGGGGAGTTTATGGATAGGATGTGGGGGTGGGTTAGGCTGTGGCGTGGAAGGTTAGGCTGTGGGGGGTAGAAGGAGGTTAGGGACAGAATGCGGGGGGAGGGTTAGGCTGCAGGGTGAGGGTTAGGCTGTGGGGGGGAGGCTAGGGATAGAATATGGAGAGGGTTAGGCTGTGGCGGGGAGGTTAGGCTGTGGGGGGTAGAAAGAGGTTAGGGTCAGGATGTAGGGGGAGAGGGTTAGGCTGCGGGGGGGGAGGAGGTTAGGGACAGGATGCAGGGGGGGAGGGTTAAGCTGCAGGGTGAGGGTTAGGCTGCGGGGGGAGGCTAGGGATAGGATACGTGGGAGGGTTAGGCTGAGGGATGGGGGTTAGGCGGGGGGGAGTTTATGGATAGGATGTGGGGGAGGGTTAGGCTGTGGTGGGGAGGTTAGGCTGTGGGGGGTAGAAAAAGGTTAGGGACAGGATGCGGGGGGAGGGTTAGGCTGCAGGGTGAGGGTTAGGCTGAGGGGGGAGTTAGGGATATGATACGGGGAGGGTAAGGCTGCAGGGTGAGGGTTAGGCTGCAGGGGGAGGCTAGGGCTAGGATACCGGGAGGGTTAGGCTGTGGTGGGGAGGTTAGGCTGTGGTAGAAGGAGGTTAGGGACAGGATGCAGGGGGAGAGGGTTAGGCTGCAGGGTGAGGGTTAGGCTGCGGGGAGAGGCTAGGGATAGGATACGAGAAGGGTTAGGCTGCGGGGTGGGGGTTAGGCGGGGGGGAGTTTATGGATAGAATGTGGGGGGGTTAGGCTGTGTCAGGGAGGTTAGGCTGTGGAGGTAGAAAAGGTTAGGGACAGGATGCAGGGGGGGAGGGCAGTCTGCAGGGTGACGGTTAGGTTGCGGGTGGGGGGAGGCTAGGGATAGGATATGGAGACGGTTAGGCTGTGGCGGGGAGGCTAGGGTTAGGAAACGGGGAGGGTTAGGCTGCGGGGTGGGGGTTAGGCGGGGGGGAGTTTATGGATAGGATGTGGGGGGGTTAGGCTGTGGCAGGGAGGTTAGGCTGTGGGGGGTAGAAGCGGTTAGGGACAGGATGCAGGGTTGGAGGGTTAGGCTGCAGGGTGAGGGTTAGGCTGGGCAGGGAGGTTAGGCTGTGGGGGGTAGAAGGAGGTTAGGGATAGGATATGGAGAGGGTTAGGCTGTGGCAGGGAGGTTAGGCTGTGGGGGGTAGAAGGAGGTTAGGGATAGGATGCAGGGTGAGGGTTAGGCTGTTGGGGGAGGCTAGGGTTAGGATACGGGGAGGGTTAGGCTGCGAGGGGAGGCTAGGGATAGGATAAGGAGAGGGTTAGGCTGCGAGGGGAGGCTAGGGATAGGATACGGGGAGGGTAAGGCTGAGGGATGTGGGTTAGGTGGGGGGAAGTTCATGGATAGGATGTGGGGGAGGGTTAGGCTGTGGCGGGGAGGTTAGGCTGTGGGGGGTAGAAGAAGGTTAGGAACAGGATGCAGGGGGGGAGGGTTAGGCTGCAGGGTGAGGGTTAGGCTGCGGGGGGAGTTAGGGATAGGATACGGGGAGGGTAAGGCTGCAGGGTGAGGGTTAGGCTGCAGGGGGAGTCTAGGGATAGGATATGGAGACGGTTAGGTTGTGGCGGGGAGGCTAGGGTTAGGATACGGGGAGGGTTAGGCTGCGGGGTGGGGGTTAGGCGGGGGGGGAGTTTATGGATAGGATATGGAGAGGGTTAGGCTGTGGCGGGGAGGTTAGGCTGTGGGGGGTAGAAGGAGGTTAGGGATAGGATGCAGGGTGAGGGTTAGGCTGTTGGGGGAGGCTAGGGTTAGGAAACGGGGAGGGTTAGGCTGCGAGGGGAGGCTAGGGATAGGATATGGAGAGGGTTAGGCTGCGAGGGGAGGCAAGAGATAGGATACGGGGAGGGTTAGGCTGAGGGATGGGGGTTAGGTGGAGGGAAGTTTATAAATAGGATGTGGGGGAGGGTTAGGCTGTGGCGGGGAGGTTAGGCAGTGGGGGGAAGGAGGTTAGGGACAAGATGCAGGGGGGGAGGGTTAGGCTGCAGAGTGAGGGTTAGGCTTTGGGGGGGAGGCTAGGGTTAGGATACGGGGAAGGTTAGGCTGCGGGGTGGGGGTTAGGCGGGGGGAGTTTATGGATAGGATGTGGGGGAGGGTTAGGCTGTGGCGGGGAGGTTAGGCTGTGGGGGGTAGAAAAGGTTAGGGACAGGATGCAGGGGCGGAGGGTTAGTCTGCAGGGTGACGGTTAGGTTGCGGGGGGGAGGCTAGGGATAGGATATGGAGAGGGTTAGGCTGTGGCGGGGAGGTTAGGCTGTGGGGGGTGGAAGGAGGTTAGGGACAGGATGCAGGGTGGGAGGGTTAGGCTGCAGGGTGAGGGTTAGGCTGCGGGGGGAGGCTAGGGTTAGGATACGGGGAGGGTTAGGCTGCGGGTTGAGGATTAGGTGGGGGGGAGTTTATGGATAGGATGTGGGGGAGGATTAGGCTGTGGCGGGGAGGTTAGGCTGTGGGGGGTAGAAGGAGGTTAGGGACAGTATGCAGGGGGGGGAGGGTTAGGCTGCAGGGTGAGGGTTAGGCTGCGGGGGGAGGCTAGGGATAGGATACGAGGAGGGTTAGGCTGTGGCGGGGAGGTTAAGCTGTGGGTGGGAGGGACATGTGCAGATAAAATAACATCCATAATAATTCTAGCATCATTACACTATGCTCGGAAATGATTCTCCTCTCATCAGGTGACAGCTCTCCGAGTCCTGACATGTGGATCCAGGACAGTCCATGGAGCCGGCTGTGACATCTTTAGTATTATAATACCACAAACACCCTTAGGCACAACTGCTTCAACTTTATATTATCCACCAGGAAACATGTAACCGTTTATGGGACATCTTGATGTGACGCCACTTCACTGGACCGATGCTGTAACTACACTATGCAATGATGTGCCACCATTATACCAGATACCACAGGGCATTGGGTATACGTTGCCGACGGCTGGGATCCCGACCGCTAAAATGCTGGCAGGGGAGGAAGCGCAACGAAGCCCCTTGCGGGCTCGGTGGACACCCATGAGTGTGGATAGCCCCTGTTAGCCGGGATTCCGGCTGGCGGCATTGTGAGTGTTCGGGATCCAGACGTCATAGAAACATAGAATTTGATGGCAGATAAAAACCACTTGGCCCATCTAGTCTGCCCCTTTTTTTTATCCTTTAGGTAATCTCAACCCTTAATTCTTTGTAAGGATATTCATATGCCTACCCCAAGCATGTTTAAATTGCCCTACAGTCTTAGCCTCTACCACCTCTGATGGGAGGCTATTTCACTTATCCACTACCCTTTCTGTGAAGTAATTTTTCCTTAAATTTCCCCTGATTCTGACTCCCTCCAGTCTCAGTGTATGTCCTCGAATTCTAATACTTGTCATCTACTCTTCCTTTGAAGAATGTTTCTCTCCTGAACTTTGTTAAGACCCTTGATATGTTTGAAAGTTTCTATCATGTCCCCCCTTTCCCTTCTCTCCTCCAAACTATACATGTTAAGATCTTTTAGCCTTTCCGGGTAAGTTTTGTGATGTAGGCCATGCACCATTTTAGTTGCCCTTCTTTGTACACTCTCTAATGTATTTATATCCTTCTGGAGATAGGGTCTAAAGAACTGGACACAGTATTCCAGATGAGGCCGCACCAATGACCTATACAGTGGCATTATCACTTCTTTTTTCCTGCTACTGATTCCTCTCCCTATGCAACCAAGCATCTGACTTGCATTTCTCATTGCTTTGTTGCATTGCTTTCCCACTTTGAAGTCAATTGAAATAGTGACTCCTAAATCCCTTTCCTCCTCAGTATTTTCCATTATAGTACCCTTGATACTATATTTAGCCTTTGGGTTTTTTGAGATCCAAGTGCATGATTTTGCATATTTTAGCATTAAACTGTAGTTGCCACGTTCTTGACCATTTCTCAAGCCTAGCTAGGTCATCAATCATTTGTTTTACCCCTCTCGGTGTGTCTACCCTGTTGCAAATCTTTGTATCATCTGCAAAAAGGCATACCTTCCCTTCAATACCATCTGCAATGTCACCAACAAGGATATTCAAGAAAACTGGTCCAAGTACAGATCCCTGGGATACTCCACTGGTAACATTTCCCTCCATAGATTGCACTCCATTTACTACAACTGTCTGTTTCCTATCCTGCAACCAGGTTCTTATCCATGTAACTGTTTTATAATCCACCCCCACGCTTTCAAGTTTATTCAGCAGTCTGTGATGTGTGACAGTGTCAAATACCTTACTAAAGTCTAGATACGCTACATCCACAGCTCCCCCTTGATCTATTGTTTTCATCACAGAGTCAAAAAAGTCATTAAGATTTGTTTGGCATGATCTCCCACCAGTAAATCCATGCTGTTTTGGATCCTGTAAGTGGTTTAAGATATTCCACAACTCTTTCTTTTAGTAGTTGTTCCATTACTTTCCCTACTACTGATGTAAGGATTACTGGTCTGTAGTTACTTGCTTCTTCCTTTTGTGCAGTGGAACTACATTTGCTTTTTCCAGTCCTCTGGAATGGCACCTGTATTTAGTGACTGGTTAAATAATTCTGTTAATGGTGCCACCGGCACATCTTTTAGCTCTTTTAGTATCCTTGGGTGTATCCCATCTGACCCCATTGATTTAGCCACTTTTAGTTTTGAAAGCTCTGTTAGGACCTTCTCCTCTGTAAATGTATTTTCATCTACCTTATTTTTATGAATGTCCTTGCAACTTAACTGTGGCCCCTTCACCTTCAGTAGTAAATACTGAGCAAAAATAATTATTTAGGTGATCTGCTATTGCCTTGTCTCCCTCCACCAAATTCTCACTCTCTGTCTTAAGTCTTATTATTCCTCCATTTGATTATCTCCTTTCATTTCTGACAAAAGTTTTTCCGCCTTTATCTACTGACTGGGCCATTTTCTCCTCAGCTTCTGCCTTTGCACGTCTGATCACTTTCTTAGCATCCAGCGTCGGTATGCTGACCACCGGGACTCCGGACGCCAGCAACATAACCGCAGTCCACCACAGACTCTCCTGCCAAAATCATAGTGGTATAGTTATGGTGTGGGCAGTATGCTGGGAAGTCAATGTGTCTGATTTATATGCTACATCTTCATCTACCAGGACCTTAAAGAGAGGTGCGCTGTCCAGGGTACAAGGTCCACCATCGGTGCCCTCCATAACTCCTCTCTCCAGCCTGAGGTTCCTACTTCCATCTTCCTATTCTGTGATGTCACATGTTGAGGATCCGGGCCCAGGCTGTGCACTGCTATGTCTATGGCACTGTCATCTACACTCCCAACTAAAGATAGTTATTGGCGGCGATTAATTCGGCCATGATGTTCCGTAGAAGCCCTGTGCACAATGTTTATGCACACAAAACATTAAGAACATGTTTTATATGCTCACCTATGAGGTGTGAGCAGCAGATTATGTACACACAAAAGCGCTGTAGCCATTGGGACAGACGACATCAGAAGTGTGGCGGATAAAGGATGGGAGTTCCTGGGCGGTGGCTAGTAGTGCATGCAAATATGATCCTTTCAGTGGGCAGGTTATGGGACTGCCGTGGGCGTGTCAGTGCCAGCAGCTGCGCTCCCAGCTGCAGGAGGCCGTGGCCGGATGGAAGCACTGCACCTGACATAGGGTTGGTGAAAATTTTAATGGTGCAACCGATGGTGGTGTCTAAGGATTCACCAATTACAGCGTGCATGGGCGTTACAAGTGGATGTCTCAGACCTTGCACCTTTTGCCCCGTGGATGCATGGGTTTGTATCTGCAGCTGCGTGCACTTCTGCACGCAAATGAGAATCAGCAACACAGGGCTTGATCCATAGTTGTACACAAGCCTGGCAATTTGGTGGGAAACCCAATGGTGCATTGTCACAGGATTAACATGCTGCAGCCATTTATTGTGGGGGTAGGGAATCAGCGCTGGGCAAGGGGACAGGGGATGTGGCGTTTCCAATGCCTGGGAGTGCCGAGGTCAGTGGACGCATCTTCCGACACAGATTCTTGGCCCCAGAAGCCTGAACAGCCCGGCCCATCTAGGGAAACCTTAAGGGTTACATCTACGGATGAGGCGGTGAATCGCACAAGCTGGCAGGAGGGATTGACGTTTCCTGCGTCCTTAGAATAATTTAGCAGTAGCGGCTGCGATGACCGCCACAGTTGCGCACATGTTAGAATCAGACCCACAGAGAAGGAAAGATTTACAATGTCTTCATCAATCAGGAAACCGGAATCTTGACTTTAAAACCATTTATAAAGTATCAATTTTCTAAGGCGGATCAAAACTGTCCGGAATAGAGAAGGATACTTAGTACAGTACAGTATATTATTGGTTTCGGCAGTGATTTTCCTATAATTGAATATCCTAATTCTCTGCCATCACCGGAGCTGCCTCCCCCCAGCCCCTCCCGTCCCCCATATAACTATATGTAGAACACCTAGAGCACTGTGCTAAGTAAGGGATTCTGGTTCGATAGTAATTATCTTTAATCTGTACATAAAAATCATGATTAGTTTTACCTTCATCATTTATATTAATCAGACATCCCCTGTGCTTAATTCCTGGCGGAGTTATAGCGACACAATATTTAACGCTCTACTGTTACTCTCCTAATGTATTCAGAACCATATCCGCCTTTATGGGACCAAGCGGCGTCCCGTTTTGTGATGTCAGTAAAAGCTTTCTGATTGCTTTTATACGGAGATGCTGAGGAAGGCTGAGATACATTACTGAGCCGCTATCCGTGCATTCCAATAAAAATAATGTCTTTCTCAAGAGATAATTAACTTGGCTCATAAGCAAAATGACTTTAACTTAATGTAAAAGCAGAAAATAATCTCCGCAGAAACACAATGTTCTCTAAAATAAAGCATGAATCAAATCAGGGTAATTGAGACCTTTAATTTAATTAATTGGCTGCGCACAATCAATACAAACCTGGATTACTTTAAAGACACTTTTAGTATCCACATATAAGGGCAGGATGCAATCAAGATCCAAACCAGAATACCGTCAGCGGGACCTCGGCGGACAGAATACAGACACATCCCGCCGGAAAGACTAAGTAGCGGAGTTAGGGTTAGGCAATAGGGGGGAAGTTGGACTGCAGGGGTGGAGATGGTTAAGGTTAGGCTGGGGGGGGAGGGATGCATCTGTGGACAGCTATGAAGGGTTCAGTGGGTGCCTCTACACCAACTGTATATACTGTATGTACTCAGGGGCGTTTTAACAGAGGAGGGGGCCCCCGTGCAGACTCCGAGTGAGGCCCCTCCTCTGTACGGCGCAGTAATCTCTGACACTGTGCCAAAGTCTACTGCGCATGCACAGGTCTCCAGAAACATGGCGCCCTCCATGTTCCGGAGACCAGTGTCACTACTGCGCATGCACAGGTCTCCAGAAACATGGCGCCCTCCATGTTCCGGAGACCAATGTCACTACTGCACATGCACAGGTCTCCAGAAACATGGCACCCTCCATGTTCCGGAGACCAATGTCACTACTGCGCATGCACAGGTCTCCAGAAACATGGCGCCCTCCATGTTCCGGAGACCGATGTCACTACTGCGCATGCACAAGTCTCCAGAAACATGGCACCCTCCATGTTCCGGAGACCAGTGTCACTACTGCGCATGCACAGGTCTCCAGAAACATTGCACCCTCCATGTTCCGGAGACCAATGTCACTACTGCACATGCACAGGTCTCCAGAAACATGGCACCCTCCATGTTCCGGAGACCAGTGTCACTACTGCGCATGCACAGTTCTCCAGAAACATGGTGCCCTCCATGTTCCGGAGACCAATGTCACTACTGCACATGCACAGGTCTCCAGAAACATGGCACCCTCCATGTTCCGGAGACCAGTGTCACTACTGCGCATGCACAGGTCTCCAGAAACATTGCACCCTCCATGTTCCGGAGACCAATGTCACTACTGTGCATGCGCGGCGCCCATTTGGGGTGAGATTTTCGCAGCGGCTGCAGTGTCCAACGCTGGACTCTGGAAAGTAAGTATTAATGTGGGTGCAGTGTGGGCCCCCCCATCTCGACCCGGGGCCCGTTTGCACCACACACATTGCACCCGTTATAGAAACGCCAATGCATGTACTGTATATGTATGTACTATGTATGTATGTATGTGGAAAGTACAAGACATACAGGCACAATTAAACCCAGCCTACACCTCGCCCAAAATACAGCTCGGGCAGGCTAGATCTTACATTACACAATCCTATATTACCTGGAACCATAGAAAAGGTTACAGCTGCCGTCAGCACAATGGCTCCAGTCAATGTAATTGTTCCATACAGCAGTGTCCTGTGTGTGCGCGTGTACATAACTCATCGGCACGCCGTGGAGTGAAGCTGCCACAACGCATCAATAGAGAGCCAGGTTATTGGATCTTGTAAAGGACAATTTGTAAAACAGTATCCTCATTGCATCTAAATGATCCAGTAATTGAAACAGACCCCTTATTCCATTAGCCCTGTACTCCTATAGGCTCAACTAATGTGTCCCTGTTGGTTTGTAAATGTAGCTAAGACCTATCTACTTCTGAGCCGGCGTTTCAGACTCTGCAATTAGGCTGCGCTCATTCTGGGCCTGAGGCGGGAGATAAGTAAAAAAGAGCACCTGGGTAACATTACGCTGCACCGCATGGGAGGAGGGGGGGGGAGAGGGGGGTAGGTGTAACATGTGCAGAGAGATTGATTTGACAGGACCGTGTCCAAACTCACGTCTAAAACTGCAGTGTAACAATAAAGCTGTCCAGAATCTGTAGGCTACATGCAGAAGCAGCCGGTATTTGCCCTGCATGCAAACATATGTATTTGCCCCTCCTTGCAGTGCAACATGGTTTGTTAAGGTGCAAAGTTACTTTCTCTTTCTTGTTTTGCTCCCAACTCAGAAGGCCGCATGAAAAGACAGCTGAATCCATATTCCATACCTCCAGATCATATTATGTGCTTGTAGATTATTTTAGGTATATTTATACACAGGTCACTTGCAGACTGATGTTGTAACGTCTGTTAGTAAGCCAGGGCTGGCTGCATGGGCATATTGCATGTTAGGATACACGAAAAAAAGCCATTTGTTTCCCCCAGCACCCTGAATCATAACCGATATCACTAAGCTAATTGAGCATCTACCAATATATATGTTTGTTGTGAGAGGCAGAGAGGTTTCTGCATTAGGAGGAGGTGCAGGCCCTGACATGCCACAGGGAGCATTATGGGGTTGCTCCAAGGTAGGTAGCTCTTAGCTTAGACATATTGTAGTAAGGAGCCATTATCATGTGGCTCCTTGCTGGTTAATCTTAGACCCAGATTGGGGTAATGGAGGTGTGAGGTGTGGTGCCTCTGGACTGGCTGAGCTGGATGGCCTTAGTGTGGCATACCTTTACATTCTATTAACACTTTTCACTTATTAATTTTTTAACACTATTTCTCTATTTTAATTGCATTTCATTTTTGTATCACTTTCTCTATAGCTTCGGCTTCCTAAATACTAATTAATTAACACTATAGTTTTTTCACTGGTATGCTACGCTGGGCTTTCTGGCTTATGCTGGTGTTTTGGGGTGCCACACCCTGCACCTAGATATAGCGCTAGGGACCCCAAATATACAGAGACGCCTTGATGCGGCTTTGGGGCTTATTCACACATTTGCGCAAATATGTGTAACGAAGATCTCTGAATTCTATTATCATGTGGAATTTATATCTGGTTACGGTTATCATTCAGGGTGCTGGGGGAAACAAATGCCTTTTTTTCTTGCTTAGAAATACCCCTCCCTTTCGAGCACCTGAATGATATCACTAAGCTAATTGAGCATCTACCAATATATATGTTTGTTGTGAGAGGCAGAGAGGTTCCTGCATTAGGAGGAGGTGCAGGCCCTGACATGCCACATGGAGCATTATGGGGTTGCTCCAAGGTAGGTAGCTCTTAGCTTAGACATATTGTAGTAAGGAGCCATTATCATGTGGCTCCTTGCTGGTTAATCTTAGACCCAGATTGGGGTAATGGAAGTGTGAGGTGTGGTGCCTCTGGACTGGCTGAGCTGGATGGCCTTAGTGTGGCATACCTTTACAATCTATTAACACTTTTTACTTATTAATTTCTTAACACTATTTCTCTATTTTAATTGCATTTCATTTTGTATCACCCTCTCTATAGCTTCGGCTTCCTAAATAATAATTTATTAACACTATAGTTTTTTCACTGGTATGCTGCGCTGGGCTTTCTGGCTTATGCTGGTGTTTTGGGGTGCCACACCATGCACCTAGATATAGCGCTAGGGACCCCAAATATACAGAGACGCCTTGATGCGGCTTTGGGGCTTATTCACACATTTGCGCAAATATGTGTAACGAAGATCTCTGAATTCTGTTATCATGTGGAATTTATATCTGGTTACGGTTATGATTCAGGGTGCTGGGGGAAACAAATGCCTTTTTTTCTTGCTTAGAAATACCCCTCCCTTTCGAGCACCTGAATGATATCACTAAGCTAATTGAGCATCTACCAATATATGTGTATGTTAGAATACACACCAGATTCAGTCACATAAGGATCACCTCTATTTGCCAGTGATAATTCAATTGTTGGCTGTCAAACTATTGCAGCCATTCCTTTGTTTCCTAATGTAGTATATAAGAATCAGGGCCCCTGAGGGCTGTCGCCGAGTGTGTGGGAGTGTGGCATGTGCAATCATAAGATATCACTCGGTGATAGAAAATTCATTGACATAACATGGATAATTATAGACAATTGAGTGCTAAGCTGGAATGCTCTATGGTTTGGTGTGCTTAGGGCACAGGTTCTCAAACTCGGTCCTCAGGACCCCACACAGTGCATGTTTTGCAGGTCACCTCACAGAATCACAAGTGACATAATTAGCTCCACCTGTGGACCTTTCAAAATGTGTCAGTGAGTAATTAATACACTTGTGCACTTGCTGGGTTACCTGCAAAACATGCACTGTGTGGGGTCCTGAGGACCGAGTTTGAGAACCACTGGCTTAGGGTGTTGGCCATCCATTTGGATGGAGATGACCTGGGTAAGTGGACCCCAATCTAAGAACATCTATTGCTAAAGACTTGACAATGATTAGGCACACTCGGTTGTCCTGTGGAACACTGTGGACAGTGGATGGAACTGGCTAGACATAAGACTAATGCCTTTGAGGCGAAGGCAGTGTGAAGAGCTATGGTTATGGTGGTAGCCTATTCGTTTATATTATTAAGGATATCCACCTTTATCGGCCATTCCCAATGCTACAGTAGGTGCAGATTTTCTGTCTGAGACTGTATGGCCTCCAATGTGAGCGTTTAAGCACCTGTGTACGCAAACACTTCAGAGACACTCCCTTAACACGACTATAATACGGACCACCAACTTGCGTCTGAATAGCCACCTCCCTGCCACCACCGAGTTACTGCCCAGCCAGGAACACCCAATCCATTCTCTATACACTTCTGCGTTCTTGCGTCTGTAATCGCTACTGCAACAATGCACGGGAACAATCAGGACGCATGCACGGTGCAGCTTAGATGCAAACACAAATTGCTCAACTGCATCCAACATTGTCATAGTGTTCAGCCCCAGAGTTGTGAGGTCATAATTGTTAGTGGTCAAAGCGAGACCCCACTCTCACCAGCAGTTGTGAAGCACACCTTATAGCAGTGATGGGGAACCTTTGGCACTCCAGCTGTTGTTGAACTACACATACCAGCATGCCCTGCTACAGTTTTGCTCCTTGGCTATGCTAAAACTATTGCAGGGCATGCTGAGATGTGTAGTTCAGCAACAGTTGGAGTGCCAAAGGTTCTCCATCACTGCCTTATAGGCACCTCAAAACACCCCAGTTTTGCAGTCTACGATCCATCCAGTGATGAGAACAGGGAAAAATCTTTAGCAGTGCATTGCGTTTCTTTACATCAGTGTCCAAACGGCTGATCCTCTAATACTACTCTGCCAATGAAATAGCCTTTAACGCTGCTTGGTTTAGCGTCATATACTGCCGATCTTAATGGTGATATGGACTACGCATCACACTATTGTGTGCGAGATGCATGCATAAGCTGGGTACACACTGGAGCGACAGGTATTCATTCCGAACGAATGCCTGTCAGCCCAGATTATGTGTACACAGTGGAACGATTTTAATGAAGGACGCACCGATCATGTTCTATCCTTCATTAGCATAGATGTGAGCCAGTACTAAAAATCCATCCTAGGCAACCGGGACACCACGTCATCCGGCCACAATGCCCCGGTCCCGCTGGTTTATAGGCTACCGGGATGCCGGACAGCTACAACGGCTGCAAGGAATTACTTATTTAGAGAACCTCTTATTCTGGCTGCTCTGATTGGTCCTGCTCCATGTTATAAGGCAGTCAGTCCTGCGCCACTCTGACGGTTATAGTGTAAGTTGCTGGTCTGTGTCCTGGTTTCCTGTATCTTGGTGACATTTCTATGAATTCTCTGCATGTCAGTTTCTTGGAAACCCCAGTCGTGCCTGGAACCCAGTCTCTGCTTTTGCTAATTACCTGCGTCTCATCATTGCCTCAGTATTTCCGTTGTACCACTCTTCCACATCCGCACCCGCAAGCTACCATATCCAGCTTCACTGTGGACAGTCCCTCAATTCCTCACATGGCTCTACCTGCTGATGCTGTACTCCAACTCTGCCCTGCAAGTTAACCCAGCATGTGCCATTCCCTTGATAGTCAGTCTGCCCTGTGTGATTTGTACCCTCCGGGATAGAAAGTAGGCTGGACTTGAATGAACCAGACACAGTTCCTCAAAAAGTTTAAAAGACTTACCACAAGCCAGACGCATACCCCTGCCCCATATTTGGCCGGATGTATCCTCTAAAACATGCCACCCAAATACTATACATGCAGCTTACAAGCAGAGCGATAAAGAGTCCATTTTTAGGTTTGCTGGGAGTCATCCCTCACTCAGTCTTACATATTTGTGGTTAGAGCCATCCTGGGGCTGAAACCTAATCACAGCTGTCAGATTTTCTTTTTCTTTTTAAACGGTGCAGAAATCATACATTTCTCCTAATTACATTCACATGCATGTCACAGCGTGTATCAGGAGAACAGACGCCATGCCCCCAGTGATTTACTGCCATGGCCGAGACCATTAACCTGTCCACTATTAAGGAACCTCACAATGCGGCTAAAATATAGGCACTCACGGTTATTGCCCGTCCTCTATCTGGATTTATGAACATGAATGTGGCTTTATCAATATAAGCATTTGACCTGTGTCAGAATATACTACTTTCTGAAATGCAGATTGGTACAGCGGAGATTGCTAACGTTAAGTAAAAATAAATATGACAAACCTTTGGAGTTCTAATGTTCATATTCGAAATCCTTTTTGAAGCTATCATTTATGTCAAGTGTTGATTGTATTTCTTTATTTTGATTTATATGGACGGGGTGACCCTTTCTCATATGTTATAATTTATGACTTGTCTTTCTTTTCCTAGAACGCATCGGTTGATACCGCAATAAAAATTGTTTAAAAAAAAAAAAAAGTAAACATAAATAAAACATGATATAGATGTAATAAAAGAATTCACTACAGAAATATAAGAAAACGGTTTTAATAGAAAACTACTGAATAGACAAAACTATTGAGGGCATATAAAGCTGCGTTCCAGTATACAGTATATACAGTATAATGAGCTACCAAAGGCATTCACAGAAAGACAAATACTATATATTTCAGAAACTTATTACATCTAATTTAATGGTTTTCAAACATTCTCTTGCACCGGCCGGATCCAAAAATGTAAATATATTAAATATAAAAACATATTAAACAAACGCTGTTTATAGATATATACAGACCAGTTACAAGGAACCTAAAAGCAAAAATACAAACAGTATACAACGCTAAACTAGTATGGATTAGAAATAGTACATAGATATTAATATACTAGGTGCTTCATCGCGCCCTACGGGCGCTCTTCACACCGTCGCAAGGGGCTACGCCCCCTTAACCCTTGCATGCCTTTCTGAGGTTTAATATTTGTATTATATGGAGTATTACCTGCATTCCTTTGTTAGTGGTTAAATATTGCACAATGAAAGGGCGTGCGATGGTGAAGGAGGCGCAGCCCCTTGCGACGGCGTGAACAGCACCTGCAGGGCACGATGTACAGAATGTAGCGGGTGCGGGGGGGACTGCGGATGGTGTCTGTAGATGCTGCGGGTGGAGGGGAGGCAAAAGTGGGGGTGGGGCCCGGATGGGGAAGGTTCGGGAGGTGCTGCACGTGGGGGAGGGGCAGAGGAGTGGGGGATGCAGATGGGGGAGGGGTCCGGAGGCACTGAAGGTGGGGGAGGGGCAGGGGTGCCACGGGTGGGAGAGGGGCAGGTGTGGGGATGTTGTGGATGGATGAAGGGTTCCGAAGGTGCTGTGGGATGGGAAGGGACGGGAGTGCCGGGGGTGGGGTAGGGGACCGCAGGCACCATGGGTAGGGTAGGGACAGGTACGGGTGTTGCGGCGGATGGGAAAGGAGGTCCGGAGGTGCTGCAGGTGGTGGAGGGGCAGGTGCGGGGGTGCCTTTGGTGGGGGAGGGGTGGGTGAGGGGGGGACCGCTGATGGAGGAGGGTGTCTGCAGATGCTGCGGGTGGAGGGGGGCAGGTGTGGGGGGAGACATATAAGGGGGTGAATGGTGGAAGGGGCCTGGAGGTGCTGTGGGTGGTGAAGGGGTGGAGGAGTGGGAGCCACGGGTGGTGTAGGGGGTCTGGAGGCACAGCATGTGGGGGAGGGGTGGAGTGCCGCATGTGGTGGAGGGGAAGGTGTGGAGGTGTGGTGCATTGGGGAGAGGTCTGGAGGCGCTGCGGGTACTGTATATGCCATAAAAGGTAGTTGGAGGGTATGCAGTAACAGGGCCAGGACAGGGGTGACAGGGTCAGTACAGGGTTGACGGGGCCAGGACAGTGGTGACAGGGTCAGAACAGGGGTGACGGGGCCAGGACAGGGGTGACGGGGCCAGGACAGGGGTGATGGGGCCAGGACAGAAATGATAGGGACAGGATAAGGGTGACAGGGCCAGGATAAGGGTGAAAGGGCCAGGATAAGGGTGGCAGGGCAAGGCCAGGGGTGACAGGGACATGACAGAACACAGGGCACGGGAGAGATTGGTAATAGGGACAAAACAGTGGTGACAGACAGATGTGTCTTACCGGAGTCACTGCTGCTGGCTGCTGCTGTTCCACTCCAACCTGTTGGGATCTGCTGCTGCTGGAGACTTGGCATGGCTGACTCTCTCAGGCTGGATTCCTGCTTCCTCTGCCCGTCCGCATCCCTCCCCCACTCCTCAGTCACACACCGCAGACCTTGCGCAGCTGCCGGGCACTGTGGTAAGGTGAGACTGGAAATGAGCCCCCAGGAGACGCTGCGGCTGGAGGGAGGAGGGGGTCATAGCATGCACGTGGCGCGGACCTCACGGCTTCCGGGCACTGTGGTAAGGGAAGACTGGGAGTGACTGGTTAGCTCCCAGGAGACGCTGCGGCTGGAGGGAAGAGTGGGTCAGAGCCTGCAAGCAGCTCGGATTTCTGCAGCGCTACCCGCCAGCTAAAGTGTGTGAAGGAGCTGGGTGCACCTCACTGCGGGTGGCAGTGCTGCAGCTAGCGGTGGGGTTGCTGGGGCTGGAGATAACAGAGGCAGTACGGAACCTGCACAGCGGCAGGTGCCCCACTAAACTGCAGCTAAGAAGTGTGGAGTGTGCTAGAAAGTGACGCTCCTCCGCACCAAAGAGACTCTGCTGAGTATGCCGATGTGGGGGGTCAAGCACACATTGAGCCGGTGCCCGTCTGTCTGTATGACATACCCCTCACACACCCCCATACCTCCCAAATGTCCCGATTTTCGCGGGACAGTCCCATTTTTTGGGGTCTGTCCCGCTGTCCCACCCGCGGGTCGCAGTGTCCGGCGGTGGGGGGGGGGGGGGGGGGCAGTTGGAAAGCTCCTGTACTCGCTGTTCTGCTTAGCAGAGCAGCGGTGAATAGTGGAGACAGAGGGAGAGGGGGCATCAGGGGGTCCGGATTAATGGGGGGTTCCAGCAGCAGAGCCGGATTAAGGTGGGGGCAGGGGATACGTACCGTTGGCCCCACAGTTTTAGGGGTCCCCCCGGCTCGAGTAGCTCTGTCCCAGCTCAGAAGCTCCCCCAGCAACAGCGGCAGCATTGTACTACAGTCAGCACACGCTGCTGCGTGTTGGCAGGTCTGTGGTGTTGCAGGGAGGCAGCAGTCTCCCTGCTTTCTTCTGCCTGTGCGGGTGTGTAGGGGGGAGCGACCACCTCCTCTGGATTTAGCCCTAGCTGAGGGGCCAAAATCCCATAAAAAAAAAAAAAATAAAAATCGAAATTTGCATAAGGGGGCGTGGCCGCGCGGGCCGCGATTAGGCCACGCCCCCAACCCACAGCAGGCACAGCAATGAGATAGGGCTCCCCTGTCACAAGTGCCCTGGGCCCCCCGGACTCATAATCAGCCCCTGGGGGCATGCCAGCATCTCACAGAGCGCTGGGCATGCCCCCTCACTGACGAAAACGGGGACCCTCCCGTGAAGCCACGCCCCCTTTTCGCCGAGTGTATTTCCCTCCTTCTGCCTGGAGAAAGCTCCTGCAGAAAGCTGGGAGGTTTGCACCCCTGCCTGTGCCATGCCCAATGCCCATGCTATCTGCTTCTGCTCCTAGTCTCCTGTAGATTTGGCCAGATCTCTGTGACTCATTTGAATAACTCCGCCCAGTGTTGTAACTCCGCCCAGCGTTAGCAAATGAATCACAAGGTCACAGAATAGGGGCCCTCATTCCGAGTTGTTCGCTCGGTATTTTTCATCGCATCGCAATGAAAATCCGCTTAGTACGCATGCGCAATGTTCGCACTGCGACTGCGCCAAGTAACTTTGCTATGTAGAAAGTAATTTTAATCACGGCTTTTTCATCGCTCCGGCGATCGTAATGTGATTGACAGGAAATGGGTGTTACTGGGCGGAAACACGGCGTTTCAGGGGCGTGTGGCTGAAAACGCTACCGTTTCCGGAAAAAACGCAGGAGTGGCCGGAGAAACGGTGGGAGTGCCTGGGCGAACGCTGGGTGTGTTTGTGACGTCAACCAGGAACGACAAGCACTGAACTGATCGCACAGGCAGAGTAAGTCTGAAGCTACTCTAAAACTGCTAAGTAGTTTGTGAGCGCAATATTGCGAATACATCGGTCGCAATTTTAAGATGCTAAGATACACTCCCAGTAGGCGGCGGCTTAGCGTGTGTAACTCTGCTAAATTCGCCTTGCGACCGATCAACTCGGAATGAGGGCCAGGGCTATTATATAGGAGATTACATATCATAATAATACAGTATATTATATCATAATACGTACAGTAACTTTATTTCCTAGACCTATCCTACAAAATTGCAAGTCCTGGAGGTGCATACTAGGTCGAAATTCGATCGCAGTCTAAGGGGTCTATTCAATTAGTGTCGGATCCTCTCCGACGGTGAGGATCCGTCACTTCACTATTCAATTTGCAGGCACTTCCGACAGGTTTTTAGCCCGTTTTCGACAATGCCGATCCGACTTTTTTTAAAGTCGAATCGGCATTGTAGAAAATAAGCCAATAACCTGTCGGAAATGCCTGCAAATTCAACAAAACAGGTGGAACGGCGGGCGAATTCGCCAATCAACCTGTTTTTCGACATGTCGGATTTCCGACAAGTCGAAAAAATGGCCCTTTAATTGAATAGGGTGAATCGAAATTCGCCCTAAAAACTGCGAAAACAAACATTTTTCCAACCAGTCAGAAATTCCGACAGGAAATGAATACCCCTATAAGTGAGATGTGACTGCAGTTTGTTTAACAGGGAGTGACCATTTGTGGTGTTAACATGGAGTTTGTGGGGAATGGTTGGAAAAATGCAGGTGGGTCATGGCCGTTTTCTGGCCGTGTATCTGACGTCACTTGCAATCACTTGGGTATGACTCATCGCTGTAATCAAGTTGGATACGATCCGCAAAACTGACTTGTATTCGGCTCTACAACATTTTCATGACTGAATCCTTTGTTCCTAGTAATATTCTGTAAGTTCTTCCTCCAAGCACTGATATATCAGTGAGGGTTATTTACAACCGAAATATGGTGACTTGGCACTGAGCGGTGGCCTTCTATATGTCTGATGAGAGCAAATATCAGTGATGAGTTATGTCCGTCTGTACTGTACGTGGTCAGCTCAGAGTTTCGCTTCCAGTCTCATGGAATTAGATGCTCTTGGAGCAATGGGGGTAATTCAGACCTGATCACTAGGCTGCGTTTTCGTACAGCGGCCGATCAGACACAAACTGCGCATGCACCGCAATGGGCAGGTGCGTCGTACGGCTACAAAGCGGATCGCCGCTCAGCGATAGGTTTGTGCGAAGGATCCATTCGCACGGGCGATCGCAAGGAGATTGACAGGAAGAAGGCGTTTGTGGGTGGCAACTGACCGTTTTCTGGGAGTGGTTGGAAAACCGCAGGCGTGTCCAAGCGTTTTCAGGGAGGGTGTCTGACGTCATTTCCGGTCCCGGACAGGCTGATGTGATCGCAGCGGCTGAGTAAGTCCTGGGCTGCGCAGAGATTGCACAAGATCTGTTTGTACAGCTCTGCTACACATGGGATCGCACACTTGCACAGCGAAAATACACTTCTCTCTGGGCGGCGACTAACTGATCGCAGCGCTACAAAAATCACTGCCTAGCGATCAGGTCTGAATTACCCCCAATGTGCCAGCACCACGGACCTTGTTATTATCTATGATCGTATTGTACGCTTCTCTTCTGTATTTGTTCTGTAATGGTTTCGCGACAACGGTCGAGGTAAGTATTCGCAAAGTGATTGACAGTGGGTAATGTGGGGGTTGCCACTCTAACGCAGGTGCGTTGTGACCATTTTGCGGTGCGTGTCAGAGTTTGTGGCTACGATCCTGCACACAATGAAAACGACTCGAGCATCTCACTACCGACAGCCATGCTGCGCCACCATAGGGTTACCGCGACTGATGGTTACGTCATCTTACACAAGCCGTGGATCTCAGGTGCCTCCAGCTGGAACTCAGTACAAATCCCGGAGTCTGCGACATTTGCATATCTTTGCGCAGTCGCTGCTTACAAGGGTGGTCATTCCGAGTTGCTCACTCGCTAGCAGTTTTTAGCAGCCGTGCAAACGCATTGTTGCCGCCCACCGGGGAGTGTATTTTCGCTTTGCAGAAGTGCGAACGCCTGTGCAGCAGAGCGCCTGCAAAATCTTTTTGTGCAAAACAAGGCCAGCCCTGTAGTTACTCTTCGTGTGCGATGATTCTAACGTTGGAGGGGCGGCTTTTGACGTCACACACCTGCCCAGCCACGCCTGCGTTTTCCCTGGCACACCTGCGTTTTCCCTGGCACACCTGCGTTTTTCGAAGCACTCCCTGAAAACGGTCAGTTGACACCCAGAAACGCCCCTGTCCTGTCAATCTTCTTGCGGCTGCCAGTGCGAATAAAAACGTCGCTAGAACCTGTGCAAATCCACAAAAGCCTTTGTACCCGTACGTCGCACGTGCGCTTTGCGGTCCATACACATGCGCTGTTTTGACTTTTTTACCTGATCGCTGCATTGCAAAAATCAGCAGTTACCGATCAACTCGCAATGACCCCCAAAATGTAATCTGCAACATCATGTGCGTTCATCCCTGAATTACACCCTCCATGACAGATTACCTTCTAATGAATTCACCTGTACTTTCATTTACTGGAGGAACCTGACCAGTCAGCATTATAGAGATGTGTTCTTATTTTCCCGTGGCTTCAGTCGCACTAAGTAGCCCCTCTCAGCGCAGCAGGTCCTGGGCTACTTGGCCGCACCAAGCATATTTTCCCTCAAAATGTGCATTATTATTATTATTATTATTATTATTACATTTTATTTATAAGGCGGCACATGTGTTTCGCAGCGCCGTACAAAGGACAGTACAGGGAGACAAAACATAGCATTACAGTAAATAAATAACAGAAATAGAGTACAGGTAACAGAGCACCACACATTCTCAAGACATAGTACAGCTAAGATGTAAGTATTGAGGGATTGATCATCGTACTACTAGAGGCTGGTGGCCATAGATAGAGATGAGCCTTTACTTGCAGGGTAAAGATGGTCTTTGAGTAGGGGAGAGCTGCGAGTGAAATGTGTTGAGACGAGGGCTTAGATTACAAGAGGAAAGAGGGCCCTGCTCTGAAGAGCTAACAATCTAGTGGGGAGGGGCGACAGACAGATGACAAGAGGTGCAGGCAAGCGGGAGTTAGCCTGATGGCAGTATGCAAGCAAAGCTGAGATGTTCACGGCATGAGGCAGGGGGGTGGAGGCGCGGCTTCAGGACTGGGTTATGCATCGGGAGGGTATGCTTTGATGAATAGGTGGGTTTTTAGTGCCCGTTTGAAGCTTTGCAAGGTCGGGGAGAGTCTAATAGAGCGGGGGAGTGCGTTCCACTGAAGGGGAGCAGCACGGGCATAGTCTTGAACACGAGCATGGGAAGCAGTGACCAGGGCAGTGGAGAGGCGACGGTCATTGGTCGACCGTAGGAGGTGGGAGGGAGTATGAAGGTAGAGAAGGTTGGAGATGTAGGGAGCAGTGGAATTAGAGATGGCCTTGTATGTGAGGGTGAGGAGTTTGAAGAGGATTCTGTAGGGGAATGGGAGCCAGTGTAGATTTTGGCGAAGGGGAGTGGCGGATGTGGTGCGGCGGGAGAGGAAGATAAGCCTAGCTGCAGAGTTTAGGACAGATTGGAGGGGAGCAAGATGGGAGCAAGCGAGGCCAATGAGGAGAACATTACAGTAGTCAAGTCGTGAGATGACCAGTGAGTGGATGATGAGTTTAGTTGCACTCTGGGAGAGATATGGCCTGATACGAGCAATGTTGCGTAGCTGGAAACGACAGGATTGTGCCAGAGCTTGGATGTGGGGTGTAAAGGAGAGGTAGGAGTCAAGAGTGACACCCAAGCAGCGGAGTTGGGGAACGGGGGAGATGGTGGTGTTGTCAACAATGGTAGAGATATTGGTCGGGGGTGTTGCTCTGGATGGGGGGAAGATGATGAGTTCAGTTTTGTCCATGTTGAGCTTCAGAGAGCGCTCAGACATCCAGGAGGAGATTGCGGAGAGGCAGCTGGAAACCTGGGAGAGGACAGAGGGCGACAGATCAGGAGAGGAGAGGTAGAGTTGTGTGTCATCAGCATAGAGGTATTATTGAAGGCCAAAGGAGTTAATGAGCGCACCCAGGGAAGAGGTGTACAGGGAGAACAGAAGGGGTCCAAGGACAGAACCCTGAGAGACACCAACAGGAAGGATGGAAGGGTGTGAAGTGGTGCTGGAGGCAGACACATAGAAGGAGCGGTTAGTGAGGTAAGAAGAAAACCAGTCAAGGACAGTGCTAGAGAGGCCAGCGTTTTGGAGTGTGCGCAGGAGGAGAGGATGATCTACGGTGTCAAAGGCAGCAGAGAGGTCCAGAAGGATGAGCAGAGAGAAGTGGCCCCTGGATTTGGCCGAAAGCAGGTCATTGGTGACTTTCACCAGGGCAGTCTCAGTTGAGAGTGGGCGAAAGCCAGATTGTAGTGGATCGAGGATGGAGTTGTCAGAGAGGTGGCTTGTGAGACGGCTGTAGACCAGTCGTTCAAGTAATTTGGAGGCGAAAGGGAGAAGAGAGATGGGGCGGTAGTTAGTGGGTGATGAGGGGTCGAGGTTGAGTTTTTTGAGAATAGGTGAGGCCAGAGCATGTTTGAATGGCGAGGGGAAGATGCCGGTAGAGAGGGACAGGTGAAAGAGGTGAGTAAGGTGGGAGCAGGCAGTGGGGGAGAGGGAGCGGAGAAGACAGGAGGGAAGAGGGTCCAGGGGGGCAGGTGGAGAGAGGGGAGGATAAGATGAGGGAGTGGACTTCCTTTTCAGAAGTGGGGCGGAAGGAGGACAGGGTGGGATAGATGGAGGGGTGGGATAGATGGAGGGGAGGGATAGATGGAGGGGAGGGATAGAGGGGGCAGGGTGGTAGCAGAGGGGTGACGGCGGGAGATGTCATGTTGGATGTCCTCAATTTTGGAGATGAAGAAGGAGGCAAAGTCAGTGAGGGATGATGGGAGGGGAGGAAGAGGGGGGCGAAGGAGAGTGTTGAAAGTTTCAAAGAGACGGCGTGGACAGGAGGACTGAGAAGAGATGAGTGCTTGGAAAAAGGATTGCTTGGCGAGGGAAAGAGCAGAGCTGTGGGAGGAGAGAATAAACTTGAAATGGAGGAAGTCCGGCAGAGAGTGAGATTTCCTCCAGGAGCGTTCAGCGGAGCGTGAACATTTTTATAAGAAACGTGTTAGTTTGGTGTGCCAGGGTTGGGGTTTGGAGCGGCGGAGGGGGACAGAGGAGAGGGGGGCCACAGAGTCGAGAGCAGCGGTTAGGGAAGAGTTGTAGAAGGAGTCTGCCTGGTTGGGACAAGTCATAGTGAAAAGAGGAGAGAGGAAAGTCTCGAGGGAGGACATGAAAGTGGGGTTGAGAGACCCGAGATTGCGTCTGGTGGTGGTGGGTCTGGGCGTGGAGAGGAGGAAGGAGGATGAGAGGGTGAAAGAAAGCAGATGGTGGTCAGAGAGAGGGAAGGAAGAGTTGGAGAAATCAGAGAGATCACATCGGTGGGTGAAGACAAGGTCGAGGGAGTGGCCAAGATTGTGAGTAGGGGTGGAGGTCCATTGAGAAAGTCCAAAGGAGGTGGAAAGGGCGAGAAGATTAGTGGAAGAAGCACTAGTGATGTCAATAGGGATGTTAAAGTCACCGAGGATGACAGAGGGGAGGTCGGAGGAGAGAAAGTGGGGAAGCCAGGCAGCAAAGTTGTCGAGGAAAGGTGAACAGTGGCCAGGGGGGGCGGTAGATCACTGCCACAAGGAGGTGAATGGGGTAGAAAAGGCGGATAGTGTGGACCTCGAAGGTGGAAAAGGTGAGGGAGGGCTCAGGTGGGATGACACGAAAGGTGCAGTTAGGGGGGAGAAGGATGCCCACGCCTCCACCCTGGCGGCCATCAGGCCTGACCGTGTGGGTGAAAGAGAGGCCTCCATAGGAGAGGGCTGCAGAAGAGGTGGTGTCAGAGGAGGAGAGCCAGGTTTCAGTGATGGCGAGAAGGTGAAAAGAGTGGGAGATGAAGAGGTCGTGGATAGTTGGCAGCTTGTTGCAGATTGATCTAGCATTCCAGAGTGCACAGGAGAAAGGAAGGAAAGGGACAGGGGAGATAGGGATAAGGTTGGCTGGGTTCTGAGTGTATGTGGGTGATTTGGAATTTGGGGGGTGAGACCTGGCAGTGAGGATTGGTATGGGGTAGGAACGAGGAGCTATAATTTGGTACAGTAGTGTTCAGAGGAATAGAGTGGTGTGGGTGTAATATAGAATGAACAAGGTGAATGCGGGGTGTAGTGAAAGCAAAAGACAGTGCAAACAGGATTTTAAGAAATAATGGAAGGAACGGAAAGGCTGAGATGGATACACAGTGGTTGTAGATTGTGTAACTGAGGAGTGTGAGCAGTGTGTGAGAGCAGTAGGGCTGCTACTTAATCAGACAGGGAGGTCAGTGTCCAGGCTGTGCAGGCTGCAGGCGTTGCTGGTAGTGGTTTAGATAACTCACTGTAGTCTGTTGTTTGCAGGTCTATTGTTGAGGTGGGGGAGATAATCTGTTGTTCATCTGTTTCTCTCCTGTTCATCTCCGTATATCTCCATAGATTATATCATCATACTTTGCACTAACATATTTAGCAACAAAAGATGCTTGCAGCCATGATCTATACTAGTTAAATAAACATGCAGACATGGATACAGGGTTAATTGATAGCAGCCCCCACCCTCTGAAAACTCCACCCACAACAAAAGGTTGCCTCAAGGTGTGAACAAATCACTATACCCCCACTAATACACAGTGAGAACAGACTATAGTCTGGCCTAGAAATCACTAATTAAAGATAAAGTTGTCATTACCAAACAGAATTCAAAAAGCATGTGATGGATGTAAAGTTGCAGCGGTGAGAGATTTTTGCAGGAGAGATAAAGTTGTCATTACCTGAGAAAGACAAAGAGAAGGTAGAGGTCACATCAGCTGAGGCATCTCCGTATATCTCCATAGATTATATCATCATACTTTGCACTAACATACTTAGCAACAAAAGATGCTTGCAGCCTTGATCTATACATCATATTGGCATACATAAAACAATAAGAAGCAATTAACCTGCATTGCTAGCATACACGGACCACTTCAGGTGTGCTGCACGTATACGTCTGTGTGTAGCTGAATCTGTGTAGGACGTGCTACGATGCAGCAGCTGCGTCATTTCCTCACGGCTGTTCCATAGTGCTTCATCTGCGACTTTGGGAGTAATTCCAAGTTGATCGAAGCAGGAAATTTGTTAGCAGTTGGGCAAAACCATGTGCACTGCAAGGGGGCAGATATAACATGTGCAGAGAGAGTTAGATTTGGGTGGGTTATTTTGTTTCTGTGCAGGGTAAATACTGGCTGCTTTATTTTTACACTGCAGATTAGATTGCAGATTGAACTCACCACACCCAAATCTAACTCTCTCTGCACACGTTAAATCTGCCTCCCCTGCACTGCACATGGGCCCTCATTCCGAGTTGATCGGTCGCAAGGCGAATTTAGCAGAGTTACACACGCTAAGCCGCCGCCTACTGGGAGTGAATCTTAGCTTCTTAAAATTGCGACCGATGTATTCGCAATATTGCGATTACTAACTACTTAGCAGTTTCAGAGTAGCTCCAGACTTACTCTGCCTGTGCGATCAGTTCAGTGCTTGTCGTTCCTGGTTGACGTCACAAACACACCCAGCGTTCGCCCAGGCACTCCCACCGTTTCCCCGGCCACTCCTGCGTTTTTTCCGGAAACGGTAGCGTTTTCAGCCACACGCCCCTGAAACGCCGTGTTTCCGCCCAGTAACACCCATTTCCTGTCAATCACATTACGATCGCCGGAGCGAAGAAAAAGCCGTGAGTAAAAATACTTTCTTCATAGTAAAGTTACTTGGCGCAGTCGCAGTGCGAACATTGCGCATGCGTACTAAGCGGATTTTCACTGCGATGCGATGAAAAAGAACGAGCGAACAACTCGGAATGAGGGCCATGGTTTTGCCCAATTGCTATCAAAAATTCTGCTGCGATCAACTTGGAATTACCCCCATGGTTTTGCCCAATTGCTAGCTAAATTCCTGCTGCGATCAACTCAGAATTACCCCCTTTGTGCATGTAAGACCAATTCCTGTAGCATCTCTGCCACACTGTGAGCGGCTTTTCACTGCGTCTGGGAAACGACTAAAAGACAAAATGTAACGAAAAACACGGTACACTTCTCCTCTCAGAGGACCACAGTCGCGCCGGGTGTCTTGCGCAATACGGCATAAAGACGTCCAGTATATGATAACTCATCTGTACACTTTACTCTCTCAGGTGCCTATTTTCTGTGGCACTCACTAAATTATTTATATCATCCATGGCCGGATATTTATTTATTTCGTCCTTAAGCTGGGTACACATTCGAGCGACAGGCATTTGGAATGAATGGCCGTCAGCCCAGATTGCGTGTACACTCTGGAGGAATATTAATGAAGGACGGAACAATCATATTCCATCTTCATTAGCATACTACAGGACACTAGCGATATAGTCATGATCGACGTGCAGCACATATAACCTGGAGATGCCGCTTGTGACCGTGGGAGCGGCCATATTGGGCATACACATTGTGTGATATGCCCGATTTTGTCGTTCCGATTCTGTATATCGGGCCGATATCGCTCCAGGGTGTACCCAGCTTTAGGTACAAAACAAAATTACTACAATTGTATTCAATAGCAAGCCCTGAGCTACGTCATATCAGAGCAACATACTGTAAATAAGTTTACGCGGATTATATAAAAGCCTTGATGAAAAGACAGAAGGATAGGCAGAAAGTACTCCTGGAATAGCCTGCAGCGAGAGACAGAACACAATCATGCACAATATGAAATATATTCATTTATTCGCGACGTGAATGTGTTTCTGAACGTCGCATTGTATCGTCGTGAGTTTCGCTAACCCTATAAAAAAACTGACTTGAGAGTGTAGATGGAACATAACTTCCAGCGGCTGCATCTCAGGGAGAATTGCTGATGTCCTGCTATGGCGCAGATCAGTTTGCTGCCCAGGCACATAGTATTAATCACTTAGAGCAGTGGTTCTCAAACTCGGTCCTCAGGACCCCACACAGTGCATGTTTTGCAGGTAACCCAGCAGGTGCACAGGTGTATTAATTACTCACTGACACATTTTAAAAGGTCCACAGGTGGAGCTAATTATTTAACTTGTGATTCTGTGAGGAGACCTGCAAAACATGTACTGTGTGGGGTCCTGAGGACCGAGTTTGAGAACCTGTGACTTAGAGCACAGGTTCTCAAACTCGGTCCTCAGGACCCCACACAGTGCATGTTTTGCAGGTCTCCTCACAGAATCACAAGTGAAATAATTAGCTCCACCTGTGGACCTTTTAAAATGTGTCAGTGAGTAATTAATACACCTATGCACCTGCTGGGTTACCTGCAAAACATGCACTGTGTGGGGTCCTGAGGAATGAGTTTGAGAACCTGTGACTTAGAGGATAGAAAGGTCAGAGGTCAGGCTAGTCAGCAGTTACCCACCTAGGTAATGGCTTGCCCTGTGAATGATTACTTCCATCCCTAGAATTGCTATGTGCGACCAGTGGAGCATTGGACAATGCTGAAGTCCAAGGACAGCTAAGGAAGCAGAATTAGAAAGTGCAGGATAAACGGAATGTGTAATTTAACCTTTCCCCCATATCACAGCTAGCTGGATTTACATGAGCGCCAGCAGCCTCTTCAGATTATATAGGCACTAAATCGCCTGCCGGGGAACATATACTGCAATTCTACTGACATAATGAACTTAAGTATGCTACCATATTTATATGTCACATAAAGAAAACGACTTGAGTCCGCAGCCGATGCACATCCAGACTCGGCCACATCAGATAGCTCCGTGAGGCATACTGTAATTCCTGTACTTATGTCCTGTGCAGCTGCTTTTGCTGATAACTAGCACATTTACTGACACATTAATATGCTGTTTCTTCTCATTTATTAATTATTTATTTATTACCAGTTGTTTATATAGTGCACACATATTCCGCAGCGCTTTACAGAGAATATTTGCTCATTCACATCGGTCCCTACCCCAGTGGAGCTTACACTCTATATTCCCTATCACATGTACACACAGACACACTAGGGTTCATTTTGTTGAGAGCCAATTAACCTACCAGTATATTTTTGGATTGTGGGAGGAAACCGGAGTACCCGGAGGAAATCCACGCAAGTACGGGGAGAACGTACAAACTACACACGGTTAGGGCCATGATCCACTACTATCAGTATCTGCAACAAGACAGAGCTCGAGGGTGAGAAATACAGGGTTCATGACCGCACTGTATGTAATTTCCATATGTAATACCCAGCTAATAGGGTAACAGTGTATGGTGTTATACTCCTAAACCTTACCAGGCCCACATAGTTTATTCCACTTGAAGCAGGTTCGGTTTATCCTCTTGAAATGACGGAGAGGTCAAGAGAATTCCTTCGGTTGCCAAGAACTACAGTGCATCCGGAAAGTATTCACAGCGCTTCACTTTTTCCACATTTTGTTATGTTACAGCCTTATTCCAAAATGGAATAAATTCATTTTTTCCCCTCAATATTCTACACACAATACTCCTTAATGACAACGAGAAAAAAGTTTTTTCATATTTTTGCACATTTATTAAAAATAAAAAACTAAGAAATCACATCAAGTTTCCCCTGATCATCCTTGAGATGTTCCTACAGCTTAATTGGAGTCCACCTGTGATATATTCAGTAGATTGGACATGATTTGGAAAGGCACACACCTGTCTATATACGTTCCCACACTCAACAGTGCATGCCTGAGCACAAACCAAGCATGAAGTCAAAGGAATTGTCTGTAGACCTCCAAGACAGGATTGTCTCAAGGCACAAATCTGGGGAAGGGTACAGAAAAATATCTGCTGCCTTGAAGGTCCCATTGAGCACAGTGGCCTCCATCATCCATAAATGGAAGAAGTTTAGAACCACCAGGACTCTTCATAGAGCTGGCCGGCTGTCTAAACTGAGTGATCGGGGGTGAAGGGCCCTAGTCAGAGAGGTGACTATGAAGCCGATGGTCACTCTGTCAGAGCTCCGAGACTTCGGCCAAACTCGTACGTCTTTTTGGTTTTGCCTTGTAAACATTTGCTGCTTTACAAAAACGTACGTGTTAAGTTGGAGTCTCGTAGCTCCAGCCGTCTCGCAAGCCATTCCATCCAGCCCTAGGAGTTTGTTGGATGCTGAGAAAGCCTTTGATTGCCTACACTGGCAGTTCCTTAATGAGACCCTGATACGCATTGGCTTTCAGGGTACAATATTACATCATACTTGCCTACCTGACCCTCTCCATGAGGGAGAAAATGCTCTGTTCCTGGACTTTCCTGGTAATGTATGATTGCCATCACCTGTGGTGAAACACCTTTCTTATCAATTACCTAGCTCACCACAGGTGATGGCAATCATACATTACCAGGAAAGTCCAGGAACAGAGCATTTTCTCCCTCATGGAGAGGGTCAGGTAGGCAAGTATGTATTACATTAAAATAAGGCGTTGTACTGTATATGATCCCTACAGCAAGGGTTTTTAGTAATGGCTTCATGTCCTCCCCCTTCCCTATTAGGAATGGTACTAGGCAGGGATGCCCTCTTTCCCCCTTGATGTACATATTAGCTGTTGAACCTTTTGCCTTTGCAATCAGACAATCTGCATCTTTTCCGGGTGTGGACATTAGTCGGACTTGTCACAAACTATGTCTTTTTGCGGATGACATCCTTGTGTTTGGGATCCATCCGGAGATGACATTGCACACCCTGCATGTAATAACAGAGGGATAGTGCAGCTTATAGAAGTAATATTTTAAGATACCATTATGAATATAAATGGAAATTGAATTATCTCATGTACCTTGGGATTAATGTTGCCATGATGGTTTTGCAGAGATGAATTTTGAACAGATCCTTCAACATATACAAGTGTTACTGAGTAGCTGGATGGGCTTTGAGGTCTCCTGGTTGGGTCACCTGACAGCATTTAAATAAAGATATTACCGAAGTTAATGTAATTATTCCGCACTATTCCATTTGTGGTCCCTAAACAGTATTTAGCTGGAGCCAGTAAGATGATTGTGTCTTACATATGGAAGGTAGGGAGTGAAGAAAAAGGAACTCTCGTGTTTTGGGGGCACTCTTATGTAAGTTACGATGTTTCAAAAATAACCTTTATTAATTAAGTTAAAATGGATGTGTTCCAATTTCAGACAAAGACAGACATCAACACATAACAGAGACATTATTAAGAATTCGCTCACAATATAATAAGTTGAGCAAAATATTGGCATATAGGATCCAACTATCACAGA